>NC_138117.1:8054444-8695000 GCF_964146895.1 Miniopterus schreibersii | reverse complement strand
GGACTGAGTAGCCCAGAAGATTCTTGGGATTAGCTGTTCTTTGCTGATTCACTTCTTTACACAATACAAAAACCGATTTTCCCCTTTATCACTATAAATCTGGATTATGTACTAATATCTGGCTCCCCACAGCCTTCTCCTCCCCAGATAGCGGGAATGAGATTTTAACTTTACCACATGCTAAGTACTACATAGAAGCCAACAATAAAAAAAATTAAAATAATATCTGGCTGGGAATCATGATGTGGCTTTTCCAATTTTTAAAAAATAGCCAAGCAAAAAGAGAAAGATGGAAAAAATGATCACACCATCCTTGAGTCATCCTAAAGTCAGAGCCAGGCTGTTGCCAGGACTTGATGGAATTTCCCCAGTGTAAGGCCACTGAAATCATACTGAATAAAGTGACTGATGGCCAGACAGGCAGGAAATTGAGGAAATTTATATACTTAAAAGGAAGTAGCTTTATTCCCCTCTTGCTTGTAAAGTGCTTCCACGAAGTCTGCATCTTGGGATACTATGCACCCACTTTCTGACATGAACACAATACCGTTTCCCACCTCCATTCATAAGAACCTATGTCTCTGTGTCTATTCAAAGATGAAACCACCCCCTCCCCAGAATTAATTAAAACTGTAAGGAAAGATACTTGGAGAGATGATACACGGAGAGAATAAATAGAAGAGACTTGCTTAGGGCACCACATCTTGGAGGTGACAGCTTAGAGAGGGAGGCCTCATCTGTGAGCAAGGAGAAGACCTCTCAGTGCAGCATGTTCAATATTCAAAACCCAGGTAAATCATAGGAATTGGGTTCTCAGCTGTGTCTCCTACCTTCATGCAGCAGATGTGAAAAGAAAATTAGACCACTGTTCAACTGACAGAGCAGGAGGTTAAGGTAGGTGGCCACGCATCCCAATTTATGCCTGCAGTACTGGTAGAGTTGTGACTACTACTCCCTTTCACCAAAAAATAGTCCAGTTGATGGAAAGCAATGATCTTGGTCTCTTGGGAAATACCAGTTCTAAGATTTCCAGTTCTCTCTTCTCATTCAAGTGAGTAAAGTTGAAGAGTCTAGGAAAATCTACTGAAAGATAGGGAAAGGGTATATCATTCTGACTTAGAGGAAGAGTATACTTTTGAAAATAATTTGTAATGCACATCTCATTTTTTTTCAGAAAATAATACATGCCATCAATAAAAGATAAGAAGGCAGAGAAGTATAAGACAAAGAAAAAAAGCCAAATGGAAATACCAGTTGATGTGCAAAGGTGACGGGATAAAACTGAGAGGAGTAATTTTTAGGAAACTAACCGTAAAAGCAAAATAAGATTTCTTTGGAGCCAGATAATGGGACTGACACTGCAGGAAATCAAATCAGTTATGCAGATGCAAACATGAAAAGTTCTCTCTTGGAAAAACAAGGCAAAGAGATTTTTAGATGATGCATTGCAAAGGCAGAGAAAGAAGATTTGTTCTAAGAAATAGTTGTATCCAAGGAAGAAACTGGAAGAAATGAAAAATAAATAATAAAAATAAAGATAGAAATAATGTACTATGTTCCAACAAAACAGGGACCTACCCCTAGTCTAGAAGACATTTTTATTTTTGATAGATAGGAATAAAGTTTTTTTATGAGCATCAATCAGGGAAGAAAAAACAAAAGAAAAACAGGAAACTTCAAGGAGTACAGGATAGATAGTAGGCTTTTGCATTGTAAAAATCTGGTAACAGCCATTTATTATTTATTATTTATTGTATTAGTTTCCATACGAACAACTGTAAACCTACTTCTGCCCTGCCCTGTATATCTGTTAATTTTTTCCCAAATATCCTGTATCTGTAGCTATCTACAGGTAAATAGATAGAGAGATGGGTATGGATATGTGTATAGTGTTAAATCTTGGAAACCTGGTGTGTATTATATACTTATAGCAGATCTCAATTCACAGACCAGCTGCATCTCAAGAGCTCAATATGCAGCTGTGGCAAGTGGCCACAGGTGGATACTGATTTCTATGGATGTTTATCCCTGTACTCTACTATTCATCCCTGTACTCTTTAAAGTTTCTTTTCTCTTTTTTTGTTTTTTTCTTCCCTGCTTGATGCTTATACAATTTTTTATTCATATTTATCAAAAATCAAAATATTTTCTAGACTAGGTCTAGATCCCTGTTTTGTTGGGACACGGTAAATTGTCTGGATTTTTACTTCTGTCACACTGCGTAGTACAAAGAGGAGAATTCTGACGAAAAAGAGTAATCTCACACCGGCTCTGATGGCAACACGGGCACAGGGAGGCCAAGAACGTGTTCCCGACGTCCTCTCTGAGGAAACGACGAGTGGAGGCCCCCTCGCGCTGGCAGTGCAACAGTCATGAGTAGAAGGCCCGGCGGAGGTAAGGCAAAGACTACTCTGCCGTGCCTGGTTTACATCTTATTTTTAACAGATGGTACATGGAGTGAAAAGCAAGAGGGACCTAAACACAGAGTGAACCCAAGGAAACAACCACTGACAGCCAGAGGGATTCAAAGCAACATTTTCTACTTTCCCCTGTTTTTCAACTTGCTCCAGTCAATATATATATATATATATATATATATATGACTTTAAAAAATTATTTGATATTAAGATATACTATATAATGTATAGTCATTACAGGTTAAGCTGTGAGAAAAAGATAAGCTTGTTTCCTGGTGGAATTCCGCAATACAGATTACTAGGCAAGTCTGGTAAGAGTCTTCACTCCACCCCTGCTTGCTGAGTGCCAGGTGTGTATCGGGCCCCGGGCCTCGGGCAGCTGCCTGTGGGTGCTGCCAGGCTGGCGGCAGGGAATAATATTCTGGGGTTCTCACCAGTGCAGTCTGCCTTGCTCACTAGTTCTTTCTGGACCCTTGTTTCACAAGAGAGCTTTCCCCACTTTACAAAGAGAAGGCACAGGCTCTACTTTTCCTGTGCCTTGCAGTGAGGTGTTGAAAGGCCACCAAAGGGCGGCTTCTAGGACACAGCACCTCTGAGAAAGGGGGGCTCCTTAAGAGCAGGTCCCAAAAGTTGAGGTGCAGGGTGGCTTATTCAGCCAGGTGAGCGAACTCTTGGGAAGGTTCTGTGAGTACCTACGTATCTATCTTATGACCTGAATGTCTTAGGAGACGATTGCCTCCAGGACAGGAATTAGACGGTTATTTGAATTGGAAAATGACGCCACACTTTTCCCGACAGTGACAGTGATCCGGGGATTGGCACCACAGAGATGTTCACTGCCAATGAGGCTACATGGCAGGTATTTTTCCTGAAATGAGTGAGCTTCATCTGCAGCTTCAGGTTTTCATGCAAATATCCTGGAGGCACTTGCACCATGTAATGTACACTTGAGATTATTAGAAATTAATAGTAGTAAATTAACAGTAAATTAATCATGGAATAGTGAAGAACAGTAATTAGTAATTGCTAAAAACTCTTTAAACTTAAGATTAAACTTTTAGATAAGAAGAGAATTCATCATATTTCAGCATTCATTTAGGGGAAACTTGAGATAGAAGGCTAGTGAAATGTGTAAAACATGGAGAAGTGAATCTTTTGGAGACGGATGCTGACGGTGCAGGGGTGGGGGTGCGCAGGACAGCTCGTAGGAACACAAGCAGAAAGAGTCGGATAATAACTTGACCTTCCGTCCATTTGTTTTTCATTCCTACTTGCTCGTGGTTCAACTTAGGATCACTGGCTCTGGCCAGATTGCTGGAGGACCTTATCGCGTCTCTAAAATCAGTGTAAACTCTGCGAAAGGTAAATGTGGCCTGTAAGCTGGGAAGAGATTTTTCTGCCACTTAAGGACGGATGTGGCTCCCTGTGAAATCAAACAAAATCATTTAGACTTGACACCTATTACTTCTAACAGAAAGTTACCCAGCGAGCCAGCCCCACTATTCCAGTACTGGCCTCTGCATAGCCATCAAGGCTGTTAAATTTAATTTGAAAATGGAATCCATCGTAAAATATTAATGACAAAGGACTGCTGGTTTGGAGACACTTATCAGTCCACTAATTACATCGTTCATTCCTGTTGGCTTTGATCCTATTTAGGCGATCGGGCGACAAGACTAACAATAGTAGTAACACTGCTGAAGATAATAATAACAATAAAAGCTAACATACAATACGTTTTACTTATTAGACACTGGTAAGCACTCTATATGTATAATTTAAAATCACTTTTGTATTTTGATAAAGGTTCTACTATTGTATTCATCCCCATTTTACACAAGACAAAACTGAGGTTTGGAGAAATTAGATGATATGTTCAAAGTGAAAAGTTAATAAATGGCCAAGAAAGCAATCAAATCCAAGTCTGAAGCTGGAATGCAGGGTATTAAGCATTATATGACATTGCCTCCCTATCGAAGCTTGATTTATTTACAGTTGTGCCTCTGCTTTGTTTAGCACTGAAGTGTCTGTGGCATGTGTGTGTGTGTTTTATTTGTTTTTAAATCACTCACAGAAGAATAAAAGGCATGGTGATTCCAACCACCACATAATTAAAAGAGTTCATTTATACTGCAAGGCATCTCTATTGCTACCAGCACAATTTAATTGGTGATTAGGTTGAGGGTGATGCTGATTCAGACATCACCATCTCTTGGGTTTTGTGAGTATGTCAGCTTTGCGGACAACAGCTGGTAGAATATTTCAGGTTTGAAACGGCACCCACACCTACAGAGAAGAACAAACTCCAAGGTGTTGAAAATGAACTTGGAAAAGTAGTTTGGGGGACGGTCATACAGAGTCATGAATGTCAAAGAAAGGATCGGTCTTAAAGAGTAAGATATTTGGAGAGAGTGGACTTTGAGTTAGAGAATCAAACCTGACATTTAATAAATGAATGACTTTTAATAAGTTTACAACTTGGTCTCATTTGTAAAATAGAATTGCTGTGGAGGCTAAGCAAGGAAATACATGTAAAAAGGGGGGCTACACAAATATAACAAAGTAAGGCATTGGGTTGGATTTAATAATAAGCAATGAGGGTTGCAAGGTATGAACCATTAAAGAGCTTTTGAACCAGGGATCAGTCTACTTTGTTTTTCAGAATTCTTTTTAAGACAGAATCAGGGCAAGAATAAAGCAGAACAGCAGAATGAATGGATTTAAAATGGAAAAAAAAAATATGTCATTTATTAACACTGGACAATTTTCTCAAAAGAAATTAGCAATTTATGATAATCCCTTGCGTTCTGTTAGTGCCTTCAACTTTGCAAAAGTCCCTTTCATGGAATTTTGTCTCACTTGCTTTTTAGTACAAGGCTTCGAACTACAATAATATTTTGCAAGAATGGGTGCGATGATCACATAAATTCAGATATAATCTGATTGGTGAACGACTTCCATTTTCTATCCAGCCACAGTTTGAAAACAGACGTAAAATTCTCATTTTCTAGTGAGGAGTGAAGGTTATTCAGGACTAGTCTCTTTTTTTTGCACCAAGCAGAAGAAAGTGGTGGAAACTAACCCAGAGATTCCTAGAATTATTGTCCATATTCTAGATGTTCCAATGAGCCACCACAACCAGAATCATCCCCATTGAATACATGACACGAATGAACAACTGCCACCAGGTGGCACCAAATTGCAGTCCGGAACCTTTGCATCCAGAAGCCAGACTTCAAAGGACCCACGTAGGTTAGCTGCTCAGGGTGGCTTTGACCAATGACGGCACATTGCATGACTCCACGTTTCAGATGATTAAATTTTGGGACCCCACTTATTTTATAGATGATGTAAGAGCTTCTCACTGAAGTTGGATGACTTACTCAAGGTCACACAGTATTTTAATGTGAGAGACAAAAAGTCAGTCTCTAGGTAGTAGGTACTGTAACCGAAAGAGTGTAGAACCAGGAATCAAACGACATGAGTTCAAGTCCCAGCCCAGCTACTTCCTGAACCATGTGATGATGGACGAGCTATTTACTATTTCTAAGCCTGCTCCCTCAACTAGAATTTGGGGATACTCTTCATGGGTTGTGGAAGGATAATGCATGTGAAGATACGATAGGAAACTGTAGCACACTATGTGAATGCTAATGCATTTTGTTTCCCTCTGACCCCAAATGTGATCATTTTAATTCTGTTTCTATTCTATAAGGATGGTAAAAGAAAGTGCTTCATAATTGAAGCAATAACTTCCAAGTGTAGGTTATTTTCTAAATAGAAAAATGCATCGCCAGTGCCTGAGAATGACATCTTTCTATTTGCTATAACAATCAACCAACAAGCATTTATTAATTATCTACTACATGCTCAATATAGTAGAGGCCATAGGAAAAAAAACAGGACGATCTTACAGAATCCACTCCTCCTGAGAAATCCATGGCTTCTACCCTTAAAGGTCAAAATAATCAATCAGGGAAATGCATGTAAAAGAGATACAAATAATACAAAATCAATATTATAAACACCAGAAACAATGATAGTCCTGCAGTGATCAGAGAGAAAACAGGGTAACCATGAGCTCTGGGGTGGGAAGGAAACCCTTGCAAAGAGTTAAGATTCTGATTTAGCCCTGAGGGTTGGGGATGATATTAAACAGGCGAAAAAGGAAAGAGATGTTAGCTTTTCTGATCCATCTCTGCTTTTCTCTGACTCAGTGGTTCCATTTTGGTTAATATGATCCCAGAAGCTCCAAGCAGATTCTAATCGGGAGAGTTTTGTAATAACTGCTGACCTATCAGTAGGAGGATTGAAAGACACGCATGCAGTATAATTTTTCAGCGACTTCTGGGCAGGTGCTGCTGGAGGAGCAGCTCCCTTTTAAATGTATCAGCAGTTCCTCCGGTGCGGTGTATACGAGTTACTCACCGTTTGTATCTGTGCCAGTGAGATGAAGGTAATGCCTGCTCCACACACCAGTGGTGAGATGTGTGATTTCACCCTTGGAGAATCTGACAGCATCATCGACTTTGATGATTAATCCATGGTAACAGGAGGCTCAGCATTGGTGGAGGCGAATTTTCTGCCTTAAGTGACTACCCTGTTGTGCGGTGTGCTTTAAAATCCTTTGGACGTTGCTACACTAGAGGAAGAAGGAAGGCTGCAGACCTTGGGAGATCGCTCTGGCTCTTTCAGACTTGTGAACAGCCACGAGGTGGCTTGCTGTTCTCTTTTGGTATCTGGACTTGACTAACTCGGGAGGATCTTAAGGAATATAGCCCTCCTGAGACATCCTTGATAACAAGAGCACATGATCTCTCAACAAGGTTTAGAAGATTTCCTGCAAACCATGGAAAAGGTAGCATCAGAGTGGCTCTGTGGCGTTACTGTTGCCATTTTAATACGCCCGACCCAGGGTTATTATATGCAGCGTGCATCACAGACACACACGTATGCGTATACGCAAAACTCACGTGCATATAAATCCACATATGTGTACATAGGTAACTATATCTAGGTAATAACAAAAGCAAGCATGACCACCAAACTGCATTTCCTGTAACAATTAGGAGGGTGAAGAAAGAAAAGAAAAATGCATTTTTCTTCTCAGTAGCTCTCCTTTCTGAGTTCCACCCTCCAAAAGGACAGCTTAGTCCAGATCGTGGAGCCTCACTGTTTAGGGCCGCAGTGACTCCAATGGAGAGAAAACACGAGGAAGCGCAAACGGCTCCTTTATTAGAGAGTGCATACACATCACCAGTTCAAAGAGAAACATGCCAGGTTCCCCGGCCTCAGCCCCAGAAATTCTGAATCGGGAGGTGTGCCACCAGGCCCAAGATTCCCCAGGGCCCGCTCCCTGCTGGGGGTTCCCACGGAGATTGTCTGAGACCGCAGTTTGAGAAATGTAAGAATTCGAGGATTGCAGTCAGTTATGTAAGATGCACTCACCGGCTGTGCGTTCTAGAGCAAGCAGCATTATACAGTATTTCCACCATACAGACTCAAAAAACGTAAATAACCTCAACAGCAGAGACGACAAAAAAAGTCTAGTAAAGTAATTAGGAAGTGATGGGTTGGAGTATTGATCACCTTGTTAAAACATAATTTATTTAATTATAAGTTTATTTAATTTTTTATAATGGCTGTGTTTGAAAACTGGCTCTCAAAATTCCCCCAAATGTAATGACTGGCTCGTGCAAGCGAGTATGATTTGATTCCAGGACACTCCTGGATTGGTTGCCTCACAGATGATCTTGGGATAAAACAACCCACTTCACAAGGTCCATGCGAGATGGGCTTGCCTCCAGCCTACAAGAAAGTCTAATTACTTGTTTATTTGTTTCTGTCTCTCAGAACGTAAACTGAAAGATAGCTTAGCCTTTTTATTTCTGTTCACCAACAGGTCCATTTCTTGTAACAAGCTTTCGCATGGCACTATTCTGACTTGTGGGATGAATGAAGGAATTCCTCCGCGGACACACTGTGCCCATTTTTTCCTTACACCTCCCCACTGGCTCCTCCCCAGGCCTGTTCCCCTCTTAAACAAACAGAAATCCCCTTGTAGTACCAAAATGAACAATCCTGCTCCACGAGCCTTCTCCATTAACTCAATTAGAATCTGAGCGTCAGAAAAGAATTCTGTAAATATTTACTATTGCTACATTAACTTAAGAATAAAATTAAGTCAAAAATGTGTGCCGATTTTCCTCTGGGCAGAAATCTGAGGTGAGGCCATAGGGTGGAGTATGACCTTGACCTTGGCAGTGAAGCGGGGCCAGAGATCTAGCTGAGGAGTAAGCCAGCAATGGGATAAGCCAGGTGGTCGGTCCTGAGACAAGGTCAAAGCCACAGGGGCGCTTTAGGGCAGGGGTTGGCAAGCTTCCGTGCAAAGGGACATATAGTAAAAATGTTAGGCTTTGCGTCCCAAATACTCTTGTTTTTTTTTTTGCAACCCTTTACAATTATAAAAACTATTAGCTCAAAGGGCTATGATGCGCTGACAGGGACATTAGAGGAGTAATTTAAAAGCCTTCGTGGCCAAGTAGGTACAGGGGCTGAAGAACAAAAGGGAAGAGACAAACATGACCCCAAGGTTTTCATTAGAGCCCTGGCGGGGGGCGCAGCTGGGTGTCATCCCATCCACCGAAAAGTTCACGGTTTGAGTCCTGATCAGGGCACATGCTGGGACTGTGGGCTCAGTCCCCGCAGATCGATGTCTCGCTCTCACATGGGTGTTTTTCCCTCTCTCTAAAAATCAATAAACTAAAATATATTTTTTAGGGAGTTCTGAAACAGGAAAGTTAAATGCTAAGGTACTTTTCTCTGTTGATAAGGCTCTCAGTTGGGAGAGAGAGCATAGGGATGTTTGCATCCTGTATTCCAGGGCAGTTCTCCCGTCCACACCTATGAAGGGATTGTCTTCATGTGAAAGCACTGCCCTTCGCCACCACTTTCAAATTAGGCACGTCCGTGTGACCTGCTGTGGCCACTGAACGACAACAGGGGTGATACGCGCACGGGCCAGTGGGTGACACGCTCCACCCCCTTCCCTCTGGTGCAGGGCCCCAAGCCGCTCCTGTCACTGAGCTCCACCGTCCAGGCACCCTGAGTACAAAGGACAGAGCCCGCCTGATGGCCCGGGGGACACGCTGCGGACATGAAAATCAGACACACAAACAAAAACGAACTTGGTTTGTGAAATCACACAGATTTTGAAGTTGTTTGTAACTGAAGCATAACTTAGTCTATGACAGCTCTATGTTAAGTGTCAAAAAAGAACAAATAAAGAGAAAGAATTCATGGACACAGACTACAGTGTGGTGACTGCAGGGGGAGGGGATAGGTGAGAGTGAAAGAGGAGATGGGGGGGTAAGTGGTGATGGGAAAAATAAAAAAATAATAAATAAAAGTCTGTGGGAAAAATAAATAAAATAAACTATAGTGACCGATTAAAAAAAAAGAATTGGATCAGGAATGCTTCTTCCTGAGAAAAACAATCAGACTCAATAATGTTTAAAGAACCTTTTGAGGCGTGTGGTAACTACGTGTAGTTCTGCTAAAGCCGAGTCAGTGAAATGTGTGGCCTACCAAGAAGTAAGCAGACCGAGAACGCCCAGTACCAAGTTCCCCTAACAGATGAAAAGGTTAGCAGGGATTTAAAGCTTGTGCAAGGCTTGGATGGAGCCAAGGTTTGCAAACCCCTCCAAAATGGGGCTGAGTTTTGAGTTTCATAACGAAATCCAAAACCTTAGGAGAGAGTTTCACATTTCACCCTGAAAGTTTCACACAGCTTAAACTTCTGTATCTTTTTCAGGTATCATACTACAAAAAGTTCCTAAATATCTCTCTTAAATAAAAAATGATTATAGTACCCATCTATTAAATTCAGTATACTCTGCTGTTCTTTGTGTACAAAGATAATATCGCTGACCCACTCTTAGGTGAGAAGGCACTCTCAGTTGACTTTTATTTCTGGCTGGTCCTGCACCATACTTTATTTTCTCCCAATTTTTAAGTATTCTGTTAGTGGCATGCCCGGATGGGTTGAGCAATGAAATCTGGGAACCATAAGCCTAAGCTATCTCTGGTGTAAGAATCTCTTGATCTTAACTCAATGAGGTAACTTTTAGAAAAAATAAACATCAAGAATCGCAGTATAATCCTCTGATCAATGCCATTAAGATATATCTAAGGGTGCATTATATAGAATATTGTAAAAATGGGCAAATACTAATTTTTTAAAAAATTTCATGAGGTTATTTCTATTTTAAGAGTGAAAATCTTGCATTCAATGATCTACTTTAAATCAAGGGCAAAAAAAGTTGTCCTGAGGGACAACACTCTAGAAATCCCCTTTGTGGCTCTCTTCCCTTTTATAATAAATGCATAGTATCAAAGGCGCAGCCGAGAGGCCACGTTTGCTCACGCTGTTCTCTTGCTCTCCCACCATGAGTGGAGCGGCTACGCGGTCAGCGGCCACCCCTGTGCTTTGAGCCCCAAGGTTCGTTGCAGCAAGAACAAATCCAGCTAAAAAATATCTCTACTACTGTGATGCAGAAGTTGTGGTCTGTGACAAGGATTCTAAAATGGGAGTAGTAAAACCTAGATTGCACTGTTTCATCTTTGATTCAACCCATGGCATATGCTTGGAACATAGGAAGTATTATTTATTATATTCCAAAAGAATGCCCTTCAGCCAAGTTTTTGTATTCGCCCTTGACCAGACTTTTATAGTTTTGAAATGGATATAAAAACACCGATCTCACAGAATCATTATAACATTAAAGGAAATAAAGACCCAGAACAAGGAAGCTGTTTTTAAATGGTAAAATGATAGACAGAATCAGATATCTTCACTGCACAAAACCTTAAAATGATGAGGCCAGAACTGTTATGTAACTTTTATTTTCACAATCAACATGATATTCTATAATAATTTGATTATTGTAGGAATGGGGACAGAGGTGGAGGTAAGTTTTATGAAGGTAAAACTCCCTGTAAAATAATTAACTACTAGATTTGAGGTCATCTATCCCACATTTCTCATGAAAGGGTATCTATCAGTAAAACAGTCCTACAGCCTCTCTGCCTTCCTATTCATTTCTCCCCGGGGAGGAAAGAACGAATTATCTGATTGGTGATTTTTGGACAAGGCACTGGATTCTGCCCCTTGCTCTCCTTCTTAGGAGCTCAGCTGGCCTCAGAGAGCAGACCTAAGGGCCCACTGTGCGCGCGGGGTGGCCGACAGCTGTCCGCAGATGCTGCCTTGGTTCTGAGGGTCCATCTGCCTGTCTCGGACACACGTGAGGCAGCCCGCTTGGCTGACACGCCTACACCAGGGTGGTCAACCACCTGCTTACTAACGCTGCCGTTTCGTTTTTCATCTGCCATAGGCCGCATCTACCTTTCAAACGGAAAGGGAGACGAGATCTATTTATTTGTCCTTGTGAACTCCAACTGAAGTAAGATACTGCAGCAGAAAATTTAGATGTCACACATTATCCAGTGGAACCTTACTGTAGTTTCCGATTTGTTTTGTAAACATAATCCCGAAGTCAATCTTATTTGCATGTGGAGCCAACATAATGCTTTCATTCAAGCTTCTATTAACAATTTATGATGTCCCCGAGTATATATTACACTGCAGTAAATATCTTCATATAATTTATTAATTTTAGACAGAATGTATCACTTCAGAAAACACATAAACAGGCAATTATACTGATTTAATATGGCAACATGCTTTGACTAGCTTTCCAATATTCATATCATGATTAAAACCTAATCCCTTAATTATGTACTGGCTTAGAGTTTAGAAACCTTTCCTCATCCATGATCATTTAATCCTGTCATATTGTCCTCCTGATGACCAGGCTGCCCGTAAAGGGCTGCAGCCACAAATCACTGTGATGAGACTAACCGCCTCACAGGAGAATCCAACTCCTACCTTCAGCCTCCCTGGTGCCATGCACTAACCACTAGGCTAAGCGGTCAGGAGGGAGACCTCATCATAACACCAACCGGGATCCATACAAGGAGTACAGTGCCCCGTGGAGTTGAATTGTAGTCCACTTTCCCTGATGAGACAGCGCATCTTATCTAAGTATTGCAGATGTTTCTCAAATGACCTAATAAATATTAGAATATCATCTAGGTAAATGAGGTAAATATGTCATTGGAATCTTGCCGCCTTCCATAATTAAATTCAACACATCGGTTACCTATTTTCTTTCTAGCAAGCTGAACTTGGCTAGCAGAACTGCCAGCATATTCTGATAATACTCTTTCCTAAGGAAACTGGGATCTGTTCACCTTGGCAAGGGTGGGGGTTCAAGGGGGGGGGAAGGTGATTACCTAATTAACATGATATAGCTCAATTAATTCTGCACCCTTAGAGCATGGATGGAACCAAGAATTTCAAATGTAAGATATCAAATCAATCAGGCTAGAACTCCAGAGGACGCATCTCACACATCCTTCAGTACTTAAGCTGCATCCAATTTCCTGACACACTCAGGATTTAGAAAAGAGTGTGTTATAATTTTTGTGGATTTAATGTAGTCCAAACATATGTGTAAAGGGAGAGTAAATATGCACAGTTTTATTTCTGCCAATTTTTTAGTGGTGTAGAATCGATGTAAAACCAATTTAACAAACAATGTTAGGATCTCATGAAGTTCAGACCTGGCTTGTCCAATTATGTACATGCTTTTAAAAAAACATGACTCTTAAAATATGACTTGAGCCAGACTGCCTTGCTTTGAACAATTTTGATGGGGTTCCTGTGCGAAGGAATAATTTTTTAAAATAATAAAATGTTTAAAAAACAAGGTTTTATTGACTGGCGTATTAAAGTAAACTAGGTTAGGTCTGCCAAGGAGACCATTCATTTAGGGCTGTGATTCGTATGCGGCCCGTCTTCACTGAGCACAGCCTACTTCTCTAACACGTCACCCGCATCCCCCTCGTGTCCACACCCCACACCCCGCACCCCACACCCCACACCGAGATCTGCCCACTTCCTGGACAAGCCAGGACCTTAGAAAACTGTGAGCTTCGTACCTGGCCGACCCTCCCCTTTCCATCTTCATCTAGAAAACGCCCTTTATTTAACCACCACCAGGTCCTTCAGACAGTTAGTTTCCTTCTGTCCTTTGTGTCCGTACTACTGATCTTCTCCCCAATATACTTTTCTCTGTAGTTTATATTTTCATATTTATCTGTTCAGTTGTACTGTTTTACTCCCATCGATGCATGAATAAAAATCATCATTCAATAACATTTAAATATGACTATTCACACTCATCCTTTTAATATACTGTATGCCCACTAATCAAAATTCACGTTTTGCCCTCAAAACTGAATGAGTTCATTCTCTAGTGCTGATAGAATAACCTGGGAAGTGTGAGGAATGTATGCACTATATTCATTAATTAAACCCTCTTCTGATCTGAAATGGATAGATGGTAGTAGACCAAATATTGGCATCATGGTAGGAATTAGTGAGAATGGATCCATCTCAATAGAATATGAGCTCCTTGGGGAAAAAACAAAGTCCAAGTAGTACCCATTCTTTCTGTCCTCATTTGGGGGTTGTCTGCTTGTTTTCTCTTCGGAGGAGTTTTGAAAAGCTGGAATAATTATTTTAGATAATTCTAGACTACGTTTCCTCTGAGTCCTGCCTGTCCTAACCTTCTGTCCTAACATTTGTGCCGTTTGGCTCACGAATGTCCGAGGGAAACAGGAATCGCGGGGGCGCCTTCACTTCACTCTCCCGCCGCTGACCTGGTTGTCAGAAGCGAGAGCAAGGCAGGGGGCCAACGCACATGCTGGTCTCAGGCCATGACCCCGATTCTCTGAGCATCAGGACAAACAGGCGGGAGGACTGGTGTGGGCTCCCACTGCCCTGCATGCATGTGTGCCCTCTGGGGTGAGCACTGAGCGGCCAGCCCCTTCGCGGACCCACTGACACACTGCACGTCCTGTGTAAGACAAGGGGGGGGTGCTGGCACTAAGGCACCTCATTTTCCTGTAAAGAGCATCCTCCTGGGAAAGGCCCTGCTCTGAACAGCTGAGAGGAAAAGCTGCAACCAAAAAACTGCACTGAAACATGCCTTGGGGGAGATAGCAGTGGAAAAATCTACCCATGAGCATGACCATTGACACCGTCAGAACCACCCCATTTCATAGGACAGCAGAGCAATTTGTGATTTCCAAAATACTTTTCACTTACATTTGATGCCCAGGATAAACCTCCCTATAATACAGGCGATAAGTATTCTTGTGGGAACACCTCACACGTGCTGTAGTCCCATTTGCGGCCGAGGCCTTAGCTATTATTTGTTGAAATCCACCTCTTGAAATTAATGCATAGATGGAAACTCACTTGTTCTTCAAAACAAAGCGAAACAAAAAAAAGCAAACACAAAACAAACACCCAGAAGCAGCCTTTTAAGAAGCTGAGCAGACACTTCCTGTCAAATAATGAACAACATTGTACGACAGGCTTATTCAGACTACAGCTGTGATTTGATAACCGGTTCTGTTTGGAATTTATTTGTGAAATGTCACACAATCCAAGATGTTTTAATTATGTTACATTTTATCCCAGACTGCTGATTATAAAATGAGTGATCAAGAGTTAAATCAACGAAAGTCTAGAAAATATGTGGGAGGAAAGAAAGGCTGCTATAGAGCAAGTAAATCAAACCTGGAATGTCTGCCTGGTGATTTCTGTTTATGCTCAAACAAAAATACCTCTGGTTCAAAAAAATATACTTCATTTAAAAAAAAAAAGAGTGAAGTTCCCGGTTGACTCTGTTCTGCATGGTAGTAACTTTACAATCATCAGCATGAAAACTGTATTTTCAGACAGTATTCACACTTTCCTGAAGGATGAGTTCACAGACATTTATTTTGTAGCACTGAATGATGCATATTTTAACCACCATTTCTCTGCTGTTTAGACGTGGCATCCGATGATAACATTTGATGATACATTTGAAGATGGCATCATGGTACATATTGCCACCTTTTATTTAGCACATGTCTTTGAAAATGTTTTGGCTTCTGTGATTCAAAGGCTTTTTATTTTTCATTTTAGTTTGATTATACAGGATTTCTTTACACAGAGTAGTAAGTTTACTTTCAGTCTAAGTTACTCAAAGATAGGTTTATATTATATATATATTTAATGCTCACCAGAAGATATGTTTTTATTGACTTCAGCAAGAGAGGAAGGGGAGGGAGAGAGAGAGAAGAAGGGGGAGAGAGAAACACTCATGTGAGAGAGAAACATTGATCTGTCGTCTCCCACATGTTCCCCTACCAGGTATTGAACCCACGGCCTTGTGGTGTACAGGACGATGCTCCAACCAACCGAGGCCCCCGGCCAGGGCATATACTTTTAGAATAACCCTAGTTTAATTCACCCATTAACAGAAAAAAACAGAAATTGACTAAAAGGTAGGGGATTTCACATACTAAGATCCACATAACTACTGAGTGACAGAAATAACAACAGAACCAACTTCATAACAGCATTTCAGAAATTTCTATATTTTGTCAAGTAGACAATCCTAACAAAATGTAACTTTTGCCTGCCAAATGTCTGAAAATATACTTCTGACATTAGTTATAACCAACTCTTCTGTTGTTTTCTTCCATTCCAAGATAAAACTATGAAAAACAAAACGTGGAAAATTCATATTTCCCTATCCTATCCAATCCAAAATGCAGTTGATATAATAAACTTCATTCTTATTCAACTATTCTTAACAAAAAGAGCAACCAAAAATCACTATTTGCCGTAAAACTGGAGGGGCACTTGATAATACAATGTAATGGCAGGTTGTAGCAAAAATAGATAAAATTTAAAAATCTTTTAAAGTGTTCTCATGTCGGAACTGCGAGTGACGGCATCAACAGGCAATCTCTTCAAGTAAGTCACACTGAAATTCTGGACAGTAACCAACTTTAAGGCAAGTTACAGGATATAGCCAATTGTCAGTAGGCACCTAATATGTATCAATAATCAAACTACGAGGCAAGCAGAAACGAGTGCTGCCTGTGGCCCAGCCCTGTACGCATGGATTTCTAAACGGCAGACACTTAGAAAATGTCTATCAAAGTAATTCGTGGATACCTGATTAATTCTGAAAATTACTGAAATCAATTCAGGCTAAGTCTTTCCTCACTGAATACAGATAAAGTAACTTCAAAATCCACAGTCTCCGGTTGCCACGCAACCAAGTCCCGCACGATGTCAGAGTGAGCTGGGCTCGAATCTGCGGGCCTCTCGCGCTGCCGGCCTGACCTGATGTTTTGATCCCCTAATGCGTCTCCGTTAACTTCCATTAAGTAGTGTTTTGTGGGGTAGCATTCCAAGGTTAAAATGATTAAATAACTTTTATGGTTGATCAAATATAAGCCCTTATTATACGCAGCAGGCAAAACCATACATTTTAATTACTCCGCTATCGAAGATCTAGGTATTTACATTTCATTTTTCAATAATAATTCGGAATTTAGTAGACCCTTCAAAAATACCGAAAATTATTGCTCCTAAAAAAGATCATAAACAACAATGAAATTGCTATAGGACAACGGTAAACAACGTTCACAGAACACCGGGTGTGAGGCATTTTTATTTTATGCCTTTGTGTAACTAGTTTAATTTTTTTTCGATGTAACTGAATTAATACTTGCGGGTTTGCATTATATTTCTCACTTTGCAACCATGCACAAAATAAAGAAAACTGATCAATATTTGATCACAGTTACAGCGCATTAATTCAAAGCTAATTTTGGGTGGAATCACTGCCATTACTCAATTTTGAGAGGTGTTATATGGATATGAGGAAAACACACACAATCTTTGTAGGAGAGAAAAAAGACATTTTAAAAGAGAGGCATAATATTATTATTAAGAAAAAGAAAGTCCTTTCAAAATAATATTCATAACTATGTTTAGAAAAATACTGATTAGGCTTCATATTTTCCATCTGAGTTTATGCAAATACGAACTATCCTCATAAAGAGAAAATCAGAGCGACTAAAACATCTTTAATAAAATCATTTCTCTCAGAAATCTACTTACTATCAAAATGGAAAGCAATTTAAAATCTAGCCATTAACCTCTCACACTCATGTAAAAACAGATTTATTAGAATAGGAGAAAAATACCATTTTGGTAATTTACATTATAAATATTTCAAAATAAAAATATTACCTTTCATTTCTTACAAAGGAAAGTATGTCACAATTCATTCACACTTAATTGTAATGGCAAGATGTTCAGATAATTACACCTTATAGAAAGACTGAAATTTGCAATTAAGTCCAAATAGATTTAATAGTGCTTATGTTTGACATTAGGTAAATTAAACTGCACTTCTCTTTTAAACAACTTAAGCCTTCATTTTTACTTGCATAGTCCCAAAATCCATTGGCTTAGGTCAATGTATTACAATAGCAGCTTGCCTACCTCCTCCAGGTCCTCGAAAGGATCTAATAAGGAGAGAAGAAAATGAAACTAATTTTGACGGCAGGGGAAATAGAGTAATGTAGAAATAGTCTAGATGGAAAGATACAGATACTCTAGATGAAAATACCAGAGTGCATGTAACCAAACAACGTGGAAAGCGAAGCTTTGTAACCTAGTGCTAATAACAGAGTCATAGGTCTTTTATTCTTATAACTATATAATGTTGAGGGTCAGGGAACTATCTAATTTTTACTTTTATACCTCAATTCCTCAAACATCTGCTTGTTTTAGCTTTTATATATAATCTATGAACTTCGTCTTTAATATTTATCTAAAAGCTATCAAACACTGAGCCAAATTTTTCCAATTTGGGAATATTCCATTTTATATTGATAAAAGCATTTCCTTTCTGCTATCTAGGAAGTAACAATGATATTTCTAATATTCTTTTCAATAAAATGCTCATGAATTTAAAAAAGTGAAAGGGAGGCTTTTTGATGATATAAGGTCACTTGGAGCCTTAGAAGTGTTGAGGTGCACTTTTAAATCCCCAAAGCCATCTCCCAAATGTATCCACCCCATCACCTTCTCTGGTGTCTTTCACTCGGGAATCACTGGCACAGAATACAAGATATATAGGAATCAAGAACAAGTTACGGAGTGAAAACCTGGAAGATATGCTGGCTCATGATTAAGGGAAAGGTAGAACTAATTTCAAAGGTAATTAGAACCGATTTCAGTTCAAGCCAAGTCAATAACTTAGCCTGAGTCCCTACAGTTTGCACAGAGCTAAGTTAGGCCATTGTGAAAAGCACTGGAGAAATCCAAGAGAAAATACGTATGTTTTGAGAACATATCACACTAGAGCAAAGCATGGGATTCAGAGATTTGAAAATGAATTTAAGATCAGCTTAACTTTCTCTCTTTTGTTTGAAAATAAAACACAACCTTAAAGCTATCAGAGCCTAAGGTAAGACATTCTTCAAGCCAGTTCCTCTACGTGGCTCTCAGTATGTGAGGGACAGGGCAGAAGAAGAGCAGTAAGTGAGGTTTTGTAGCAATGTTAAAAAAATACAAAGTCGGGGCTCCTACACTAAAGTGATGCCACCGTCAAGGAAAAAACAAAAAAGAAAAATCACCTAATTTTAAAAATTATAAACTCAGGATAGAAATTTTAAGAAAAATGTATCTAATTCTCAATATGTATACTTTAGGATCACTTGGAAAATTACATTATATAACATGAAATACAGACTTATAATAGGGTAAATATAAACCTAAATAGAGCTTGAAGTAAAAATTTAAAGGGTATATCAGCAGACCATACACAGGCCCGTCTCTGACCAAGCTAAATTACTACACTCGATGCCGTTTGCTCCTACTAGCAACTGGAAGCATATGTAATTTACCAGCAAGCCTCAATCCTTTAATAACTGTCTTTAAAATACCTTACATGGGTTACCTATCTGTAAATCTGCTTCCCATGCAGAATGTGACAGAATTATGGAAATTGTTAGTTCAGTGAAGATGGCATGTACCAAAGGGAACCACATCTGCACCCCGTAAGATTATGCCAAACACTGGAAGTAATCTTTCAACATTTGTAATCCTGCAAAATGCATAATTAAGATTAAGGGATCACTCGACCCTTTATTATGGTCCATGTACTTTAACTTTGGGAGGTAGGTGGGACATAAGTGGGACTAAAAAGTATCATTGCATGATTGCATCTTTTAAATTATATGAAGTAGGTTCTATCTCATTGACTGACCGATGATCCAGTCCATTTCTCTGATTAGCAGATAACCATGTGTCCACTGAAAAGGGAGCAGAGAACTTAAGATCCAAAAGTTGTTTGCTAACTTGAAAATCTAGATATGTATTTGGTTTAATTTCTTTATTCGAATTTTGAATCATCAAATTCTTGGTAAGCAAATAGCAATCACATAACCGTCATCTATACCCCAATGTAGTTATCTGTTTCCCATTTATAGATTATTTGTCTCCACACAAATTCAGGAGAGCTAGATCATTAGATAGAAACCATAAACCTCTAAATAATTAATGGTATGTGTGCGTTCACAAAGGTGAGTTCCTGCTAAACCACTAATACAAATTCAAGTAGATCCTTCATGAAGCTAATGTTGATGGTTGTCATGTTTCAGACTAAAGCTGGTTCAAAACTACCTGCAGAAATTTCTTGAAATGATGTTATTTATAGCTTATCAATACAACAAAATAAAATTTAAAAGAATGTAATTTTTAATTGTCTATTCAAGAACTGTTATCAAGTTAGAGTAGAATAAAAATATTTCATATTTGTATTTTCTGGTAATTAAAAAAGGAGGCAGCTAAGTGAACACTATTAGTTCCTTCTGCATTTGGTTGGCAAAAGAACACTATTCTTGTAAATAGGTAGGGTAGAGCTACCATATAGGCAACACATTTAAACAATGATGAATAATTTATTGGTTATAGATACGCTTCTTTTAAAAAAACTCACAATTTAAAGTTCTTAGCTTAATAAAATATTTCTAAGGGTAATTCATGTTTGCTATGTATGTGATAGAAAATTAAAACAGTATCATGTATTCATGAAGATCAAGGTTTACTGCCTGAACCTAGGAAATAATATCAATTCAAAAATATATACAGTACCTTAAAATATGTGTATACATGAGAATATATAACATCTTTATTCTGATGAGCTCAAAATGATTTTCTATGCTACTAAATTTATTTTTAACAAAAGAAACAATGAGTAGCATATAGATCAAATAAACAGAAAATTTAAATAACTTAATCAAAAGTTTACATTATTTTTTCTCATTAGATATTTCACCTCTTTAATCCAAAACTTTCCTTAATTTATATTATTTTTCACTTGATTAAAACCAACTGTAATAATTTTCATGATTAATAAAACTGTATTTTGAAGATTGTGTGTTTAGGTATTACGCCTTTCATTTTTTGTAGTCTCTTCATTACCTATGATTTTAAGTAACTAAGTCACAAGGGGCTGGTAAACTCACTAGTAACCTGTTGATGCTCTTCATGAATATCATCAGAACCGATTAACTTACACTTAACCATTTTAATATTCTTTATTAAAATTCGATCATTAGCTGTATTTATAGGCTCTTCATCACTTAATAATTTTCTATAACTTTCATTATTTTAGTTAAAACATTTTCAAGTTGAACCATTTAAACATTATTGATTTCACCCACTTTTCAGGTTATTTATGGACCTACTTTCTTTCCAGTGTCTTTTTTACCTGATATAATTTTAAGAGCCCCTTTGATTCCACTTACCCCTTTTAGCCAACATTAATCCACTCAGCTTTATTTTCCTTTTTGCCCTTTCTAGCCCTGAAAGCTTAAACATTTATATTCAATACACAATGGATTCTTCTTTTATTTCTTTCCCTTCTCCATTTCCATAATGTGTTCTTTTTATGTTCCTAATCCTTGATTGATCTGCCCATGCTACATGCTTTATGCAGTTAAATTTCACATATTTCTAACTCAACATGGTACTTACAAGCATGCTCTAATTTCCTTCCTGCTCGGGAACTCCAGCTTCAGGATCCAGTTTTCTTCTGATGCTCCTGTTTCCCTGCTGGAGATTTTGAAATCCAGTTTTCATATTTCACCCCTTCTTTTCACTTATATATTCCAAATAAGGGTCCACAAAAATCTCAGTATCAGATAAGATATTTGGGGAAGGCTTGCTGTCAGCTGAGCACATACTGTGGAGAAACTAGGCCTAGGAAAATGTATCAATATCTAATGCTTCTGGGTCTTATTTATAAAGGTTACACCTTGCTCACCAGAGTTTGTAAATAACAAATTGGAAGTTGAAAAGAAGTAGTGAAAACACAGAGATGCATGGTGGGATGAAATTTTGTTTGTAGGAAAACTTTAAAACTGAATCTTTTTTACGATCGCCACCTATATGATTTAAATATTTTTCACATGAACATTATATTCTAAAGGTGAATGTTGAAATGTTATAAAATAATGGGGAGGGACTTGTTACTTGTCTGAAAAGCAGGTGTACTATAGAATACTGCATACTTGTACTCTGCAGTACATTTTTGGAGACTTAGGCATGCAAAGAGAAAAAAATGAGGTAAATCAAGAAATGTCTAAAATTATATTACCTAATCTGATCCAAACATATGTTGCTGACTTGGAAGAAATGAGCACTTAGTTTTCATACCCTGTTTCCCTGAACATGGACTTGCACTGGAAATGTCTCAAAAGAAGGCCTCCCAAGCACTGCGCTTAAGAAGCACTACTAGAGTTAAACATGAAAATTATGGAGAATGCGGTATTAGTCTTAGAGAAAATGGAGAGGAAATTACGACGTAACAAAAAAAAACCCCAAGTAATTGGTACTTTGATAAGCGAAAGGACTGCTTAATTGTCTTGGTTGGCAGGCTGAATAGATTCTGGTTTAATGCGTTTCCATAACAATGGAAAACTGACACATCTAATCTTTAATTACAGTTGCCCCCACCTACCTTACAGGAATGTTGTGAAGACAAATAAGATAAAATACGGAAGTGCTCTGGGCTCCTTTGTACAGAATGATGGAAAATCAATAAAGTTTAAGGGACATATTAGTATTATGATCCCTAAGATAGCCTGGTTTCCCAGTTGGCCCAGTCTAAGTTTCAGAATAGCTCCCAATGAAAATTGGATTTTTTTACATTAACGTTTGTAAAATTATGTAGTCATATGAAGCTGCCTACAGGGTCTACTTTCTTTAAAAATATGAGAATTCTCTGTATTATTTCAAGTACGATGAGTTCACTGAGTCTGAATTTGCTTTCGTCTATTTTTATGAAATATTGAGTCTTACTGTCCCCAAAGGAAACATTCCTTTACTTTTCAACAGACGTAGTCCCAGAAATATATCAACTCCTTGGCAATCTTTTGATAATAAAGTTATGTGGTGTTGGGGTTTTTTTGAGTTAGGCTATATACCAACTTCCCAAAAGTGAAAGGCAAAAGTTGTAATCTGCCTTCCGGTTGGTTTCAAGACGTGAGAGAAAAGTTGCCAAAAGACTGACTAAGCTAAAATAAACATAGATACCAAGGCATTGTTGAGGGTAAAAAATCAAATTTGTTCCTCTTGTCACAAAAATATAATTTGTGATTAAAATAACAAAAGGAAGAAGAAAACATTTCTACATTTTTTGAGTAAAAAATATTTTATGATTGAAAACAGAACACAGGCTAGCAGCCTATAGATCCTCAATAAATCAGGACACCAAAAGATTAAATCAGTTTCACAAGCACATTGTGATCTCCTTTAGGGCTTTATTTTTTCTATATGGTGCTTATTACCACCTGAAATGTTTCCTATTTTACTTATTTGTTTAATTAACTATAGAAATCTGTGCTAATCTGATAGCCACTAATCACATGTGGCTAATTCAATTTAAATTAATTAAAATTTAAAATTCAGTTTCTTAAGCTCATTAACTACATGTCAAGGGCTCAATAGTCACAAGTGGCTGTGGCTACCATGTTGGACAGTGCAGAGCAGGACACTTCCATTGTTGCAGAAAGCTCTATTGGACAGTGCTTTCAGTTAATGATGCTTTTAATTCGAATTTATATCACTTTTTTTTTAAAAAACATGGAATATGAACTCTTGAGGAAAGGGCTTCAGTACGGCAGTTTAATGTTGAAATTATTTTCTCCTCTCATGCGTGTTTGAATCTATCTCATAACCAGCCGTGTGAACGATGGAGTTACTCCTATATACAGAAGTCCTGAGTAGCTTCAGCAATAGAGAACCACAAACTGTTTGCTGACCTCAGCAGGGAAGTTCTTGCTTTGGTAGAGTTGGAGAGAATCAGACAGAATATCTGGGGTAAGGTCCCCTTTGGTAGCTATCATTATGGGCATGTGAATGCACAGGGAAGCCACTATCACCTGGTAAATGCCCATGATTTACCCAAGTTTAAGAACTGGTATTTGAAAGTTGGTCTTCTAGCTCCAAATTGAGTGTTTTTGTCAAGAACATTGCAATTAAGTCTAGACGTGCTTTTATAACCATCCAAGGTGGCAAACTCCAATGCTTACAAGGGCTAGACAGGCAACAGGAATGTCCAAAGTAGCCCAGATGGGGCCTGAAATGAACTGTAGCAAAGACAATTATCTAAAGAAGGGACTACCTCATGGCCCCCTGTGGCCACGTGGGAACAGGGGACCGGTGCTGCCAAATCACCCTGTGTCTGACAGAATCTAGACATCCTGATGTATTTTAATGTAACGTTTTCAGATTTTTAAAATGATGGCGAAAATTAAAATTCACTGTGCGTAAAACATACCACATTTGCAGGTAGCACCTACGGACTAGACTATCAACTGGACTCTTCTGGTGTAAATGTTCCTATTTGATAACCAAATGAGGAAAGAAATCCCATTCTACAGATAAGATGCTAGAGACAAAACAAGAAGAGTTTGTCAAACTGATGGTTGCCAGATGGGAGGGGGGTTTAGGGCGGGGTAGAAATGGTGAAGGAATTAAGAATTTAAAAGAGTCACAGGAAGGTAAAGTACAGCACAGGGAATATAGTCAATAGGGTTATATTAACTATGCCAGTGCCCTGTAGGTACTAGGCTTACGGTGGGATCACTCTGTACGTTATATAACTGTCCAACCACTATGCTGTCACCTGAAACTAATATAATATTGGATGTCACCTGTAATTGAAAAACTAAAAACTAAAAATAAACGAGCTACGTACTTACAAAAAAAGGAATTCCTGATTTGCTTAAAGTCACACAGGCTAGCAGGTGGCAGTGGTGTGGCTCAAAGCCCACCAATTTCTCTTCACGTGGCATTTCCCTGCCTTGACTATTTTGTGGTGTGTCTAGAAATCAGAGAGAAATCAAATTACGCCATCACACAATATGCGCTTCTGCCCCACTGCGGTACGAGGCTCGAGCCAACGGCACCACTCACTCTGCTGCTCAGACGTGTCACGGTCGCCACGGCGTGACTGTCACAAGCTGGGGGCTGCAACTAGTGCACAGAATTCACAGGGTGCTTACCAATGGGGATAAAAGGAAAAAAAAACACAACAACACAATGGAGGGTAAAGATGGACACTTTCCAGTCAAAATTACCATATTGCAATTTTGTTAGTTATCAGACAAAGTACACAGCAGCTTATCTGACAAGAAATTGTCCTTATGGGCATGATTTAACCTCGAGATGTCTGATTTCCTCATATGTGGCATCCAGATGGTCCCTTTTCCTCGGTGCTGGGACCGGGAGGCTTAAGGGCCATTTCGAAACACAGACAATGAAGTAAGTGCAGGAGGGAGATGCAGGAGGCTGGTCAACATAATGCACTCAATTAGATTATAGTTTTTAAGCGAATTCCCTGCGACTGACACAGGCGATTGATGAGAGCGAAAAAAGGGTTCACTTTTTTGGTGGTTTTGCTGGAGGTGCTATTACACAGGACCAGCAGCCGATGAGATAAACCCCAGGCCAGGGAGGCTCTGGAATAAAATATGGAAAAGCGAAGAAAGGGCTACGCGAGTGAACAAAGGGGAGCCTGCGCTCTACCTGAGACACGCCGCTCCCTCCTCTCAGCGCAGAATTAATCCTGTGCCAAGCTTCAGTGCCCCCGCGAGCTAATGACAGGAAGGGTCAGTGTGTGGGAGGGAAATGGCAGGGAACTTGCTGGGAACAAGGAGCCAGTGGGAAGCAGTCAAGGCCAAGGCGGCCTAAGACAGGACAGCGACGAAGCCGAAGGCCTGCGAGAGGCGCAGTTTGAGGCCACTTCTTGGGGGCAGCTCCAAATCACGGCGTTGGCTATTCGCTTGGAATATTACAGAGCCATCTATTACAACAGTCAAGCCAAAGAAAGTACCTCAAAAGTCATTTGTCTCATTTGGAAGTACAATAACTTTGTAAGTTAAAATTTGGAAAGCTTCCCAGTTTTCAGCAGGAAAAACGATAATGCCAGACATATCATTTAAAGTGGAATCTCCTAGAAGTTAATTCAGTTGACAAGGTCACATTTAGACTTTTCCCCCCCCCCCTCTTATGTTTTGCACTCAAAATAATTCCCAAATCCTATTATTCAAAGTGCTGGAAGTTACCATAGCAATTCATGAGTCTGCTCATACTCAAGGTTCCTCGCAGATAAAGAGCTACTTAAAAAAAAAACACACCAAAAAAACAAATATGCTTCCATGATGCAGATCATGGAATTCATAGTGTTTTGAAAAAGGGAAACAAACTAGAGACCCTTATTTGTTGGGTAGAAATGTTTGATTTTTAACAATGCCTCATTGTGAAGATTCAGCAGAATAGTGTTGGGTTTAAAAGTGTGGGCTCTGGAGCTGGCATGCCTGGGTTCAACCTCATTTTACCACTCACCTGCTGGGTGACCTTGGGCTCTTTACATAACCTCTTTGTGCCCTGTTTCCTCCCTGTAGATAATAGTTGTCGTGAGGATTAAATAAATTAACATTCCTCAAATCCTTACCGCACAGGGCCTAGTCCGCAGAAAGCATCATGTAGGAATTAGCAATCATTACCTTTATTTTAAAGACAGACAATTACAATTTCATAGCAGAAAATACATTTTCAAACACAAGGTTTTAAAGATACTGTGTCAGAATAGAATTGAACTTGAAATCTTACTCGAGCATCCCTGATGAAAGCCGTGTTTTTCTTTGGAAGGGAGAGGAGAAAACTAATAGAGATTGGATGTGAAATGTGAAAAGTACCTTGATTGGAAAAATGGGACGCCTTTAATAGCTTTTCTGTATTTACAGCACAAAACATGAAGGTTTCTTTTATACGTCTTTAATAAGTTTTCGGATTTCAGAAATAAATCTATATTAATTAGACTCAAATTTGTTCGACACATTTTCAAGTGCCTTTTAGGCACTTTGATTAGTTTAGAAGTTCATTCACAAAAGTCGGTTAACCCCAGGCAGTTTATGTTTCAACTCCTGACTGTTTTTTAGAAATTTATCATGAACTAAAAACATTTGTTTCTTGATAATGAAGCATCGAGTTTCCCTTTGTTTTTAACTTACAAAATTTATTCTCTTAACTCCACCTTTCACTGATTCTTATCCATGTGGCCATTTGGATATTTTCAAATATTGCTCTCATATATTCAAAGATACTTCTTCTTCTTAAATATCAGAACATACCGAACAGTCTATTTTTCCATGCGTATTTTCTAACTTCTTTTTTAACAAAACAGCCGAAAAGAATGCTTATGTCAAAACAGTCCAGTACGACGTAGTGTGTGCTTCAGGTCAGAATCACTCGGAACCAAAATTGATTTTCCATGCGTTAAAATAAAATGAAGATTAAGGAGAAGAAAGAAAAGTTTTATTGACGTTTTTTGAAACTGATACAAATTTCAATACTGCAATCGAGGTGGTTTATAGTAAGGCAAAGAGCTTTACGTTCCATCTTGGATTATCCTCGGCAATTCAATCTTTAGAAACAATTTTAAAAACAATTTTAGGTGGAGACCAAAGGCAGTTTCTAAAGCTTAGTGGCTTTAACGTATGTAAATGTGTTACTAAGTAGAACTGAGATGCCATGTTTTTTATGGTCAACATGGTTAGGATGCTGGTTCAACCGGAAGATCATATGTAGCTGTTGCTCATTTAAAGGCAACAGAGACCTTCCCTTTACCTGGTCCCAGATTCTGAGAAAACAAACTACTAAGCGAGAGGTCTAAAAAGATGCAGCGGCTTCTGCCCTATCATTTAAATCACTGTATGTTTTACTAACTTGGCAGCAGCATTGTTTAAGAGAAGGGACCTCCAGCCACAAAAAAACCTTTTGAATTCTGGCTCCACCTTCTGCTTAATTAACTGTGTGACTTTAGAAAGTCCCCATTTTCACATCTATAAAATCCAAATATTAGTGGTACCTAGTTCCTCAAAGATTGTGACAAAAACACACACACACAAAATACCCCGTAAAGTGCCTACAAGAGTGAACAGTTCATAAGCTTAACAAATGGCAGCCAAGGATTTTCTATTACTATTTATTTCTAAAGACCTGACATTTAGAGCTTCCTCCTTTTGACAATCTCTACCTTTGAAACTTGGCTATTTATTGATTTACCCCTCACCTTTATCCACAGGATCTGAGGCCCCCGAGGGCGGACGCCACCCCTTCCTTCCTTGCAGACAGTCCGAGATCACTGTTCATCCTGATGCTCCAGCCTTTAAGGTCCAGCCCCCAAGGTCAGTGCTTCAGCCCAGGATCTCATGGGGGGCCATCCAGGGGGTCCAAGGTGGATCCTCACCCACAGGCCTACCCTGCCTTTCTCAGGAGTACCATCCTGGCTTCCTTTTGATTATAGCTTCTTGACTCTGCTCTTTGGAATATCTTCCCCATTTCCCACCTTTGCTAAAATCACTTTTGTTCATATTCCTGACTTCATCAAATTCTCAGAAGTAAGTTACCTACTGCCCTGCCTGTATAAGTTTCGTAATTATCAACAGAACAAATGCCTTTTTAGCCAGAGGTCAGACATTGATGGTCTGTGGGCCACACTGGTCCCAAAGATATTAGAGCAGTGATTCGACAATTTTTGAACACCAATGGCTTCTGTCCCGTCATGAATTTTCCAACTTATAGTCTGACACATTCCCTTCTAGTTCTGAGGGAGTCTGGCAAAGTGGCAAGTCTGGCAAACTTGTAATACACAAGTTTCCAATCCATCACCATTAGATATGCTCAACAATTACCATTCAGGCCTTTCTGGTGTCCAGTTATATAGGTTTCTTCTGAGCCACAGTCTCTGGCTCCGTAGGCATTGGCACCTACATTTCCTATTTCCCCTTGACCATAGTAAAGGCATCTGTAAAACGATGTCTCTGAACTTAACCTCTGCCACATGCTCTTGCTTTCTTCTCATTTCATGTCCTCTTTTTGAGCAACAGAAGCTGAATTTCATAAAAGGCCTCACAGGACAGTGTATAAAATCAAACCTATATCCCATCCACCAACACCGAACACCTGATGTATTTCCATTCGTTTGTGGTTCTGTGGTTTCCCTCAATCATGACAAGATGATTACCTATGGAATGCCTTTAAAAAATATGATACCAAGGTGTGGAACAGAAAAGCAATAAAGCAATGAGGGGAAATAAACATTGCAAATGAATCCATTTTGATTTCCCCTTTCCCACTAAACACAAGACTTGGTCTCCTCTGAAAGATTTATGAGGCCTTCCACCATAAAGGAGGCTGGATTACCGCTATGCTTACTTTATAAAATGAAATTCTGCCATCATAGGCAAGGGTTCAGGGCTGTAATTATTTCAATGATCTTCCCAGTCAATGTGTCTTGCACAGCTGAGCCAAACCCTCTCTCACACAGGCAGGCGGGCCATTTCATAAGAAGTCCAAGAGCTCCCACAACTTTGTGTGACCTTGCATCAAATAACACTGGAAAATTGATTTGGCTCTAGTAATAAAAGACCGTCTGCATTATCTGCATTCTAATTATAATTAATATAACCAGGATAACTGCTGCATTATTTACGATTAGAGCTATGGTGAGCACAGTGTAATAATAATCTGCTACATAATTTTTTATTGATCTGATGGCTTTATTGCAGAAAAAACAAAATGCTACACCACTGCATAACTAAAATTGCCTTTCTTGACATGAGTGTTTAGACAGAGGATTTCATTTAATATTTATTTTATCTGATGAAATTCTCATGGTTTTAATATCATAATAACTGTGATGCTATGGGATCTTTCAATTTTCCCCTTTGAAAAGAACTGAAAAACACACATAATTTATCTACCAGGTTTCCCATTCTTTACTTATTGAGTATCATTAACTCCCTGACACAAGAGTCATCATGCATTTCATTAACAGGAATGAAATAAACCTGAGAAAGAAGTGGCTTTCAGTTAAGGGAATGCTTTCTCTCTCACCTAAATAAACTCTCTCTTTGAGTATAATGTATAATGTAATATAGATGTAGCAATAAAATCAGTGTATTTTTCTTTAACAGAAAGTTAGAAAGTTATGCTAATAAAATATTAGTGGAGGAGCTTCTTAGGAGCACAGATATCTTTATCAACCTAGGTAAGAGTGTTCGCCATTCTCTCCTCTGTCTTAGTGATGAAATTTATATAATAAATTGGAAAATGTCTTATACAAAGTGAATAATAAATAAACTTGGTAGAAAAGTAAATATGACAATATACATAATTGAATAATTTCCTTTTAGCAGGACTCGCCAATTCATGCAATGAAGAGTTGTAATTTTCAAAGGGATTAATATCTGGCAATCATTTTTTTTCTGATGTCCAATTTTAATAAATAAAAATTGAGAATACTGAGTGATAAAATATTAAAACTATTTTTGTTTAAAGTTGGCTAGCTTTGAAAATTTTAAGAAAATCGGCAATATAAGATATACATTTTATAGTCTGTTTCACCTATGTTAGCATTGAGAATCAGACCTTAAAATGTCATGAAATGGATTTCAATTTCCATGCACTATTTTGAAAAATATGTTCAAATCATATTATGTAGAAGTTTCATGAATACTACCTAAGCTCATCTTCACAGTAACCAATCATGTAAGCTGAAGACAGGTGAAGAAACTGAGGCATGATAGCTGGGATGCAGCAAATTCACATCTCACACTTGTATCTCCTGACCTATGATCCTGTACTCTTTCTAAAATACCATATGCTCTTTAGTGGTTTGCTTGATTTAAATTAGGTAATTGGTGCATTGATGCTAAATCTTTACAGAATAGATCTGTATAATGTTAATTATCAATATAAATAAAATATAAAGACTATGAAATATAAATAAGAGGAGTCAGATTGAAGAGAACTTTCCTATAAACATCATCATCTCCAACGTCACCACCATAGTCATGGCAGCTGATATTTATAGAACCAAAAATAAAAAACTATTGTCTCATAATAACCCAACATGACCTGGGGAGAAATTAAATAATTAGCCCAATGTCACATAGCTGGCTAATGGTGACCCAAGGCTTTGAACACTGATGTGTATAAAAACGGAGTCTGTACTCTTAATATTACTGTTTCATTTTCCTCATGGACCAGCTTTCCAATAAGATATCATGCGGGGTCTGCCTTACAATTGTTTTAATGAAGAAATAAACCCAAAACGTAACTGTCCTTTCTTTCTGTGGCTAGGAAAGCAGAAACAGACGCATAAAATGTGTTGTCACAGAAACAGTCACTCTCAGTCCTCAGGCATTTACATTTGATTATTTGATAATTTCAGAATTTGCTGTGACAGCCATGCCAACACGAACGATCTAAAACGTATTATAGTGCCCTGGTTGGGTGACTCAGTTGGTTGGAGTGTTGTCCTGTGAACCAGAAAGGCTGTGGGTTTGATTCCTGGTCAGGGCACATACCTAGGTTGTGGGTCCCATCCCTGGTCGGGGCACAGACGGGAGGCATCCGATGGATGTTTCTCTCTCTCTCTCTCTCTCTCTTCCTCGCTCTCAAAAATCAATAAAAACATATCCTCAGGTGAGGGTTAAGAAAAAGTGCATCATAGCGAAAGGCTGGTGGCTATGACTTTGAAAATTACACCTTTATGTAGATTTCACTTTCAGTTTAATCATTTGTTTACTAGGAAATTAATCTTTGTTGAGGTGTTATAAGAAGTGTTATTTTTAACAAAAGACATGACTTGATTTTCGTAAATTTTAGACAAGGCATATATGTAAGCACTGTAGGTTAAAAAGAAAAAAAGAGGCAATTGTATGCTTTTCAAAAACTAGAAGAAAAATGTGAAAATCTATATTTGAGTGCATCCCTGGCACACATTTTCCCCTTCTCAACTCCCCTTTTACAGTCTGTCCAAGTGGTACAGTGAAATAGTAGGTTCATCCCGGGAAAAGAGTTTAAACAATTCACCCTTTGTGTTATTTCCATTAACTGACTGACAGCAATAAGAGTTTCAAAATAACCCTCTTTGCTGCAATGGAGTAGATATATTCCATGGCCATTTTTCCTGAGAAACGTATCTCGGCCAGACCAGTTTGGTAATAGAAAAAGTCAATGTCCATGCTCTGGGGTGCTAACCTGGCTCTCCTTGAAATATAGGCCTTCGGTTGGATAATTAAATAAAAAATAATTCCATGGTCATGCCCCTAATTTTATATTTCGAGAAAGATATTTTTTACATGTTTAGAAATTCTCTACCAACACTGTTATTCTAAGTTTTCTAGGAATTGTAGCCAATGTATTAAGGCAGGAAACAAAATAAGATTTGTAGTGCCATGAGAAAGGTCCCCCAAAAGTCATTACTTACAGATTAGAAATAATTAGAGAATTATTAATATAAGATAAAGATTATTTTAAAGATCAGTAGCACCCATGTATTATTACTAGAGTAAAATATAATTGCCACACAGTTTCATTCACAATAAAGCACTGAATACATAAAAGTATTTTAACGAGGTATATATATCTGAGCAGTATAAAGAAATGTGTTTACAGAAATCAGAATTTACTAAGATGAAGAGTTTAAATGGGTAAAATATTTAAATTATAATCTGCTTTCAAATTGATACATAAATGTAGGAAATGTTAATCAAAATATCATCCAATATGTTTTTTTGAAACAAAAAAACTACTTTCATCTGGCAGAATAAATAGATGAGAAGAATATCTAAAACAATTATGAAGACAAATAATAGAAGATAATATGTTAAAACACACTATTAAGGTACAAAATCAAATCAATATCATATAGGAATAGGGAAAGACGGTGCAGATAGAATACAAATTCTAAATAGAATCGAGAATGCATACCATCCTATTTGACTGGTGCAACAAATCAATCGGGGGAAATCTTACTCTTTTAAAAAACAATATTTATTTAAATATCCAATTTAAGCCACTTTTTGGCTTAAATGAAAGATGAAATAAAATTCTAAGTCAGTTAGAGGGGCCCTATAACCTAAGGATTAAGAGCTGACTGCTTTGCTTCCAATTATATGTCCTCTGCAAGCTGGTCTCCCTTGGACTCTGTTTTCACAACTATAAAACAGAGCTAATGTTAGTGACCATTGCTGTAGGGTTATTGACAGCATCAAACAGGCAAAGATGAGCAGTGCTGAGAAAATTGTTTGACACATACTAAGGACCCTAACAGCTACATTATTATAATTAATATAGCTGTTATATAGTAAAAAGGCACAGCGATTTTAAAGAAGACATTAAAAGTAAAAAAAAAAACAACCACACACCACACATACAAAAACTCCACAACAGCTGAACTATTTACTTCATCTCCAAGTCTTTCCGAGATTTATAGGAAGCGAGTGAATTGCAAATGGAATGATCTATACATTGGACCACCATCAACGAGAGGGTCGTCAAAATCTATACTACACATAATTGGAAAGGTAGCTTCCTTTTTTCTTAATCCTAAGAGTAAGATACTAAACAACCCAGGAAGTGAAAGCGAAGTCATTTAGGAAAACCAAGCAATCTATTACAACTGCAATTAGGCTTTTTTTTTTTCAAAGGCAAGGGAAGGGGATAGTGTGTGAAAAAATGAGGATGGAGGTTTGTCCTCAGGCAAGGGAAAGTTTACAGAGAAGTGGCTGTGACAGGGCTGAGGCCACATGGAGATGAAATGTCACTGTACTGTTCTAGTCCTTCATCTGGATGGTGGATTCCTGCTTGTTTTTCTGTCGTTTCCCTTCATAATTTACTTAGATGTTGTGGATATTCTTATGTTTATATTACACTTAAGCATTTTTTAAAAGGCACAGGATAAAAAATAAAATAATCTCTCTTAACTGGGATAATAAAAGAATACAATTCTGCTCGATTTCGGCTCTTGCCTTTGTTAGAAACGTGCAGTCATTCCTGGCGAAGGTTGCCCAGACTCCATGCTTTCTCTGCTGGTCAAACAGGCCTGAGCATTCTCAAAATTCTTGGCAACTAAGAGCTCCCCTGGAAAGGGATTTTAGGCAATGCTACTTCTCACCATTCCTTCCCAGTCACTTAAAGAGTGTCTGGCTAGTTGGATGGGAGTGGCAAGAAGACAATGCCGATCGGCTGATCATAGACGACCCGCCGTGACACAGGGCTGTGCTCGCAAGGCCTTTGCTCCTGGGGTGCACTCCCGCGGCCTGCGCTGGAGAGGAGACTCATATTTGTAAATATCGCCTGAAGGAGCGTAAGAGGATTATGGTTACTGACCCAGTCACATTTATCAAAATACTCCACCCTAAGCTGATGGATCTCATATGAACACAATGATGGATTCAAGCAGAGTTTTACAAAGTAATCCTTATTTTTATCCCTCCCCTTAAAATAGAGACAAAATAAAACAGAGAAACTATATTTAATGGTGTTCTGTAATTTATCAGCACTATGATTAAATGTTATTTTTTAGGCATTTGTCCCAAAGTAGGCATTAAACTATATTTTTAAAAATATACAAAAGTGGGTGATCCCAGAAGATGAGGCAAAAATCCAATTGTCTGGAGTATTCAGCAATGAACAGTAAAGTAATGAGCATGTTAGAGGGCACAGAACTAGAATAAATTATAATATATTATGTATATATTTACTGATTGTCTATATCTATGGGGAGTTCAGTATTGTTTCCATGGCTTTATTTTCACTAAAGCTCCCTAAAGATTTCCTAGAATAGGATATAACATTTGCTTGCAATAGAGTAATAGAAACAATAAATCATGTATTTATATAACTAGTTCATGGCTCTTTTCTCTCTATCCTATAGTACCAATATATTCCAAAGATGATCCTGAGGTTGTTAGACCAATGGGTATAAAAAATGCAATATTTAGCCTGGCCAGGCGTGGCTCAGTGGTTGAGTGTCGACCTAGGATCCAGGCGATCAGAGTTCGATTCCCGGTCAGGGCACAGGCCCGGGTTGTGGGCTCGATCCCCGGTGGGCAGCGTGCAGGAGGAGGCCGATCGGTGACTCTCTCATCATTGATGTTTCTCTCTCTCCCTCTCCCTTCCTCTCTCTGAAATAAATATATAGTTTAAAAAAATGCAATATTAAAGAGCTTGATCTTTCATACAACAATCAGCTATGTTTTCTACTGACTAACCAATTCCCTCATTCATTGAAAATAAAACATACTGATTGACCTTCTGAACTCTGCTAGGTGCTTGGAATCAAAAAAAAAAAAAAAAAAGATTCTTATCCTCTTAGAACCAAGTTTAGTCAAGAAATTAATCTTATCTTAATGTCATAAGTAATGAAATATTTGGGGATAAGAGAAGAAAAAACAAGCGATTCTTGCTGAGGATTAAGTACATTATAAATATGATTCATTCTTTAGTAAAGTTAATAGGTTTGAGGAAATATCCACAAAATGTCATCTGCACCTTTTAAAACCTAGTAAGGTCCAAATCCAGTTACTTTTATAACAGGTCTCCCACCATAAGCAATTCTTATAATTATGAAAAGAGGAATAAACTAAATAGATGTAGACAAAGAAGGCACTCCACTATTTTTTTTTTCTTAAGGAAAGGATAATCCTACTGTTCAAAATACTTTTTCCTGTTGTAAAAAAATTCAGGTCAGCAAAACCAGCATACTGAAATGTCAGCTCAGTCATCTTTTCCCATGTCTGCCTCACACTGTCTGCTGCTTTGCAAGGTAGAAAAAGCTAATTTAGTGGCTAGGGCTAAATTAGACTTCTTAATTGACATTTCACTTTCATCTAAAATTAGGCCAGCACATGTTTAAAAATCCTTTTTATTTTGAATGAATTAGAGGACAGCTTGGAAAGGCTTGGAAAGATCAGAAGGGGCAGTGAGGGACAAGCTTAGCTGAGCATTTTCCCAATTTGGCAACTGCTGCTGAAGGTATGTATCTCTGACAGAAGCCAATGGCCTACCTGTCTGGGCCTTGATGCCTGAACTGAGCAGTCCGTGAATTAACCCTTGTTGGGTCCCTCCTATGTGATCTGTCTCAGTGGTTTTCAAAACATTTTGGTCTCAGGACACCATTACACTCTTAAAAATCAAAGACCCCAAAGACCTTTGGTTTATGTGAGTTTTATCTATTGATATGTATCCCAACAAATCAAAGTTAAGAAATGTGTACAATATTTACTTATTCATTTTAAAATAAATAATAAACATAACATTTTAATAAAAAATAAAAATTTTTAATGGAAAATAACTATACTTTTCAAAACAAAAAATAGTGAGGAGTGGCACTGTATTACATTTTCCAAATCTCCTCAATGTCTGGCTTAATAGAACACAGCAGGGTTCTCCTTTCTGCTTCTGCATTCAGTCTGCTGTCCTATGTTGTGTTGACTGAAATATATAAAGAATATCTTTATATAGACATTTATACAGATAGATATGTAGTCAGGAAAGAGAGGAATATGTTAGTAGCCTTTTCAGATAATTTGGGAATTCTTTGATACTACACCAAAATTCAACAAGCGTTGTCTTCTTAACCATGAGTTGGAAGTGTGGAATCTGATGCCACATCAATAAACCTTTCAAACTGTGTTACTTTAAATCCATTTATCTATGTTTCTCTTTGAATGGATCCTTAACTAATGCATAATTAATTAGCATTGCACATTGATTATTTTGGAAATATTGGTTTACTGAGTTACGCAAATCGTCCAAAGGTTAGCCCATTTCATCATATAACATCAACAAATCACATTCTTGACTATCACCACCAATCTCATCAGATATGTTTTTAAGAATTGGAAGGGTGTCAAGCTCACAGTGACAGACACCATAAATTTCCAAAATTCTAATTTTTGCTTGAAAGCTTGACTTTATTATTGGCAATAAATGCTATCAGTTGTTTTCCTTGAAGCAATATTTATTGCTGAGAAAATATCTGCCAAACACTCAAATCTAAATAGTATAGTTTGCCTGTCAGATATTCATTCTTTCAAGTAAAAACAGTGTTCTGTGAAAAAGTGGCTAATTCCTTCTTTCATTCAAGAATCCTACATGGAACAGACTGACAGCTGTCAGAGGGGAGGGGCATTGGGGGGCTGGATAAAAGAAGGTGAAGGGATTAAGCAAAAATAATAATAATAATAATAAATACATATATATGGCACATAGACATGTGGTAATAGCCAGAGGGAAAGGAGGGTGGGGGGTAGGTGGAGGTGGGCAAAGGGAGGAGGGGGAAAAGGGGGTGAAAAGAGACTGTTTGGGGCAATGGGCACACAGTGTATTGTGCTGATGATGTTTTACTGGGTTGTGCACTTTGTACACTTGAAACCTGTATGGTTTTGTGAACCAATGTTACCCCAACAAATTCAATAAAACAAAATAAAAAAAATCCTACAAGTGCTTTTTCTGGAGACAAACATGGTACTTCAATATAAAACAAAAGTGCCTTATGTGTATTTCCCATTTTGTCACAACCAACTTAAAAAGGCATGTACTCAAGGTTTAGATTTAATAAAATAAATTCCACTACTTCACCAAGAACACTGTCACGTAGCACCGTCTTTCTGTTTGCTCGTTTCCACTTTGAGTGCCTGGTGGTAAGAACACAATGACTCTAGGACAGTTTGGTGCCACTGACTTCATGCTAAAATTCCAACAGTTTTACCCACTGTGGCTTTTGAACTATCAGTGCAATCCCCAAAATGACCATATAAGGTAGGTTTTCTTCCCCTATTTGATACTGAGAATATCAAGTCAGAGAAGGCAGATAATTTGCTTTAGGCTTCACAGCTAATAAGTATCAGAGCCAGAATCTGAACCTATGCTATTTGGGCTCCTGGTGGCCCACACACTTACACTACCTGAGAAGCAAGACAAACCCTACAATGAGTTTCCTGCAGACCTTCCTTCTAGTGGATTCTCTCATCTAAAGGTTGGTTTTGATTCCTTCACAAAAACAGATGAATCTTGAAACTACCCCTGGGCAGTGGCTGCAAATACTTTGTCCTTCTATTTATAAAATTATGATTTAATCAAAACTAGGGGTTATCTCAGTGACGGGTGACAAATAAAAAAATTTGATGACAGTGCTGGTTTAAAGTAAACACAAAATCCAACCGTTATCATTTCTGTACCAGTATAATAAACAAGCTTCTCTAAGTACTTTTATTCATTAAGGGGATATTTTGCCCTACATTATCCTAATAATTTCTAGCACTTTCTTTTGTGGTCTGCAGACTGAAGTCATTGAGAACCGAAATCAGATTAGGTTTAGGTGGTTTCTAGAACCATGGTCCTCAGACTTCATTCGATAAGGTAAGTAAAGCAAAAGTGCTGTGTAAAGTGAAAGATAGTTTATAAATGCTAGGTAATATCATCATAGCCGTTTTACAAGGTTACAATAAAAATTGAGAATATGCTAGACTGTAAGCCCCAAGAGAGCAGAAATTTTCATGTTTCAGTTACAGCTCTAGACTTAGCACCTAGAAAAATACCTGACACATAGTAGGTACATAGCAATTACTGAATGACTATGTGTAAACAAGCAAAATGGTTTATATAAGATGATCCCAGTGGTCTATTGGGGGTCAAGTCTCTGAATGAGAGAAAAATTATTTTCATATTTTTCCTACCAACATCCCAATCCCAAGTCAACTATTCATTTAACACGTTATATTTATCGGTATTGTATTACAATATAGTCGTTATATTATCTTCCACTAAACTGTAGGCTCCCTGAGCACAGGGATAGTGTCTAAATGGTGTTCCATGTTACTCCCAGTGCCTAGTACTGGAGATAGTTGTTAAATAAAACAAATTAACTTGACAGGGTGAAAACCCTGTGCTTCCCATGGCAATAATATCCTGGAGCACAGACTACCAGGCACCACATCAGCAGCCCTAAATTAGCAACAATCCTGACAGGCAACAACGCATTAGCTATCTGCATGCCACAAACCCTGATGAAAGACAGCAGAGAACATTCTCGAGGGCTGCCCCTCACTGCAGGTGGAGCGCAGCAATTCAAGGGAACCCGGGCTACCGTGAACGCTCTTTTCCAACGGGATGGGCTCAGAGGCACACGACAGACCAGCCGTTCCCATCAGAGGCAGCATTACAGGGGACAGCCCAACGACTCAGCAGAGGTCACGGAGTGCCGAGCGGCCCCCTTTCAGTGGCTGCCCTAGCTATATCAGCATACTCGGCAATTCTTTACCTAGCCCTCCTCTGCGGGGGACCGGAAAGGTGACAAGAAACGCTGCAGACCTCTTTCTGGAAAGGGTCCTGCTTGGACCCGCAGGCTCGGGGCCACAGAGAGGTGCAGCCCGTGGGTGCTGCGGGTGCAGCCGCCGCTTGCTTCTCCGGCTCAGGCTGCTCGAAGCAAAAACGGGCTGCCCGAGAGCCAGAAACTTTAGGACCTCGGAGCTGACATGGGAGGTATTACTTTGTCTTTCCGACAGGGTCCGGTGCTATTTTTACCCAGGTTGATGCAGGGGTTAGGTTAGGACTTGGGGGAAAAAATGGTGATTTATGTCAAGTGCTGTTCCTGTGATAATAGCTCCCTCCCCACTCCCTTCTGCCACGTTCCTCACTGTTCCTAAGGCACAGATGCCCCGCTCTCCCCCTTATTTCTCTCGGAAGCACACCCCAGCGAGCACCTCCTTGATAACCCCCGCAGGCCAGGCCCGGACTGTGGGCCAAATCCCCCCTCCGGCCGCGCTCCTTCCCCTGCCCGGCCTGGGTGCCTTCCCCTTCCTGCGCCGGCCTCCCTGCCTCCTCCACGAGATGTTGTTTCTCATTTAAATGAACAGTTGGATTCTTTTATTTCTTACAAGTGCTGGATTCGCCTTATCGCCCTCATTCCTTTGGGGGTTGCCAATTGGTTTTATCCACGGATGTATCATTTCTCAAGCTTCCTTTTTTTTTCTTGCAAAGAGAAAGAACCTCTCCGTCAACAAGCCTCTCCGGAGTGGAAGATTAAAAACCTAGACACCACCTACCTGCAGCCCTACTCCCAACTGGGTTGTGTAAAACTCAATTAGACGTGTCCCCACTGAATACTGCATTACAGTACATTAAACAGAAAATCCTTCAAGCGTGGTGGCAGGGCTTGAAGCCTCGCCTCAAAGCTGTTCCTTGCAGCTTTCCTTAACATTTCAGCCTTTATGGTGCAGGTCTCCCGTTGACACAACTTTAGTCTGGCCATGGAAAAAAAAAAAATCACAGAGATCCGCAGGGATTTAAAAGAGAAAAGGGGGAAAAGTGAAGCCGGCCTTGGCACTTCCCTGGAGTCTTTATTGAAACTATGCTGCCAGCAGACCCCTCGAAATGTATTCCAGAGGTCTGCGGTCTCACAATTGAAAATATAATTCCCTTATTTGGGGCAGGTGAATTTTATAGATTTCCTCCTCTACCAAGAAGGTTATATTCCCCAGAATACATATGAGGAAGACATGAGTCCTTAGGGCAAGGGATTTATGCAGACAGACATTCACAGAAATTTAAAAAGCCCAAGGACTACGTTAGTCCCCTCAGAATTTGTCTCTTTGTGGAACAAAACTAAAAATGATTCCACACGCATGCAAAACCCTCAAAACTATTTTTAATATAAACTGTGCCCTTCTGTTTTTGTTTATTGTACTCTTCCACAGTTTTTATTTATAATCTGGGTTGCCAAGAGGCAATCCTCCCCTCTTAATTCATTCATGTAACTAGGTTTTCAAGGCTTGTTTATTAAGCAACTCACACAGGCTTATAAAATTTAGACTAAAACGTTTTCATCAGAATTATAGATATTAGTCGATTATTAGCTTCACTGTTTTGATATTTGAGGCATTTCTCTGCTTTCAAATTTTGGCAATTCAGAGCATAATGTTCACCCCTCAGCCCACGCTCCACCCCACCGAAGCACAAGCTTTTGTTTAGTCCCCAGGCCCCTTGCTGGTGCGAGGAGCCGAAGATGAACTGGCTGCAGGAGCTCACTAGGGTATATTTAAGGCACTGGCTTTTCCCCTTCCTTACTGTTTATCATTTATTTATGTCTAGAGCATGATGCATTTTATGGTCCTACACTTGATCTGAAACGCTGTGTAGTATTGAGACTTTATTAAGAGATCCTAATGCTTTAAGGAGATGCAAAATAACCAACTGATTATCCAAAGCTAAGACAGTACTTTGATGAGGAGCTAGGGGGCATGGTGGGACCAGGAGTTTTCTTTTCACAATTAGCAAATTTAGCTATGGCTATTAAAGAAAGAGCATGTCTGTCTGCACACGCGCATATTCACACACGCAGATCTGTATGTGTATGCAGATGCACACCCAGGCCTACTCTTGTGTTCAAAGTCATTTCCCAACACATGCACAGTACTGAATTTTGCCCTTAGCATCTTGCTTTAATTCACTTTGGGGGGCTCACTCTTCCCCATCGCTGTTGTGTACTAGGGCCTGTAGTTTTTTTAGGGCAGAAAGAGAAAGCGTTGGCTCTTCTGGATCCCCAAGACAAGGTAGTAAACCCTGCAAAATGGAAATGCCGCTGAAGAGGCCTTCGGCTGGGGGTCCAGAAAGGTATTCCCTGATGAGGGCCACGCCAGAGGCCAAGGGAGATGTTACCAGGGAGCCAGCAGATGAAAACAAGGGAAACAATGACCCAAAGAGTCGAGCCGCGGCTCTCTGATGCCAAGATGACTTGGCAGTTTAATTAACAAATATATTTGCTTAACAGTTTCCAGTTTCTTTAATTCAAGGAAGTATTCAAAGATTAGCTGATTATTCATAAGACAAGTTTATACGATGAGTAACCTAGGAGTTCAGGAAAGAGTTTATCTTTCTTTTCCAAACTCTTTGTTAGTATCAGGATGAAACAAAAGACATTTTTTCCATGCCAAGGCAGTTATGTTTCCTAATATACGCTAGCAGTCATTTAGCTTTTATCTCACGAAGAACTTTAAGGAAGAAATCTTAGTGTGTAAAAGACTTTTAGCTTTCCTTAATCTTTGTGTGTTTTTTCTTTTAGAAGTGTGGTTTGGTAAATCCCTATCTTATACTTTAATCTTAAACTCATGTAAACTATTGAAGAAATTATCATCCTTATTCTTGGAATATTTAAGTAGTTTATCCAAATTTAAAACATAATTCAAAACAAATGTATTTCTGCAAAGGATTGGATCTGAATTTTTATATGAATTATTCTATCATTTAATCAGAGGTTTAAAGACATTCTGTAATTTTATCCCATATAAACATCTATACAGCCCTTTCTAAGGAAAAAAACACCCTGCTTTGTTATAAATAGCTAGTAGTAATTATGTTTGTTTAATGCCAGCCCTTTCACTTTTATAGCAAAATCATTTATTTATTCTTGTTCTAAGTGAATTGCCCACCCTCTAATATCAGAGGACTTTTTCGCTGGCCAGAGACCCACTTCACTCCCTCATGTCTCACATGCTTCCGTTCCAACATTTTGGAACATTTGTTTCAACTAACAGATCAACCGCATTAGTTCATCATACTTTCAGAGTTGAAGGTTAGGGCACAGCGGCCAGTTGCTGTTAACCGTATGCTTTCTTGTCTCTCAGGATTTTCTTTCTTATTTTCTCTTTGTTTTCAACATCTGAGCCGTTTAGGTTCTGAGAAGTTTCTCAAACATGTGTTTCTCCAGCGATGGTGCATATCCTTCAATAAAACACAGATCAAGGCATATCCTATGATTTTTCTTAACACTTTTAACAAATTCATATGAAGTACGAAGCTATCTGAAATTGTCTGGTAGTGCCCATTTTCATAGCCCCTCTAATTAAGTCAGAATGTACCACTTTCCTTTAAGATCCATCTCCTCCTGATATACATTTTATTCCTGTTCTCAGAACCCTGGCTACTGTTCCCCATTATTTCTCCTTTAAATAATTGTTTTACCTCTCAGCCATTCATCTGTCTTTCTGGTTACTCCTTTCATAGCTTCAATTGCCTATTAACTGATATAATAATGCTGATATTTTCCATGGCTTTAGCTGTTTTCATCCAGGGAATTCAAAGTGCTTGAAGATAGCTCTGGTGCTTTGTGGAAGGCAATTAATAAGACAAAAAGAAATAAAGACCCCAAAAGTGAATATGTCCATGTAAACTCACACACTAAGACCACTGGAAAATCTTTAAAATTCCTTCATCTTTGAATCACTTTGGTTAGGCGGCTAGGAAGATAACTGATAGAATTGGAAGTGCAGGAGTATCTAGGGGTGCAATTTGCTTTGACTCCTAAAGCCTGGTTGGGGTCAGTAAGATATGAAGGTCGCTGAGATACAAAAGCAAAGGAGTCTGGCTCTTGTTGTTCTTTTCCTGCAGACTCTTTCAGTCGAAATGTCCCCCGATTTGAGCCTCTAGCTATCAGAGGCTTCCAGACTCTCCCCATAAAATCAGTTTCCCTCTTTTGAGGAATCCATTGCTGCAGATGGGAAGAAAACCACCCAAATATCTATCAATAGGAGGACACAAAAATAAATGGTGGTGTCCTCATACAATGGAACACTAGTCAGCAATTTAAAAAAAACTACTGATAGACGAAACGACATGGATGAGTCTCCAAAACATTCTGTTGAGCAAAATAAGTCAAAAAGTGTATGATTTCATTCACATGAAGTTTAAGAAAAGATGAAACTCATCTATATTAACAGAAATCAACGGCGGTTGTCTTTGGGAATATGGGAGATCTTCTGGGGTGATGGATATATTCTACACATTTTTAAAAATATGTGTTTATTGATTTCAGAGAGAGGAAGGGAGAGGGAGAGAGAGAGAAACATCAATGATGAAAATCATTGATTGGCTGCCTCCTGCACGCCCCCTACTGGGGATCGAGCCCACAACCGGGGCATGTCCCCTGCTGGATTCTGTATCTTCATTGTACGGTTAACTTTGTTGTTTGCCAATTGACTGTGTGAAAAGCTAACTTAAAAAAGCAGATTAGGGAGACTAGAATGAGTTACATCGAGATTTTCCTTTTGAAAAAGCTTTATTTATATTATTTACACAGTAATTTATATTTGACCTTTCAGTGTTTTTCAAAATAAATTCTTTTTTGTTTACAGTCAAACTGGAGTGGACTGAATTGCTTCATTAATTTGGTAGGCGCATCACATTTTAACATGATTAAAAGATAAATGCAGGAGAAGAAATCAACACTTTCATTTGTAGGTGATGTTGCGTTGTGGACAAAGCCAGGTCCAGATTCTGACTCTATCCCCCACTAGCTATGTTGCCTTGGCCAAAACTAGTCTCAGTTGCTTCACATGGAATAATTAGAGCCATCCTTGAATAGTAGCTGCGTAACACCTTACAAGGTTTGCTGAAAAGTAGGTGCTCAACAAATTTTAGTTTTAACTTTAAATGCTTTATTCTTGTACAGAAGGCTAGATGTGGAGCCAGGTATGTAGCCCTGTGTGTTTGGCATGACTGACACCTCGTAGGATGTAAAACAAAGCTGCTACTATATAATACAAAATCTTATGAGGACAGAAAGGCATTACCAACGTGAAAGCTATCAGCTTACCTCCCCCTTTAAATATAAATTCTTAGCTATTATTTTTGCTTCCCAACCCAATCTATTTCCTTTACTTTAGACTTAGAAACTCTGGTATCAAGGGAAGGGAGAAGAGAGAAGCCGAGCATTCATTCACACATTCAACAGGTATTCCTTGTGTGCTTCCTATTATTAGTCAGGCACTGACCCACAACTCGCCGAATTTCCTAGGACTTAGAGCTGGAATCAGAATACAGGTAATGCTTTCAGAGAGATGCTGCTTCTGGAATGTTCACTAGGTAAAAATCTTCAAAAACTTTTCAATATTCTTTCTTCAAGTCCTGTTCACAAACATAATAATGGTCTCTGTCCTGCTTTTGAGAGCAGCTGAGATCCTTCTATTGACACAGCCTCTAGGATTGAACTTGAAAAACCAGAAGCAGGGAGTTCCCATTAGGAGTTGTGGACTTGCAGACTTACCCTTCCTATCTGTCCCACAAAGCCAGAATTTTCTGACCTGCAGGGCACAGTGTGGGACTCATCTGTTTTCTTAGGCATTTCCTGCCTAGAGACATAATATACTGTTGTGGTGGGAGGAGAGAGTGACACAGAGGAGATTTATTTACAATTGAACTGGATGAGGTCATTATCCAAGCATCTATTTAATCTCTGACTACTAATGGGCAGTATGTTGGGGTTATAAGACATTAATGCTCAGAAATGCAGCAGTTAGTTATGGGGAAAAACACTTTTTCACTGAAAAAGTCAGTAATTTTCAGAGGTCAATAAGAAAATCCTAGAGCATATACTTTAAGGAACCCAAAGGAGTTGAATCAACTTTACTTAGTTGGTGCTATGTAAAGGAGGGTGTGTGTGTGTGTGTGTGTGTGTGTGTGTGTGTGTGTGTGAACAACTTGGACCTTTGAATCTCTTTACTGATTATTTCTGGCCCTCTCACCAAGAGTGTTAGCTCACCAGTGCAGGGATAATTGTCTGTTTTTTTCACTCCCATGCCTAGATAATTGCCTGGCACATAGTAGGCCTTCAGTAAAAAGGTGTTGAATAAATGAATGAGTGAACAAAAAGCAGAGATGGATTTAATTAGAACTGTGTCATTTGTTAGCTCTGGTTTGGGAAGTTAGTTAAGCTCTAAAAACCTTCACGCTTCCATTAGAAAACTGAGGATAACAGCATTGCTTTCATAGGCTATTTGTCAGTGTTTAATGATTCGATGTCCAGGAGGGCCTTGTATACACTGAGCACCAAGTGCAGGTGGACTCCCTTCTCCTTCTGCACACTCTCCGCAATGATTTAACACCTCGTTACAGGAGAGAGTTGGGTTAATTGGATGATTCTACAATAAGTCTTCTAATGGTGACTTAAATATGTTGCAATGGCATGTAGCATTGGTTACAACAAAGCAATGTCGGTTATTCCAGATTTTTCTAACATAAATATGGTCCATGGTAAGAAAATAAAGTTTTGCTTTACAACCATAATTATAAGTTGATGAAATAAACACGTAATTAACAATTTCCTCATGGTTTGAGTATTATAACCACTGCAATAAAATTCTCAACTTAACAGGGAGAGTTTTATGACTGAACAAATTCCATTGTTTTTATTCCAGGGATTTTATTTATCAGTCCCATGTAAATAAATTGTTCTCAACCTAAAGTTCATAGTTTATTTGGGAATCTGTTTGAATAATAAAACAGTTCTTTGGCTTAAAATGGTTGAATGCCAAAAACTCAAATAAGCCTACATCACAATAAAGGCTATAGCAGAGGGACTTTATTTAATGGGGTGAAGAAAATATTTCCTGATATTTTTATTACTATTGGGCAGATCTGACACCATTAGTTTTCTTTCTGCCATAAATATAGACGAGTAGAATTTGACGGGCATCACTGTAAAACAGGTTATAGACAAGTTCAGGCATCTTTCCTTCCACGCGGACCTTTTCATCTCAGCTCTGATGGGGCTGCTCGAATAGATTGACCAAGGTTTGATTTTAGGCTTCTAGGTCACGGTTTCACCTTGACAACAGTTCTTACATTTCCAGCAGTAACATTTGCTAGGATCCCTAAGGTGCTTTCATTTTTGTAAGTAGTGTAAGGAAAAAAAAAAAAAGTCTAGGGGGAAAAAAAAAGATAAATCTTAATTCACATGGTGCAGGACTATCTCTGTGTCTCCGGCACAAAACTTCAAATCCATTCCAAGAGCTGGCTGTGTATTAGAAGCCTGCAGATTTAAACTCGTCCACCATGATCAAACTGGATTTATGGAGCATCATAACTCTCCAGACACCATCCAGCAGCTTATTAATTTAATAGACTCCTGTCCATTCACTGATGTTCCTGCCCTGACAGTCTCTCAAGATAAGGCGAACGCCTTTTGACAGGACAGAGAGCATATATATTTTCCTCTGTTTTCTCGTGGATGGGGTTGTCGACAACTTGAAATGTGTGGCTCAGCAAATTTGTTATTTTCCTTCCCTTCTTTCCCCTTTGGCTGTGCAGGAAGGATGACAGAGGCGAGCCTCCAGAGAGGGCCAGGGGTCAGGGGGCCTGTGTTTCCCCTAAGTACTTACTTAGCATTTTGTTTTACCAAATAACAATGGATTGATTTAAAGGAACACGCATGGGGACATCTTCGCCATGAAAAGAAACGGCACCGCAATTTAATGCTTAATATAAATTAGGAGGTGTTAGAGAGAAGGGAAGTCCAGCAATAAATGTTCCCATTAAAGAGAGGACAGCATTTTCTTTTCTCTCCTCTAACCCCACTTGTGGGAATGAGGGGCAGTGCCAAAAAAGATAGCGCTCAAGCTGTTGTGGATTTAAAGACAAAACAGGAAGAACTTTTCAACAGTCTTATTTTTCCTTTATGATATTCTCATGCTCTACAACTGTGTTTGTTATTTGCAGATAAATTCACAAGTCTCGCCGAGTTATTACACGAGTATACTATGAAGTTAACCGTTTCTACCCCTCAGTGTATGTTCTGCTAAGTGCCAGGCATTACTAGGCCTGGCTTCCCAAACTTCTGCGTGCACAAGGTCACTGGGGGCTTATTAAAAATGCAGATCTGGATTCAGTAGGACTAAATGGGGCCTGGGGTTTCTGCATTTCTGACAAGCTGATGCCATATCACTCACTGGCAAAGCACATATGATATTGCAAAAACCAGCCTTTTTTTTTTTTTTTAAAGGACTACTTTAGATATGAACAAAATTATACCCTAGTATCACACCAGGGTAAGACATAACTTGACTGTATCGCCAAAGTTAACAGATTTCCTACCTGGCAAAGGGTGGGTACTTGACTAATATTTCAATGAACTGAGGAGCAGGCAAATCCCAAACTTCATGTAACAGCCATCTTTTCAGTAATCACTTTTCACTTTTACAGGTGTATAAAGATGACCATCTTAATTTCCTTTGAGATAGTTAACGAAAATCATACCTTTAAAGCCAAAGATAAGATAGAAAGTAACTTGTCCATTTTCTCAAACCCATTGTCTCCTTACTTCATCTCATTGAATAGAAAGCTATCTTTCTTATCTATATCTCCAGCCAAAATGCAAAACTAAAATACTGCTTGGCCTAAATATCTTTCATAAGTTTTTTTTTGCTTCCCTAGACTTAAGATCAAGCCATTCTGGACTTGACGGGTAAGACTGTCTGACTGAAAAACACACAATTAAATCTAGAAATCACTCAACAAGGTAGCAGAAATGATATGTGAGACACTTAAGATTTTATTTGCATTACAAAACTAGTTCTGACATTGAGAAACTCCAAATTATTATTTACTAGTTTCTTGATAAATTTTATGCCTTTTTTAGGGGGGGAAGGAGAGTAGAAATATCATACATGACTCACTGTCTAAAATTCATTATGAAACCATAAATTCCTCATTGGAGGTATTAGGTAAGTATTCTGAAAATGTTTTCATAAGAAACCTCTGAGACTTCTCTTTTTTTGAAAGACTACACAAAGTAAAGGGTGTTGAACTAAAGAGCAGTCATTCTTGAAAATCTTTACTGACAACGGAGGCCAGACACTGATGATAAATACTAGATTTCTGGAGGAAAAACTGGCTTAAAGTAATTTATTCTCATTGAATTTCAATGGGCAGCAGACAGAAGTACATGAACAGATAGGTAGAGAGATCTTATCTGTTTTTACTTATATGTATGTATTTCAGATCCAGTCCTTTGGTTGGGATACTCTTGCTTGCAACACCACGATATACTATCTTGGTTGACCCCACTGTTGTCTAGCGGTCTTCATAGACCTCAGACAGACTAATGAGAATAGATCTTCTCTGAAGTACTACTGTATGTCGTGGCATATAAGGTGACCTTTTAAGTTTAAAAATAGCCTTCAAAAAATGGAGTTGACTTATATACCAAGAATAAAATGAAAAGCTTCCAATTTCAGGTCTCAGGGCAAACTCTTGAGATCTGGCTGACTTTCCCCCAGTGAAGAGCTTAGAACAACAGGCACAGTTAATGTTTGACAGGAGAAGAAAAAGTGGATCCAGAAAGAATTGCCCAGGAACAGTGAGCCAATGCCTTAGGATGGTTGCTGTGCAAAGATGTCAAATAAAACGCTACAGTTTTACAGCATCTTTTGCATGTATATAGATTTCAATTTTTCCAAATTCTTTTACACCCTCATGTTAACTGATGTAGTACAATGTATGCTATGTATATATAGGACACTCCAAAGAAATCCTCTTGTACCAGATTCCTCAGCATTTTAAAAGCTTGTTAAGATGGTATAGTTTTCTAGATGTGGGGAGAGTAGTGTTTCAATGACTGAATTTTCAAATGATTTCCACACTAGTAATTTCTAAAACTACATCAAGTTACAGTAGAGCTTGCTCTGTTGAATGATGCATCATAAAAGCCATTAAATAAGAATTCAAAATTCAGTGAGTGTGTACTATGTGCTGTCTGTGGAGTAACAGAGGTGAGACATGGAGTCACTGCATCTGAGGTGTTCACATCCAGCTTGGGACAATGCACAGGCTGAGGTGGAGCTTGTCCCAAGGGGGTAGAGCAAGGAAGGCTGTTCAGAGGCACTGGTACACACTACATCTTGCATAGCACCCGTTAGCAATGATCAAGGTGGATTGAAGCCTATTAGGCCAAGGAAACATGATATCTTAAGACAGATATAGACACGCAATGGGCACTTGAGAAACTTAAAATAAATGAGGAAAGTTGGAGCACAGGGTATCTGTGGAGGTTGAATGAGAAATGAGGCTAGAAGGAGTAGAGTAGTTAAAAATATACATGAGATAATCTAGGGAAAATATAATGAGAAGAAAGAAGACAAGAGAATGACAATATTTAGTGGATGGACAATGGAGACACCTGTCACTGGGCATGAAAAGGGACAATCAGATCAAGCCCAGTGGAATGAAAAATTGGTAACCAAAATCCACAGGGGACCTGTGAAAGAGTCACTTCAATGGAGTCAGGAAGGTAGAAACTAGATGGAGGAGAAGACATTGGAATTGAAGAAGTAGAAGGAATGAGTGCACAAAACTTTGCAGAAGCTTGCCCAAGGAAGAAAGCAGAGAGGGCTCCTGAGAATTAATTACATGCATTTACTTCTATCCCTTTCACTAAACTGACAGTAAAGAAAAAAACGTGATGAGGGCAGAGAGACAGGGCAGAACAGGCAACAGAAGTCAACAAAATCTGGAAGCTGGAAAATGATAAAGATGACACAGCAGAACACAGAGAGCAGAAATTCAAGTACTTGAAGAGCAGCAGGTCAACAAGACGCAAGCAGATTTGTTCTGCAGAATCCAGAAGAAATCAGGAAATAAAGACACCCGGGGCCTTGAAAGGTGGGCCGAACAGCGAGGCTATGCCTTGCAGGACTGGCATCTGAGTAAGAAGCCGTTAGCTGCACATGATCAGCTATTCCCTATAGAGCTAAGGGACACCCCCTTTCCACTTGGCTTGGAGATGGAGGCTTAGTCTTTGCAGAACTGGAGAGTGGCTTCAGATCCAGAGACAGACTCAGCAAAGGGGATGCTAAAGTGTCACCTGAGTCAGATGATTAAGGGAACATCTAGAATCTCAAAACTCAGGACTTACCCAACGCACCACCATGTCCCTTTTGCCCACTAAGTCCTCAAACTGCAGGCTGCAAGATTCATAAATCTCAGAGGTAAGATTGGCATTCTCTGGAGAAGCTAATCGTGCTAAGACTAAAAAATTACCTATACCGTTATTTGGGGACCTCAGGACAATGGTTAGATTGTGACCCTACTACCCTATGCAAAACCCACCGCCTGCCTGTTCATGCTATTGTATGGCATTTGGCTTTTAGCGCCCCACTCCTAAAACACAAAGTAGACATTCGCGGATCTTTAGCCTTTCGAGGAAAGCTTCAACACTAAATACAGGGACCAAAATAGGCTAGGAAAGTAAGAAACATGGCACGGGACACATAACTTCCTAAACATCCTTCCAATTTCTATCTTCAGAGATTAGAGAGTATCCATTTAAAAAGAGCAAGGCATTTAAAAAAACTGTCAGAGAACAAGAAAGACCTCTTGTTAATTATAAATATGGTAGTTAAAATTCAATAGCGAAGTTAAAGTTTGAGGACCTCTCAGAAAATTGATCAAATGCCAAGGAGATGCTTGTGGGAGTATTATTAATGCACATCTTATATTGATTTCCACATGACAGAATAAGAAACAACCATTCATTTAGCCAGTCACTCATTCATAAATAGTTAACGCGCACACACTGAGCGCCACATGCTACCAAGGACAGCTTAAAAACGCACAAAATTCCTCCCCTTGAATAACTCTCATTCTAGGGGGTGGGCAAATGGCATTAACATTTCTTACTAAAGGCTAAAGTGTCATATGAAGATAGATGAGAAAGAGGATGTTTTGGCCTCAATGTTCTGTGTTGCTCCAAATTTTTATGATGAAGCCCCACCCCGAAATGTGTTGGGTGGGAAGTAATTAGGTGATCAGGGTGGAGGTCTCCTGATGAGATTAGTGCCCTTCTAAGAAGAGACCGGAGGGAGCTCACTCGCTCTCTCCCCCTCCCCACGTGCGGACACAGCAAGATGGAAGTCATCTACGAACCAGAAAGAGGGCTCTCAGCAGACACCGAATCTGCCGGTACCCTGACCTAGGACTTTCAAACCTCCATAACTGTGAGAAATAAATACCTGTTGTTTAAGCCACCTAGTCTATGGTGTTTTGTTATAGCAGCCTTAGCTGACTCATACAGAGGTGATGAGAGACAGAGAGAGACAGAGTGGTTAGGCAGACCCCCTGGGAAGGCAACATTAGACAGTAAGAGAGGGAGCAATGTGGGGAGAGAGACAGTGCAAAGGCCCTGAGGCAGAGACATTTTTTGTATTCTCAAGCAAAAGCAAGGGGACCTGTGCCACTGCAACAGAGTAGTTGGAGAACTGTCATAAATGTAACCACAGAGGTATCCCTGGCAGATCATCCAGGGCCTGTGAGGCCAAAGTAATGACTCTGTAGGTTTAGTGTGGAGTTGGTAAGCTTTTTCTGTAACAGCCAAGTAGTAAACATTTTAAGTTTTGCAGGCTGATAGTCTCTGCCTGCTGCTCTGCTCTGCGGTTAGGTGTGAAAGCAGTGGGCCACCTTTGGTTCCACGAACAAGCCGTGTCAGCCTAACTGTGATGGGAAGCCACAGGACGGTGATGTGTGCTTCCAGTTTTCCAGTTTGTGAAACAAGAAGCAAGGTCAACATCTAACAAGAGATGTTTTATGTTTGGGGAGACATAAGTCTGAAACAGTTACCTGAAGATTAATCAGGGAAATCAATCTGTATTAGGCAGGCTACATACACCGAGGGCTCCCATCCATCTTGTGATCAAATGTAATGCAAACGGGCCAGCATTGGGTTTTGTTGGTGGCGGTCATGATGGTTCATTTGTCGTATTTTGACCACAGGTTTATACGTCACTCACTAGGAATCAGGCGCTATTCTAAGCAGGTCACAACTCTTAATTCACTTTAACTTCTGACCAGAGAAAAGTGGAAAGTTGGATTGAGCAGAAGGGAGGTAAAGGCTGGAAGGAGAGAAGGGTGAGGGAGCACAAGAGGGTGATTCAAATCATGAGCCCTGGAATCGAAGTCAGTCCACCTGGGAGAAAAACAGGAGGGGCTGGTGGACAGGAAGATGATGGTGGGGGGATGAGGAGGTGGGAGGCTCATTTGGAGTTGAAAAATTGTGAGACTTGGGCATTAAGTGGATAAAGTGAAAGATTGACTACTATCTTCTAGATGGGTGTATCTACCAATGTTATTTCCCTGACAGATAAAGTCTTGCCAACCACAATTCCACACCCTCTGCCAACTTGGCCTTGACCATGGAGGCCTGAGCCCAGTATGATGCAACCTTCATCAATTAAGGAATTTTGGTAAGCTCCTTAAGCCAGGGGGATGTGTCATAGTCCTTTGTATCCCTCATGACACCTGGGTATGATCACGCACAACGCATGGGCTCAACTACAGTTATGTTATTTGGGAAATCATCTCATGAAACAACATATTAGGATAGTTATAGAGACACTAAAGAAAAATAATATCACTAAGAAATAATTCAAATTCTACGGATGAGAGACGCTTTGTGGACAAGGCGGAGATTCCTTTGTTCCTGTTAGTTTGGGTTGTATAAAAAGAAGAGTGAGAACAGAGTCAAGACAAAGAGTGATTTTCATTTGCAAATACTTTTCTAAAGTTATATAAGAAACATAACCAAAGTGAAGAAAATTATAAAAGAGGGATACAAAAAAGCTCCCCAAATCTTACCACCTTTACAGGAATACTTTTATAATTTTGAGGTATTTCTTTCCAGTATGTTTCTCAATGCATATACTTTTTAATAGAATTACAATCATATTAGGCTCTTAACACCTCATATTCTGCTTTTCCACCTGGAATCATATAATATTTTCCGCTATGTAATACATTGTTCTATAGAAGTATTTACAGTATCTTACTCTGAGAAAAATCTACCCTAAAGAGTTGTCCCCCGTTTTAGTTGACAAAGATGCTTGTGGGGGTAGCTTTCAAGATCAGCATCTCTCCGAATGACAAGCTAACTTACCTGCGTGATAGTGAGTCACCTCTCCAAAGACCTCACTCTTTGGTTTTCATTCTTATACTTACAACCCTGGTAGATTCCTAGGACTTATCTGCCAACATCCTAACTGGGCTTTTACCCCTAAAAGACAGAAGCTTCATTCATGCATGGATCCAGGGTAGTCAGGGATATATTTTTTTTCAACATATGGCAGCGTGAGGTAATTAATAGTATTATCACGCAGGATTATTTACCAACATTTCATTAAGGAAACTCACAGCGATGTGATAGGAGAACAAGTGTATTTTTTTTCATATCACACCGCAGGCATTAATAACAACTAAGGACATAAACTCTTGGGTCTGACCAGCAGCAGACTGGAATAACATCATTAAATCACTCACATAACTGTAAAAAAAGCAAATGCATAGTAAAAAAGAGACATGACAGGAGGCAGGATAGTTGCTAAAACCGCTGTCATCCTGCAATTTGCAACAGACAAGCTCTATTGTAAACAGCACAGTCACGTGTGGGGTCACTCGGCTTGACCTTAAGCACCCCTCAGAAACGACAATTTGAACTCAACAGGGTGGTTTTCGAAAGCAGCTCTTTTTACAAGCACTGATTCCTAGAGCAGGCATAATAAATTGCTGGCTCCCCAGAACATCTCTCGTTCTTACAGAACATAACCGGAGAAAGCCTCGATGCTCGTGAAACACGCTGGGTTTTCGGCATCGCCTTATCCTGTGGTGCTCTGCAATCAATTACTGCTATACCACCATCATTAATAATTTTCTTAATGAAAATGATTCTGTTGATCTCTGTTGTATTTTAATTATCAGAGTTAAGCATAATTACACTGCGGCTCTGAGCTGGCATGCGGACTCCTTTAGGGTGCAATTTTGTTTTAACACACTGATAATGTAATTTTACATTGTGTCAGTTTGTTTGGTTATTATCCAGTTGCACAATTCCCCCGTATTCCTGATAACAGATAATAACCTCAGTACCTCCTATATCCCGAAGTCATTTAAAAAGCAATATTGGAATTCTGTGACTAGCTAACTTAATCGCCTTATGCTTTTATAATTCTTGCTGTTAAATATTTGGTTCAGGCACCCACCCTCTTTTAAGAATACTGTAAAAACAGACAATAGTTATGCATTTTCTATGAATTACCAAATGGAAATACTTTATTTTAAGCACATTTTTCCTTTTAAATTATTGTTTCTTTTAAAATATATATATATTTTTTATTGATTTCAAAGAGAGGAAGGGGGGAGAGAGAGAGAAAGAGAGAATCATCAATGATGAGAGAGTCACTGATCGGCTGCCTCCTGCAAGCCCCCTGCTGGGGATCGAGCCTGCAACCCCGGCATGGCCCTGACTGGGATTCGAACCGCAATCTCCTGGATCATAGGTCTACGTTCACCTGCTGAGCCACACCAGCAGGGCTAAATTATTGTTTCTTACTTCTATGATATTAGGCCCTTTAGATAAAGTTGCATATTAACTTGTAGGCTAGTGTAACAACTGGCCGCCACGAAAGACAAGACCATTGTTTCAAAATTCTAGTAACATGCAACAGATCTTCTGTTTTAACGTGGAAAATAGCTCAGACTTTTGCAAGAATTCTTATAATGAAAGATCTTTCTTTTGAAAATTTGATCAATGTAGTCAGTGTGCAGAAAGTTGCTCACCCAAGATAGGCCGTATTAGAATCTGTCATTAATGCAACAGTGCCTAGTATAGGACTGCGAACACAGCAGACAATCAATACAGGCCTAACTGAATTAACTGCATGGCTACATCTGTGCAAACAAGAAAAATCAGAACTTTGAGGATGATCATGAATGACTTTGAGATTGGTCTCCTATATGACTTTAAATTGCTGTGGTCTTAAAAGCAACAGAGAAATTAGAAAAAGTACTGCCGTCACTGCTGTTCTAGTTCTTGAACACTTTCTCTTTAAGCCAAGCCAGAGGATGACAAAAAGTTTTGCTGATAAACGTATCGTACGCAATTTTGCAAAGACGAGCAATAACCTGCAACCATTATCTTCAAAACTCTGCTAACTGTATATTTGGGTTTTTAGGACAATATGTTCAAGACTGAATCCCAATTTCATCACGTATGAGCTATATATCCTTCAACTATTTACTTATCTCAACCTTGGTTTGCTCATCTGTAAAGTGGGAATACAAATGCTTCTTACATCATGCATTTGCCATGGTAAATAAGAAAATGTACGTACCGCGTTTAGAATAACAAGTGCTTAATAAATGATAACTGCTATTACCAGTGTTAATATTATCATCATGATCATCTTTATATTAGCATTTTATATGACTTTCATTAAATACAGAAATATCATGGGCCGAAAGAAAAAAAATTATCCAATAATATCTTCTGGCAAAGGCATTAGTCCCCTGATTCTGTAATGTGGTTCCCTGCAGATACCGTGGGCTCATAGGGACTGAAAGGGACTTAGGGAATTCTTGGCTATAAGTCTTGTATCAGATGACCACATTTTCTTGCATACTTGCTTGATATCAACATGCAGGCCTGGTTTCATTTCTTCTAAATTTGTACTGACTTATGACTATAGGGCAAATTGGACTGAGTATAAGATAATCAGCAATATAATATTGATATAACATACACAGTTATTAAGTAGGTGCTTTCCCCCAAAATCCTGTGAGACAGCCACTGCTATTCCGTTTTTACAGCTGAGAAAAGTCAAGATTTAGAGAGGGAAAATGACCTGCCCAAAGTTACCTATGAGCAACAATGCTTTTACAGTGATATTGTGCTTTCACAGAGAAATAATCATTTTTTTTATTGATCGATTTTTAGAGAGAGGGAAAAGGAGAGGGAGAGAGGGAGAGAGAGAGAAACATCGGCTTGTCGTTCCACTCATTTATGCATTCACTGGTTGCTTCTATTATGTGCCTTGACTGGCAATTGAACCTGCAACCTCGGTGCATAGGGAGGACAATTCACCAGCTGAACTGCCGGCCAGAGCAAGAATTCTCCTGTGGTTCAGGCGAGAGTGGGCTAGCCTGACGCTTTCCCACTCCTGGGATTCGCAATGTCTCTTCTCTTCATCTGGGTACCTAGAGAATGTGGCTACTCTGAAGTAACAACTTCATGAAAAGCTAAATAATATTCCTTCTGTGAAGTGAACTGAACGAATAAACTCCCATGCTACAGGCTTAATTTTAAATACTCAGAAACATAAAACTCAAATTAAAGCAATGTACTCTTCATAGAGGAAAAGGCCACCATGCTGTGCGACCGCCATAAAGAGCAGAGCGTTACAGAGAAAAGACGACACTACACTGTACAACGGAAACTAATACAAAATAATATTAAATGTAAACTGTAATTGAAAAATAAAAAAAGAGGACACCCTCCAATGCTCAGCAGGCATGATTTTAGTCATAAGTGGGCAGACCTTGCTCTTCCTACCCCCTAGCAACCGCCCTTTAACTTCAGCATAGTGCTTTTTAGTCTTTTTTCACTGAAGATAAGTAAATTAGAATTATCTGGAGTCTGTTGACAATAATGACAAAAACAGACGACCCAACAAGTCTGGTCCATCAATGTCTGGATGAGCTAATTACTTTCTGGAATGGCAGGGGGTAGTCGAGGCAGGAAAAAAGTACATCAGATTATAACAGTAATGCCAAATACTATACTTTTTTTACTTTGATAAAACAAGATGTTGGCAGCCTGTTAAACAGCACTAAGCGATATAATACAATTTTATAATAATTATTTGATAAACACCTTGGAAATGAAAATTTTATAATTATATTTAATTTTGTTACTAGCCCATATTTAATAATACTTCAAGAAGTGCGTCTCTTAAATGATAATAGTTACACAAAGTGTTCTATCGACATAACATAAAAAATATCAAAAATTTTACAGTCAAAGCATATTTTAAAAATACTACATATATGCATCTCACATCCTATTTGTAAATACGTGCTAATATGCTCTCAGTTAGCCCAATCGTATAATAATGATTTTGGCATAGAATGCACAAGTCATGTAGGGTCAGAGCTAGAAAACCAAATAAGGAAATCTGGGTGCATGGATGTAGCCCAACAAGCAATCATTTTTGTGTGTGTCTGGAAACAGTACTTTGGTTTCATTTGGGGAACTATTTACCGTCCATCTTAGTGGCTCATGTGGGGATAATTCTACTCTTTGGCCCTAAGGATGGCTGTAGTCAGCCAGGGAGAGTCATAGTGATTAACTAGTTTAGGGACTGGTATGTGATGCGTCCCAATCAAAACCCGGAAAAGCTCTCTTTTTGCTGAATTGTTGAGCTGGTAGAATAAGTCTGGAGCCTCCCACCACCTGAGAGGAATATTTCTGAGAATGAAGCCCACAAAAGAAAGAGGCGGCAGAAGACAGCGAGACAATCTGGGGACAGGGTTTGAACAACTGGATTAAGGTGTTTCCCAAGTCCAGAATTTCCCTGGATTCTTCCCTGGATTCTCAGTTACATGAGCAGATGAACTCCTTTACTCCTAACACACACACACACGCACACACACACACTCACATACACAAGCAAGCACTCAGACACTCATGGGCACACATGTGTGCACTTAAAATTTTTTTTTTTTTGCACAAGCCGACTTCATTTGGATTTCTATCACTTGAAAACAAGAGCCTCCCAAAATAACATATCCACTTTGAAAATACCTCACACATTAGAGATGTTCAAGTCAATATTGTTAAATCTAAATTGCTAAATCCTTCCACCTACAAAACTCATTTGCTTTGGGGAGGCTTGCCATGCCACCAGGCTGTGAAGACAGAAGGCTTCAGAGCCCACCGGTCCTGGTAGGAGTGCTTCCTGGGGCCACATTTTCCATGACTCAAATGATCCCTACTACAATCCCAGAATATTAAGGTATTCACAGAACTTGAAGACATACTTTAGGTGAGCTACCTCTCCTTCCAAAGGAAATCTGAATTCTAGGAATTAACATCAGGCCTCTGGAGCCCATTTAGGAGATCAGAGTAGAGTCTGCAGCAGAGTTTTCCCAAGTGTATTGCCCAGAGCACTAATTCCGGTGGATGTCCATTGGAAAGAAAACACACACTCTCTCTCTCTCTCTCTCTCTGGGAAGTTCCATGCTAATATAAACTCTTTGTGTTTCTGGACATAAAGGTCTGCATGGCTTGAGAGGGTTTACTTATAGGACACAGAGTACAGGATTTGGAATTGTCAAGACCTGGATTCAAACTTGGCTCCATTGTTAGCTCTTCATGACCCAGGACAACCATCCTACCTCTCTAAGTCACAATGTCAAATTGTGTCAAATTGAAAAAACCCTGTCCATCTCACTGAGCTGTTTAAAAGCTTGGTGCAGGGAGAGCATATTCTACTATGTGTAACTCAGACCCTAAGTTAGACCAATGTGCATGCGAACTCCACATCAACCACTGCGCATATCAGCTCTGTGACCATGGCAAGTTACTTACCCTATGAATTCCCAATTTCATCCTGTTAAAATGAGGTAGTATATTAATTACCTTATGGAATGTTTAAGTGATGATTAAATGAAATAGTGTATATATAGTTATTGCAGTCCCTGCTACCTTACAATTGTTCTTGTAAGGTGAACAATATCAAATTGCCTTTTGGAGGATAAAAACTATTAAATGGCAGGAATTCAAATGGTTCATCCTCATAGTATATGAAGTGTCTATTATATTCTCTGGCAAACATTCATTATTTGTTTATCTAGTCAACCAATCGATATTTATTTAGTGCTTTTTTTGAATAAGCAGCATGTCAAAGATAGAAAGGTGACTAAGGCACAGTCCTTGCCCTCAGTAAATACAGAGTAGATTGGAAAGGGAGGAAAGAGCCTACTTCGCACTTATTCTTCCTAAATGCATAAAATGGTCATAAACTAAGGAAACGAAGAGCAATGAGAGAAATCTGTACAATTTGGTCTGGGAGTAGCAATGGTGAGGATTCGGGGGTGCTTAGTACACGTGACCATTACTATCCATGAACAAGGCTCGCACATAGTTTTATGAGTTAATTAATTAATAAATAAGCTTCTATAAATTACTCAAAATTTATTGCCCAAAGGCTTAAGGTATATCCAACCATAATACAAACACATAAAGCACTCCACTGAACACGGAATTAGAATTTTGTTTCCTTATATAACAATGCAACAATAGCCGCTTCCAGAAGAATGCCTGATCTACAGATGCGACGATTTGCGTTACGACAGAACAGCCACTGCCTTGCTTCGTCTGTCCATGTTACAGGGCCATGATGGAGATAAGACACTGTACAGCAAAAAAAATCTCCTTCCAGTAACCAACCCGATATTCCAAGCTACCTTTTGGAGGTTTGCATTCTGAACGTGGGCACTGGGAGGCTGGCTCACCCTACTATTTCTTTCCACTTTGATAGATCACATTGACATACTCTGGGAAAATCGACTTTCTCTTCCAGCTAAAAGCTCCCACAGCAGCATACCGCAGGTATTCAGGGTTAGAAAATAGTGGGTATGGGACCAGCAATTACAGAAGGAGAAAGAATATAATCAGATCCTGCTGTGCAGATTGTTTTCTTAGCTTGCAAAATTCCCTCTTTCCGGTGTTTCAACTTTCAAAGGCTTGTGGTAGTTTAAAGGCAATCCTCTTATAAGTGTACAAATTGTAATGATTATAGGAACGAGTTGTAATTGTTTCTAGCAAGTTTTTAAGAGTCTTTGATGTTATGATTAGTGTTTTATATGTTAATACATTGATAGGGGCGCTTATTTTCTTGTTCCCTTGTATGCTTTCATGGTTTCTAGGTTCAATGTGCAAATAAATCTTTGATCTCAGTAGGTCTATTTGGTTAAAAATGAAAGCTAAAAGAAATTAAACATGAGAAGCACAAGGTTTTGCAATATTTACAAAGGAGAGAGATTAGGGATTTCACTGGCAAAGTACAGAGCTCGGGTCCATAACTGGAACATGGAGAAAAGTGCCCCAAACCACACCACACACGAGGAGGGGGCCGTGTTCTGGAGAGCCAGTCGCAGGCTATGCCACCGCGGAGCTGAGGCTCGGCTCCTTTGTAGCCAGGGCCTAGCTGTCTGACAGGTCTAGGTTGATGTCACACTGAGCAAATCAAAGGCAAAGCTCTGCAAGCCACCGCTTCCTCTCTCCCGGTTGCCTCCTGCCCTTCAGAAGGCAACCGGGAGAGAGGGAAGAATTCCATCTTCGCAATGGTTTCATTTTAAGCGGCCCTCCCATCAGGAGTGATTTCAAGAAACTGGCTGGAAGGCCCTGCCTCCCGGCGCATCCGCATTGACAGGAATCGCTAAATTTCACAAGGGGTTCGCGTTTTGATAGATAATGCCTGAGAGAGGAGGCTGGGATTTCATCAGACTGGCCATCTCTAAAAACCAAGAGCAAGAAGGGCCACCTCAGGCCACTCAAACATGAACAGAGGTTAGGGAAATGTGCGCGGCACTAAGTATTCAATGGCATGATACTTTTTGTTTTACGCTGTAAAAATTAGTAGGCTTTGCTGCCAATGCAGGTATGAGAGATTCACGACAGGAAAGGAAGGAAGGATCAGCTTTGGACCCCGGTCCCTGCTCGTCTGGTGCGGTTTTGCAATGCTCAGGTTTCAACAGTTTTCCAAAGGAGGGAAAGGGTCTTGCCTTTACCTTTGCTGTACACGATGCAGTTGTTCTTGCTGTCTTCCACTCCCTGCCAAGTCACATCCAGGAGCCACTTGGGACCAGACGTCAGCACCATCGGGACCTGAGCCTTTGCCTTCTGCAGAAAAATAACAAACATGCCATTTGCTTTCGTTGATTAAAAACCTGAATAATAACCGTACTAATCATTTCATTTTTACAAACAACTAAATCTCCCAAACCCTAATCCAAGTCCTTAGTCCCCTGTCTCACGATATCTCTTTAAGACGACAGAAGCTGTGAAGCTTTACTCTCTCCCTAATCTGAGTGGTAGAATTATTATCAAGGATTCCCCCCCCCAAATGATACTGGATCAGATCTCCAAGATTACACAGATCTCTTGCGGCTCTGAGTTATAAAGAGAATGCAGGTGACTTTCCTTGCAAAGAGCAGGGCGTTTAGAAGTGAACTTTAGACACATTGTACTCGACTATCAACAGGATCTCGCTATTTCCTGAAACAGACAGGAAAGAATTTAAAGAATCAGGATCCATTTCAAAGCTCTATCCTGAGCAACACTTATATTAGAGCAGGAATTTATTCTGAATGAATAGTGAAGTCCACTCAGCCCCCTTTGCTTCTTGCGGGTATGTGGGCCGATGGTACCTGAAATAACAGTAATGCTAAGGACCCACCAAACGCTGTCTCCAGCAAGGCTCTCCGAGAGGGTTGCGAACGAGTTCAAATGCACAGCAAGGCAAGACTGAGCTCCCTCCACCCGAGAGACGCAGGAGGGGGGAGGCAAGTGACGTAGTTCTGACAAAATGCTTCCAGTGGACATTTTAAACAGGAGGCTTAAAAGGTTCATCATTTTAGGCCGTGTGGTACCCAAGTTATTTCTTTAACTCTGTTGATAAATGTTCATGGCAGGAAATGAACTGGGGAGGACGTGAGGAAGCTGAGCAGGACTCTCGTCTCTGGTGAGTCCCATGAACTGGCATCGGGCTTTTATCAGTCACCAGCCCATGTCCTGTATATCAAATGTCACAGAAACCACAGCACGGGGGCAATACGAGGGCCGCGAGGTAACTTCTGCGCTGCATTTGCACCTAGATACGATCCCGCCAAGGAGATCGCAGCCCGGGCGGGGGCTTGCCCACGTGCAATGTGCTATCGCCAATTTCCCAAACTGGCACCAATAAGCATTCGCTCGGGGAGTCCAGGTAACCTGCCATTTCCAATCTCCGAGGAATCGGGAAAACGCACTTCACTCGAGCGGCGACAACGATAAAGGCCTATTGTTAGCTGCGAAGCCACAGTAAAAACCACGCATACAATGAATGCTGACCCATTTCTTGAAGTATCAATTCCATCATGAGAAATAAAACTACCATAAAACATACAGTTTAATGGAAAGATTAACCATGATGGATGAATTTAAAAAGAAGTTGGAACAAAACACTTCAAATATTACAACAGAAGAGGTGGTAAGCCAGAATAATTGTAAGAAAGGCTAGCATCTGATTTTTCATATTCATGTTAAGTCATTTTGAAGTCTTAATTTTTCAACTATGTATCTTAATATTTAGTAAGTATAACCATGAAAAACAGTTGTTTGAAAGCCCCATAGGAAAGAAGTAATTTTATATTATATCATTTATTTTTTTAATAATCTAGGCAAAACTGTTATCAAGCTGTCCCTATGGTTACCAGTCTGAGTGACCATTTTTATTTATTTCCATTTTCAAAACAGAACTTGAGAGCAAGCAAGTTTCTTCAATCTGAAATGACAGTGACCCATATCCAATTAAAGAGTAGGTCTTAATTATGCATATTTCAGCTCCTTTAACCACCAGAAAAACAGTGAGTCCACAGATCAGGGTCAGCAGTTCTCCAAGCAGGAAGCAAGCCTGTGTCTGACGGATTCAGTGGTCTTACTTGTAACACTGGCTTCTTCTGAATTTAAAGAACAGATTTCAACAATAGGCACTTGGCTCCATTTATACTATATCCTCTTATTTCCTGGGGAAGACATGCATTTTAACTATTTAATTTTTATGCTCCACAGTTCTTAAAACCACATGAATTTCTACACAGTAAATGAGCTTTTACAATTTTTGATAGATAATATGAAAAATAGCTATTGATCACTTAAATTCTTTAGGGAATCTTTTAGTGTAAATCAATAGATCTTCCATTCATTTCACAAACCAACCAACCAACACAGTCCTATGCGTGCTACTGGAAATATGAACAGGGTTGGTTTTTCTTTTTTTTGGGTGAAGATACAGGTAAATTAAAAAAAGTTTGATATAATGCAAAACGTAGCATGGTAACATCATGAGAAAATTTTTTGTGGGTCAGTGAAGGGCAAGAAAATAATTCCTGTCCTGTGGATTCTGGGAGGATTTCATAGAAGAGATGACATTCAGGTGGCATCTTAAAGGATATACAGGAAGAATTTACAATTTTTGGCAATAGCATGGTCATAGTCTGAATAGAATATATGACAGTTTCGTGTACAGGAAATAGTCAGGTTCTGGACTCTTTCGTTTAAGTTCTTTTTTATTTAAAAAAAAAACGTTTTTTATTGATTTCAGACAGATAAAGGGGGAGGGAGAGAGCAATAGAAACATCAATGATGAGAGAGTCATTGATCGGCTGCCTCCTTCATGTCCCCCACTGGGGATCAGGCCTGCAACCTGGGCATTCGCCCGGAATCAAACCTCGATCTCCTGGATCATAGGTCGATGCTCAACCACTGAGCTACACCAGCTGGCTCGTTTAAGTTCTTGTAAAGCCTTCAGAGCTGTTCTTGGTATGTAGAAAGCACTAGATAAACATTAGCTGTCACCATCACCATCTTCATCAATATTATTAGTATCATTATTGATAAGAGAAAGGAACATAGCAAGTATGTCTGGAAGGGCAGGTTAGAAAGAGATCTTAAAAGACCTCTTCATACCAGGCAAAACCTTTTGTGCTGAAATCTCTAAGCAGAATAAAGCCAGTAAAGATGGTTTAAGCAGGAGGACTGAGGGTTGTATTATTTCATATATATTTTCAGATAAAGAAATTGCAGCTCAAAAATTAAATAATTTCTTTTAGGTCAAATAGCTTGTAGAAGGCAGAGACCACATTTATATTTAGCTCTATTTCCAAACTACTACTCCTAGTGTGACCAACCATCTGGGTTTTCCTGGGATTGAAGGATTTCCCAAGACGTTGGACTTTCAGTGCTAAAACTGGGAAGTCCTGAGCAAACAGGGATGAGTTGCCTTTTCCACCCTACTATTGCTACTCTCAAAATATTAGCTGTTTATATCTAGTGAGTACTTGCTAAATGTTTGGTTTCAAGTACTTGCTCAGAATTCTCTTCTTTGATTTTCAACTCCAGGAGTTAGGTATTAACATTTTCTCCACTTTGTACATGAGTAAATTAAGATTTAAAGCAGTTTATTTTGTGGCACAAACAAAAATCATTGACTAATATCTTTCCTTAGTGGTAAGTTAGGCGTAATACCTTTTAAAACTTTGGAAGCATTTATTATGCTTGGGTACAGGTAGAACATGACTTACTAAGAAAGTAAACTGATGAGAAAACAATTTGTTTTTCGCCAAATCAATAAAGCAAATGCAAAAATGTACCAAAGATTTGCTGAAAGTCATATCTAAGCTGTAAAGCAAATAAGTAGATAAAAAATCTCATGGGACCAGTTATTATAGTTTTAAGGAGGTAAGTCATTCTTTCTGAAGAAGTCACCTTTTGTAGAGATTGACTGCCTCCAAAGAAGATTACAGTGTGAGAAGGAAGGAATTAGTCAGGGTTATATGAAATGTGCATACCAGCAAAACCCATGAGTAGAAAATAACAGTAATATTCACAATGATCATTAGGTTCACTTTCCCAGGCCTCTCTCTATCATAAGGATTTATACAAGAGTTAGTACCCTTTGGGACAGTATGTTGGACCTGGAGAATATTATGCTAAACGAAATAAGCCAGGCAGAGAAAGACAAACATCACATGATCTCACTTATATGTGGAATCTAAAGAACTTAATAAACTGATGAACAGAATAGACTCAATGACATGGAAGCATGGATCAGACTGACAAATATCAGAGGGATGGAGGAGGGCGGGTGGGTGGAGGAAGAGAGAATAACCAAAGAATTTATACGCATATGTGCACAGCCCAAGGACATGGACAATGGTGTGGAGAGGGAGTGGGGAGGGGGTTGAGATGGGGTGGAATGGGTCATTGGGGAGAAAAGGGGACATCTGTAATATTTTAAACAAAATAAAATAAATAAAATAAAACTTTACTTGACTTATATCATTAAAAAAAAGAGTGGAAACAACTTTACATTCAATTTTTAATGCCCTAATTTCAGAAATGAAGAAAATAAGGCCAAGATCTTTCTCTAGTATCCTACAGAGAATACAGTTGGTACAACTTGTTGGGAAAAGAGAGCGGATATAAAAGGTGTGGTAGGCAGAAAACTGGCCTCCAAAGATGTTCATACGCTAGTCCCCTGGAATCTGTGAATATATTACTTTACTTGGCAAAAGGGATTTTAAAGATATGATTAAGGGTTGGGACCAAGAAATGTTGAGGTGACCCTGGATTAACTGGATAGACCTAATCTAAACACAAGAGTCCTTAAGCAAAAGAGAAAGGCTACAGTAGATCAAAGAGATTCCACATTAAAAGGATTCCACCTGCCTTTGCGGCATTTGGAGATGGCATGCTGAGGCCTCAACTAAGGAATGCTGAGGTCTAGAAACTGGCAGGGGCCCTCAGTTAAAGGGAGCAAAGAAGCAGACTCCAGTTCTGCAAACTCAAGGATCTGAATTGTGCCAACAACCTGAATGAGCAGAAAATGAATTCTCCCCAGAACCTTCAGAAAGGAACACATCCTGACAAATGAATTTTAGTCTAGAGAGACTCATACTGGACTTCTGATCTGCAGAACTTTAATGTAATAAATTCGTGTGGTTTTCAGCCACTAAAGGTATAGTAATTTGTTTTGGCAGCATTAGAAAACCAGTACAAAAGGCATTCAGAATTACTGACCTCAAGTTAAAAAAAAATGACAACTTCCTCATCAAATGTACTCAAAAGTATAAAACAATTTTCCTTTAGTGGCAATAACACCAAACCTCCCTTGTCATTCAAAATCATTAGATATGTTTGATGTCCGTGCCTTTCAAGTACGAGAAACTACACAGCGATGACTAATAATTCCTATTTCTATAATTAGGAATTTAAAACATTTCATGGCTCATCGCTGACCTTGGAGTTGACATGTAGCAGAAAGAACACTGCTGTTCTTGGGGTCGGATGATGTAGGTTTTAATTGTGACACATGCTACCAGTGGGCTCTGTGACTGGAAAAATCACTTAAACTTGAACGTTCAGAACTTCCCAATGCGCATCTGAGATATGGGAAAATAATTTCTAGCTCAAAGCTTGTGTTCAAAGCAACCCACACAGTATACAGTACTCCGGGGATGCACATCAAATTCTGCTGCAGACTTTTATAAATAAACGAATTAAAAATGTACAAAAAGCATGCATTGAATCCCTACTATTTCTCAGGCACTGGTAATATTTGTAGTCATTAGCATAGAAGTCAAGACAAAAACCATTATCCAGTTTATAGGTGGTGGTAGTCATTGGTGCCATTGATCACTTATTTCCAACTCTTCACTGCCCAGGTCTCTTTGAAAGTTAGGTGTGGTCAGATGACTTCATTTGACCAATGAAATGGAACAAGGGCTGACTCATGTCACTTCCTCGCAGAAGCTGGACGAGCCAATGGACCACCACGATGCCTTGCCTTTGCTGCATTCATCCTGTAAGCCTGGAAGGAGGAAGCCCTGGTAACCACAATGGTCATGGAGCATAGAAAAGAAACGTTTTTTTATGCAAAAAGCTATTGCGATATTAGGGTTACTTGCAACCTCAGCAAAACTTGGCTTATTCTCACTTATACAAAGGTTTTCATCATTTTTTGTTTGGATTGAAATAACCCCTGGGTTTCTGCAGGTTAAAGTTTGCACTTTATCTATATCTAGGCCGTCTCTTTCAGTAATAAATCAATTCAAGGTGCATAATAGGAGCCCTGAATTTCAGTGAAGCTGGAATGTTTTAAAAAGGAAAGGAAATAGTGTGCGCTTCTGAGGCTCCCCCATTGTAAGTTTTTAAAAAATCTGCACTCCTGGGTACTCTTTGAACCCAGAGCTTCATGCTAGACAGTCTACAACTAGACAAACTTGACAAGGACAAAATGGGTCAAAAGTGTCATTTCTTAGGAATAATTAGAATCATCTAATGTGGATAAAAGAGGTCAGACTAGCATCCACTTCTCACTAACCTCTGGAGTTACTGGACCGACAAAAGGAGGTAGCCTTCAATAAATGTTTATACTCGAGCCAAAAGGTTAATGGAGATAAAAGTAGCCCAAAGGTAAAGAACAGAGGATGATTCTAACCAAGAAACCGCTGACAGAATGTGGTCTTAGGGAATCCAAATTTTGCTGGAACTATTTGTTGAAGATTTCCCAAATGAGGCTTAGGAAGAGCTAGAAGTCTTAGGAAAATCTGATCCACGAGAGCAGCCTGACACCACAGCCTTTAAGAAGAACAAGGAGTGTCATTTAATGGAAAAACTGGCCTCCACCGGCTTTAGTTCAGGAAATATAACCAAATATCATTAGAGAATCTCAAGCAGCGCCATGAGATGTAGCTGGATGCTACTAAGAATGCCCTTGGTGTATTGCTTCCACGACTGAGTAGTGGGTGAAAAGGAATGGGGCCTGTGTGGCAAAATTCATAGCTATTTTAAGAACTCATAGCTGTTTCTACTCTCCCACTTATAAAAACGTATTCGAAAGTAGGCATGGACAATTTTCCATATTACTGCAGACATTAGACTTACATAGTTAGAAACAAAAAAACCCACCAATCTCCCCCAATTGCATTCTTCACATTTTTATGAAAAAATTGCAGTGAGTGTGATTCCACCATGCACTGCCACAGGAGAAACTTCATACAGGAAAAGGCTCGGCTAATGCATCCAAGTAGTTCTCCACGCTGGAATTCAATTCAAATTCAACCCGACAGTCACGAGAACACTGATCACTCCCTTTAGCTGTGTGCAGTCTCGAGTGACAGTGAACCTGAATTTAAAAATTCCCTCCACCAGCCTGCCCTAAGGAGGCATAACAACTTAACCTCTTTGACTACGTGGAGTTGAAAGAAATACCAAGTAATAATTGAAGGCCCTACACAATTGTATTTCAGTAATATGGGCATGGTATGTTATCTCAATATTACTGATTTCACTGCAACTATAGAACTTTTAGTGACAACTTCTGCCTAAGAAAACTGTGCTTTTTAGTAAATATCCTTTAAAAAGTTATACAGGGCCATCATGTAAATGTTTGAGCTTGATGCTACTGAGGCTAATAATTTTTTTCTTTCAGAAAATAGATTACTACTTTAAGCTACATAAACGGAAACAGTCTACTCCATGGGGTCCTGTAGGGCTGACATTATTTGTGCAGATAAAAAACAGGTGCTCATTAATAACACCTAAAAGTTCTCCATAACTAATCCAAGGAATCATTCAGACATGACTAGGTAAGTCATGCATTTCCATTAGAATCATGTGCTTTTATTTCAAAATATAATATAACAGCCACTGAACTACACTGGAGTGTCCCTTAAGCAAGAGTGTCAGTGTTCCTTTTGTTTACTGTGTCTAACATCACAGGCCAGGGGAAGAGAGAGACAAAGACAAAGACAGACTGACTGACAGAGACAGAGAGACAGAGAATGAATTACAAACATATTGAAATGGTCACTTCCAGAAATCCCAAACTCATACCAAGTATCTTATCTACAGTTCTTGTTTAAAAAGCAACAAAACTCAACTTAGTCAAACATTAGCAAATCTGTATTGCTTAAAAAAAACCCAAACTGATATGCTAGACACATTTTCAAACTCAAGCTCAAATAAATTTAAGAATACTCTTAAATTAGAAAATACGTGAAAACTCTAAATCAGAAAGATATCGGGAATGTGATTGAACAAGGACCACTACACTCTACCATGAGGCACACAAGAGATTTATGAATGGGAATCCAGGAAGGTCTCATTACATAGTGTTTCTCTTGAGCTCAGTTCTACAAAATACCCTGTAAAGCAGCAGAGTGAGATTCCAGAGAACTTCTGCTAACAGACGCCTTCAAGTTCACTGTGGTATGTGGGATCTCCGACACGATAAGAGGCTTTTCACAAACAAAATGAGTGTGAAATAAAATGATAGACTTCTTGTCTACCACGTCCATGCTCCTTATGTCAAAGACAGTTTTATCTCTATGAAGGGAAAATTTAAATAATCATTATCTGTGAGGTATATTTGCTTTTAGTTCTCAAAATTGTTGAAACGCATTATCTTAACATGCGTCACTGCTTAAATATAGGAAAATTTCAGTATAAGGAATAATGATCTTTTAGGAAAGGGGACACAACTAGTTCGATATATCTAGGTCATTAAAATAATCTCTTTACTTCTAAATAAAAAGAATCACTGTGTGATATTTAGAAAAATAATGTAAAATTATCATTCAGGAGTACTTACCCTGAAGGAACAGATATTTCATTTCCAAATGGGAAGAATCTCTAAATGAATAATAAACATCTAACTTATCCAGATATTTATTATACTTTCATTTTCAGAAAGAAAAAAAGAATAGACTCATTTCTCTTTCCCTTTTGCCAACTTCACTCCCACAGTCTCATCTGTTCTCCACATACATTTGGCGCCAGAGGAACTACTCCCTCCAAGCTGGCAACCATTAGCTTCAACCTTTATTTCATACAGCTCGGAAAGTCACAGAGTGTTTAAGGAGTGTTGTTTTGCTCCTGGCAGAATTTCTGGGCTTGCACATAGTGCAATGTGCAGAGTGTCAGTGCCGAACCCTTGGAAGGGAGAAGCAACTTGCCCTCCTTACATAAGGCTGTCACATAAAACTGTGGCAGGGCCTGGGGATCCTAAAAGCCCTGGTCCCAGCTGTGTGACCTGGGGCCAATCACTTAACCTCTCAAGGTCTCATCTTCTTCCTCTGTAAGCTGATCTCATATGTCCTTATATCATTGTAAGACTTTCTACCATAGAATTTTCATCAAGCCTAAACTCAAATCCTGAGTGCACAGAAGATGTATATGAAAATTCAACATACCGGGTTCATGCTATTTTTATTGGTAAAACAGTAAATAAAAGCCATTCTAATTTCCTTTACTTTGGTATTTTAAAACCAAAGAAAATGGTGTGGTAAAAATACAAATGTTAGTATGAAGAATTATAGAGTGTGTGTAATAAATGTATGTACACATTCAACTCTCAATGGCCTATTTACACATAAAAAATAGTGGTCAATTGTATTCAGCAGTCTCTTTTTGAGATTTACCCCAAAGGCATTCTGTGGAAGAGAGTAAAAGCTCAATCCTGCACAGGGTCATCCTCAGATACTGAGATATGTCTGTTCCTCGTGAATTAATCCACAGCAATTTGTAATGAATCCTTCACCCACCTCTTTGTCTCTGTTATTACCATTTCAGCCAATCTTAACATCAGCTTCAACCCCCGAAAAGGCAATCCTGCTATTACTAATACAGTCAATTTTAAAACCAAATATAAAAGTTTATTCTCTTTTAATAATGTTGTTTCATGAGTTGTAACCTTATGTCCTTTTATAACCATAAGTTGTTAAGAACTCATCTATATTTTGAACTTAAGATACATCTGGTAATGACATTTTAAACTGATGGGAAAAGCCTATGGGAAAACTGGAAGAACAGGCGTGAGGGAAGTATCCCCCTTCAAAGAGGAAAAAAAAATAGATGGATTGTTAAGCTGGATAGAAGGTGCTGTAATAAATGTAATACATTTTGGGAAGGCAGATTTTTATGAGGCAAGTTAATGAAAGTTGGGTGCAAAAAATTAGAAGCTTGGCAAACTAGTTGGCAGAAGTGGGGAAATGCTATAAAGTCGTCAAACAGAGCTTATCTAACCTGTGAGACACTTAAGAAAAGAAAATTGCAGATACTTAAATTAACTGTTGAAAGCAAGACTCTGCCCATGAGGGTGGCTTTCAATATTTCCCCCCAAATCGACAGGTGCAGAAGGACTATACCAGTTCTGCACTTTCAGAGAATAAAAGTCAAGAGCCCAGCTCACTGGGCTGGCCCTAAAGGACACCAACCAGGGGAACAGATTCCCCTTGACATGCCCCCAGGACAGGGCCCTTCCTTCAGCCTGTCTGCGGGTCTGGGCACCTGAAGGAGCATGCTGTGAAATCAGAGCCTCGTGATAAGTCTTTGTTGATTCTGCCCCTCGGCAAGTTCTCAGACCATATTCTTCACAAAGGGAACAAAAATGTGAATAAAAGCATAGATGACTATGGTGGAAAGGATATTCAAATAACGGTAACATGACAAACTAACACATCGATTAAAACTTAATGGTTGGGTGCAAAGACCATGGGTTAAATTCTACATTTAGTTGCATGTGAATGATATTAGAGCTTGGAACAAGTTGCTTTGCCTTGTCCAGATGTGGTTTTTGCCACATAAATAATGTGACCTCATGTATGTATAAAATCATTCCAATTAGTAATAGCTAATCGGTTATTAATTATTTCTCTATACCATTTCTATTTTAAGAAGTTTATTTGGGCTATTCTGCTTTTAAAATATTCACTTTATACTTTACTAGAAATTAAGTATATTCATTATTCATTCAATGAATATTCATTAAATATCTACTATTTAATATTCATTAAATATCTATAGAAAACTCTAAGGATAGAAAGTAAAGGTGAGTTACATTTCCTCTAGATGCTCACAATGTGTTGATAATAAAAACATTTAAATGACATACAGGTTACTAAAATCAATATTAATAATTACTCTCATTATATTTTAAGTATATGATACATTTGAAAATCACAATGTCTATTTGATGGTCCATGATGAAATGAAAGCATAGCAATAGATGAGAAGGGGTCAAGAGACTCTTTTTAATAGATCTCCCTGGCAGGTTAGGACTACACTTTAATTTTAAAGTTAAAAACAGAGGCTTTCTCCAATTGGATTGAAAGTCTATAAAATATGGCTTATATTTTAATAATTATACCTAAAACCTAATCAAAAAGAGTTCTATATATATTTTGGAAAGCCATTCACTTCTACTTTACCAAACACCCATTTAATTATTCTTGCTGCTAAACAAAGTATATCATAAAAGCATACTGAAAAAATATATTGACTAAATATTTTAAAAATTGAAGTATTTTGGGAAATAAAGCAGAGATGAGTTATGTATGTACTATTTTGAATGTGTATATTCATTATCCCACTTAATATGCTTTATTAATTGTCAAGAGATGGCTTAAAAACTTGTATTTCAGTGCCAAGCCAATTGAATTTGAACCATATTTCCACACTTAGTAGCTGTATAACCTACGGGGAGTTACTTAACGGCTGTGTCTCAATTTCTTCATTTCTAAAATAAATAAAATAGAAGTACTTAAGTCACAGGATTATTTTGAGCATTAAATGAGTTAAAGTATATAATGGGCTTAAAGCAGTGCCAAGTATGTTATCCTTTGCAAGCGTCTGCCTTATGTTTATAACATTCCTAAAGAAACATGCTTCCATATTCCCAATAAAATAAGTATTTTAGTTGGGTAGAAAAGTGCCACATTTCCCTAATATGTGATTTATAACGTTTTGTTAAACATTAACTATGTGTTCAAATGATAGGTGCTGCATTGCTTTTTAAATTAATTTTCACAATTCTATGTGAAACATAATGTCATGTCCATTTCATATAAGTAAAAATTGAGACTAAAATGTTAAAGAACTTGTTCAAGTTCACATTGCTAGAAACTAAGTTCTTTCCATAGCTTTAAAGCAATAAGAATCTTCTTAGGACTTGGGTTAAATGTCAATTCTTCATGTCCATGAACACCAGCTGAAGTGATCTTCCTTGAGTCAGTGGTTAGCAGTTACTCTTTTACATTATGCATGATTCCTAGCTGCACTTTGTATAAGCTAATTGCACCGTGCCTCATCAATAATCTTCAGGGTTTTTCGAGCTGTGAAATTTATAGCTTTGTAGTGAATTATTTCTCACATTTGCACAATTTGGAGCCTTAAAAGTCTAGTTGAGATACCAAATATCAATGTCAGACATCTAGTAGGTGGAAGGGTAATAGAACTGAGCATAGTCTGGTTAGTAACATTAAAAATATTGAAAAACAAGCAATATTTTTAAACATGTAGGTATTTTTATACCTGTGGAAATAATTATAGTTAACAACAGATAAAAAATAGCCTATATAAATGTTTCCAATCATAAGCAGAATTCATGATCAGACCCAAGATGTCTTTAAGGCTAAATTTCAATCAATTCAGCATTGATTACACAAGAACAAATGAAAAATGGGTTCTCTTGATGTTCAGCTGGTCAATGGACACAACAGAACCTCACCAGAGAACTTCTGGGTGAGGCCTCGGTGTATGCTCTGGGCTGCAGGCAGTCTACCCAAGTCTTCATGCCTGGCTGGTCAACTCCACTCTTCAGCACCTCCGGATGCTCCCGCTTAAAGAAGCTAAACTGCGATGTATAGTCTTGGCTCACCGAGGGAGGATTCTCCACTTCAGAAATATCTCGGTCTAAGTTTACTTAGCTTGTTCCTCGGCTGAAATTGAATTGCTCACGGGCAGATGGCACCAAAAGAAGTCAGAGCAGGTTCACCTGCCAGCAGAAGTTCAAGGTCAAACTGAGAGGTCAAAACAAAGCTTCAGCAAAAAACGCTGGGTGAAAATAGTGCAGAGGTGGAAAAATGGTAGTTCTTTTTCAATTTCATTTTTCAATTACAGCTTACATTCAATATTCTTTTGTATTAATTTCAGTTGTACAGCACAGTGAGTGGTTAGAGCATCATATACTTCACAAAGTGTCCCCCCCAATATTTCAAGTACCCACCTGGCTCCATACATAGTTATTATAATATTATTGACTATATTCCCTATATTTTATTGACTACATTCCCTGTACTTTTCGTCCCTGTGACTATTTCATGACTGAAAAGATAGTTCTTTTGACTCAGTGGGTCTGAAACTAAAGAGTCTGAGCATTATTTATGGCAACGTCACAATATTGTTCCAAAATAGGATGAACATAATGAAGAAAAGTAGCAGAAACCTCAGTTCATGAACTATGGACTTAACAGAGAGGCAATTAATACAGTGGCTGAAAGCATGGGCTCTAGAGTCAGAGTGTTTAAATATAAATCTAACCTTTGCTACTCATCTATGGTGTGATCTTGGTCAAGTAGCTCCTAGCTCCACTTCTCTGTGCATCAGTTTCCTTATCTGTAAAATGGGAATAATAATACCTCATGGGGCTGTTGTGAAGATGAAATAAATATTAATACTTATAAATCACTCATATCAATACCTGACAAATAGTTAAGTGTTCTTTTATAATTATTATATATATTGATTTGGGGAAATAGTGGGAAATTTAAGAAATATTTAAATATCTACGACGCGTCTCACACCTGTTTAATTCATTCTATCCAGACATCAACAGAAGGATCAATGTAGCATAGTATAAATGTGTTAGAAATTTTACTACTTTGAGCAATCTTTTCACTTTTTATCAACTTAATAGATTGGACAGTAAGGAGACAACCTCACCACTACTATCACAATGAAATTATTTTAATGGCAACCCAATGTTAATTGAATAAAATCTTACCTAGCATAAGCTCTACTTATTGGTTATAAAATAATTTATTCTGTCTAAATTACTCCAAATTTTCTACCTATAGTTTTTACTACAAGGTCTAAAGATCTGTTTGTAGGGCATCTGGGAAATAGTTTGAAAAGGCTCTGGACACTGAATTGCTAATTATGCCATTCACCTACCTTGGGTTCTAAATTGGTAATTCTGAGCTAGTCCAAACATTTTAGAATATGCAGGAGGCATCCGATCAACGACTCTCTCATCATTGATGTTTCTATCTCTCTCTCTCCCTCTCCTTTCCTCTCTCTGAAATCAATAAAGATATATTGGAAAAAAAACAAAACAGAATATGCAAATTTTTCTTACACCATATGCTGGAACAAAGCCTTAAATTTAAACACCATAATCTTAACTACTTCTTTAAACTTTTAAAAGTGTCTTATTTGTCGATTACAACCAAACAAAATAAATACAAAGCAATATCTCTCATGATTACAAAGACCATGACCTTTTCCTCAGTAGTTCCTATTTCATGCTAGTATAGTAGTTGCATATATATATTTTATTACTATTATTATTATTATTAATCCTCACCTGAGGATATGTTTATTGATTTGAGAGAGAGGAAGGGAGGGAGGGAGGGAGGGAGAGAGAGAGAAGCATCGATATGAGAGAGAAACATCAATTGGTTGCCTCTTCTAGCCGCCCTAATCTGGGACTGAACCCACAACCTAGGTGTGTGCCCTGACCTGGAATTGAACCCATGACCTTTTGGTGTCTGGGATGCTGCTCTAACCAAGTGAGCCACATTGGCCAGCGCTAGTTGTATACATTTTTTTAAATGATCTGAGAATTCACTAAACTTAGGTTTGGTTCAAACTTTATCGTTAAATGGTTAGATTACCTTACTCAAAATACATCACTCCCCTGGCCAGTTTCTTCATTTATAAAAGAAAACACCAGGACTTCAGGACCTGCAGGGCACCTTCTGGCTCTAGGACTTCATGTACTCTAAATAGAAGAAATTCTTGAAACAGCTTTGTCTCGTGTTACTCAGCCTTTTAAAATCTGTATTCTCCTTTCTTGGTGTTAAAAAAAACACAAACTTATGGTGTCCTTTAATATTTAGAAATTTAAATAAGCTATAAATATATTAAATAAATGACACAATGGTACTCCATCCCCTAGGAACAAAGTTAGAGTAACCCTTAACAAATACATATACATCCATGTGTATTCTTGCATGAGGCTCTTCTCCGTTACATTTGAGAATCACAAAACTATCCCTTATTCACACTAAAGAAAATTTTCCCTAATTCAATTCTGCAGGAAGGAAAAACTAAACTACAGACTCAAATGGAGTTTGCTCTTCCCCTTGGCTTGTGAAGAACAAAAGGCTTTAATTTACTGCTCTGTGTTCTATATCTTTTGAGACTGTGCACCCCTGAATAAGGCAATAGTTTGAACATATATTTCCATGTTGTGCTGTTACAGACTGATCCAAGTTCCAGTTCCTAATCATCAAGACTCTTGAGGTTTTTTAAATGTGACTAAATAAGATTTGTTACCATCCTTCACAGGGTTGCAGAAAGCATCCAGCCTACCATAGTCACTCAATCAATACTTTGCAATTGTTGATAAGGGCACACATATAAGATACACAGGCCAACTTCCTTTTTGGCCAAAATCATGCTATCCTACAACACAGGGAAGAAAGTTTGGTAGTTTTGCACTAGATCAGTTTAAACTACACTAAAATAAATGCAAGGATATAGCCAGCTGATAGGGAAATCTTAAACATAAGAAATAATACTATATCTTCATTTATTACATATATAATTCTAAATGTGGATTATAAATAAAATGGATAATTCTTAAAATCTCCCTCACTTAATTACTGTGACTAGACTAAACATATGCAACAAAACCAAATTATCTTGTAGTTTCCCTGTCTTAAAAGCAAAGATTTGGGGGGCAGGAGAAAGGGCAGGGAGTGAGACCAGCGATAAAAACGGAGGGTTCAGCAGTGGGACCGGCGCAGATAGAGTCCACGTTCCAATAAGACTCAACAAACAGCTCTGATCAGAATCTAAGTGATGGGAAACAGCCTGTAGCTTCGAGATTAGCTGCTTCGCACTCTTTCCGAGTTAAGCCAGCACAAGTAACATCATGAATGCATAATTATAATTATGCGTTGGGGTTTGCATAATGATCTTAAAATCGGTAAACAAAGAAAAGGCCTCAGAATTCCTCAGCTATGGTAGGTGTTCCTGTTACAGAAGACAAAATCCCACTAAGGTTTTTAAGGAGGGGTGACTCTGACTGAAACTTTCCCGCATGAAATTTGCAAACTGGAGGAAATAACTAATGAACCAGCATCGCTTTAAAAGTCCCTTTTAGGAAATTCCACAGGAGTAAGTTCAATCGAAGAAATGCCATAGAGTATTTGAAAACATATGAAGCAAGCACTCAGGAATGCTCATATTTAAAATAGCCAATCTTAGAAAGAGAAACAATAATAAGGTGGCTTGGACTTCTTACATGGTCTAATAAAATAACGCATGTCCCTGGAATTGTTTAGAAAACTGTAATATGCGATGGACTAATAAAAATTAAAAAACAAACAAACAGATAAAAGAACTAAAAGATATGTTAGAGGTAATTACCGCCAAGTGAGGACATTTTTTTCCAACTACTATATTCCAAAAATCTGACCACAAGTAGGCCTGACCTGAATGTGTCCTGTTGTGATGTTTCCTCTGTTTTCCAAAATGAAGATGGAACTTGAGTTGAAGGGTGATGTCCCTTCAACCTTGAAAGACAGTTATGTCACGTATTAGCCTATGTTTCGGGCAAAATGATTTGATATTCTTTTCTCACGGTACTATTTTTACTGCTCTGCTCTGGACTTTGGCCAAGATCCCCGCATTCCTCTTACCAGAGCCTTAAATCGAGTAAGCGAATCTGAACAAGGGCGTGAGTAAACCTGAAAGCTGATGGGCCTCGGGGGGCCTAGTCCATATACAGGACTGGAGGCTGAGGGTGCTGGGCGGGGGGCATACACTTCAACAACGCTACGAGAGGTCAAAAGCTACCTGGGAACTCTGGGAAGTCGCTCATCTTTTATTTTCTTGCCCTTCTTTTTCATCAAAATTCAGAGGAACCATTCCACAGGCTTTCTCAAAGTTGTTTTTCATTTCTTTTTCTTAGCATCATGTTTATTATTTTCTTCACCTAATGTTCTTGTATCCGTAACTAAAATTCATCAGCTTTGATCTATAATATTTTTTAAAATTTATCTTTATTGTTGAAAGAATTACAGATGCCCTGTCCCCCCCAACCCCCAATCTGGCATCTGCGTCCCCACCCCCCCCGGCCTTCTCCACTCTACTGTCTGTGTCCACAGGTCATGCATATGTGCCTCTGAGTCTGATCTGTAATATTTTGACACTTACTCTAAGATAATTATTCAGACTGTCTATAACCATCTTCTCCAGTGTTCTTTTCTGTCTCCCCACTCCTCCCCTTTTCTCTCCTTCCCTCCCCCCTTATGGTTTACTTTACTCAACAGAACATTATGTAGCCAGGCGACATCATCACGGAGCTCAGTCACCATTGGCCTGTGTTGGTAACTGAACGACCAGTTGAAAATCTCCAGTTACACAATCACCGATGTGGTCTGCACAGTAATTTTTAGTACATATAGAGTTTTGTCTGCTGAAAGCAATTTAACTCTATTTCAGTGAAACCAACCAGTCAACAGAAGTGTACTGACCACCTACTATGGACGATGGCAATCCTGGATGTAGTCAAGATCACAAAAGAGCAGTTATTTTGAAAACGTCTGTAAGATTTCAAACTTTGTATTGTGGAGAGAAAAAGGTTTAAGAATCAAGAGGGGGTGGTGGGTATACGATTCCCAAGGCAAGCACCGGCTTGGCTAGAGAATTAACAGGAGAGAATTAATCGCCGAAAAGACTTGGACACTGAAGAAGGCGTTTTGAGAAGGCAACATGGGGCAACTTTGGTAAGTAAGTGGGTGATAATCCAAATTCCCCCCAGGGATTTTAGAAGAAGGCTAGGAAAATGATCCTTTTTAAATTTTCTATTTCCTCAGGAAAATGAACATTATTTTCTCTATTTCAGATTTTTGGAACATTTGTCTTTCTGACTATATACTGGTCACATGCTAAAATGTTAGACACAAAGACAATTTAAATATCCAGTGACCCTGTAGAGAGAGATCACAGGAGGCAGAGAAGCTCACGGACTTTCTAATAAAGAGCCAAGTCTTGATATATTAGACATTCGAAAAATTCTTCTATATGCCAAGCAAATCTTTTCATAATGTTTTTTCTGTCAACAATCTTGTTTTATTTTTTAGCATTGGTTGGAATGATCTCCTTATGTTGGAAATGTTAGGTGACTGTGCTGAAGAAGTCTAATCAAGCCAGGAAAAAATTAGTGTGAAATGATTAAACACAGGGAGTCCTGGTTATCAATGGACTTAAATGCACCATTTGGAATTCAACATACACTTTCACCTTCAGTGTTTCTCAAACCAGAAGCTGCAGCCCCCTTGGGGTCTTCAATATTTATGGGCTTTCCCCCCCCCCCCCAATTTGATGTTTTGGTTTCAATCCTAACACCACAAGCATGAAAACAAATACACGCTTACCTTGCAACTTGGCATATTATGTCTTTAGTAGCAAAAATTTAAATTTGAAATATAGTAAATAAAAATTTAATTTTAACTTAGTGTTTTTCAAATGGTAGCCCATAAATGCCTGGAAAACCTTGAACTTAGTGAAACTGTTTTTTTCTTCAAAAAAGAATCTATATCTTACTCAAACTGAGCAAAGAACTGGCACGGACCCAATATTGCAAATAGAAAAGTTTCAAGGTTAGATTACAAAAGGGTTATTTAGCTCTTAATCTAGCTACATATTAGGTATAAATTCCTGTGTCCGGGATAAAGGATCATTTTTTAGAGGAAGGACAGAAAGGGAGGCAGGATATTTCCTTATCTTTCTCTGGCCACAGGAAAAATTTTATTCTGATTTGTCTTCCTTTGCCTCTCCCTTCGCGTTCCCGTCTCAGATTCCGAAATCACTCTCCCCTAATCCTTGGAGTTTCTGAGCCGCACCGACTCCCCTCCAACCAGCCTTCCCTTGAGGTATAGGGGTCCTCTCTCCCAAATCACCCGTCCTCCAAAGTGACCATTCGTCACTCTTTTATCGTGAAACAAGCACTTCCATTAACTCAGTGGATCGGCTCTCAGGGAGAGAGCAATCTGACCGAATCCAGCGATATTAAGATACGAATACTGCTATGCCTCCGATGTCCCTGTTAATTACTGAGCTGTTCCTGTTCTTAAAAACTTTTCCCCTCTTTCCTCAGATTTGAGCAGACAGAGTCTTTACATCTTCCAAGTTTTCACTCGTTTGTTTTCCAGTGGCTCTCTTGGCTAAATATTTGATGCTTACAGATGGCAAAGGTGGAACTTTGGGCCTTTTTAAGTTAATATAATAAGCAGAAGTAAGTTCAGGAACTGTTTGTAAATAATGTATAAATTCAGCGGCTGCCGAAGCCCGGCCTAGTGACTTTGGAGAGGTCCGGGGGAGGCTCAGCCGTTACCACGTTGCTACCATGGACCTGGAATGAACTCTGCTCCTCCGAATCCTGCTGTTTCGGAGAGTGATTCCTGCAAGTGCTGACCGCTGGTGGCTCTACCTGGATCGTGGCCTCGGTACATGTCACTTGTCACTAATTGGCAGCAGCTGCTCCAGACAGCCCTGGTCTTGGCAAACACACGGGCCGCTTCTCTCTGCCCTCAGGAAGTCTGTCCCTCCAGGTGAGGTTTGAGGTCACGTGCAGAGCAGTGTGTCAAGTCTGTTTTCCTGCTCTTTGGCCAATGGGTAACTTGCGGGCCTCCACACATTAGTGTCACTTGTCCACTCCTTCAGCCATTCTGAAAATAAGCACCTTTCAAATGTGATTTTTTCCCCCCCCAATTCTGCTTTAAGGGCCACATAGGTACTGAATCCATGATATAAACAAATGCATCTCAGAGAGCTTCCTGCAATTTGGCATAAAAATGAGGTTGATGTCCAATTTCTCATAGCACTGTTCACCTGGTGCTACTTGCAGGAGGCAGATTCACTCTTAAAAATGGGAAATGCAGACTCATTTTCACTAAAAGTTTAAGCAAAAGATGCTGACCTTCATTATTCTAACTTTTCAAGGAGTCCTGTCGCCACGAGAAAGTTCCAATATCAGTAATTTCCCAGCACTCTAGACCACCAGTGACATCATTTTTAATGTTCTGCTCTTCTTTACAGTATTATAAAAATGGATCTTACTCTGGGTTTAATCATGAGCCTTATCCAGCAATCAAGGCGGGTATATAATAAGCTACGCTACTCTGTAAATCTAAACATTCCCTACAAATGGAAAAGATACAGCCTGGGCCCCCTGATTGTTACTAAGGCGACTATCTAAAATGAAAATCTGATTAACCCCTTTGCTGCCTGGAACTACCCATGTACCACGTTAGCGGACTTCCCTGCACTTATCTCTCCCTTTTTCCCCTCAAGAAATTCATAATTGCATTGCTCCAGAGCAGTTATGCTCCGGTTACCCTATCGGAGAGGCCGGCGATAGGTGGTGGTCCCATCTGGCCAGCCGAGTGGGGCGGCTGCCTCATCGCGAGGAAACACGCATGAAACCAGAGGGCGCCCCCCCCCCCCGCTTATTTAAAGCATCAGTTTGATGAAATCCTTGACACCATTCAAGGATTCCCATTCAGAAAACAGCCGAATACTACTGTATTTTCTTTTCACTCAGGAAATGATTTGACAGTAAAAGCTGCATGTTTCAGAAACATATTTTCCTCAACTATTTTTGAATGACATTAGCAACTGTTAACATTTGCTAGGAAGAGCAATATTTCAAAGCTTTATGCAGAATTTTAGCCAAGAACAAATATCCATCAGGCACACTCTATTCTCATTGTACAGTCGAACAAAAAAGGGAGTTCAACAGCAAGGAGGAGTGGGGGGTAAGAGCACATATTTCCATGTAAGTTTGACAATGGGAGGCTGTGCACTAGAAATTCATTAATAGTTAGATTTCAAAAACTAATTCATGCAATAAAATTACATTACAATGGACCTTTCAAAGGGCGCTATTCGCATTCAAGGTTCTTTAGAAACTCCCACTGTCTGCACACAGCTCCCCCTCCAGATCTTTCTAGAAGGGTGTCTTGATAGTTTTCAGCTAGCCTCTCTACAGGAGGCAAAATGGCCCATTTGTTATTCCCTACACACACTTGGTTTGATTTCTTTCCTTCCATCCTGAATTCCCTGCCTGCTCCTCTACTAATCCATACCCATCACTTCTTGCAGACCTTGTTCAGCTCTCATGGTCCTGAGGAAGCATTTCCCGATTAACCCACCTCCCTCAATTCACAGGCCTGTGTCCCCTCAAAATATAATTGTACTATGCCATTTCACACTTGTTGATACATTCTTGTCATTGCTTCTTTTCTATTATCGTTTTCCTGTCATTGCATTCGCTTTTATTGCATTTGTCTACATTTTTCCCACGTGCCTCTGCTTTTCTTCTTCAAAGAGTCTTCTGATTTTTGGCATTTCAATGCAGCATCAGTGTGCTCCACACTGGATAATTCATTAGTAACACTTTATGACTAATTAATAATAGTTAGTGTTCATAAATCACATTCGCGCTCTATAGTTTTAGTTCTTCAAACTGAATTTTGTAGAGCAACCACACCTCTAGCAAATGGCTTTCAAATCTCAAATCTTCAGAGCATAGCCCATTTCCCATAGGCCAGACTTCCTTTAAGCATATTTCTTTTTGGATATTTGTATTTCTTTTTTCTTACCATCATGTGAAATTCAACACATATAAAATGAATTTGAACATCTATAAAACCCAACATTCCATTCACATTTACCTATTTTTATTAAAGTTACTAATTACTTATCTAGCATTTCCAACCTCTAGATGTATTCAACTTTTACCTATGATATGGTATAGAAAGAACTAAAACAATGCTTGATACATTAATGATGTAGACTTTGGTTGGGTGTTCAGAGAAATTGTGCACTGTGCCTTCTCTGTAGGGATTAATAACTAAAGTCAAAACTGCAAAGAAACATATAACATGCAACAATAATCAATAAAATGTGATTTTAAGGCTATTTATGTGTATAAGATACTAACTACACACAACTAAAAAGTGTTAAAAATTGCTTTAGAGCAGTAAAGCCAGCTATCAGTTCAGATGGCGAAAGGAGAGTGGACATGGAGGCCTGCTTAAATGGCAAAGGCGTTGAGGAATTGAGTGAACTTCGAGGTACCAATTACCTGGTAGAAGGTGCCCAGCTTAGTGCGTTGATGAGAGCGGCCATCTGATGCCAAATATATGACTTTGACAAATGCATGTAACTCTTTGGAGCTACAGTTCCTGTTTCTGTGAAAAGAATGAACTACTGGTTCTCAAAGGTCACTTCCTCTTGTAGCATTTTATGAATCTAAACATACTTCATTAATCAGGTGATGCAAGATATTAACAGATGATGAGAATGAAAGCATGAAAGCGAGAGGAGTCACTCCCCTGAGGCATCAGGGTCCTTCCCTGTCCCCTCCCTCTTTTTCAGGTCCTTCATTCAACTATGATAAAATTGACTACATAGTCATGTAATTTCTTCACTGGAAGCATGTGCAGTTCATCAATACACCAAATCTTACGTTTAAAGGGTAGGTAGGTTTTCAAAATGAAATTTCAGGTATCAACAAATGAGAGGAAGGGAGAATTGTAAGGGAGAAAGGGAGAGGACCACTTTGCCTCTGGATCCCTCTTCCAGTGTCAACCTCCTTGCAAGCCAACCCCATAAATCTACGGGAAAAATTCTAAGGGATGGCTGAGGAGGAGGGAGGGTCAAAGAGTATGAGAATATCTGAGGGAATCTATGCAGAAATCTTACAATCAAGACCAGGAAAATCTGTGAGCTTTATTAGAAAGTTTGCGAAGTACTGTGAAAGGAGTGGCTTCCTCAATCCAAGGACAGGACAGCAGAGGGTAATCTGGAAGGGGATCAGTGGCAGGTAACGATAACACTTATTTTCTGTTCTTCACCCCAAAGAAGCAAATATTCAAAGGGAAGTGGAGAGGGCTATGAACAGGGCATCTGAAACAGTGCTTCCTCCAGTTAAATATGTGATCGGCAAAGCTGTTTCTCAAAGCTTCAGTTTTCTTATTTGAAAAACAAGGGTTGTTTTAGGTCTTTTTTTTGAGGTATTACATTCTGTGATTTGGCAACATTAAGCCAAAATGGGACTGTTACCAAAAGATGATGTATAATTTTCCAAAGAGACAAAGAATACAGCCTGTAATAGTTTATTATTAACATGACAGTAAGTTAGTGTTTCTCGAGTGCTTAACCTCTGCCAGTCTTTGTGCTTTGTACTTCACGTACGAGACTGCTTTGGAAATTCACAAAATACGTACGTATGTCATGTTAACACCTCTACTCACAAGATCGGTCAAATGGGCACAAAGAAAGTTAAAGTTGCCCAAAGTCACAAGCTCAACGGTGAGTGAGGGAGTCCTGGTTTAAGACCAGGCATTTTGACCCTAGTAACTGAGCTCTCCATCACTAATACTATGCCAACTCCAGTTAAAAGAAGATCTGAAAATCAACTCACATATATAAAAAAGAAAAACAGATAAAACACATAACCAGGACTGGAAAAAATGTTTCATATAAATCAATATCATGAAGTACTAGTTGTCTTTTGGAATGCAGAGGTAATATTTGAAAGCAGACATTAAAAAGTCCAAGGACTTGTTTCATTTCTATCTTCACACACAAACATTAACCATTTTTGTTTATTTTTTGTAGTTTTGGTTTACTTATTAGGAATATAAATAACAGGGATGTGGAAGGAAAAAGAAGAAACTTAATGGGTGAAAAAGAAAATGAAACAGTACTTAGAAATATGGTTAGTGTTTATAAGTAAAGGGCAAAGTCACTTATACGCAAGATAATTTGAGAAAATGTCAAACTTTGTTGCAGACCCCAACAATCGGGACTCGGAGCAACATGAGAAGCGAGAGAACCAAGAAAGAGCTGAAATGCAAAATATAACCTGGAATCTAAAACTCTGCTGGGCATCCCAGATAAATGCCTGAAAAATTCTTGGTTGAGTTACACTACATTCCTTTATATGTTTTCGAAGATGAAGGGCATTAAATAAAGATAAATGTAGTGTTGCATTGGACAAGTCTCAACAAATCAATATAATTTTCTCACTCCATCTTCTCCTATAATAATGAAAAACCAATCAGGCTGATATGACAAATCTTTACTCTCATTAGATTAAAAAACTATTTCACAGGAAATACTCAAGAAGCCTTAAGAGATACTAAAATACAACTTCTCCAAATCAACACAGAAATTAATTACAAGAGATTTTCAAAGAATAGTTGCTGATGGCCCAACATCAGTATTTAGGAATCCATAGCTGTCAGTCCTCTGTACGGGATTATTTATCCATTATATTAATGATATAGATGAAACAACAGATCAGTTGCTAATTTATTTTACTGGCAACATTAACTTAGAAGGAATCAGTATCCTCAGATACAAGTCATATTTACTAAGTACCTACTCTATTTCAAATATTACATAAAGTAAACAAATGTATTATTTTTCTTTTTTTTTTCAGGAAGAATCTCCTGAAGATATAACTGAATTTCTTTGGTAATGAAATTGAGGTTCAGAAATGTATTGACTCATCTATGGTCAACAACTGAAAGAACAGTAATGAAGTCAGGATTTGTATTTGGGTCAAACTTCCTCACATCTAACCTGCCTAGTGGTGGCATTAGTATCATAAAGGCCAAATAGAGATTTGGAACACTGTTAATGTTTTAAGCAAAATGACTATGCAATCTCCCACTTTACACAGGAGTTATTTCAAAGTAATTTACTCAAAAATGAGAAAGGGAATGAAAAGGAACATTTATTGAATTTCCCAAGCACTATACTAAAATCTTTAAAAAATATTATTTCATCCATTCATCCATTCAACAAATATTAATTGGGTATATTCTAGGTGCTGGTGAAATAACAGTGAACTATACAATATATCTGTCCTTTTGGAATACCCTCTCTTGTTAGGGAGAAAAAAGATAAACACATAAGTAGTAAACAGATGTAATTGGTAGGGCAGAGATATAAAGAGACAATGGCAGAGCTTTGTTTGTTTTGTCTTTTAAATAGTCTAGAGAAGGCCCTGCTGCAGAGACTGCGTCTGAGCATGTCACTGGATTAAGTCAAGGAGTCAGCCATGTGAAAATCTCAATGTGCACTGTTCAGGGCAGAGGGAACACTAAACACCGAAGCATTAAAGTGGGAACCTGGCAGATTCTATAACCGTAAGGGGTCCTACATGGCCACAGTGAAGTCGGCAAGGCAGAGAAGGTGACGGGCAAGGAGAAGGCCCGATTCTGAAGAGCTCTGCAGGCCACGGCCAAGGGTGGACGGATTTGGGAATACATGCTGCGATTTACATGTTAAAATACCATTCTCACTGACATGTGACGAACGGTCTCTAGGGGCATTAATGGATGGAAGGAAATGAGGCAGGGGACTGTGGATGACACCTGGTGAGAGGGATGGAGGCCCTAACCAGGAGGATAACTGTCGGGGGTGGGGCGAAGTGGTCAGATCGAGAAAGTGAGGTTCATTGGATGGCTGCATATAAAGAAGAGAGAGGAATCGAGGATAACTCCCAGGTTTGGAGTCTTACCAACTGGGTGAATTGTGGTGACATTTATAAAGACAGAAAAGACTCCAAGAAGAGCAATTTCAGGGGCTATGCCTTACAGTTCTGATTTCCACATATTGGTTATGAGTTTGAGATGTCAAGTAGGCAGTTAGAAATATGAGTTTGGAGCTCAGAGGAGAGGTTGGGGCTGAGAGTTACATTTGGCAGTCTTTAGGTAACTGATGGCAGTCAAGCCATGGGGCATGAAATCAGCTAAAGAAAAAAGTAGAACCCTAAGATCAAATCCTGCTATTTACCAACATTTAGAGGTTAAGTGCTCAGCCAAGGAAACAGAGAAAGTGCTTCCAGCAAGGTAGGGGGAAAGAATGGAGCATCCAGTCATGAGAACCAAGCTCCAAAAGTCTTTCAAGCAGGGGGATGGACTAAGGGAACAGTGGACTAAGCAAAAAGAGGCTCACTTAGGCCTTACGATCAAGCAAGATAAGAACTGGACTTCTGCCACTTTTATTTTTTTAAAACAGATGTCAAAATTGATGCTGAGAAAGGTCAATTAACTTTAGGAATATCACACTGTTAATAAGTGATACTGCCAGGATTCACACTGGCCCTGATTCAAAAGATTGTGATTTCCACATTTCCAAAGAGGTATAAATATTTAAATATAGAAATGAGGGCTATTACAGACCCACACGGAGTGAAAATTTTGGTAAGACTAATCATTCAAAACTGGGGCTACTCTCATCTATTGCAGAAAATAAAATCTAACAATTAATAGTCATGGTTTTTTTTTTTGGGGGGGGGGAACATAAATTCCCAAAGATACTTGTCCTTACTGCAGTTTCTCTGTATTGTTAATTTTGCACAATCATTGCCATTGTACATTAATATTCTTGATATGCTTTTATTCTGTCCTCAGACTAAATCAATTATATTATAAAACTTTAACTATCATACAGCTAGTAACAGAGTGACAAAACCTTGCACATGCCTATCTATATGCTATAAGAAAGAACCTGTGTAATTCTAGGTTTGTACACAATTGCTGTAAAATGCTCTATGCCAAGTCTCATTTTATGTGAGGTAGCCAAAGCTGAAGCACCTTTTGGTATAGAATCCCTTTGCTATTGTCCAGCACCATAAAATTTTGGCAGAAAAGTGCTGCCATATGGAGAGAGGAAGCAGGCTACTCTACAGTGCAAAAATCATGAAATGAATCAGTAATTCTCTGTGTATCACAGCACATTTATAAGTCTACCAAAGTTTAGTGTGCAATAGACTAAAATAAAAGCTTATTGAAAATAATTTATCAGTAAGCTTTTTGGAATAAATTCCTCAACCGGGGAGGATATCATATAAAATGTGACTTGATTATAAAAGTACTGAGTCTGTGAGCTTCAGGCAAACAACAATGATGATAGAAAGCTGTGAATGCCTCTAAATTCAGTGGTTCCTCTAAATTCTGTGGTTCAAATGTGCCCCCTACCAGTCAAATAATTTTTTTTATCAAAATGTAGCCTAAAGTATACTACATAACATATTCAGTGCTAATGCATACAAATGCCAAGTTTGTGACCTAAATTAGCAGAAGAAAGTCAAATTTTGTCATAGGCAAACAAATACATAATTTGTGCAGACACCTATATCATACACATGGAGCATTTCATGCACTAACTTGCTTTTAAAAATACACAATAGTTATAAAACCATTATAGACCTGATGAATTTTAACTTTAGAATCTTGAAGTTCATCTGGGCCAGGTTCAAGTTAATGCAACCTTCCCTAGAGTATATCAGGGAGGAAATACAGGTAGTAGCAACTCATGCTATTAGGCTTTATTTACCCAAAGTTGAATATTTCTGGTAACTAGACAAAGAGGCCAACTCGCTACTTTATAAGGCAGCACAATTCATATTTATATTAACCAAAATCTATCTTTCTATCATTTGCTTCCACAGAATAAAGTCATTCTGCATGGAAGGCCTTCAGACTCAGAAGGCAGCCTATATTTTCTCCAATTGTGGCGGGCACTTTTGAAGCTGTCTGCCTAGAATCTCTGATTATCTGAGAATTCCTCTCCTTTACCTTCTAGCCTTGGTCCAGCGATGGGCACCTCTCCAGTGCGAGGACAATAATTCCCTTTTTTAGGGTTTCCGATGATAGAACTAAAAGAGTGAAGGGCATGCATCACTGGGGAGTGCAGCTACGACCTATAGAGTTCAAAGGTCTCTCCTCATTGCAGAGCAGTTGGAAGCGAGGGGAAAGGGAAGAAAGCTGACTAGGAGAATCGGGAGCCTTAACAATTGTTGAAGGTGTCCTGCTGATTTCCGAATCTTTGGTACTAATAAATTTGAGGCCCAGTGAATTCCTCCACTTGGTTTCCATAAGACATCCCACAGTCCTGATAATAAAGTATCTCGTTTCTTGAAGCTGGTTCAACCACATTTCCATTGCTTGCAGCCAAGGGACCTTAATACATTTTCGCTTACTTCAACCAATGCTCATATAAAACAGAGCAGCCCAGGTCCAAAACCCAGGCGCTATCATCAGCAGTGTGAGTTTCTACAAAGCCTCAGAGTTCTCTGTGCTCTTCGGGTCCCAACATCCTATTTCCTGTGCAGAATACGTACCTCAGGGACAAAAGACAGGGGAAGCCTATAAGGCTACATCCAAGCACGTGTTTTGCTATTATCTCTGCTTTCAGATGCACTTTGCGTAATTTAGAATTGAAAAGGAAGGGGAGGGTATAAGATCATGGGAAAGAAGAAGACAGGGCAGAGGGAGTTAAAAAATAAACAACTCTGTCGCCATTACACCTAAGGTTGGCCATGAACAGGCATGTCCAAGTCCAGTTAATTAGGGGACAAGCCCAGGGAACAGGTGATGAATTCTCTGGAGCGCCCTTCCAGACTTTCCCCAGCAATAATGGCCGAGTAGCTGCCATCTGCAGGCCCTGCCACGTGCCAGCTCCTGGGCTCAGCGTTCTCAGACGTTATTTTGTTAATTCCTTGGCATAGACGTCTTTTGGGTACATTCAGAGGAATGAAAGGGGGCTGGGTGTTCCCGGGGGCCTTGCAGTAGGGAGCAGGGCTGCGGGGGTGGCTGTGAGAAAGGGTTCTTTGCCTGCCGCCCAGTGTGAGCTCAGGGCAAGGGCCGCAGGGGAGAGGGGGAGGCGGGGGTTCACCCCAGGCCCGGGGAGCTTGCCGCTGGCTGGGGGGGCCGAGAGGAGGCAATTAAGGCTGGATCTCGAAGATGATCTCGCGCTTAGCACAAGACGAGATACAGGAATGGGTCGAAATGCATTCTCATTTTTAAAGATCCATAGCGAATGCCAAAAGGCAGTATTTTCTCAGAAAATCTGACAGAACACCGCAACAATCATACTAAAGTCTGAAGAATTTGGTCACTAATAAAAATGCCCGAATCTTCTTAGAGTTCCTCTTCTTGAGTTAAGATCATTGCTACAAAAACCGTAGATGTATAAGTCAACCACAATGGCACAGCACATCATACTCTAATTCTACAAAAATAATAACAAATGAGGCAGAAAAAAAATAAGTTAAACATTTCAAAAGATGAAAAAAGAGCAATTGCTCCCTCAAGGTATTTAGCTTGTATCATCTATAAATCATTTTAAGTTAAATAACAGAAGAATACAAAAAAAAATAAATTAGTAAATTTCAAAGAAATAAAAACATTAAAAAATATAACAGGGGGAACATTTTGACCAATATTTGTCATTTACCAAGACATACTAATTAGTTTAAAAAATGAAATGAAATCCTTTTTTTTTTTTCAGTAGAAAATCAATGTTTCAAATCATCACTTTTTGTATGTGTGCAGTTTTTCTTTACTTTTTAAAAACCTCTCTCCTGGTTTATAAACTTGTAGGAAGCAAAAGGGAAATCATCTTACAAAAATGTCTGAGTATATTTTATTCCCAAAATTCACCATTAATAGACAAACTGCAGCCTCATCACTGTAAGTAGTAAAATCCTAAACTCATCAGTGCAAATACCACGCTTTGGGGTGTACTTTTTTATTATCAAGTACAATTTTGTGTTTTTGGAACATCTGTCTTCATGCTATAGACTAAAATCAACAGGAATATACTATCTTAAATACTTGAGCAAAACTCAGTAAAAGATACAGTAGGCAAACATTGTGGTCGGCTCAGCAGTGATTACCAACTCATGCTCCAAATTCACTATAAAATGAAAATCAATATTTCCACAAGTTCCTGCAACATAAAAGATAACCTTCATTGATTTTTCTAGACTTAGGCCTCCCTGATAAAATCTAATATAAATTTTCAACCATGAGGATTTGGATCAGAGCAGGGGTGATAAGTCCTGCACATCTCTTAAGAGGTGGAGAATTTTTTTTTTTTAAAGTGCACGTTCATACTATTTATAATTTGCCCTGTGCAAGTGAAAGCCTTTTCCACCGGTGCTATCAGGAATCTCTTCTAATTTTTATTACTGTGAGGCTAAAGCCTGTTCCAGATAATTTGGAAATTTCAGGGGAGTTGTGATAGGGCTGATGGTGTAGCCCTGGCTGACTTGAGAAAGGAGCTAGCCGGTAATAGCCTCTATGCCTGTGCTGATTAAATGTTGCCATAGATGAAAGGCCTGCCATTGCCGCAATAAATTAACCAATCACACAAATCCCAAGTCAGTGCTAATCCTTCCTTGATACTCTGATCCTCTGATCAGCTCAAGGAGGTAAAGAAACTGGCTTGCAACGCTTGGTGCTCTAACCCCTGGATTTCATGTACACAAGGAGCTAATGATATCTTGCTGACCAGTTCAATGGGATGAACTTCTCTCACAACCCTTAGGGAACACCTCGACCTTCTTTGAAAAAAAAAAAGAAAAAGAAAAAGTGACAAGCAGATGGGAGGTTTTATGTTTTACTAGGAAATTCAGGCAAACTATCCAGCACTTGTTAATAATGAAAATAAGCCTGGCCAGGCGTGGCCCAGCGGTTGAGCGTCGACCTAGGATCCAGGCGATTGGGGTGCAATTCCCGGTCAGGGCACATGCCTGGGTTGCGGGCTCCATCAATGACTCTCTCATCATTGATGTTTCTCTCTCTCTCTCTCCCTCGCCTTTCCTCTCTCTGAAATCAATAAAGATGTATTTAAAAAAATAATAATAATGAAAATAATCATGAAGCCAGGACCAGAGTGGGACATGCTCTGTGTGACTTAGCTGTGGGTAATGAACCACCAAAGGGCAAAGACCGAATAGAAGTGGGGATACTAAAGAAAGCCACCTGGGAGCGTGGCGCTTGCTGACTGCAGGGTGACCCTTTTGATTTTTGGTGTTGTCCTTGGTTCAGTTCTGAAGCAGCGCTCGGCTGGTATTCTGGATGTTTCGTAGGCGCGCAGCGTGGGTTTCCGCGAACCCCTTGCAGACGCGGCGCTGCACGGCGCTGGCCGGTGTGATCAGATTCTGGTTTAGGGACAGGCTCCTTGAATCAATTAGCAGAAGGTCGGCCACATGCAGCGTCTTCCTGTTAATTATGTGAGTGCTGCTTCTGCAGCCCAGTCCCCGAAACCCAGTCTGTGCGGGGACGCATTACTGGGCTTCATAATTGGGGAAAGTTTTTGTATATAGTAATTGGCTGCTAGAAGTAGGAAGGCTCTCGGGTTTTCCTCCAGGGTTTCACACATAAAGAGTTTTTGAAAGGACTTCATTATCTTTCTTGGTCAGTCCCAAGAAATTAAAACCAATTCTTTTATATGGCAGATGTAGAAACAAGGGGAAGGTGTAGAAAAACGACGATTTGGAAATAAAACTGGAGTTTATTTACTACGAGGCACTGCAAGGCAAGGGAAAATACTTTTGTGAACATTGACTGAATTATTTTACTTTTGAAGGGAGAGGAAGGGAGGACTCGATCATTTCCCCAAAAGATAATTATAAAAATTTACCTGGCCGGTTACATTTAATCACATTTATGCAACTCGATGAAGCAAAGCTGAAAGACAGCAATAACAACTTGGCAAGTGGATATTCTACATTGAAAACGTGCTCTTTGTGACAGATAAAAAGCCCTTTATAAAAATAAGAGCAATCGTTCAGATCCATTCTTTCGCTTATAAAACTTCCCTGGATTTTAACTCTCTTGTCATTCACCTCTTTTGTATTTACATGATGATCGTGTGTGGGTAGAACAGCTCTCTCAAGTGACCTTCCCAAAGGCAGTCCTTCCCAGTGCTGGACTCCGCGAGAGTCTGGTTGTAAGGAGCAGATCTCATGAGAATTAATTAGTCAGAACACGAGAAGAACACAGCTCACTCCCTGCAAGGCATTCTGGGCCAACATTGCAGAATAATGCAGTCATTTCTGACCAAAAAGAAGGGGGAAAAAGGACAGAACAACAGATGTTACAACAGTCCAGAGAGGTACTAAAGTAAGTTTTATGCAGCAGAACAATGGAGCTGGAAAGAACTTAAATAATGATCCTCTACAGAATTTAATCCTTTGGAGTTCTCATGTGATGTCTCACACCTGCAGTATCTATTCAAATTTAATATTTATCCTCATTAATAGTCTTATATAATGTAGTTATAGTGCAGCCGTACTATTAGGAATTCAATTCATTATCATTCCCAAATGAAAGACACTATTTAAATAAGAGACCATTTAAAATGGGATGTAGCATATAGAGATTTTCTTACTAACTTAGGATAAAGATAACTCGAATATATTATTATGCCATCCTTTTATTATTAAATTAAGATGCGGTGCTATCACCATCATCATTATTAGGATATTTATCTGTTCGAAGAGAATGAAAAATAAGAAATGGCTTAAATTTAAAAAATCAACACAAAATCTATTTCTGTACTCTTCGATTCCTGTTCTTAATACGTGACTGTGCTTTCATTTAGTGTTAATGGGGATGTACATGGTATGTTTATGAGAAAATCACACAGGTGAGAGGTTTTCAGTCTTTTTCTCATTAACACACACATACACAGCCCTGTATATGACCAGTATTTGAAATGTATCATCATATCATTTTCAATAAGTAGAATTATTTCAGCATTTGACATTACTTTTACCCAAAGTATATATATTTCCAAGATGATTAAACATATACACAGAAAACAAGACAGTATTTTAAAAACTGACCATGTCAATCCCTGACAATCCAAAGGTTATTTCCTGATTTTTCAAAGATGTTCAACAGAGCCCAAGCATAACACGGCCCTAACATTCAACTTAAACCAAAAATTCAACATCTCTTACTAATGCCCCTTTTCATAGGTACCAGGATCCAGCTTTCATATATACTGGGAAACGGTAATGATGCAGCTATTACACCAAAGACGAGTCTGGGAAACCGAAGCACAAATACATGAGTCTGAAAAACAGAAATATTTCAAGGTACGATCTGAATTCTATTTTCTAAATAGCAGCTTTTAGTAAACTGGAGTAAACAAACAAGCTATGGAGGGAATGTCTCCCTTTCCTGGGAGCCAAATGCTAAAAACCACCACAGATACTATCTTGTTTAATTGAGGTTTTAGAGATAAAGGGTCCAAGGCCCTCTCTCTCCACTTGCTTTTCCTACTCAGGAATCTCACAGTCACTCACACACACACACACACACACACACACACACACACACACACACACAGGGCAGATAAAGATCCCCTGCACCAATTCCTCCTCTGTCCTAAGTCGCTTTATTTGATGATTAGAGAACAGTTAAATTCTTAGAGGAAGTAAATTATTTAAGGATCATGAGCTCCTTTCTCACCACTACTATGCAAAAGAAGCTTTGGATCCCAAGTTACATCAAGAAGCTTCCAGAAGCTTTAGGATTGATGCTAAACCTGCAAATGTTTTCACAGGAAAAGTAGGATACCCACTTTCCCTAGGTATAACCTAGCAGAACAGTTAGGGAGAGTGCAAATCTCTTTGCAACGGGGGTGATACCAATAAGGAAGATTCATTATAAATTAGGCTTATTTTCTTTTCTAGTCTTTTCTCTCTTTTATTTAAAGAAAAATGGGGAGAGTTAAAGAAAAAAAAGAGGGAAAAACTCCTTTACCCTTCCTTTCATGTTTATCATGCTTTGTTATCTCTCTTTACTTAGTGGTTTCTCTTCATGCACTTTTATTCCTTTTAATCTGACCGCACGAGGCATCTCACAATCAGGGATTCAAACACATTTTCGTTCACGCGATTTACAACCTGCTCTTCTGTTCCAATATGGGTACCGCCACTTGCCACGGGAGTTTACAGAACACACAGCATTACAGTGTCTACTAAGGGCCAACATATTTCGCCCCTTTTTGGTCAAGTTATTACACAACCGGTCATTTCTTCTTTTTTTGTTTTTCGGACAAAAGCAAGATCTCAGCTCACTTTGCCTGCTTAGCTTCCCTCTCACTTAATCCCGGTTGTTTTAAAATACACGTAAGTTCTGGATGATATTAGGAAACCAGCTAGAGGTTATTAGTGAGGGTGATACAGTTTTCTTACAGGATTTAAGCAGGAGAAATACACAGATTAAAAACGGAAAGGAGAAGTTATAGCTAAAGCCAATAAAAGAGATGGTCACTAAAAACTGTTGGCCAAAAAGCTTATAGTATTTAATGTTCTCTAGCCCATCACCATTGAATAGAAAATAAAATACAGATTTCTTGTCCTGGCATGGAAAGTTTCCCATTACCTGGACATTCATCCCTCTTTTGTTCTTCATTATTAACCACGTCTCACCCTAAATTGCTTGCATTTCCCCCCAAACACTGGTTATTTGGGTCTTCATCCTGTGTTCATGCTGTTGCTTCTCCCTGGAATTTACATTCCCAATTTATTTACTGAGTAAATTCATACTTGGAGATTTTTCTGCAAACCGCCCTCTAGAAACCTTCCTTGGGCATTTGAGACATTTAAATGTTTCATCTTCTTAGGCCTGGTGGAGGATTACTGCTTCAGGGCTGTGCATCTGGTACCGCTCCTCTTGAGAAGAGCTCCCTGGTGTCTTTTTGTGCACACACATTGAGTATTAATCTAGGGTCCCTTCCCTTCCCCAGGCAAGTGGCAGAGATGTGACCCAGGCTGGACTGATAGGGCACTCCCTTCCTGAGCCGAAATCCTGAACAAAGCAAGAAGACCACAATGTGTTGGCGATCATTCTTTCCTCCGAAAAGGCCTTGATAAGACTGTACAATGGTTCCTACGAGGAGACACCTCACATCCTCCAACTGCCTGGATTCTTGTCCCTTCCAACCCTGGTTCTCTGACCTCTCCCTGATTCTGTGAACTCCCCTATATCTCCCCCATACATTTTGTTTCTGCCTAAGTTAGCCAGAGATTGTGTCTACTGCTTACTTTTTTTTTTAAAAGAAACAACTTCTTGGGCATACCTCCATCAGAAATGATTGTGCTATCCGATAATTATATATTTACATATCTGCTTCTCTCGCAGCCTGAGCTCCTTAGAGGAAGATGCCAAATCTAAATCATTTATACATCTTCAGCCCCTTTCGATGGAAGACGTAATGAGTGAATCATGATTAATGAGTGATGAAGAGGGCAACCAGAATGGTACTATAGGGCAGTGGTACAAAAATTAAAGTACAAGTGCTTAGGAACAGTTAAATCAGATGAGTTCAAACCCAGGATTTCCACATTATTAGCTGAGTGCTTTTGGAGGAGTAACTGAAACCTCAGTTTCTTCATCTGCAAAATGATAAAACTAAACCAGCTCTAGAGAGTTATGGAAATGTGAAGCAACGAAGCACTAAGCTCAGTCCCTGGCCATAAAAATATTAACTATGAATATTTAGGTTTTTAATGAAATGACTTACTGTAAGTTAGAGCTGAGGTTTTTACAATTTAGAACTGATTTAAAAATAATACTTAATATAGTCTTAAAATTTTTTAAAGTCATTAAAAAAAGTCTGCAATACTAAACAAAATTTCATTCTTTGTTTTAAAAGATCTGATCAAGTTAAAGTTGATCACCAGACCCTTTGGGGGTGAAGAATCTTCTAGAAATTAATATTTTGAGATACTGGCACAACACTCCTGCTCAACACGAAGGGTTACTGTTCTGAAATTAGACAAGATAAGCAGAAGTCAAAGGGTCCCACAGCAAAAGAGATGGGCTGATTTAAAAGGAATAACCCAGGCATTTTAGCTTAAAGATGTCTTTAAAGATCTTTCTGCGTTCTTTGTCAACAAACGAGATAATCAAAAATCTAAAGTTTTTCTACAATAACCCTGGGTCCCCTGGAGAATACTCAGTGAAATACGAGAGCTGTTTTAATACCTAGCAGCCCAGCTGCATTAGAGGGAGGTCAGCGAGGGGCAGGGCTGAGGCTTGGGCCGTAATGAGTCCATATGGAGCCGAGAGCAGCGGAGGTAATAAACTTTCCCACGATGATTTCCTCGCTCCTCGCGGTACTGATGTGGACTGACCGTCACACATTGTTCTTTCAAGGGAAATTTTTTTACTTGAAGAATCGTGGGTTTTTTTGCCAACAATGATTAAGATCTACAAATTCAAGGAGCGCACTTGCCCGACCTGAGAAAGTTGTGTGACTGTGTGTACGTGCGTGTGTGTTTAATATTTTAATGTAACCGATAGAAAGTCTGCACCCCTGGTGTTGTGCACAAAGATATTTCCCCCTTTTTCCCCCTGGAATGGAATACTCACTGAAGAGAAACTGGCATTAGCTTCCGTGGTAATAAGATGACTCTAAATGAGGCATCTGAGGACAGAAACATTAGAAATTGGGGACAGCTGCGGACAGCAGATTTGGGACACTGGTATCATGTATGTAACAAATCTTTATTAATAACTACATTAAATCCCATATTTTTCATTTATAACTGCTGCATAATTTCCTGTTAACACTTCATGTAAATTCCAGATAAGGTAATAATTTTTTTTTTCAGAATTCTATTTCTGTTTCATTATATGTTCTATACTCTGCCCCACAGGTCAGTTGCATGATTGAAGTATTATGCCTCATTAAAATTCCACTAGTTAAAACATGGAGACAGAATTTGGTAATTCTTTTCTTCATTTCTAGAATTAACCATTCCAATACATTCCCGGCCTCCCTGAACCTCACCATTTATTGTATACATACACACTCACATCTACACCATAACAAGTTTTTAAATATACACACATATGAGAAGCATATGTAACACAGATATATGCTGGTCAAGGGGTCTCGATGTCCTAAACAGAAAGCTGTTATCTTTTCTTTGCTCCAGTGGCTGAAAATCCTTGCCCCACCACCTCCCAGTTCGGTATTTCTAGCTAGCAGCTGCTATCAGAAACCTAAATAACAAAAATATGCAAACTTGCACACTAATTCCCTTTGGAGATAGATCTTGGCTGCCGCCCTGTCATAAATCAGAGAATTTCGATATGAAATGAGGCAAGCAGCTCTAATCATTTCTGCATTTCAAATTGGATCACTGGCTCAATCACTGGGCTTTTTTAAACTGCTTGCCTAAGAGCAAATGTGAGGCGGGAGATAATTCTGAAGACATCTCTTCTTTTGTGGCCGTAGAACTCTTTTAACTGTTTCAAGACTGAAGGCCACATTTCAGCGATAATAGCATAAATCTGCTGGGCGAGATATGGATCCTTCAAGACATCTTCCTTCTCTTTCAACTCGCAGAATTCCATCAATATCTGCATATATTATATATATTAATATATGTGTGTGCATATGGGTTTTGTGTGTCTAAAAAAAGAAAGGGAGGGAAGAAAAAGAAGAGGAACATCTGCCATATATCCACCGTCTATTTCTCCTTAGAATTTCCTGTTTTTGACACCAGGCAAGTTTCAGTTGCACTATGAGATAGTTAACATTTTTTAACTGGGAAAATGTATTTCAAATCTAATGAAATTGTCCCAAACTGTGAAAGACTTTGGGGTTTCAAGGGTGGCCTGCAAATCTGGCCACCCTTCAATGGCCAAATGAAAAATGGGGAAAGTCTTTGCACCTTTCCAGATGATTTTTTAAATTCTTATGATGGTTGCACTTTTAAATTTTCACATCTCAGACAACGCTTTAAAAACAATGTATCAAGGGGGAAAGAAAAAAAGAAAAAAAGCCTCCAAGGCAATTACTGAGAGTAAAGAATCCTCTTGACCTTTTGATATTTTTGCTTTGAGTCTCCCTCATTTCTTATCCAAATGATACTAAAGGCTTGTTGTACGTTTCCTGTGCTTACTACAGCGCTTTGAATTTAACTCTATTTTTCAGAGGTTTTTTTAATACCTTGTAAGCCTAATAGTGATCTGATGAAGTTTTAAAGCTAAGCTGCTTGTGTTTTGAGAATAGAATAAAAATGTTTACCAAATTTTTCTTTTACAAGGTTAACAAATGAAACAACTCTGCTTTATCTAGCATTTATTTTTCTGCTCTCTTTTCACCTTTTAATAGCTGATGTTGTATTTTTACTCCTGGGGCTCAGAAGTAAATATATATACTATTTATACCATTTCCTTGTTGTTAATTCTGCAAATTGGGAGAGAGTGCTGATGTCATGCGGATACAGGTGTTGGCAGACTGTAATAATACTACTTACGATCTTACTATGGCAACCTAACAAATGATAATATTACTGGGCATTTTATGCACAGCTTTATAAATTACGTTTCTACCCAGCAACAAGAATATCACTATTTTTACTGCGTACTTTCAGATTCATTAAGGTTATTTAATTTCTGAAGCATGTAAATAATACAAAAGTCAAAAGCCTTTAAACAAAATCCTCATAATATAAAATTTTAGCATTTATTTGATTTTAAATTTTTCATTCATACAAGTTTAAAGTGGCATTAGACTCAAGACATTAACATTTTCCCAATGTGTTAGTGAAAAGCTATATTTAAAGTACTATCTTTGTAAGTTCCATAGTTGTAAGAATGAAGTGCTATATTTTTAAAGAACTATTAAACCCTACATTCAATAAACAAATTATGTGACTTAAAAAATATTTTGGGGAAAAAACAGGTAAGTCATTTCTAAAGCAAAATCATTTATTAACATTTCGGTGTCACTTGGTTTTTGTTTTTGTTGCATTTTTTTTTAAATAATTAATTCAAGGAGAATTCCACAAGGTTCTAAGAAGTCCCGAAAATTTAATCTCATGAATACATAAAGTTTATTTTTTACAACCCAGTTTGTGGCCTCCGCAGAAAAGGAAAACATTAGAACCAGCCAACTGATTTATAACCTACATTTATTTTTTCTTAATCTGGGAACATTCAGCTAAGGCTCTGAGCTTTAGTGGGGAGTTAAGTCTGAAAACTGAAGCTATTTTAAGAGAACGGGGCTGGTTGTTACCCCACTAACTTTATCTACCCACAACTGATAAATACTTATAATAACCTTGCATTATCCCTCTAATCCCTCCTATTTTTATTTTCCTGGATAGGTCCCAAACTACTAATACTATGGCAGAGCTACACCCTTTCAAGTCTGATAGGCTCGCTCCTAAAGAGCTCCGTGTGTCTTGTGTAAAGTGATTGAGTGGGTGTTGGTAAAAAGTTAGCCACCCTTCCGTTTTCTCCATGGGCCTGTGCATGTGAATACATGTGCACGTATGCCTTTTTTCTTGTTACATGAATTTCTTCAAGGTACTATTCCAACCCATCAGAAAAGAGGCCGTCCATGTCCGCGTCCACATCATGATAGAGAACTCTAAAAGTTTTGAATACAACGTTTCTCTTCAAATTAAATCTCTAACTCCAGAACACCTTTGGCTGTATCTACGGCCCCCAAATCATTTCTCATGACTGGAAGTAAACTGGTAGAGCATCCTAAGTAAGAATGAAGTACACAAGGCATTTTTAGTACATGCCTTGTGCTCAAAACAGAGGCACTGGGAAATAAGCAATAAATACAGGTTGTTGGCTTATGACACCTGCGCATCTCGGCTGTGACTATTATAATTATTGTCCTGCACGGGTCTCCTATTAGGAACAGAAGAAAGGACAGGACTTGGTATGGCTGGAACACACAGGAAGGGCTCTCTTAGCCTTGACACAGCACAGTGACATCACTGGAAGCTGAATTAAAAGTTAGCTCTTCTAAATCCCAACCTCCCCTCCCACACACACACACACTAACAGTGCTAGAAGGACACAACAAAAGTGTATGCGGGGGCACAAGACTCGCTCGAGAGAAAAGCAAGGTCAAGTAATGAAAGTGAGCAGAAGAGAGCCCCTTGGAAGGTAATTCGAAAAGGAAAGGGGATAATTGTAAGCATACGAATCAGAAGATGAGTGAAAGAGAAAGTGCCAAGAAAGGAAACAATATGAATGGCAGAGTGCAAAATGTAGGAAAGAAAGACTAGAACAGGTAACATGATTGTGAGGGGAAAACACAAAGCTAAGCTAGTAGGAGAGCTGACAAGGTCAAATACAGGTGACTTAGACAACTGAAAAGTACTACCGACATTAATCTAAATACATACCAAACATCTCAAACATTCTGTTTGTTCTAAATTCAGATTTCTATATTAAACAAATCCCTAGCTTTTCTTAACTTTAGGTTTTTGTAGGCTTTGTTGGCCAAGTAGCTGAGATTGTTTGCAAAAGTTATTTTTTTCCGATTATACATAAAACATCACCATATGGCTGGTAGGTATTGCCAGTGTAGTCTCTTTGTTGAGGCTTAAGAGAATTCTTGCTGTATGCATTTAAGAAAGTCTGAATGCTAAGACAAAATGGGGGATTGTCATTTTTAATAGATGGATTCCAACAGTTATTATTGAAACCATGATCAAACAACAGTCTCCTATAACTTCATGGCACAAAAAATCCTTACATAACATTGACTGTGAATTACCAAGTAGAACTGAATAACAGGCCTAGAGGTTGGTCAATGAAGTTTGGATTCTAAGACCTAGAGGGTTTCTCTTACCCCTTCACTGAGCTTTCACCTTTCAGGTGACTCTCTAGTCTAACTGCCTTGTAATGTGTTTTGAGCTACTAAAGGCCGGCGTGCCTCAGTGGTTGAGCATCCACCCATGAACCTGGAGGTCACGGTTTGAACCCGGGTCAGGGCACATGCCCAGATTGCAGGTTCGATCCCCAGTAGGGGGCATACAGGAGGCAGCCGATCAATGACTCTCTCTCATCATTGATGTTTCTCTCTCTTCCCCTCTCCCTTCCTTTCTCTGAAATCAATAAAAACATATTTAAAAAACCAAAAACCAAAAACACAGTGGGATTAGGGATCCTTAAATCTCATTCCACTGCATGCACTATGGATCAGGCATTTGTCCCGACTTCAGCATGTGGCCACATTCTCAACAGGTCAGTGAGGAGGGAGCCCCCAAGTCCACCCATCATCAGCTGTCACCTAAACTTGCCCCCTGACCGGCCTGACATACATCCTTACTCTAAGAATTTAGTAAAGGACTATCTTAAATGGCATCCTGCCTGTGCTAAGGCAGTGTGGTTAATCTTTGACAAAAGAGCATTCACATGTCAACAAAACAAATGCCTAATGGAAGGCCCTACTGCAAAAGAATAAAGTAGGCCATTCAAGTTGCCAATAAAGAAGAAACTTAGAAAAGATTGAAAGTTTGATTGCAGCATCATCATTTCCACTGAGACTAAAGTCTGACCCAACATCCAGGGCTCCTCCAGCAGACCTACAGGGAAGTTACATCAGACCCCAAGGGCCAACAATGAAGAGTCTTGTGTAATGACATGCTTTCTGCCTGGAGGAAGGGAGAAGGGAAAGCCAAACACTCTCTTTTATATTGACCTGAGCATCTCATATAAGACATGCTTTCAAAATTATTGTGGAAAAGGTGATTGAAAGGAGAAAAATCCTTTTTATCTTTGAATGACTCTATTTCCTCTATATTTATCCCAGGAATTCTTTCTTTTCCATGCAAAGGGAGTATTCTTGGGTGATCTTGGATTTTACCACAGCAGAAACTGAGTTGGCTATCTCAAGAGAATTCATGTCTCTGCCCTATGTAAGTAAGCAGATTAATCCTTAGATCGAATATTACCTATACATTTTTATTCAATTCTTCTCTTGCTTATATAGGTTATAAAATAGGTTTATTTTCCAAATCCAACCAATATTTCAGTTTCCTCCAAATGCATATATTATTACCAAATGTAATAGCCAAATAGCCAGTAAAACAAACCAACAAACCAATGAAATCAATGATGAGAACTTAAAAAAAGTGCATAGATTTTCTTGACTTTTCCTGTGGTAGTCTTGTGATTTTTTATAATCCATACTACTAATCTTTTAAAATATTCTTTTCCACTGGTTTTCTACTGGGGGCAATTTTGCCATCCAATGTACATTTGACAATGTCTAGAAACATTTTCGATGGTCACAACCAGAGGGCATGCTACTGGCATGATACAGAGGCCAGGGATGCTGTTAAGCATCCTACAATACACGAGAGAGCCTCCACATTATAGAATTATCTGGTCCAAAATGCCAATAGTGCCAAGGCTGAAAAACACTTTTTAATCCATTTTACTAACCTATACTTTCTGGTTTATAATTTATAACACTGTAGAATAGTTCCATTATTATTTGTGGTCTATAGAAATGTTCCATGTGGAAACCTGAAAAGAGACCTGTCAGCTATTTCTTTTTGGGCTCTGCTGTACCTGCTGGTATTTTTACTATCTGAGGACCATCAGCATTTTCACAATATGTCACTTTTTCCCTTGGTTTTATCACAGAAGAAAAAGCATCTGACATGCATTCTCATGTAGAAGGCATTTTGACTATTCTTACGTTGACTTCAACACAGTAAAAGGCCCATGGTTCTACGTTTCACATAAAGGGTAGTTCTTTCGTTAAAGTGAAAGTAGTCCTTTATTTTTTTTGCTGTGAGATGTCATCTTCACTCTGATTCCATGTACGACCCATTCATCTCTAAGAGTGATATGCCCAAAGCTTCCACTTCCATATACAATCCTCAAAATAATTTCATCTGTCTGGTTAAGGCTTTCATTAGACTATAAACTCCCTGAGGGCAGAGATGTTATTTCTTGTTTTCTATGTCTGTTCAAAAAAATAAAATATTGTGGCCTAAAAGACAAATGATTTAGAAGAAAAAGTCAAAATATTTTAAATATGCTTTGACACTGGATCAATCACAATAAAGACATCCAGCAACTTCCACAAAAACTCAGTTACATATATTTCTCTAAGAAATGGGAAGGGGTAGAAAAAAGAAGGTGGCAAAGGATTATTTCTAGAGCTCATTTCTTTAAGCAACATTTTGAGGAAGTACTAATGGTTAATCAAAGCAAAAAAAATTTCATGAAAATAATCTGCATGACAGATTGAAGTAACTAGACTGATGATTTAGTATCTCACAGTGATATTTTTAAACCAACTAAAAAGTGACTTCACCCTATTGGGCAACTCAATGGTTCCTGAAATTTACCTTGTTCTCTTTTGCCTGTAGGGCTTTCCACATTATGTTCTGCATCTTCTGCTAACCCCAACACACACACACACACACACACACACCATGCACATCAAGCCCTCCAAACTCACAAATAATCTTCAATTAATGTATTAATTAATTTGTTCTACATGCCGCCCCTTATATACCACTTCTATTTTTTTATCCCCAAATATATGTTAGGTATTCTTCTAGCACACTACATCTCCTTGTTTAGCATTTATAATATTATTGCTAATTACCTAATTGGCCATTTATTTGTCTGTATCAGTGTCTACTTCAAGTACACTAAAATATCTTCAGTGTCTGTGACCATGCCTGGCACCTCCTTAGCTAACAACAAATGTTAAATTAATAAATGGATGAAATAAAATACAAAAAAATTGCTTTATATGCATCCATTCCTACTCGGAGCACATATATGAGTTGACTCAAACAAGAGAGTCATATATTTAAAACAGAGAAGTCAAGGTGGAAGTGATGTGGGGCTCTAGACCCTCAGAGAGGAAACTAGAAAGTGCTGGGGGCTCACACCAATGGAAGGGAAAACAATCTGAAACCAGACTTGAAAGGTTTATATTCAGCACAGCTGTTTTGTGCTTCCTTCTTCAAAAACATTGCATTTTCATCATTGTAAGCCTGGTATGGAAGTCCCCCCCCAAAACAAAAAGGAACATTAAGGTATTTTAAAGACTGTTCTGTGCAGGTCGACAGCATGGCAACAACTATTAAACAGCTGATCACATGTGAGGACTGCAGGGTGAAACATTGCCTTGTGTGGATTAGGTCCCAATGCTTCCCTGTCCCAAATTAGCAGCGCTATGATTTGTTCCATCACATTTTTCCTTCCCAAAAAGGGTCATTTGCTTCAAGTTGAAATTGGTAAGGAGAAAGAGCACATCCCCCATTACACAATTTTTACAGCCATGTGCCCGCCCCTTATCATAACTGATGTCCCTCCTCTAAAGACAGAAACAGAGTTACGAATAACAGTTCTGTTATCTAACGTGGTGTTTGCATGTAACTGATCATCCCAACTCCAGCAGGGAGATACAGGCCACTGTCAGATACCTCGTATTTTTCAAGACATTGTCCAGACTAGTTTCCCTGGTGCTTTATCGGTTTTATCAGGCCTCCGGATGATAAGGGTTGCTACTATTTGCCAAGTTGGAATTTTTGTAAAATTCCTTAATTTTCTGTAGTTAATCCATCAAACACAAGCACGTGAAAACTTATCTTATTCTAGAAGAAGAAATGACTGTTGGACTGAGAATACGAGGGGATAGAGGACTGGGAGCAATGGCGTTTTCTTGAGTTTACTTAACTCTATCAAAACCGGGCTACTTTGTGTTTTTGGCACCACAGGAAAAAGAAATCTATGCACAGTAGATTTCTATGCACAGAAATCTATGCATAGGTGGTTTCTCTATTTGTCTTTTTCTTAGAGTATCTAGAGCCAAAATTACTATGAAGAACTAAGTTGCTTTCTTTAAAATATTTTCTCCTGTTGTTGCTAGAATATATATGAAAACATATATTCTCTTGGGGATATAAAGACATAATTTTAAGAAAATTTAGGGAAAAAAGTAAAAGATTTAAAAAGAGAATTAATAACTTTGTGTTTCCAAAATTAACCTTAAAAACATTCTGAGTAATCTCTATAATTATGTTATTTTACCTCAGCATACACTCGTAAATAGTATCATAATTTACAATTTCTCATATTTAAACATAACAATTTTTCACTTGTAAAAGCTTTTTTTTTAGCTGCCGAAAAAAGGTTAAAATATAATTCAGCTCCTTTCACAACATGTAACACTAAACAAAAAAAGGGAGAGGGGAGAAATAGGATAAAAATATTTTTTACTTTGTGAGGAATTGTAGAAATAAAGCAGAAAAAAATTTTTAACCTGACAACTTCTTATAAACATAATCTTTCCTTATAAGGCTTTATGAGTAATAGTCGTCTTCAAGCAAGCTCCTTCCTGATGATGTCTTCTCTAAAAGGGGGGGAGTGAGCGGTGACTTCTCAGGTTGCGCAGGTTCGGAGTCCTGCGCCCTTGGCTCGGCTCAGTGGATGCTCCTCTCGTTTCCTGCAGAGCCTTTTCTCCAAACCAGCACTTCCACCCACGTGTTTAGTCCCTGACCCTCTGGGAAGTCACCTCTCATCAAAAGAAGTGTGCTAATCGGCCACAGTTCACTGCCACTGGCACCTCCAGCACCCTCTCTGCCGCTCCCACCTGAGTATTCAGGAAAAAAGCTTTTAGGACTCTCAACAACACGAAAGGGGAAAAAAATTCCCTTCACTGTCCTGGCAGATGAAAGGGCTCAGGCTCCAAACCCAGTTGCAGAGACTTCAATAATCACAAAATGCGCGAACCCAAGAAAGACATCCTCTAATTTACTTTTCAGAAGCATGCTGTAGGTTTGCTGCCTATTGTTTTACTGCCAGCATTAAAAGGCTAACAAAAATTTAAAAAGCAACTTCTTTCCTTTCCTCAGCATTTATTGTGCAGCAACAGTCACCCAAATTCAGTGAAAACCCTAATAGGGTTATCCCTCGCTATCCAGGGGGGTTGGCCCCAGGAGCCCCGCAGAATCCAGAATTCTTAGCTGCTCAAGGCCTTTATATAAAACGATGGCCTATTTCCACACGCCTGTGCACGTCCTCACGTATACTTCAGATCATCTCTAGATTACTCGGCACCTGAGACAACCCGAATGCTGTGTAAATATTGTCACACTGCACTGTGTAGGAGAGAGTGAAGGACAAGACAAAAAAGGTTCTGTGTTCAGTACAGACATGCAACCTCTGTAGGCCTGACACGTAAACATACACCTCAACAAAAATGTACCTTAATTTTTCAAATATATTTGATTTGAGGTTGGCTGAACGTGTGGATGCGGAACCTGCAAATACAGAGGGCTGGCTCTACTCAATGATTTTTCAGACATGAGTATGGAACCAAATAATATATAATCAATAAGTAACCAAATCACACACATAACAAAATCTAGAACCAGATAATAAGTGAATCTCACGAAATGGGAAACTGATACATATGGATATTCCATTCCGTGTATCATTAATTTCAAAAAAATTACGAGGTTGTTGCAAACACAGATTATAGTGCCCAAGAAGGATTAAAGAACTTTGGCTTGATTAAGACCGAAGATGTTTCCGGACTGATTTCTCACTTTACCTCTGCTGCCTGAAGTTCCATTCAGCACAGTTTTGAAGGGAATCACCCAGATTTCTGAACGTGTCAGCCTAAAAGAATTCCTTAGTTACAAATCCATCAGATGTTGCAACACAGAAGGACACAGGCAGTGCCAGCATCTGCCCCTCCCGGGGAGACAGGCAGGCGCATTAAAAACTGAAATCTTGCCCTGGCTGGGTGGCTCAGTTGGCAGGAGCATCATCCCATAGACCAAAATGGTTGCAGGTTCGATTCCCAGTCAGAGGACATACCTAGGTTGTGGGTTCGATCCCTGATCGGGCACGGGATCAGGCATGGATGGGAGGCAACTGATTGATGTTTCTCCCTCACATCGATGTCAAATGTACCTCTACTCTGTGGCATATTCACAATACACATGGTATCAGGGGTTCTCAGCCTTGGCACTATTGACGTCTCGAGCAAGGCCACTCTTTGGCATGTGCGTTGTAGGGTGTTGAGCCACGACTCTGACCTTCATCACCTCGATGGTAACGGTGCTGCTCTCCTTTCTCCCCACTCCAGGTTGTGACACCCAAAAATGTCTCTAGGCGATGGGAAATGTCTGTTGGAGGCAAAACTGACCCTGTTTGAGGACTGAATTCAAATTGTTGTGTTTCATCAGTGAAGACTTATGAAAATAGTATTTGACTCTTTGCAACCCACGTTTTCTGACCTAAATCAGTTAAAAAATACCATATATTCTCATCAGGGTAGGAGAACTACCTAAAAGCTATTATATCCAGGTGGGTTAGTCAGTAAAACGATGGTCTCCCCAAGACCTCAATATGTGCTTTTGAACATAAAGCAGTAGAAAGAACACTTGACAAGATGAAGCTGTATAATCTCATCAAACAAATGATCTCACTTTAACGCTCACACTAACTTTACTATTAAGCAAAAACAGGCACATTTTCAAATATTGATTCCAACTAATGTCTGATCCTAACAGGCACGATCTTATCAAGGCCCCACTATAATAGAAGGAGTGTCAGAGTTAAACAGAATAGGCTGGGATAAGATCACAATCTTCCTCGCAATGGTGTGATGGTATCACAGAATGGGGATAGTATTCTAAGTAATTATCATTAATAGACCCTGGCACAGCGAAGAGCAGGCCTGACTAGGGTCTAAACAAATCTGAGTGAGATAAAACAAGGCTGCTGAGAATCAGAGTGTAAGGTACTAGGTGTTCTTGAAGGCATTTTTCAAAGTTTAAAATACTAGGGTTCACGTGAACAGGAAAGTGGAGAATGATTTTCGTACAATGTAAGGGTGAAAAAAAATGCCCCTTTGTTCTTGATACAGGTGCATGCATTTGTCTTTTTGCCCATTACATCCATTCTGGTTATTTCTGTGCTTTGATCGAATTAGAGTATTTATAAACAGGTTAGTTCTAGCTACTGAATGAGGTTAAGTGCATTTGCTGTTTGCAGTCTCCCAGACATCAATCTGATAAATTAATTTCCATCAGAAGAAATAGAAAAGGTTTTTTTTTATTCCTCAAGTCCTTGGCCCAGCTTTAGAATATTCCTGTGATACGGTGTAAGGCATCTTAATGCAGAAACAATTCAAAAGTAGCTGTGGAAGTTTTAAATTCAAGATCCTTGTCCTAGCGATTGATTAGTCCTTCGGCCCCTATACCCTGGTACACAAAAGTGTGCAGTTATCACTTCATTGTTTACTTCTTAACGAAGTAGTAAGAACATGCAATCTACAAAAAAGTCATTCATGCCTTTTTAAAAACTCATTAATGACAATTAATAGATATAATGGCACGTAGTAGGAGATTTAATCTTCTGCAAGGTCTATTGTATAGATCCATGGCTGCTCACTGAGACTTTTATGTTTGGTACATTGAACTAAATAAATATTTGCATGAAAAAAGACACTAGTGATCATTAGTCCAAGTAAATTAATAGAATACAAATGTTTTTGCTAGCAGTGTACTTTTTAACTCTGAATAGGTCACTGCTCCCTCTTCTATAAAATAGAGATAATAAGTGCTGTTCTTATCTACATAACACATTTAAAGTTAAGCAAACAGTATAAGGAGATCATTCAGTAAATATGATCTACAGGATACGTCCCTCAGTGATCTTTTTCATACATATTGAAAGCGCAACTCTGATTATTACCAGCCTCTTATGACTCTTATTCACGCACTTTCCAGACTTTTCTGGGAGGGGGGCGAAAGCCAAACTATATCTTAGTCTGTGTTTCTTTCCTCAAATGGGTGATTAATTACAGGTGCTGAAATCTTTTGGATAATCACCAAGGATGAATGCATCGCAGAAATCGGCAGTACACAGAGAACGCTAAGCACGACTAGTTGTTAACACGGTAAAGCAAAACAGAACCTTCTACACTTTGTATCTTGTCTAAAAATAATGCATCCATTGACCTTCACCTTATCAAACTGGTCCCATCATCAAGGTCAAAGACAGTAGTAAATAAATTCAGTTGGATATGAGCATACCAAAAGTATTTATAATACAACTCTATCTGTACTTTGTTGTTTTTTTTTTGTTGTTTTTTTTTTACCAAGGGTACTCACAAATAAAAATGAATACTTTTTCAGTAAATAATTTTAATTCTGAAGTAGATTGGTAAAATTTGGCAAAGACTTAAGATACAAAGTGTATCTATCCACCATTTATTCTCATTTTCAGCGTCTCCATTTCTGCCTAAAAAACCATAAAACACAATACACATGGACAAATCCCAAATATGTATCTAAAGCAACCCAAAACAACCTTGGTTATTAGCATATACCCTCACATGTTTGGAGATACTCTCTTTTACTTTGATCAAAGAACAGAGGTGATACGGGAGGCAATTCAGAAAGTCCTGACACCCTAATTTTTTGAGGTGGACATCACTGGTGGGTGATGGGCGGACACGGAGGTCCTTCTGGGTCTGGAGAACCACTGCATCCACATAACTCCAGATGACAAGGTGGGAAGAGCACAGGTGTGGTGCTGGTTTTCCAGACTCAGAACATTTCACAAGAGAGAGCCATTGGCTTGCTTCACAGAATGGCAGGAATGTTAAGCAGGCGCAGCTATATTTGAATCTCTCTTAGCAACGACCACGATGCATCCAGTCATTCTCTTCCCAGCTTCCATTTTGCAACAACGGCTTAAACAAAGAAAGGAAACTACTCTCTGGAAAAAAAAATTCATCAGTTTCTAGAAAAATCAATGGAAATACTGGTTTTTGTTCCTTCACGCACTAAGGGGATTTATGCAAAGAGAAAGCAAATGTCACAGATGAAACTGGGGGTTGACTCTTGCCAACAGGCTCATCGCTACATTTTCATCTTTGTAACACACACCCACGGTTGGCTCTTTTCCTTCAGCCTGCTAATCAGGGCGGCGGTACCTGATAGTGGATGATTGACTAAAGAAATCAAGATTGAACCTATTCCCGGAGGCACACTGTGCGTCAGATCAAAGAGTGCCTTTGTGGCATCCTGAAAATGCAGTCCCACTGCTCTTACCTCCTAAATCCCTGACACAGGAACCAAAGACAATAATTCCTGTAAATCAATGGTTGTGGCACTAAAGGGGGAGCAAAGATTTGGAGAAATTTGGAGATCTGAACTGACTCAAATAAATTATTTTTTTAAAGTATAAGGCTAGCTAGCTTTACTTTCTAACCCAATTTTCCATATTCGAATCTCAATGACAAGTAAACAGCCATATTGGATACCAAATCCTTAAAACCAAGGTGATCTTTTTGTAGAAGAATGGATAGAATCTGATACTGAAATTTTGCTCTATCACAAATACAATGCAGTTTATTCCAAAACTTGAACAGAAATAAGGTGTTAAAATATTTTTTAAAATCTGAAGCACCGTTAATTACACTGTCACTACCCCCCCCCCAATCCACTATTTTATTTAGCTGTTTCAGAAGTCATTATATTTCAGTGAGTGCATGGTTAATAGAAAATATTCTGTGGAAAGCCTTACCTACCATGTCATAAATAAGAGCATACAGAACAATAACAAACTTCAGCCTGATTTCGGATTGGATTTTTAACAACATAAAGAGTTTTGTAAATATCAATAGAAACTATAAAAATGTAATTAATGCCTACGGAGTTACGAAGTTGCCTCTCTTTTATCAGTTTTCTAGTATATTCCATTGCTTTCAATGTACAGTCTCTTCTTCCAACATAAGCAGCTCTAGTGAGCATTCAGTCACTTCACAGTGGAATCTGCTTTATTCCCACACACCCCAACAATGAAATCACTTGTCTGTTACCAATAGAATATTAATATTAATACCCAGGCAAAGTGCTGATGGAATCCAATACTTTTACCATGTTAGGCTCACTAAATTTTTTTAAACTCTATTATTTCACAATTGGTAAACAGGGATTATGTAATTTCGAGATGAGTCACATCTGCCCAATGAGAAACTTTCAGGTGCTATATACTATATAAATACTCAGTATCACTTGATGGTAAGAATCACAATCACTATTCAGTTCATACCACAATGCATTTCAGAAAGAAACTAGGTTAAAACAGTACAGTAAAATAAGGTAAGTGAAAGTTAGATTGTAGTAACTGATCAGTTAAAATGAACTGTATTTTTTCTTGTTTCTACTGATTTCCCTTCCTTTCAACTTTGAGATAACAGCATATGCAATAGCAAAAGATAAATGAAGAACTACTGAGGAGATGCAACACAAAGAGTAGGCTCCCATTCCTTTGGATGTTGTCAAAGCAACTGAAAGTACATGACTTGCTTCCCTTTTCAAAGCTGCAGTGGCTAAGGAGGTATAATAATATCAATCAAGAGACCGAAGACCCTTTTGTTCCCTGTAATGTGAGTGGTATGTAAGAACTGCAGCAAATATTACCCATAATAATTCATAATAATCGGACCACTCTACTTTTTAAGTCTAGAGATAAATACTGAAAAGTAACTATAAAATTCAGTATCCCTAATTCAATTAAAATCTTTGAATTTCAGTTGAAAAATACTTATTACACCATCTCCTCAATGAAGCTCATAGACAGTTCTCAATTATTCGGGCTCATGGTGAAGCAGAATAAAAACAAGAACTTGCAGAAAATCAAACAATATGAGAGTACTTTGAGTTTCATTGCTTGAATATTTTTTTCATTTCTCACTTTTTTTTTTCACCCTATTTGCCAATAACCACAGTGGGTCTCCCTGTAATGCTTTAGGTTTCAAGCATTATAAACATCTTTTTCATGCTGTAAATTTATAAACCTACATGCTCTACACTTGTGCTAAGTTACCTACTAGAGTATTAAAAATGTCTTTATGATGATTTGCAAAAGTGCGTTTTGCCATGAGACAAAATAATGAAATTATGAAAAAGAAATAATGTTAGAAACCTTTATAGTGTCTGATCTATGACAGGAAAAATACTAAGTTCATATAACTCATTCAACAGTAGAGGTGTGCTTTACTTCATGAGATTGTTTTATTGAGGAAAAGTTTTAAGTAAAATAAAATTAAAATATTAATCTTATTTGTTGGCTTAAAAATCAACCATGTATTGCATGTGTGTCTGTGTGTGTCTGTGTACGTACATACCTGCCTGTGTGAATATGGCTCTTTGTGTGTTAGGTTTGTGTAAAACAATTTATAAAGGCTATGGATAAATCTCAATTTAAATACTCATACAAGAAGTAATGTTATCAGATGAGAATTCAGATCTATGTTCCCTCACTTCTTAATAGAGTTCCTGGCTTATAGTACATGCTTAGTAAATATGGAGGCAAGTTTTCCTTCAAGACATATAGCACAATACACTTAACATTAGAAAAAGAAATATATTTTAGTCATTCAATTGCTGGTAAATAGTTAACAGCAGAAGAAGACTGTTAAATTAGTTATTATGAAACAAGAGAAATAATTATTGCACTATTCCTCTCATTTGACTGTAAAAAATATAAAAATAACATACTTCTTGGAAGGCACACAGTTTGGTGGGGGGATTAGTTAGGTGACAAGTTAAAATGGGCTCACCTACAATGTTTTATCCAGGCCCTTAGGAAATCAAGGGACAAATGTTTAGATTGTGCCCATTCTAGCAAGGTTACTTAATGATTAACTTCAAATAAAAATAAGTGACCATATAAAAAATCTAAAGGGCCTTTACAGATGCAAAGTATGCCTACTGCTATCCAAATGGGGCTGTCCTCCCAGAGTTTCTTTTTTAGGAGGAAAGAGTTGTGCTTCGAAATGACACTGGTAACTATGCCACCTTCCTTCCAGTCTCTCTCTCCTCATATTTACATACAGACATTCTTTCAAACAAAGTTAAGAGTCTGAGTTAAACTCAACAAAACAAGGAGATTACCGTTGAGGAGTTAATCTTCCTCTATCAGCCGGGCCTCACAGAGGGGGCACACTTCACCTCTAGGCAACTGAGCCTTCCTAACTGAGCGTAGTGCTATCCATGGTATGTGAGGTCATTGCCTATCATTCATCCTCTGACAACCACTTTGTTTTTGACTCTTTATGCCTGTAAGTTTATTTATAACATGCCAGAATAACAGTGGAATGAATGAAAGAAAATCCCAGCAACATTTACAAGCCTAGAAATGCTTAAAGATAACAGCAGACTACAGTACACCAACGTTTCTGGCCCCCATTCATTAAGCGCTCTTCCTGTTTATTATTGCCGTGTGCTGTAAAATACCGGTTCTAATTTGCTGGAGTTTCAGCTGATCTTTTTTTTTCTTCTTCATGGATCAGAATGATTTTATGTTAGCTGTCCTCGGCACAGCAGATCAGTTTCAAAAGCTCACTAGAATTCTATTAGCTATATGAATTTTTGAAACATTTACTGCATATTTTTTTCAATCCAGAGCAAAAATAGCACATTTATTCCCTTTCACAAATCCCAATAAATAACAAAGGTACATTAGGCTCCAAAACAGCTTAACTGAACCATATGTGGATCCAAAGGCCTGCCAAAATGGTATCAACATTATAAAAGATAGTTTCACATTTCATCTAGCCATAAAACAGCAGCCTATAGTATAGAAAACGTGTTGGCCACTTGCACAGAGCAAGTGGTGACAATGGCATGGAGACTCACTGTCAGCAGATTAAAAGCAACCTCCCTACCCTACATACTCTGGCAGGTTCCTTGCGTATCCCCTCCCCCAGCTTGAAAATTTTTTTGGCATTTGGATCTGGATTGACTAATCACAGATTATGGAGCAAATAACTTCAAACAGCATCTTGAACCTCGGCCCCTCTGACAGTCACAGAATTTCACCATCAAAATATTTCATTAGAGAATCTTCAAGAAGCAGCAGAAGGCTTGGCACCGAACCCTTAGGATCCCATTAAGGGCCCTGCCGTATCCCACGGCTCCTGCCGTCCACACGGCCCACTCCGCTCCACGCTTCTCTCTAAAGCCATCCCGAATCGCCTTTCCCTTATCAGGCTGATACAGACCCGCGTCATCCTCGCAGCCTTCTGACAGGGCCTACAACAATCGGGGGGAGGGCGACACAGCCGGGCATTGTTTCCTCGCACAAAACCCTGCCACAGGGCGCAGATTACCACCAAAAAATAGATGGCTGCAACCAAAGAGACACATTTTTCAGAATGGCTGCACTCGATTAATGAAGTAACGGAGCCCACCACTGTCTGAGTTTCCTCGCACCCTCTGCCTCCCTCGCCCCTTCTCCTCCTGGGCTACGAGCAGAGAAGGGCAACACTTGTGCAAGTGTGGCCTCCTGGAGGAGGTGTCCCGTCAGGGAGTTTGGAAGGCATGCAACAGGGAGCAAACTGCCCAGGTTCCCTGCTGGAAATTTTCAGAGTAAGGGCCAGCTTCCTTCCACCACCTTTGAACTTCTTTAATGAAACTCCCTTTTGCCCCCCAGTAGTTGCCTCATTGGACCTGGGTCCACGTACATGTGGACATCACTGGGCGTCCTACATGGGCTAACATGCTACCCTTGCCTGAGGAGCCCGAGTGGCTTTAAGATGCCAGGTGGTAATGGCACAGCCCAGGCTGTTCCCAGCATCTAGGGGACTCACGCTGCTCCGCTCACACTATCGCAAATGGGGCGATGAGAAACCAATGCTTAAGGCATGTGAACTGCCTCTGCTCTCCCGAACCCTGTCCCCATTTCTTCATATTTAACAGTGGGTCACTGTCTGGGACTACGGCTGCCTTACTCACTCCATTCCGCACTAAGTCTAAAATGCCATAAATAACGAAAAAACCCGAGTTAACATTTTAAAACACAAACCTAACTCAGAAGTGCATCAGACAGGGTCATTACTTTCCCAATTCTCTGAAATCCCTAATCACACACCTATGAAACGCTTTCTGAAGAATAACTCCTTACGAAAAGAAAACGCAAAAAAGCCGGGGTCATTCGAAAAGCATTTTGACCACTTCACCTTCCTTTCTCTTTCTAAAAAAAAAATATATTTTTTTCTTTGCTTCTGTGGTGATTGTTTACTTAGATGATAAGTGCTCTAAGTACACACCTTGTGCGTCTCTGGGCTGTAAGTTCTCAGAGTAGTCATGCTAGCTAACCAGTAAGTACCTGTGTCTGTGTGTGTATAAATACATGTGCACACATGTATGAAGATGTATATATACGATGACAACCAAAGTGCTTTTTCAGTCTGTTCAGAGAGGGAACAGAAGGGAAAAGGCTGGATGCCCTGCTTGGGGAATAAAGGAATGCATAATCTACTTGCTATTCACAGCCATAATAAAAAGTAATTTGGGCTGGTATAACAATTTGTATATTTTTCAAAGTGGCTAAATGCATATAATTTAATATAATTTTACAATGACTCTATGATGTAGGGCTGGTATAATAACCTCCATTTTATAGACGAGGAAACTGAGAGCATGTATGATTGCCCAAGATAGCACAACCACTTTGGGTAATCACGGTCGGGATGAGAAGCACGCTATTCTGACCACATCACGGGCTCTTTCCCAGCCTTTCAGCCCCATTTCTGATCTGTACAACGTGTTAGTGTATGTTTCTCAAAATTACTGAAATGAGAACAAACGCTTAGGAAACAACCTGCTTCTGGTTCCTAATTTCCATTAGATTTTGTATAACTCAGGTTTTGCATATTTCAATCATCTTTCTCTATCCTCACTATTAATTTCCAAATACGTTAATCAAGAAGTTACTGTCGTCCTCATGAAGAAAATAGTATTTAGCTTCAGAAATAAAGATAAAACATATCTCATTTTCACAAATGTCTTATTTATTCGCTCATCTTTGATTTTGCTTCTGATGCTTTATAACGTATGATTTAGCTTTTTCTATTCAAATTAAATTCAAATTTTTGTGATTACCTCCCTTTGCTCTTCCTGTCTGAGAGTTCGTTATCCGAAGGTCAGGAGACTGTTTATGCAGATTACCTTCGGTGGCAGACAGCCTCCGAGGTGGCCCCCAGTGATCCCAGCCTTTGGTTTCAAGGCCTTGTGTAATTCCCTTCCCTTCAGTGCTGGCTGGACCTAGTGACTCAATTCTAGTGAACAGAATTCAGCAAAAGTGATGGGAAACCACTACCGAGATCCGGCTATACAAACACCGTGGTTTCCATCTTGGGCTCCCTCTCCTGCTCGCTCATTGCTGCTGAGAGAGAAGACACTGCCATGTGGGGTACTGCCCTCTGGAGAGGCTCAGGAGGTGAGGAACTGAGTCATAGTCAGGCTAGTGATTTGCAAGCCAATCCTCCCCCAGTTGAACCTTCAGATGACACCACAGCTTTGGCCGTCTCCTTGACTGCAGCTTTGTGAGAGACACTACACCAGAGATGCCTAGATAAGCTGTGCTTATATTTCTGACCTTAGAAACAAAGAATAAAAAAGACTAGAAAAACCACAGACTTACACACATAACCCTGTGCTTGACTCTGGTTTCCTGACCTTTAAAATAGAAAGACATAAAACATAAAATGGCACAAAAGACATATAAATTATTAGAATCAAGAAACCACAGTTTTGTCAAACTAGGCCAAAGGGTTTTATGAGAAAAGTGAGGTAAGAGTAAATAAATAATAAAAATAACTTTAAATCCAATACTTAACAAGGAAAAGAGATGTTCATCTCCAAGAGAGGTTCTCAAATAATTTCATAAGTTTCCAAAAGCATTTAAGAAATATTACTTTATTTTTCTCTTATTAGATTTATATGCAAGAATTCTTGCCTCTGGAGCATAGCATCACCATAGAGCCCTGTAGAAGTAGCCTGGGCAGGGTCATACTCACAGCTTTGCCTTTACCAGGAAAACCTCCTATGATACTAAACACTGTCAATTCCAATGGAGAGCTAAATTATAATTTTGTTAAATTATAATACTTAACTAACGGTGTCCTGAGAATACCTACTTAGTTTAAAAACACAGTACAATATTTTATAATATATTTAAAGAGTTATCCCTAAGTAATATTAATTTTTAAGAACAAACAGAAAGAATACAAAACAGTACTTATATCCATTCTTTCACAGTTATTATCTCCAAGTTACTGACTGTATTAATTATTATTCCTAGCTGAGATCACTGCTAAATCCTCATAACACTAGAACAATATTTATTCTAACCATGAACATAACAGGTAGGTGTCTAGTGCCAAACCAATTATTTTAAAATGGCTTGTGGAACAGTAAGTCTTCCAAAAAGTCGGCGAGAAAGACTTTCAAAGGCATGCCAGACTTATCAGCAAATAACAGAAGAAAGTTTTGGTCAACTTTTCAAACAACTGCTCCTCACAGTGCTTTCTCATTTTAACTTCTCCTCTAGTCAAAAATACTTTCGAGGCTTTATAGTCTATAATTTGTGTGATTAAAAACAACAGAATTATATCTTGCAAAACACTTCCTCACTGCCCAAGAATCTGATAGAACCTCATAGGGAGCAGAGTCCCTCTCCATGTCCCCAGGGGCTCTGAAGTGTGAAAAAAGATCTGGAAACAGGAACAGCCCTACAAAGAGTACATGGAGCTGTATACCAATAACTAGACTCTGTCTTTCATGTCTATACTCTTTCAAAAGGTAGTGCTACTCATTATCTCTTCAACTTTACACATACACCCTTCTCAGTAGAGCAACGTTGACCAACTGTGAACAGCTAATCCTTCCAGACACTGATTAAATTAACAGCCTGGCATGGAGTCAGTTTAACACCTCCATGAAAAGATCGTCTTCAATAAAAGTTTTCCTTGGAGTTCTCCGAAAAGAGAACAATGAAAAATCTTAAATAAAGAAAAAGATGCTTTTTGTTTATTCAAACTTGGCATGAGCATAAGTTTAGCCACATGTCATAATCCAAAGGCAAAAACGTTTAAATTTCAGGCACAGGAGAGTCAGTTAGGCCTATAAATCAAACTGCCTATGTGTAGTTAAAAAAATTGTATCCTTGCGTCCCTCCCTTTCAGATCTAAGTCCAAACATAAAGAACCTAGCGAGATTTCTCCATCAGAAGGAAGACTGAGGTTAGCAGATAGACTAGCCATGCACAAAAGTTGTATTTTGGAAGCAGGTCCAAATAATCAGGAAAGGTACAATTTCTGTTTCTATTTCAACATTATTGTCCCATATTAAAATATAATTGCATACTCTGCCAACATTATAGCTACATCTAAATTGTAATACAATCAGTCCCTCCCAATCAGTATGCAATTGGCCTCTCTGGTTTGCTTCTACCAATCTGAATTGTGAAATAATTCTTTGGTGTTTGGTTTCCTCTTTTCTGACATAATCTACAAGACGCCTTTAGTTACTTGGTTCTCCATACCAACTGCTCTGCTCTCCCTGAGCACTAACCCCCTCCTCCCAAAAAAACACACACACCACAAAACCAAAAAACCTACCCTAATTCTAGAAACTAGACCAACACATTATTTCCAAGGCTCTGCTGCATTAAATGTCTTGCCTCATGTCTTCTTGGAGCAGCTTCCCTGTCCACTCAGTTTCCATTAATTCTCCACATAGCAGATAGAGTGTAAGAGGAGCCAGGATCTTGGCCTCCCTAAGGGACAAATCTACAACCTCCATCAATAATGAATTTCACCAACGTTTCCCAAGAGGAACAGGGTACAATTAAAAAGGTTATAAGTCCTTGCACTACTAGAACCTAAGGGCATCTGTGAATGAAACTGGCTTAAGCCCAATTAGAGGAATCAGTACATTTGTCTTCTCTTGGAACAACCCTGCTCTTACGGTTCCCATCAATTCAGTATAAATCTGACTGATCTTATCCAAGAAGTTAATAGAAAATTGCTCACAGTGGGCGACTGCCACCTCAGTTTCCAAGCAGAGACAGATGGAATTTCCCAGATGGTTTGTCACTGGAAAGCGCGATGCTGGATGAGACTTCACAGAAAGCATGGTGGAGCAGAACACCTTCTTGGCCTTCACCCATGTCATAGTGAGGGATCTAAAACCAATTCTGTTGTAAACAAATCATAATTGCCTCAAAGGGCTCAACACCTTGTCCTCCCCAAAGGTCTCAGTTGCAAATCTCACACTGAAATTAGTCAATATTTATCGAGAAACCATCATGAGCATATCTCCTTATTGGGTAAAATCTAAAGAAATAAATAATAGTTATCCTGCCCTACTTAACCTTACACACAAATGAGATTAAGAAAAAAACATAAATCTATAAAACAGACACAAGATGGCACTGGCGGTGGGAACTGTACTGCTAAATTGGGCAGATGAAGTAAGGTCTCAGAGGAAACAGGAACAATGGATGTAAAGACTCAGGGAAAAAGCAGGAATCTTGAAAAAAGAGAGGTGTGCATCACTCATTAATATTGGAGAGAAGTTCATGGAAAGTATTAATTTATTCATCTTTTTTCTATTGGGATATAACTGACATACAACATTATATAAAATACCTTATTCATTCGGTAGTGGTTATTTATTGAGTCTTTGCTAGAAGCCCTACATTGTTCTAGGTAGGAAAGACAATTAGCATACAGTCTGCAGAGGAGACAGATAAATAAACAGACACCTACAATTATGTGGTAAGTGCTCCTATCCTAATAAAACAAGAGAATCATGGAAATACTTGAGGAACAGATATCGATTCCAGACTGGGGGCTTCAGAGAAGGTCTACTCTGGGGTGTCCTTGAGCTGAGTCTTCAAGAATCAGAGTTAGTGTGATGAAGAGGGGGAGGGGAGGGAGTGTAGGGTTTTCCAGGATGGTGAAATAACATGTCCCGTGCAAAAAGATGTGAGAAAAGAGTATACTCAGAGCGCTGCAGGAAGCTGAGGTTGACTGAAGTCTACACTAAAAGTTGGAAAGGGGAAAGAGCTGGGGAAGTATCGTGAAGGCCCATCTATGCCTTGGCAAGGAGTATGGGTCTCTTGTGCCTTTCAGAATAATTCAAAGAACAAAAGGGGCTAGTTTTGACTTCAGGGCACCCTATGATTTAGGTAAAGAAAAACGAGATAAGAAGGAAGGCAGAAAGAATAGTTAGAACAATATTGTGATAACCAAGGAAGAAATGATGGTGGTTTCAACTGAAGCAATGGTAGTAGGAACAGAAAGAACTGAACAGACATGAAGAGAGCAGGAGTTATGGTAGCTGGTTTCTGGAAGTGAAAAGAAGCATCTTGGAAGATGTTTGACTCTGAATGGAAGGAAAAGGAAAGAGTGGCAGTTACAGGCAATAAAGAAGGGGGTGTGAGTGACTACATGTGTAAATGGACATTTAAGATGTGACAGAAGGAGAGGTAGGAATGAAGAAAAATATTGCAGAATTTATAGAATGAACAATCAAAGGTGACTGAAAAGTTGGCAGTCAAGGAGAAGAGACAAGAGATAATCTGTGGAAACAGTAATAAACTCTCCTCAAGACCATTTCTTTGGAGGAAGCTGGTGGGAAGGACTTGCAGAGCAGTTGAAATGCGCTATTAGAGAAAGGGTATAAAGCCAAGGTTAGAGATTTTTTAATTTAAATGTCATTTGTAAATTAGTAGCTGAAGCTTTGCAACTGGATAAGCTCCCAAGGCACTGGGAACAGAGGGCGAAGAGAAGACAGGCCAGAGTGTTTTGGGAAACAAGCACAGTTATTTTCAAAAGAGCCAAGACCCAGGGAGATGTGAGAAAGTATGGCAGTCCTGGGCCCAGATTAGAATGAATATTAAAAAGGAGAATATAATTTACAATGTCAATATCAATGAAAAGAAATATAAGACCCAATAAAAAGTCATGTCTCAGCAAAATTATAAACTATTACCATTGAGATTCTGAAGACAGAAGGAAATGGGTGGATTAGTCAGAACACTCCTGGTAAAGAAATTCAATTAGATTAGAATTTTATTTTATAGAGCATTTATTGAATACCTATTATGTGCCAGAGGCAGAGGTCTAAAACAGAATAAAGATTTTATAAAAATCTATGCCCTCTACATCTCAACAATAATTTGGGTGTCACTTTCAAATGTACTCTATTATTTCTTGGAGGCTGTCTTGTTACAAGAAGCTCACCCTGAGACTAATGCAAGTACAAGCAGTTTACTGGGGAGGTGGTCTCAGGAAATTTCAGGAGAGGTGTGGAGGAGTGAGCAGGAAAGGGAAAGGAGCCTATAAAGAATGTATTAAAAGCCAACCGGAGCTCAATTTCACCGACCAACCCTAGACACAGCGTGGAACACTTCTCATATCCTAATGGAGAGGCGAAAAAGGAAAGAGATTTATCCACCAACTTCTGCCCATCACTGATTGAGGACAACTTCTGGAAACATTAAATCTCCAACCCTTCCAGCTTTCCTGTCTTGCTGTGAATTTGCTCCTGAGGCTGGAAAAAAAAATCCTCAAAGAGAAAGTCACAGATGCTCCTACTAAGCAGCCTTTGCCAGGTAGGTGAATACTGGTGATCACCGGAGACATGGGCAGGGGTGTCTCGCCACAGTGTGTGCAACGTGAAGCTTGAAGGCTCCGGCAGTGCGTGGATCAGAGACTGGCACTGGAGGAGCTGGAACTGGAAGGAATGGAGACACCTAAGAATTCTAATATCTTCCTAGGATGTGGATGGGGAACCTTTCATTCTCTTCTCTACCACATTTCTAGGATGATAATATCTTTGAATTTTAAGGTGCAATTTAATGCACACATTATTTCATTATTAAGTCAATAAGATGTCTACTTTACCCTTTTTATGTGTATTTCCTGTTTGTAGAAGCCAGTGTCACAAATGTCCCGTGGGAAAATAAAACAAGGTTCTCTTCTGATTGAACAGCATCAACAAAATGAGATTTCTCTATCAAATTTCATTTGTTGAATATAATAGGCGCTGATGAGTTTACTATTATGTAGTAAGCAACCTGGGACTTTCCACTTATGTTCTATTTAATTAATTGTGTATGTTGCACGATTCCAGCAGTTGGCTGAGTAATACTAGTTAGCTACTGGAAGCAGCTATATTCAAAAGCAAGAGAAGGCAATTGTCACTTGAATTTCAGACACCTAACCTTCCAAATAAATTCATTGTTTTTTTGATACCTATTAAGCACTTACCCTGTGCTAGCATAGCAGAGATTTAGTGTATTACAAAGATATTTCTGCTCAGGAGAAAATGGGAAAACTTCAAAGGCACAGCATAGAAATGTAGAAATTCTAAAACACCCCCAAAACAGATACTGATCACAATTTAAAGTGATTTTAAAAAATTTCTTCCTTGTCAGTAATCCTTTGATATTTTCAATGAATAAAACTGCAAAACTTTCAGAAACATGAAGTTCGAGTCACCATGATAGTACTTAAAATAAGTTTCTCCTAGGCACAGAGGCGGGATGTTGGAAAGAAGGCCAGGCTCACTCCCTGGCGACACTTCACTCAGGGTGTAAGGCTGCACATGCAGAAACTGGAGCTTACAATGCAGCAACAGCCTCTGGAGCTCGCCATGCTTCATTCTGTGTCAACTCTGAGTGTGTTCTGGATGCGATGAACATTTGGATCAGTGAACTCCGGTAAAGCAGACTGTCCTCCATAACGCGGGTGAGCCTCACCCAATCAGCTGGGGGTCTGACTAGGACAAAAACACCGGCCTGTCCAGGCGACAAGCTTCATCTGCACCATCGGTACTCCTGGGTCTTCAGCCTGCTGGCCCACACTGTGCCACAGCACAGAGTTTCAACTGGCCAGCTTCCCTAATCAAGTGAGCCAGTTCCTTACACCAGCTCTCTCCGCTCTCTGTCTCTGTCTCTCTCTGTCTCTGCATATATATATATATATCTCCATATATTTACATATATATGTAAATATGTCTGTATTTGTATATATGTATATACACACACACACACAATTTTCCTATTTGTTCTGTTTTTCTGGAGAATCCTAATACAGGCCTTGGAAATAGTGAAATTTAGGCATGTAAAATCACCAAACACCAAAGGTCTACCATTTTACTTGTTCAATTTGGAGTGTCTTTTCAGTTTTAAACTTGACAGATTATAATGGGTCCATTTTTATGGTGACTGAACGTTAAGAGTAGTTATTATTTATTGATAACTCACATATGTTACCTTATTTAGTCTTTACAAAACCCCTGTAAGCTCAGTAGCATTAGTATCCCTATATTGCAGATAAAATGTCTAAGACAGTATTAGATTGCAACACGGGTTCTGGAGTCACACTAGGTTGGCCTTGAGCTAGTTATTTAATTTCCCAAAGCCGCAGTTTCCTTCACTGTAACAAAGGAGATAAATATTATCGTCTCATGCTCTTGTGCAAGAATTACATGAGATATAAATGAGATATAAAAGCACTTTTACCCATATCTGGCCCAAGGAAAGTATTAACTATATGCTGCTATTATGAAACCATTAAAGCATGAAGTATCTAACAAGATAATGCGGTGTGGGCAAAAGATTGTTTATTTTTATGTTCAGTGTATTATATGATTCCAAGAATAACTTCTTGTCAAATCAACGTGTTTGGTGCTTCCATAGAGCATGTATTTCTTAAAATGTTCTATATCCATCCAAATGCCTGGTCTGCTGCAAAGGCGTCCTGCAGGAGGTGGCATATTGCTAATGCACTTCAAGATGGGAACTTGAAAGATATAAAGAGAATTTGACATCTGGCATGGTGACTCAATTAATTACAGTGTTGGATTAATTAGTGTGCTGAGTCTCCTGAGCCAACACCATGAGTCAGACCAGAGTAATATCACAATGGTTGGCGAGTAGACAATTTAAAAGAGTGTGCTAAATCCAAATTGATGCAAGGTTGGGTAAGAAAGGGTTAGCAGGCTAGATATTTTATAATATGAAAAATGTGTCTTCATGATGTAAAAGACATATTAGAGTACTGTCCACGATATAAAGAGTGATAGAGCTGCAGACATCTGAATTAACTCATCACTGCTCAAGTAGACTATGAGGAATCATAACAAATATTTTGCCCAAAGTAAGAAAAAAAGCACACCTCTGATTAGTGATATTTTCTCCCAGAGATTTTTAGAAGTTGAGAATTTCTGTAAAAAATGCCCAACAATTTTATCATGCTAAAATCATGTTATAAATGCTATTGAGGAGTCAGTATGGCCTGGTCCTTAAAACTGCAAATTCTGGAATCAAAGGCCTAAGCTATTATTTTCTTATCTTTAAAATGCAATTAAAAAACACCACCACCAAATTCACAGGTTTGTTTTGAGGGTCAGATGAGCTAATCCATTTCCAGTTCTCTGTACAGAGTCTCAAAAAGGATGAGCATGCGGCATGTGCTAATCAACTGCTCTAACACTAGTGCGAACAGCAGGACAGGTAGAATTTCATGACATGAACTAGAAGTGAATTCTAGAAAAGAATGTTATTGCAAAAGAAAAATATTTTTAAAGCACAATTAAGCAAAGTAACTAAGTTTTTCAATAGAAAAAAATGCTATAGTTTAAGAAAAATAACATGAATTAGATTTTTAAGATTGTTTTTTATAAAGAACTATTACCCACTACTGGTTTTTAATACCTTAAAGAGTATTCATACACTCCAAAGAGTGTCAAAAATTCTGAAAACTTTATATCTAAAATAAAATCCTTTGAAAAATATAAAACATGACCTAAAATAGGTTTAGAGTGGTACAGGAGTATGAAAAAAAGAGCCAAAATGATATCATCTGTCAAAAAATAAGAAATTATTTCACTGAAAAAATTTCACAGATAGGTTTTCCACACATCTCAAGTTTAGCATATGCTAAAAATGTATAAAAGTACCACTCTACATATATACAGATGATGACATATACACTAATAAAAAATTTCATTTTCCTATAGCTATTAAAAGGGGAAATGTTCAGCTCTTGCATCAGCAATAGGTGCCACTTGGGTGGCAGTACACTTTTGAAGAACTATCAGAGAAATGACTAAAGGCTGTGTTGGCATCTGATCTGTGTAGGAATGACTAAGATAAATCTCTTCTTGCCTGAAACATTTTTAACAATGCTAGATGACCAATAGAAACCCCTAGATAAATGGGTTTACAATAGCATTTAACTCAACCTTTGATGTCTAGACAATCTTATTATTTTTTACTTTACTTGAGAAATCAGTAAGTTAATACTGCTCTCTCAAAGGAATCAATAGAACAGTCTATTAATACATCTCAACCAACCAAGGTCTTCAGTGTGTGGGGGCCACATAGCAAAACCTTTCTGAAGTAGGTGTACTGGACCACCAAGAATTAAACTGCCTAGATTATTAAATATTTAGCCTGACCTATCAACTTATTTGTTTCTTAAATACCTATAAAATCTCCTATTTCATCCTTTTATAGATAATACATGAATTTAGGCAATAAAAAGCACACCCCTGGTATCTAACCTGCTAATTAAAAATTCAATGACACAAATATTTCCTATTTATTCCAATCATTACTTTTAGCTGAACCAATAACTTCTGTCACATTTGCATGACATGGAATAAGCAGAAATCTATTCATATCAGTTTTTTTCATGTAATAACTTGAACATGAAATTTTTTATGTAACAAGAAATGCAGTGTTGGTGAGTTCAGCACACTTGTCAAAACCCCTCTGGGAGGTTTTATGTCCCCGCAGTGTAGACAAAGTAATTTAGGAGCCATGAGACACTTCCTACACGAATGGAACTTAAAGAGAATGTAATTTCCAAATCACCTAAAGAATACAAGATATTTTCCTCCCCGTTTTATCATCGGTATTGTATCATGGGACCTGGGAATGTTACATACTGTGGCAAAGAAGAATTAAAGAATGATTGGAATTAAAGTTGCTAATTAGCTGACCTTAAAATAGATTATCCTTGATTACCCAGGTAGGCTCAGTGGAATCACAAAGGCTCTTAAAGGTAAAAGAGGGAGGCAGAAGCGTCAGAGTCCAATGTGGACGTGAGAAAGACTCTTCCAGCCACTAATGGCTTGGAAGATGGAAGGGGGCCACAGCCAAGGACTGTGGGCAGCTAAGAAAACAGATTCTCCCCTAGAGACTCCCGAAAGGAATTCAGTCCTACAGACGCCTTGATTTGCAGCCCAGTGAGAGGTTCATTCCAGACTTCAGCTCTTCAGAACTGCAAGATGATAAATCTGTGTTGTTTTAATCCACCAAGTCTGTGGCAATCTGCTATAGCAGCAACATGAAACTAATATATCCAACTAAGAAACGAAGTTTAAATGTAGCCAAACATCCCATCTTTCTTCTACTTTTAAAAACATCTAATTAATCAGTTGTCTATATAATCTTACCTACAGGTAGACTTTCTGATCTCAGAACTTTTTAGAAAAGTTAACAACAAATAATAATGCTAATCATTCATCCTCGTGCTTGTAGACACAGATAGTATTACCAAGGAGTAAAAAGGTGGTTTATTTCTTGCTCTTCATGTAAACCTCTAATGTATGACAATTAATTTGCGCCATCTTAAAAATAAAAGCATTTGTGTGTATTATTAAATGTGAATAGTGTCAGTCTGGCTAAGCAGATAAAGCAACGACCTTATAAATCACCTCACTAAGCAACCACTTAGTATGATTAACCTGTTTCCTTCTAAATTCTGCGTATATTATGGTCAGAGACAAACCACGTGGAAAATAGCCAAGTTTTGGGTCCATGGAAAAGGAAAAAAAGAAAAGCACTTATTTTTAGTGATTTCACTGGGAAGCAAACAGGGATCCTTTCTGAGCGGTGACAAACACTGCGCCACCCCTGGAGCGGCCACGTACCAGCGAGTTGTTGTTCAGGTCCATCCTCCCCGCGAACGGGCCCCAGGTCGTGCCCGCGGGCAGCTGCTGCCGGCTCTGGATCCTGCGCTCCCCGTCCTTCTGAAACACCTCCAGCTCTCCTGCAACGAATGGAAACACGTATTTTCCCGTGTGCTTTGCAACAGCCACGTCTCTCTGTGTGTCTGCTTTACACGCACAAGATTCTCAGCACTCATATAAAGAGAGCTAATTACGCTTGTCTGAGGAACGACTGATCTTGTTATCCCGAGAGGGGAGTAAAACCTGTCCTTACACCTGTATTCAATTCAGTCTCGTTTCTTTCTGCGCTTTTTCACACACAGCATCACTGAATTCAGTTCCATTGGGTAAGTTCTTAAGAACCAGAAACAATAAAGCTTCCTCAAAACAGACAGACAACAAACATTAGGACAATGACTAAGAGTTAAAATTCTTATATGTGATCACCAATGGAAGTAAAAATACAACTAAAGAGACATGGCTTAGGCAGTAACTTTATTATACTTATTCAAGACTTGGTGAACATCACGAGAGTGGTTTTAAGTACTTGATGATTTTCTAAAATTTTACTAATTTCAAGGAGTAAAACATCTACATGTACAAGAAATAGACATGCATGTTTTCCCAAGTAAAAAAAATGTTTCATCAAAATCATTTTTTTAATTCTCACCCGAGGATATGTTTTTATTTATTTTAGAGCAAGATGAAGGGACAGGAAGGGGGGGAGAAAAGGGGGGGGAGAGAAACACTGACGTGAGAGAGAAACATCAATCTGTTGCCTTCCATCGAGGGATCAAATCTGAAACACAGGTACGTGCCCCGACCAGAATTGAACCCACAATCTTTTTGGTGTATGGGGTGACGTTCCACCCAATTAGCCACCCGTCCAGAGCCAAAGTTAATTTTATATTTGGTACTTTAGGTAAGATTCTGTTAGCAAAAGAGTTTGTACAAAAACACTCACAAAACAGCCAGTTTAGGATAGTCTCCCTTTCTTCAACCATACTTACCTTTTAAACAATTTCTATACAATTTACCATTTAAAGGTAAAATACATTTCAATCCCTTAGCTAAACACTAGCTCAGAATGTTGTTTTCTACATAAACATGATGACCAAATAATTTGCTTGTTTTTTCACACTAAAATAACCAGTCATGTCACCTTTAAGTGATACCAGAGAACTCATGAGAATCTTTGAAAACCCTTTAAAGAAGTAATACATCCCCTTTCTGCCACTGACATTTTTCATTTGAAAAGGGTTCAGACTTTCAAACAGTGACTTCTTATCTGTAGCAGTGGATTTACAAGCAGGTCTGTCTTTTAATGGATTAAGAATTACACACTTAGGGCAGATCATAAAGCGATACCCAAATATAGCCAAAGTTTTGGAGGTGTCTTCTACAATGCACTAAAATTTTAAGCAGACCACAAATACTTTCATGAGCTCTTAGAGATGGCCGTACAGAAAGTCCAGTAACTGTTCAGGCTATCAAGTCAATCATTACAACTTTATTAGACAAGCAGGCAAATCCCAGTCTCCTTTCTTGCTTGTCAAGAAGTTATTTCAGGGTTTTGGGGAAATCCTTTCTGTTGCTGAAACAGTTATATAAAAGTATTCATTTATTCACAACAGCATTATAGAATTGAAAAAAAAAAAGAAAATTATTACCGTTTAGATAGTACAAAGGCTACACAGGTTAATGACAGCAAGAGAAGACATTGTACAAATGGAAATCATATTTAATTTAACTTCCAGTAGCTTAAGAGTATGATATTTTTAATTTTGTCAAAGATTAATGAGTGTCACAAAATAGAGGAAACATTACTGCATTAAAAGCAAGAAGATTGATTTTTGGCCCCAATTCTAATAACCAGCTAAACTGCCTTGAACACGTTGTATCTTTTCTGAGTCTCTGATTCTTCCCAGTTAAAGAGGGGTTGACACTCCCTTGCCTTTGGTAAGGTGCCCACAGCACCATGGTTTCCTTTCCCCAGCTATGACGTGTTGCGAGAGACAGAAAGAGGACTGGGCTGACAGCCGAAGACTGAGGTCCCAGCACGACCTTCTCATAAAACAGATGTTTGACTTGAAAAGATCCGATTTTGAAATCGGAAAGCAAAGCACCAGTTCTCATTTGGTTTGTTGACTCCTCCTTTGGGCAGCCATTCACTGGTCTATTCCTTCACTTATTCTACTAGTATTTATTGGGTATCTGTTAAATAACAGGCGGTGGGGTACACTCAGGAATAAATTAAAAACAAAGCAAATCTAGACCTTGGATACATTTCAGAAATTGTAATCCATACGGCTTGGGAAGCAGAAGCTATAGAATTTAGTGATTATTCAGATGTTAGGGGTGAAGGAAGAAAAAAAATTCAACAGTGATGGTCAAGTATCTGGCTTGGGCAAGGGGGCCAACGGTCGTACCTACTGAGAGAGGGAACGCAGTAAAAAACAAAGACTTAGGGATCAGACGAAGAGTTATAATTTAAAAATACTGAGGTAGATGTGGCTGTCAGGAAAGCAAGAGGTGATTTCTAGATGGGCAGGTACAGGCCTGGGGCTCAGAAGCAAGGCCATGGCAAGAGTGATAAATATTGGCATTTATTCATTAATTAAAACGAGTGAGTATATGGTAATAAAAGCCATAAGATTATTGATCTAGGAGGGCGTGTACAATATAAACTAAAAGGACCTGGGACGGAGTCCCGCAGATCTTCAAAAGGCAGAGAGGTGGGAGGGCAGGCGCAGAGCACGTAAAGGACTAAGGACTAAAGGAAGAAGCTCAACGGGGAGCCATGGCAGGCAACGAGTGGGCTGGGGACTTACGGGAGAAGGGACCCATCAAGTGATCTGAAAGTTTATGGAAGAAAGAAAGGGGCTGGAAAGGTTCCTTTGGATGAGATGAAGAGCATGGGTGCCCGGGGTGAAGGAGTTTTGCAGAATGAGAGGCCAGGACACAAAGTGGAAAGAGGCCCCGAGCCGAACCGGAGGGGAGTAAATGGGACGAGTCAGGAGACCTGAGCACGCACCGCCCTCAGGGCCTCCAGTGTGACCCCCGCAGCTTTCGGGGAGCTGTTCCTGCTCCTGCGCAAGCCCACGGTGCTCCTGGTGCCTCGACAAACCCTATTCATGCTGCAAGACCAACCCCACAGCTAATCTCCTTCACGAAACTTCTCTGAACTCCACAACAAACTGACTTCTCCTTCCCTAATACACCCAGGAGATTACAGTCCAATACCGCACGGTTTTGCATTAATTACTTCCCAGCGGCGTCCCCTTGATAACTTCTTTCACCTCAACAGGAGTCAAAACATCATGAGCTACAGGTATATTTTTTATTTGTTTATTCTCTAGTAATTAACATGGGTTATTACATGCAGTAATTGCAAAATACCAATTGAACCTAGCTGATTGGATAAGATTTCCCATAAGATCACAAACTCAATCTGAGTACAGTTCAAATTGATTTTAAGACAAAAAATTGCCTTAATATACGTCTTCTCTTTGAATTACAACAATCATATGTTTCATTTGTTCAACGTTTTATTACATTTATACATGTTTCCTCATTTGTGAAATATAGAACAGGATAAAAAATATTTTTCTCTTGTGCCCAGTTCCTATTTTTGCAGCAATTCTTCAAAAAGAAGCCTTATTTTTTTTTTTTTAACATGATGAGTAAGTGCACACAAAATATTTGAGGCACATAGGATGGACTAATCAATTTTGGTAAAAGATAATATTGTTAGTGCTGAGGGCTGTTTCTCTTATCTTCTTGATAATGCATACTTTTAAAAGTCTGTGATTACTCAAAGACTTATGATAGCTTCACTTAAAAAAAAAAAGCCCTAAGTCAGAATCACTACCAAACATACTGCAGCTTTTAAGATATCATCCCACTTTTTTTTTGCCCAAGTAAAAGAAATTTACTAGTGGAAAGAAATACTTAAAATCATGAGAGAGATACTCAAATCTTTTTTCACTGAAGGTGCTATCGAGCCATCATTTTGTTTCTTTTTAATGGGGTCCTTTTGATGCCTCTTTGGAAAGCAAAGCATGTGAAAACTGTAGCACACCAAAGGCGAACGGACAAGATGTGGGCCTTTTAGCATAGTTATCAGCAATCATGCTTCAACAGAGTTTAGCATGAAGTTGATGACATAAATGTATATGGTATTTACAGAACATCCCTTAACACCAGGCTCAGATTTCACAGGACACGGTTGCAAGTAAATGAGATGACAGAAGATCATATTTCATTTGCTGAAAATAAACTTGGGATTGGTCTGAACTTGGTTTAATATATATATATAACCAAATTTTAAAGCAGACCACATGAATTAGTTCATCATGTTTACCAGGCCTTCTCAGAGCAGAAAGCTATAGCATCAGAACCCATATTTATATTTTCTCCATGGCTGGAAAACATTATACATCATGGTATCAAACCTGGACAGCCCCGAAGTCATGCTGAGTTCAAAAATCGCTCAACGATTCGAAAAATCTCAAAACATGTTCAAAGTCAGCCAAGGTGGCTGAACTATGGCAGAGCTCTTTCTGTTTCATGGTTTAACCATTTGACAGCTGCTTGCCAGATACATAAGAGGGTGAGATGGTCATTCTACTGCTGATTATCTCCACAGCCAAAATGCAGTCTTGCCACTGTGTGTATTTCCTCAGGCATTCATTTCATCTGCATTTTCAGACAAAAAGTGTTATTTATATGATGCTATGCTGATCCATCCCTATGCATGGTTTGGTCAGGAAAGGAGAGTTCTTTGTTAGTGGCTACAAATCGCCTTATAGGGATATCTTTTCTAATTTTCCTTCTCAAATTTTGAGCCATACAGTCATAACGCACACTAAACTACAGTTTTGAACATAAACTTGAAATACGACGTTCCCTACTCAAGTGCTCCAGTCAAACCCTGATAAATCAGGCTGGCCATGCAGTGATCTTACCCCTCCTGACTCTTTAATAAATCGAACCTTCTAAGTCCGTACTGTTGGAAGTTGTCACTAAATGAAATTGTGACCTTATCCGGCACATGAACTTATCCCGCTGACAACTACATTTATTGTGTGGATAAGGAAGGGGGGAAAAAAAGAAAAAAAATAATAACAAAAAAATGAGATATTTGATAATTCTGATCTCAGCCATATGTAACTGTAACAGATGGGATCTTTCTGATGTTCCTTTAATGATTTGCCAAAGATGAGTCTCCACTTAGAGAGAAAAGCTCACCTAGGTAAGTGCTGGGGGCACTGCAGATGGTATTAAAGGTGCTTGAAGGGGTGCTGGGTAACAGCAGCGAATCCAATGCTATTAGTCTAACACAAAGAGCCCTGAATCAGCTTGTAATCACACTGGAAAAGATAACATAATGGTGGTAGCAAAATAGAAATATTCCCCCTCCACACAAGGCATTCGGTGCCTAAAAACTCTAAAGCCAGACCCTGAAATTGTCTAAAACCTAGAGCAAGTTGAATCACTGCAGCTCTTCAGGATGCAAAATGCACCCATTGGCTCTTGCTTCTAAAAAGTCCTAGAAAACACTGTGTGCAGCACTGTTTAAGAAGCAAATGAGCATGCATGTGCTACCAAATAAAGGGATGTATTACCCACTCAGGGACCTTTTACTGTATTATTCTGGCTGGCCTTAAGGATTGATGTCTGGGGATTTTTTCTATCCTGAGGCCCATGGAAACCTACAAATTATCATTTTCAAGATAGAGAAATAGAAGAGATAAAGTATGGTTGTAGGTAGTAATATTATTGGGAATAAAGTAGAAAATGCAAGATATTTTTAAAAAGCAACACCATGATCTGAAGTAACTAGAAAGCCATAACCTGCATATTCACATACAAAATAAGTTTGACATGCAGAGACCATGCTCAAGACTGGGACAAAGAAACTGCTATAGTCTGCCCTTTGCTCTATGGTCTAGTCACATGAACAACGACAAAACCCCGAGCTCAACGCAGGTATCTGAGTATGACTAGCTTTTGGAAATGTTTGGGAAAGTCATTGGGAAGAAGGAGCTGCGGTTTCTGGACATGTTTCAGCCTCTGGAAAGAGGAGGGGGGAGTCACCCCTCTTTTGCTCAAGAAACCTGGCACAGTGTGTTTCTTTGCTGCCAGAAACCCTCCCTGACCTTCCAGACAACACTCCTTGTCACAGGCTGACCCAGTACCACTTCCTGATCCCAATCTGGAGACACGGAGGGAGGGGATGGCTAGGGAGGAATGGTCCTGGACGTGAGAGGTCGGGGCGCAGACACAGGAAACAGCAGTGGGGGGGCAGCAGCCAGGAGGCAGCCTGCTGGCGAGGGCCGCAGAAGGGTCACCGTCTGCAGAGCTCTGGTCAGGGGAGTCTTGTTTTCTCCCCAAGGAGAAACTCCGAAGGAGATACTGTGCGTAAAAATCAGCCACTGATCCTGCTGGACAAGAATGAAGTAAGAAACAGCTTTCAAAGAACATTTAATAAAGAGCGTCAATGGACCTCATTGACATTTATGGTTCTAAATTTTAGGCGATGTTTCCTTTTTTAAAAAATCCTCACCCAAGGACATGCTTAGAGAGAGGAAGGGAGAGAGGGAGAGAGAAACACTGATCGGTTGTCCTCCGGGAAGTGCCCTGACCGGCAATGAACCGGCAACCTTTCGGCACAGAGGACAGTGCTCACCAACCCAGCCACTCGGGGCACAGGCCGCGTTTACTTTCCTCTGCTAAAACTGCGTGCTTTCTCATAGGCTACGTTTACTGATTTAGAAGAAAATAGTGGGCGTACAATGAAACTTTTCACAGGTCATTGCTGATATTTAAAGACCACATGTACTTGTTTACTAATTTATGAGGTATTTCTTCAGCTCGATGCCTGTAAGAAACCCAGATAGTCATGTTTACCTTATAAGATGGCATACATGCAGATGAGGAAATATACTGACAAGTCTGAACAGATAAACATGATTAAGCATCAGTTGTGATTAGTATGGGTTTTGCCTGGAAGGAAAAGGCTACAAGAAGCTCTACTTGGGAGTGGGAAAGGGACTTCTGGGGCCACAATATATGAAAAGCAACTGATGCCAGAATGATTTGACAGACGAACAAATAACATGAGAAAAACTATAGCAGTACTTTGAAAGCTTTTCATCTAAACCAGGGAAGTAACAGTGCTCTAAAGTGCCCTCAACCAGTAACAGAAATGTGAGGAAGACTGGTCTAAAAGCGGTATCCCGTTAGAGAGTTAAACATTTTTATCCAAAGAACAAAATGTACAAGTGTTACTATAAGTGCTAAAAAAAACGTAAGAGTGGAAAACAGAACCATAAAGAGACTAAAAATTTAATATGTCACAAATGACTATGGATCGCACGCAGGATACTTGAGATCATATCTACACTATTGCCCGTCACCCACATATAACATTGAAACGCTTTATGAAACCTTGATGTGGGTCCCAGAATTTGGAAGAATAAATACTGTGCAGTACTAGACATTAAGCATTAACTTAATCACCCAATGAATTTTTTTAGAATATCGCATTTTCAATCGATACAACATATGTATACACCTATTTAGTTTGAAAATGCTTTAGTCTCTGGAAAGATTTAATACATAGGCTAAAATACTGGTACAAATTTTTTTTTTAAATTTCTAGTTTGAACATGTATTGCCGAACATGTTATTAGTTTCAAAAAATACTTTGAAAAATATATTTCCCAAAGATCAAGCAATCTATAATCATTTGCTTATAATTCTGGAGTCTTTCATTAATGCTTATAAACCTCCTGGTTGCATATATTCTAAAGTTACATATAACTGACAAGAGTAATTTTGCCAGAAGCAGGCTTCTTGACAGTTTCTTGGGTGCAGTACATAGTTGATCTTTCTGTGTTTTGAAGGCCTTAGCTGTGTGGTATATTACTCTAAATATTCATCATTAGTAAGTATTATGTTTAAACCTTACCATCCTTTGAAGTCTATGTCACCTCCTGTTGAATGCTCCCCTGATCCATATAGCCTCTCCTTGCCAGAAAGTCAGAGGTGGTCTCTCCTTTTGAACTCCCACAATGTTTGATTTTAACTCTAATATTTTTCATCATTTTCTTCCTTATAATAGTGATTTGGTTTATTAGCTCTCTTCACAGAACTTTCTAGATACCCCACAATGCTTTGTACCTAGCAGAGTTGCAGAAAACATAAATGTGTGTGTGTGTGTGTGTTTTCATTGCTGAGTTAAAGAAGGTAAATCGATCAATTTTTACATTCATACTTTTTTTCACTTTATAACACACACACTTCAATTGTTACTTCGCTGAGAAGTAAGCAGACAAAGTAGGTATAATTTTTACCACTTTACCATCCCATTTATTGGGCTGGACTCAAAGCTAAAGGAACTTAAGTTACAAAATTAGTAGTGAAACTAGGACTCCGACCCTGGTTTTCTGACCCTCTCATGCTCATTTTACTTTATCAAACTGCCTCTTTAAAAAAAATTTTTAACAACTTAACTAGGTGGAAGGATTGACCTCAAGCCCCAGTATCATATCAGCAGCCATTAGAGGGGATTCATTTGTAAGATCAGCTGCCAGTCAATTTGGAGAGCAGAATGTGAGTGCCTGAAGGACAGGGCCACAGGGAGAGTTCTGCAGAAGCCAAGGGGGCAGAAAAAGATTAAACCAACAAAACACCGGAAAACATTACGGGGGGCAGAGTGGCAAAATTATCATTTGATTATCAGAGTTCACAATAAACTTTTACACTGCTGTTCCCAAAACTTTCAGTGAGAGAAAATCTAAGATACGTGCTCACACAGTGCAGTTTCCCCCCTACCTTAGATCATCATTCTTCAAGGAAAATATTTCATTATGAAATCAACCAAAATAAAAAAACTGGAAGTCTGATTGAACGCAGCAGGTCGTTACTAGCCTAAGAAATGGCATGGGCTTCTCTTCTTAAGAACACAAAGTTCAGGCATCTGAACACTCTGGAACAACGCCCCGACTTCTCACTCGGTCGACAGTACTTTCTCCTAAGGAAACTGTTGGATGGGAAACTGTACAAAGTGACTGCAAACAGGAAACCTGCTGCCTCAGTCTCCAACTGGTCAAAGCTCCCGGTATCACCCCTTCAGCACATCGGGGGTGAAGGGGGTGGGGGTTTGATACACACGGTATTCCTCTCGCCCGCAGTTCCTCCCCCCTTCCCCCTAACTCTGCTGGGATCGTTCCCTTTCCCACATGACCGTGGAACATACGCCAGATCCTGAGAAGGGAGAAAAGAGGAGAGGGCGGGAGGGAGAGCAGGAGGGAGAGAGGAAAGAAAGAGGCCGGCAGGCTCCTATTGCTCCTGAGGGCGATTTCCACAGGCTCGGAGCTCGCTGCACAGATCTAAGGTTCGATGCTTTCTCCACGCAGAGGAAACTGCCTCTGAAAACAAGCTCATTGTGGGCCTGGCCCAGGACGGCCACGACAGCTCACCTGGTATTCAACTTCTGCAGGCAGAATTCTTTCCAGGACTATTTTATTCATAAAACCACACTAAGTAAACTTTATTTAAAGAAGTAATCACTAATTCAAAAATATCTGTTGAACACATAGTGCCAGGTACAGTGCTGGACACCTGAATCTATTGGGGATTTTTTCCTTATGTGACTTAATCTAATGCTGGTGCGGTCATCATAACTACCTTGTAATTTCCTCAAATGATCTAATTTATGAAGCTTTTGGTAAAGGTAGAAGATAAAGTTTGACCAGCAAGGACAAAGTCTCCTAAGGCAACTCAGAGAAAGCAGAAATGAGATCCCAAAGGACAGAAAACTGGCAAAGGACAGTATAAGCCATCTCCTTCCTTGAATAGATCAGAAATAATAGCTTTCAAAAAGGAACACAATACAATGTGAACATGAGCATTTAAAACATCTGTTATGTTACAAATAAAATCGTTTGTAAGGCAGAGGCTCAATGAACTAAAAAGTGGTGCCTTGGGATAAAATCATTGCCAAATCGAAAGAAACAAATGATGGAAATTTGTTGTAAAAAACAGAGCATAGAAACTATAACTGATAGTTATACAATAGTGTAACGATGTTAATTTAGCCTAAATGGTATTTCTAAAAATTATTTTTTAAATCTTATAAGCTGCTTTCCTCTTAAATAATACTAGCCTTTTCTTATAAAATATTTTCAGCATAACAAAAATTTACACTTTTTAAATAATTTCATATAAACTCCTGAAGTTGAGATAACAGCACTAGAGCTATCTCCTCAAGCACTAAAGACCCGAGAGGTGAGCTCGTCTATAAGTGTATCTATCGTGTCCTCTCAGCTGACAGTGCCTACAGATAGAAGGGACCCTTTTCATCACTTGCTCCTATGACAGACGAGGTGAAGTTATTTATTTTCTATCAGATGAGTACGTTCAGAACTACTGGAGTGATGCCCGATGCACCCAGAAGTGACCACAATTATCTAAACTATGTACTGGATGCAAGATATAAACTGTTCTTCATAAAAATTTCTAGATTTTTAGCATTATCATTATTATTTGATGACTATAAATCAGAATACTCACATAGTCAAAAAGGTATTAAATTTAAAGGCTATTTGTAAAATTCTACCGTGTAAATAAACATATGCTGCCTACAAATACCAAGAGCTTTTGTAAATAAATGTTAGAAGCTAGAAAGTATGTTTGGAATAATGTATACCTGTCAGATATGTATAAACATGCCCATTGGTGAGAACCTCTGAAAAGGCTATTTTTAAAAAAATAAACTATGGATATAAATGTAAAGGCAACTTGTACTAAGCTATCAAATAAATAAATTAGGTCTGATTTTCTCTCTAGCTTCACTAACTTAAAACCATAGATAGCAAATACCATTCTGTAAATCCATTCTGATTTATTTTTAAATACTGTCCATCTTAAATATCGGTTATCTGGAATACAGTTAAAATACAATAGACACTGCACTATGGAAATAATTATGCACAAGTCTTAACTAGAACCAAAGTAATAGATTTTTTTTCCATTGCTAAGTAATACGAAGATGACCAATGGGACATCATTAACTTAGATTTGACAAATTCATACAATGATTTCGTAAACCATCAAGAGTGGGGATTATATACATTCTTGGGATTCAATAATTAAGGTCAGATAAAAAACTTTATTAACCATCTTGATCACCCACTTGTATTCTGCACGTATCCTTTGGCTTGCTGCTACTTCTCATGGGCAACAATTTATTTATCTAATTGTTCCTCCTAAATTTGTCATGAACAGGAGACCATATATGTAAATAACTCAATATAGTATCTGGCACATCACGTTTAATAAATGTTGTAGATTTGATCTCAGTATTTTATAGTTAAGAATAAGAAGGAAAGCGAAGCATATGAATAAAAACTACTTGCGCTCAGTATGGAGACCTTGGTAGTCGCAATTACCCAAACCAAAACCAGCTCACCCAGAGCCACACTCATTCCAGATGGAGCAACCGGAGGCGTAAAAAACCATCTGAAAGGTGACAGTAACAGCTCCTGGAGCTCGCTCCACCCACACAGGTAGTGGGGAGCTGCAGCCCCCAGGCATCCAGCTGGTATTTCTTTTCCACTTCATAGCTAAGCCAGGCAAAGGAATGTAGCTGTGAAGGTTAACATCAAAGGTGAGCCACCCATTCCCTTTCTAGATAACCAGGATTAACTGCTCCACTGGCATCACCCTGGTATGACAGGGTTCCAGAAGGAGAAAGTAGGGAATGTGCTGACCCATCAGTGAGGAAAAAGCTAGAACAACCATAATTAAAACCATGGAAACCATTTATCCTACTTTACTGTCCATCATCAGATGTTTTAAATTTTGCTAAACTGAAGATCGTGAAATCAACACTTCAAATCCAACTTGTGTCTACAATAAAGCAAACACTAGCACCTTTATGTTCATTCGCAGCCATATGAGCCATACACCCCCTTTTCTCCAGAACACAGAATTAGTTTTTAGTTTCACCTTCATTATATGGAATTATAATCAAGCTGGTAGGACCAGAGCTAAAAGTTGAAACAGGAGCCAGAAGCAAGAGAGTAATATAAACAAGATCTGAAATGAGGCTACTTAATAGAATAAATTCTAAAGCACTTAAGAGAAATTAATTTACATACACACAATGCAATTACAAGACATGAAGCAGCCAGCGTCACTAGGGCAGGGTGAAAGAAGACTCCAATTACAAGGCATGGCCACCCCCACTTGACCTCACAGAGAATCTTCTTAGCCACAGACACACTCTACTCTATGAAATGAAAATGACAGGTCTTCGTTTCTTTTATAAATATTCCAATGCCCATGCGAGAAGGGACTATTCCCTAAATAGTTCAGGCAACTGAGGTTTTCCTACTCCTATAATTAAGACATTTATTTTAAAACATGTTATTTTATTTCAGAATTTTACTATTTGAGAAACTTCAAGGCTCCTGGTTTTACGACTCACATGAAAATATTCTGTAGAGCACCAAAATGGACACAAAGAGGTAGTTCTCCAAAATACCCCTTGGTAACCCGTCATATTTTCCTTTCTCCCTTCGCACCAACATCCAGCAAAGCACCTGCCGTAGTGTAAGCACGTGCACGCGTGCGTGTGTGCCCGACTAGTGTCAAGGATGACGTCTGGCTGGCTCCTGTCAAGTTATATAGTTCAGGAGGAAAGGGTGTTGTGTCTAATCAGCTTTGTTTCTCAGGCCTAGTACTATATCTCAAGTAAAGTAAGCATTTCATAAATATTATTTGAACACACAGAGGATGGGAGGGAGGGGGAGGGAGGGAGGGAGGGGAGTGTGAGGACACTATTTGCAGAATCATCTCTATAGAGTGACTTCATTTACACACAATAAGACGAACATGAAAATGACAAAGGAAGGAAAGGATACAACACTAAACATTGGAAAACAAAGATTCCTTTGGTTCTTCTGTTAATAGGTTCTGTTCTGTTAGTAGGTTTCATCACTTCCAAATAGATGAGTAAGGAAATGATAAAAGAGAGAGATCGATAAATTTATATAATCTGAACCAAGTCCGGAGACTCATACACTAATGCTCCCCTTGGCTGCTGAATTCCTGACTCTACCCTGTGTAAAAATGTGCTCTTTTAATCCACGGGCGAGGCAGGCTGGGGGATGATGTCTCCCCTCTCTGGAAAGGAAACAGAGGTAAATTCTTCAGGCAGCTTTAATCCAGGTTCTTATTTAACTTCTAATCATGGAAATGCAAATCAAACGAAATAGTCTAGTACTATCACCAGGATCTTTTATTGAGTTTCATTATACATTTCAATACATCCCTAGGCAGTAAACATTTTTTTTTGGACACTAGAAACAGCCTAATGAACTATCTGACTTCCTGAGAACACTTCTAGTTCTTAAAGCAAATCATAGATTCAACATCCACACTCGTAGACAAACAAGAACAGGTAAAGCTGAAAAAATCAGAATAAAATAGGTGGGTTCTATTAATGTGAATATCCCGATTGCGATATTATACTATAGTTTTGCAAATTGTTACTACAACTGTGTATGAATCTATAATTATGTCAATAAAATTTCCACTAAAATATGAATTTATAATCTTAAGATCCCTTAAATTACTAATTTATCATTATCAAAGACAAAGCTAAGCAACTGGATTTAACCCATCCCATATAGATAATATAGTCAACAACTGGAACAAATATAAAATATATCTCCTTAGGTTTTATGTAATTTTACTGAGAGGAATTATCTTAAATATTCAAATATCCAACTCATTAACTGAAGAACCGAAAATGAACAACATGCCATTTCTCTTTTCAGTATTTATTGCTTATTGTAGAACTTCAACTATAATATTTGCAACTCACTATTGATAAATAAAAATTAATTACAACAGCTGTCAGAAATTTATCATTTGCCATACAAGAATTGTCTTGTGCACAACGAATAAAATATTCCTTCTTTGGAGCCTGATTTTATTCCTGCTGCATCTGAAAAAAAATTAGTTTTTAATCATTTTTTTCAAAATAATTTTGAAATACTAATTATTAATTTCCCAATATACAGAAAGACAATAATACTCATTTTTATCTTCAAATGTAAACTTTTGAAAATCTACATTTGTAAAACTTTAGCAATTTCTTTAAAATGCAGGTGATTTAAATTGCATTTGGTTTCTATGTTCTCATCTGTTCCTTTTTTTGAGATCCAGATGCTATACTGAGACAGATAAAGTCATCACAATATTGCAAAAAAATAGTGAAATATGACAAAAGCACTGCCAAAGTGGATGTAATCGCTACCCTGTTTTAAAAGGAAATATATTGTAAGATTACATATTTCGTAAAATGGCAACACAGATATTACTGCTCCCTGGTGAAAGATACTAAAATCTCCATTTATTTGGCTGGTGTAGGTATGGCCTTAGGTGTACACCTACAAGTGAATTAAATCTAATTGCTGATTTTAAGTTTCCTTGGAAATTACTGCCTTTAAGCAAGATGTAAATGCATTTAAATGGGTATGTTCATCTGGAACTCTGTTCAATAAGTCAAGTATTTCTTGCCATATAAAGATTCTTCTTTGATCCAGGATGCTCATGATATTTCACTTACAAGTGCAGGCACAGCATGGGAATTGAAAGAGAATCTGTTTTGAAGTCAGACAGACATAGGTTTCCATTCGAGCTTCTTCACTTCACAGCTGTGTGACAGGATAGTCAGTTAAGCTGCAACTCGGAGTCCTCATTTATAAAAACAAAAGAAGTAAAACCTATCATCTGAGATTCCTGCCGTAATTAAATGGAATCCTATGCATGATAAACCTAACATAAAGCGAACACTTCAAAAAGAATGTATCAGCAGTAATAGTAAAGCGTTGTATCGGTCTGCAAAGTGGAAATAATACAGGAGATCCCCCACCTTCACTGGTTTACAAATAAGCACCAGGGACCTAATTTTGAGACACGGTTTGTGTTTCAACCCTGGAGATGAGCGTGGGAACTTGCAGGGCAGCCTGAAAGGATGCAACCGCCAGGGCTGGTGCCACAGAAACCTGTTTCAAAGCCATGTGGTGTCACGGAGATGAAAATGACGCGCAAGGTAAAAAACAAGTTCCACGTTCAAAAACAGCTTTTCAGGTTAAACAGCTTGATGAAATGGAAGCAAAGGGGAAAACCTTCCAGCTGCAGCTCTCCCAGTGTGGGGGCCTGCTGCCGATTTCTTACTTTGGGCCATATGTTCACATTTCTCTTTGTGCTGTTGGGAAGCTTCACATCCGAGATCTGGGAAAGCGAAGGGATGCAGGCACCAGAACCGGCTCCTCGGCGCGCAGTGACCAGTTTTCACAGGATCATTAAAATGTACTTTATGCCGCTTCTTTTAAATGAAACAAGTTATTTTACAGCAAGGTCTCCAAACTAATTTTCATGAGAGGATTAAAACCATTAACTTATCTTTTTACAAAGAGTGTGTTTCATTTAATTCACTTTTAGGAATTTTAGCATAGGTTCCTGATTATAAAACAAATACGTTATTATTATTGTTATGAATTTATCATACGTCATAATACGCTGTAGTGCCTACTATGGGTCATGTACTAAGCTACTTGCCTTTCTTGTATTGTCCCATTTAACTGTTACAAAAACCATATTATATCCATTTAGCAGATGGAAAGGTTGAGGTTCTGTGTGAGAAAGTTATTTAACTATGTTCACAAAACCTTGCTCAAGTAGCAGAGCCTGCATGGAGGTATCTAGAAATACGAACTCCACATGCTAAACAGCCTCCAAAAAATGTCCCTCTGAGTACAGTTGAGCCCTCAAAGTCTCTGGTTAAAATGTATGACTGAATTTTTTTATATAAAATGTATTCTGAGTAAAAAATAGTCTTTCATCTTGAAACAAAATAAGAAAGCACAGAGACAGAGAAATAGACAGGCAGATAGAACCAAAAGCAGAGAAAGTCAGAGAAAAAGAGACAGGGAGACACACTAAGAAAGTGAGTATGAGAAAGGATGAAATAATAATAAATGCGATAATCAGGATACAATTATCCAAAGGAAAACTTTAAGAGAAAATACTGAGGAAAAGTAGATTTAATAATATTTCTGATTTTGTTAAAATAATAAGATCTGTGAATATTCTGCTTTTAAAAGTTGTTTAAAGCCCAGATTCTTTGGGCAGGTGAACATGAATTAATAATCAATAATATAATAACCAAAAACAGGGCCAAAGATCTAAATATTCTTCCAGGTACACTAAAGAGTTTTAACATTTATAAAATGATACCAGTACCCCATGATCGGCCTGGGGAATGCTGGACAACTTTGTGTTTGGGCCCTGTGACTATCTCCTACACCAATATAATTATAACTTTGCAATAAAAAGAGGTACATGATAAATCCAAGGCCATTCCCTCCAGCTCACAAAGGTGCATGTAAATTGTTGAAGGTCAGTTTTATGGGTTCGTTTACTATCTATCATAGTCATGGCTACACATAAAAACCGTCCCGTAGACAATAAATACATCACAGGCAAGGCCTTACTCTTGTGCACCAAGTGTAGTCACTGCGATGAGGCTGTGGCTCCAGGCCTGCGGTGTAGTAAAATGTCTCCAGGAGAAAATGTTTACAAAGTCACTCCTATGATGTTTACTCTAAACCACTGTCCATCTTTGGGTGGTGCTGGGGACTGCATGGAAGAGGGAGCCTCTGTCATTGATGATTCTTTGATGCATCTACATCTGGCAATCCCAAATGTCATCATCCCCCTTTTAGGGTCAAAGTAAGGCTTTTAATAATCAATTGAAGTACGTAAGCCAGGCTAGGTTACCATTTATGGTGCATCACTGAAACTGCATCCAGCTATCACTATTGAACAGAATACAAACATTTAAAAAAAAAATGATTGATTGATTTTAGAGAGAGAGCGGAATGGAAAGAGAGAAAGGGAAAAACATCGATATGTTGTTCCACTTATTTATGCATTCATTGGTTGCCTCTTGTATGTGCCCCGACCCGAAACTTTGGCATATCTAGACAATGCTCTAACCAACTGAACTATGCGGCCAGGGCTAATTTTTTGAACAATAAATATTGACAGTGAGATCATAATATTATTAAGCTTTTCAGGCATCCCAAACTATATCCTTGGGATCAGAAAATATTCCTGAAGTAGATTTATAAAAAAAAGGTGCAAGAAGCAAAAGAAAATATGAACCATCTCATTGCTTTCATTTAAAATGAAGTTCTGTTTTTAAACAGATAAATAAAAGTAGAAATGACCTTGGAAGTCTAAAAAAGCTTGTAACAATAATGAATAAAGTCACAGATGAAGTTCTGAACTTTTCGTTAGTGAGTCTCCAGTATCTCCTGGCATCTACAGAACAGGCAACATTTATCAATTAAAATATATATGCATAATCCACGGACAGACAATAGTGTGGTGAAGGCCTGGGGGGGTGGGGGGTCAAAGAGGGGAAAAAAGGGGACATTCGTAATACTTTCAATAATAAAGACACATATATAACGTTAAACTGTTGAAAAGTGAAAAGATCTCTACCCCAAAGGACAGGTGCTACTTCCAAAGGTATGGTAATACCACTTCAACAGTGTCCTAAACATAAGATCTTCCAGCCAGAGTAAAAAAAAAAAAAATCTATCATTTTGGAATAGGAATATTTTTCCTTACATTGAATTAAAGGGAGCAGGAAGAGATGAAGCCAGGCTACCCTTTACAAGGTTTCTTAGGCATCTTAGGATATAGTTCCTTTCATCCCCAAAATACTCTTACGAGGTAAGTGATCAACATACCCATTTTACATATAAAGAAACAAAGGCTTAAAGAGATCAAGTAACTGCTTGTGGGCTTGGTGGGGACTTGAAATCAGCAACGCCTGCAGACTGTACCACACCACACCTGTGCTTACCGAGGGACGTGCATTTAATATTCTCAAAATCATGAGAATGTAACATATGTGTAGTTTTTAAATTAGCAAGGGATTCCGTGTTTATTTGCAAAGATTTGCTGTCAACATAGAGTCTATATCAAATATAAGATTTCAATGGAGTTTTCTTGACTTTCATTTTCCACCACTGAGATCAACAACCCATCTCATTTGAGAGTGGAAGTAAAGGGCAGATGTTACGCACCTCACTAGTCTGGCTCCGAAGCCTGTACCCAAGCAAAGGAAGAATCGCTAACGGGCCCCTCCACAGAAGTAGAAAAACCTGATTTACCCCTGGCATGGCTGGATCAACCATAGTAAGACCTTAACTAGAGTATTTTATCATCTTAAAAAATGAGATTATGGTGGGTTTTCATCTTAAAGATTTTATAACAGAACGTCTACTGAGCCATGATTTTATGCAACCCAAGTCAGAAACTCAAAGAACTTTGAAAATCTTTTCTATCCCTCTGATTTTAAGAATAGATGGCAGTCACCCACTGTGTCAATCCAGAAGATATAATAATCATAAAGTAGCAAGGGAAACATCCACGACGGACACATTCCAGCTCAAGGGGAGATGTTTTCACTGGAGCAGATTTGGCCACTTTCAGATGTCCATTTTATTGGTGCATTCCAGGGTTCTCCCCCAGGTTCCAGCAGAGAGCCTGGGTCCTATCGTTGCTCTTTCCTAACACCCGCTCTTCCCTGCCTGCCCCCATAATTTAATGTGAGTCTCCCCGGCACTAATCATGCTAAAGGTATGTGATCTTCTGGCCGTCTCATTCAGCGCTCACAACTGAAAACAGCGCTCCACGCCAACAATGTGTCCTGTGTCCATAAATATGTCTTTCCAACCATCTCAAGGAATTTTCATTGTTTGTAACATGGACAGAGCCTCCATTATCTTGGTGCAAATAAAAGTAGTTCTTAACAGAAATCTGTTTTCTTTACTGAACATTATGAAAGGGCCCCCTGACCTTCAACTAGAGGAGTATAGCATTTAAAAACACACACAAAAAAGCGATAAAATTCCACAGTAAATCATGAAAAACAGAAAGGCGACAAGACGGAGAAAAGCAACTTGGCAAGAAAACGTCAAGCCTTACTTATAAACAACTCCCTCCTCCTTTTAAGATAATCAGAAATGTACCACCAGTAACACTACCCTGAGACTAAAGACACTGCTGGTGTGGAGAAAGTTAACATAAATATTAAAACAGGCCACATTCATTATTAAATAGTAGAATTAAAATGGCAATATTCCCAATATGACCCAGTGTCTTTAGAAGTCGAGTTACACTTTAGTCTTTAAGGACTTGGGACTAACTAATACATAATTTACTCAAGATCTATTACTATGTAGAATTTTTGTTTAAACTATCACGTGATTTCAAACTGCTTCTTTCTTTTAACCAAATCTATGGCTCATTAAAACTTTGAAATATTTCATAGCTCCCCAGAATTCAGAAGTCTCTGTCAAGACCACCTGCCTGCGCAGACAAGTTCTCATCTCTAATTAAAATTTTAAAACTCTGCACAGCCACACAGAGTATAAAAATACTGACTATATGAAAAGTCAAATCAAATTTCTAATTTTGAAAACAAACAGTCATAAAGGGTTAAAAGTAATGTCACAGGGTAGTCATTTGTGACTACGGACGTCCATGGACATAAATCTCCAGCATCCCATGTAACCTGCTTATGAATGACTCTAATCAGAAAGCAGACAGAGCTCACTCTCCCTCCAGGGCTGAACGTCTGAAGTAAGCTGGGAGGTAAAATAATCAGGTGAATGTAGACACTATAATTTTCCGAGAACCCCACAGTCCTTCTATGCCTGAGACTGACTTGACAATTTATTTGAAATGCTGAAAAGCAGCCCAGAAAAATCAAAGCAAAGGATTATTATCCCGAGAATCCAAACTGTAGACCGTAACACAAAGGTCAGCTTATTTCCAAAGCAAACAAAATACTCCATTTGTGTGACGGGGGCATGCTGAAATCCTGCTTATTACATGCAACATAGGAGTAGGTTCTAAGGACCTTTAACAGTCTTCTCTGCTGATGTGCAATCATACCTGGGTTTAATAGTGGCTGTCACTGTATCATTCAGAATTAGAACTTATTTTTGAATCATCGGGTCCTAAGAGACGTGTACCAAGTGGGTCTGCCTCAAGTAGCAGGCGTTAATTAAAAACAACAACAAAAAACAACCACCATGCAACTGTGGGCCTGGGTGTGTGCTACATAGAAACAGGGTTACTTGGGAAACAGACTTTGAATTATGAAGATTTCTATGGAAATCTGGATCATACGTAAAGTAGTTATTTATTGAATGGGACGGAGGCCAATGGCAAAGCCATGGAATTTCCAGTCTATTTATTCCCCAATGATACGCCTTCATACGTTTGATTTAAGACCTTATTTGAACATTGTGGGGTAAATTCTGAGAGCCAAACGCCATGACTTAGGAGATGCAGCACGTATTAGGAGAATGCCATCTCACGATCTCGATGTCACGACTCTCTGAAAACCTGCTGTTACTATAGACAGATAGTCCTTTGGTCATTGCGACGAAGGCAAACTTCTGACTCCCTCCATCTGTTCTCTACACTTTGGCCAAAGCGGTCATTTTCAAGTTGTGTATATATGTCATCGTCTCCTCCAGCTCCCGTTGCTCAAGAACAATGTTTCCTCAATGCTCTTAAGACAAAGGCAAAGTTTTTAACATCTCTTAAATGGTCTGGTGGTCCCCCTGGTCTCTTGCTTTCCCTGCTCCTGCGACGCTTCTTTTCGTGTGTGCCAGGGAAATTCACAGGCTGTAGTTTCTGCTTGAATATATATTTTTGGCTATTTCTTATTCATCCTCAAGCCACTCCCTCAGAGAAGACTCCCCCATCCCCCTCTTATAGAGCTCACCTTCTCAAACTGGGAGTGCCTAAAAAGAATGAAAGGGGGGGAAGAGGGGGAGGGAGTGGGAGGGGAAACAAATACGGGCCTAAGGAGTTTGGGGAGCAATACTTGGGAGTTGTTCGCAGGGTTAATCCATTTTTCTGTTCTATTGATCTTATAAAACAAATTGTGAAGGCAACTGTGATAATATAGCTTCTAAATTCTCCAGAAATATGTTATGTTTTATTTATACAGAACTCCTCCAGATACCTAAGTCAAAATTTTTGTAAAATTTGTCTTTATTGTTGAAAGTATTAAAGATGTCCCCCTTTCCCCTCCATTGATCCCCTCCACCCAGCATCTGCCCCTGCCCCCCTGGCCCTCTCCACACTATTGTTGTGTCCATGGGTTATGCATATATGAAAGTCTTCTAATTGTTTGGAAGTATGCCTAAGAAGTCACATTTCTCATCAATCACCAGTTGGAAAAAAAAGTTAGTGTTTGATATCCCTGTTTAGCCCTTACAAATTCTGGAGTACATCTTGACTACCTGGAGAGGGTCCTGTCTATACTGTTACAGCTTTCACCCAAACCTAGAAACACCTTTCTTTTCAAAATTGCTTTTTTTTTTTTGGCTGGTCTGATTAAACTCTGGTTATGAGAGTTATAAGATAACCAAGGCAAATACGTTTCTAGTCTTCTTCATTCCAGTGGTATTTAAGGAAAGCAGTTTCAGGTTACCTGCGTTTCATACGGGGTTTTTGACCTGGTTATGTTTGTGTAATATAAATATCACGAAATATATTCAAAACTCATTTGTTCCTTCTACACATGAATCAGATTGGCTAATTCTACACAGTCTTCAATTTCCTGAAGCATTACAAGAATTTATGATAAAAAAGGTATGTTTCTGAATACTGATGCAACAATACAAACTGTCCAATGCACATACAAATCTTCCAATATTGGGATTTTAGCAACATCCTATGCCTCTTACCATCAATTACTTAATGCCATTGGCGATTACTCTTGTTTTCTAGTTTCTTCCATAGCCCCTGTAAACCTGCCACAACAAGTTAGAATTGTGCCCTGCAGAGTAGGTACCTCGTGCCCCAGTTGTATCATTCAGTCAGCCCCATTAGTTAACAGAAATGTAAAGGCACAATCACCGCGTGCAAGTCAACAGGGATCTGCCAACTTCATTCTATCTTTTTTACTCCACAAGAAAGTCGAGCAAAAGAATCGTGCGTGCAGGTGAGCATTTGTTTCAATAGCACCAGGGAAAATATTACCATGTTGAAAGAAAAAATTTAACATTGCTGGTAACTTTTTAAAACATGTAAATAATAATTTCTTTTAGAAGAGTTAAGAAGCATGTCTTATGACTCTAAAGTAGTAATATTAAAAAATCAATAGCATTGGAATGTGTCACATTCACATCTGACTTTCTACACTACTTCATGGTAGAAACGAAGGTTTTCTGACTTTCTACACTACTTCATGATGGAAACAAAGGTTTTCTAAAAGTGATTCAATCCTGACCTTGTGACAAGATATTTTAATATGTGGCTTTTTGTTTTATGCAAAACAAGGCATTCCTTCTGTAACAATTTTTATTTACATTTACATTGTAGAGAATACAAACCTGATTTTTAAACTATCATGATACAGAAACAGTAATGAATATTTTTTATGACCCACTATAGCAGCAGAAATGTCCTTTGGAATTTTATTTTTATGTAAACTACTAATACCTTAAGTGTTTTTATCTGGACATCTATAAAAAAAGTTTGGAAAATGGGTAGTTATTTTGTCCTATATAGTTCTGTCAAAAGATTTTCCCATCTTCAAAAAAAATGATTCTAAAGGTATTTTCTTTTCAGAGACACTATGGGTTGAATTGCGCCACCCCTCCCCAAAATGGTATGTGAAATCCTAACGCTCAATACCTCAAAATGTTTACCGTATTTAGAAATAGGGTGTTTAAGGTAAGATGTGCCCCAATTCAACATGACCGGTGTTCTTAGGGGAAGATGGCCATGGGGAGATGAAGCAAAGGCTGGAGTGATGTATCTACAAGTCAAGAAATGCTGAAGATAGTCAGGAAAGCACCAGAAGCTAGAAAGAGGCAAGGAAAGATATCAGAGGGAGCATGGCCTTGCCCACACCCTGATTTCAGACTACTAGCCTCCAAAATGGTGAGACGACAATCTTCTGCTGTTTTCAGCCACCCAGAGTGTGGTGCTTTGTTACAGCAGCTACAGGAAGTTTATTCAAGTGGGAAATTTGCACATGTAGAGTGCGACCCCCCTCAACCAACACGACTTAAACCAACCTTACTGCTGTTATCTCAGTAACTGATTATCAGTGCTACCACTGAAAGGACTCAACTCTTCGAGATGCTACTTTTGTTCTTTTAATTGAATTTATTGGGGTGAAATTGGTTCGCAAAAACCATACAGGTTTCAAGTGTACGACCCAATAAAACATCACCTGCACACTGCATCGTGTGCCCGTCGCCCCAAGCAAAGTCTCTTTCCATCCCCTTTCCCCCCGCCCTTTGCCCACCTCCACCGAGCCCGACCCCCCTTTCCCTCCGGCTACCACCACTCTGTGTCTGTGTCGAGGGGTTATGTGGATATGTTTTTTGGTTAATCCCTTCAATTTCTTTCTTCCAGTCCCCTCTTCTGCCAAATATCAAAAACAGAACAAACAAACTAAACACAGATCATATATGGAGCTCAAAGGGATGGTTACCAGAAAGGAGGGGTTGGGGTGATGGGCGAAGGGGGAATATAGTCAACAGGACTGTGACAAGTTTACCCGGTGGCAGATAATCACTAGAACTAGTGGGGTGACCACATTGAAAGGTGTAAAAATGCTGAATCACTCTATTGTACACCTGGAACTAATATAACCAATATCAGATTGTATACCAACTATACTTAAGTAAAAAGAAATTTAAAAAAAAACCTCAGTAAATATATTAAGCAATAATCACAGGGAATTTAAATAAAATTTCATATCCTGTGGTAGATACCATCATATTTGAACATTGGTCTAACAGGTTAGGCTTGCCTGCTGCCTAGGTTTGACCCTACATATTGTAAAGCTCAGTACCTAGTACAGCATCTTGCATTTACTGGTGTCCCAGTGAATGGTTACTGGTGGCTATGAACGGAATTGTGACGCGCGGAATTCATGCTGAAGCCCTAACCCTCAACGTGACTATATCTGGAGACAGGGTCTTTAGGAGGCGATTACAGTTAAATGAGCTCCTAAGGGTAGGGCCCTAAACCAACAGGACAGCTATCTTTATAAAAAGAGGGAGAGAAATCAGAGCTCTCTTTCTCTAGCCACATGCAGCAAAATAGCTGTTTTGCAAGCCAAAAACAAAGCCCTCACCAGCATCAGACCACACTGGCACCCTGATCTCAGACTTCCAGCCTTCAGAATTGTGAGAAAATAAGTATCTGTTAGCCGGCCAATTAGCGGTGTGTGTTAAGAAAAGCTGTAAGTTTCCTCCACAGCCCTATCCATTTGCTAGAAATGCAGAGTCTCGGGGGTCACTCGAGATCTCTTGAAACACTCACTCATCCTTCGAGAACCAAACTCAAGGTGCCTGGGCCTGGGAGGCTTCCTGGATCCCCCCATCCAGGCTCACGGGCTTCCTCGGCAGCTTTCCGCATCTGCTTCTAGAAGAGCAGTCTGTACACCACGTTTCACAACTCGTTTCCATTCCATCCCCCCTCTGAAGAGGCTTCCAGAGCAAGGGCCATATCCTATTTATCTTTGTAAACACAATAGAGAGTCTAAAAACCTGGCGAAAAGCCAGTACTGAACAACTATCTCCTAAAGCCATAAAACCAGAAAATAAAGAGTTGGATTAGCTGATTGTCAAAGTCCTTGAAAGCTCTAAATTCTACAAACACATAATTTTAGTCCTTACACGAGGTGCCACAGGTTCACGACTAAATCAAGATCTCCCTCCCAATTCTTCATCGCCACATCACACACGTGGGACCTGCCCGTTCTGTGTCTCTGTCCCCCTACCACTCTCCTCGTGGTCTCTTCTTTATATCCTTAGTTACAGGATTTATCTTCAGCTGGTCTTCAGGTGGTTGTCAGTGATGGTTGTTGCATAATTTAGTTGTAATTTTGATGTGATTGTGGGAGAAAGCGAGCAAATTTACCTGCTGTGCCATCCTGAGTGGAAGTCCAGGCTGGATCGTTTTAAATGCGAACCTGCTTCAGGAGTGTAGGGGTCCTGAGAGTCCGTGTTCCTGGCATTAGCTCCCAGTCGATGCCGACGCTGGAACCCTCTCCGAGTGAGGCCTAAAGTCCAGCATAAACCCGAGACCCAGCACCGGATCCCAATCTTAAGAGCCTATAACCCCTTACTAGAGGGAATCAAAAGGAGGCACCTGGCCTGGGCTGGGCCCCTCTGATGAGACTCAGTTGTTGGTTCAGCTCTAAGTGACACATTCCAATGTTCTACCCTGTTGTAATCTGCCCATTTTCCCACATCCACGCACATCCTTTCAGTGTCCACTTTTTGCAAAAAACAGGAGAACTCTGCTCAGGTATTTTTAAATGTATACTTGGGCCTGAGACTGCAGGCTGATGTCCCCTCACCCCTGGCCAGCTGCCAGGTAGCCTTGGAGAAAGTGGAGACTCTTAGAGGTTTAGGAAGAACCCTTCCTGGCCCACAGGCTGAATAAGGAGACGATCCTTTCAAAAATACCAAGGGGCCGCAGACGCTGTCCCTAGGAACACCCGTTGTGGGGTTTCTGAAGTCTGAAGTATGCTCGGATTGACACATGCTATTTTTATTTATCAGATACGTCTCCACTTGCTATACCCTGGCACTGTTCTATGCGATTTACAAATATGCCTTCATTTAATTTCCGTAACAACCCTGTGAAATACTTACTGCTATCACTACTGTAAAGATGAGGAAACTGAGGCACAGAGAGATTAAAGACCTCGGGGAAGGTCTCACAGGCGGTAAAATGGAGGCAACTTACTATATATAGGGCATCCCCCAAAATGTATACACAGACTTGGAATAATTATAAAGGTAGTGTTTATTAAAATACATTTCATTTAGCTGTTAAAGTGTGTATACATTTTTGGGGGGACATCCTATATATAAAGGACACGATGGCGTCCACATTACTGAGAGATAAGAGGGAGAGAAAATGCATACATCTTGCTGTTGGAAGTTGTATGTATTTGTTCTGATTCCTTTTTCTCACTTTTTTAAGTGTTATTTTATCTGTAGGCCAACTACAGTGCTGGGAGGCATACACTATTGTTAGGGCAGTTTTCTTAAAAGGCCTTTGAGCACTGCACTGTATCAGTTTCTCCTTTCAGTATTTGGGACACATGTTTTATGTAACATGACTGTAGCAACCGAGGGATATTAAATTCTATATGCTATGCCTATTTTCATAAAAATTACAAAATCAATTTAATCTCAGTAAGGACATGGGAATCCTATCACCTAACCACCTACTATTCTCTATTTGAAAATTGAGTTACACAATCCTTATTCCTATTGATTTGACATTGAACAAGCCACCACTCCAGCTTTTACACACAGAACACGCAGCCTGCAGAGCAAGAATCTCTCCTGTCGCCCGGCCGGCGTGGCTCAGCGGTTGAGCATCAACCTATGATCCAGGAGGTCGCGGTTCGATGCCCGGTCAGGGCACGTGCCTGGGTTGCGGGCTCGATCCCCAGCAGGGGCGTGCAGGAGGCAGCCGATCAATGACTCTCTCTCATCGTTGATGTTTCTCTCTCTCCCTCTCCCTTTCCCTTCCTCTCTCTGAAATCAATAAAAATATATTAAGATATATATATACTCTCTCCTGTCAAATAACTAAAGCTTAATGTTCACGACACAGTCATCAGGTGACTGGTATAGAAAGGCTGTCACACCTTTATCCTATTTCCAAATAGCCTTCAAAATACATTCATTTTCAAGAAAACTTCTGAAGCTTGTCTTCTTCAAAGCCTATAGACCTAACAAAACTGAGAGCTTAGAAGTATCTATGCTGCTAGCACCACAAAATATTATTAATGGAACAAGAACCAAAGACGTCTCTGCATGCAGAGTAGTAGATGTGCTTCCTAAGGAAATGAAGTTGGAAACAATTAGCAAATTTTAGTGAGGGTCTCTGTGTGTGTTCTGGGTTGAGTGAGGAACATAAAAGAACAGAGGTTTTAATGAGACCCTGCCGAGTTTTACAATTGTTAAATTTGGAGTCAGTTGCTGCAGAAGGTTGTGACTGAAAATTTTCCTATGAAAATTTTGAAGAAATGTCACAGTATTCTGAGGCTCGAGAGATGAACTTTTTTTCCCCCTTGTGCCATCAGCAAGACTTTGGAAAGAACAAAATGCATCATTTATAACCCACAGCTCGACCATTATCTCCTGGTGAGACACTTGTTTTAAAACACACAAGGACCTTTTCTTCCCCCTCTACAAAGTCGGGAGCTCTCTGCGAGGCTCCTTTTCCCTGAGAGCCATGAAAGAAAGTTGACACTTGTGCGGCAAAGTTTCCAGGCAACCGCAGAAGGGCCGGCCTACACCCTCCAGGTCACCGCCGGTTCTGAAGTACAGAGGAAGCTCCCGAGCAGAATGTGTCTCTTTGATCACAGATATCATCTGAAACTGATGTGGAGAGAAAATCCTGTTCTGCACCAAAGGCTTTACAGACTCTTTCCTGACTTCACCCACTGAGCGCAGAAAGGGTACCTTGCTCAAATTACTGGCGTGAACACTGCTTGATGCTAAAATTGAATAGTCAATGCGTGTGCGTGTGTGTGTGTGTGTGTGTGTGTGTCGGGTGAGGGGTTTTGTGTGTGTGTGTGCACGTGTCACACAAAACATTTCTATAATTCCCAAAAGCATGACAAATTAGATGAGACAAATCAGAAGGGAGTGAAGAGTGTATTTTAGATATCTTTTTCTTATTTCGTTCATTTACTCTGCAACTGTTTATGGGCAACAACTCTGGGCACTGGGGGTACCATTCAGAACTTAAAAATCCTTATTTTACAGAATTTATGGTCATAAGTATGTACCATTGCAATGGCCTTAATTCATTAAGAGAAGGTTCTATTTTGCTCCGCATCTAATCCATTTGAGTAAACTTTCCAGCATTTACAGTTGACCCTTCAACAACGCAGGGGTTAGGGGCACTGACCACCCCCTTAGCCGTCAAAAACCTGTGTAAAACTTTTGACTCCCCCAAATCTTAACTACTAATAAATAGCCTACTCATGACCAGAAGGCTTACTGATAGCACAAACAGTCTACCGACACATATTTTGTCAGTTATATGTATTATGCACTGTATGCTTACAATAAAGTAAGCTAGAGAAAATCATAAGGAAGCAAAAATACATTTACAGTATTTTTTTGGGGGGGAAATCCACATGTAAATGGATCTGTGAAGTTCAAAACAGTTCAAGGGTCAACTGTACATAGTTACGCCTCGCCAATGCCCCTTAGTTATACAGAGTAAGCAGTTTCTTACACACGTGAGATCTCAGTAGAGTTAATATTTAACAAATAAGTGTTCCGAGGCTACGAGTATTTCTACGTCACTATTTTATCTGCCACTCACAGAAACTCTAGGTAGATAGTTTAGATATTTGAAAGCAATGAAAAAAATAAGAGTTAAGACACTTGTGCAGGGAACAATCTGAAGTAGCTGGGTCTAGAACACAGGCTGCTACACGTGGCCCAGGGGCTTCACCACATTGTTCTCCCACTGTCTTCTCCTCGTTGCTTTTGACCCTTGAGGGCTTGAACGTCACTTCTCTGAGTCGATGTCAAGGCTACACACATAAAAATAATTTGCTAAAGAGCCAAACTGTCAATTAGTTGATTGTCTCCTCTATAGGATACGTCAACGAAACTCCTGTGTTATTTCAATGTCACAGCTCCTCTCAGGTCAGGATCTGCAGAGGATTTTACCAGCCTGGTAGCAGCCATCCCCAGCGGGGAAGGAGGGAGGTGCAGTAATTTTCTGATGCAATAGAGCAGAGAAAAAAATTACTCTTTCAGGGGATTTGCTTCAAAGCTCGGGATGCTGGAATTCTTGCTGTCTGAAAAGGCATAGCTTTAGCATCACTCCTGTTAGGCCACTGCGTGCTGTCAATCCTGGCAATGGTGATAAGTGGACACAAGATCAAGACAAGGAGTGTGGCTGCAGGCGTCTAGGACAATGCGGAATGCCAACGAGTGGGCTGGCAACAGCTCGTCACTGCGTGCACTGGAGCTATCTTTTTATCTCTCGTAACAGAGACCCAGGAATATCGAGCTCACGTTCTCTGGGGGACTGGTGTGAAGGTAAAGTCCTACACAATATGGGCACAGAAGACTCCTAAGTTCCTCTGTCCATGACTGAAAAATATTGGATAATCCCTTTCCAAAAATAGCACCTAACATTTCATGAATATTCTATGTTACATGCAAAGTACTGTACTGAGTATTTTCATTGCAAAAAACAATCGTACGAGATGGGTAATTTTATCCCCATTTTACAGATGAAATAACTGAGGTCAAAATAATTTGCTGAAAGTCAGAGCTAGGGCTAAAATAAGACTTAGACCTAGCATTTAATTATATCAAACTATTCTGATATATTTCTACTTATAATATTTTGAGTGCCTAGTGTATGGCAGCCACTGAGCTACACAGAGAGTAACTTACAGATTATGAGGACACACTTTGCAGTGGGGTTGTGTTAGGTATTTATGCAAAAACTTTCAACTTCCAAGTCTGCATTGCCAATTAGAGATAAAAATTATAATTTCAAAATGAAATGACAATATTTGAACTCTACCTAGAGATATACTTTCAATACTGTTTTTCAATGTAAGAACATATAAAACTTTATACTAATTTATAAAGCACAATATTTTATGCTGATTTTCACTGCTGGACTATGTTCCTTGTAGGAAAAAGCAAATACTTAGTTTAGTTATGTGTGACAAGTCAAAAGACACAGCTCTCTCCAACACTGTTCCTTATCTTTCCTTTTAAATTTTTATTTAAGCAATGCCTGAAAAGTACTTACAAAAATCATCCAAAACATATATTTTTGAAAAGTATAATTTTCTCCTCAAGATTCCCTTCCTCTGATTCTCTTAGCAAAGGCCAGCGTTGTTAACAATTTGAGATAAAATATTATTTTATTTATTTCCAAACGGCAAGCCAATTGACCAAGTGACACTTACTAAATTGGTCATTCTAGTTGTTTTCACATGTATTTATCACATGACAAATAACTATGTATACATGAATCCATTCCCGGAGAGGTCCTACACTACTCTTTCATTTGTCTTTTCTTACACTAATGTCATATAACATAGTGATCTAATTACTATACTTATATAATAGGATTTTATATTTCTGGAGGGCAAGTTCTTCCTCCAGTTATTTGAAATGACACATTTTCTTACTGTTTTTCTAATGGTAATCCTTACATTTTTATGTCCATATTGTATTCTACAGGTTTTTTAAATCAATGACTTAAACGCAGTTTATTTTACAGTTATATAATTTCTTAAAGTCATTGACTACACACTGTGCGACTGGCTCATTACCCTCCTGTCCCCTTTAATGAATTCCCTAAGCTGGGAGTTCCATGTAAATGTTTCTCATGCATACTAATTTTTCTTGAAAGTATTTGGAGCTGTGTTTTCTGGTCGTTGTGGTGGTGGTGGTGGTTTTGTTTTGTTTTTCCTAAATGAATCCAGTTCTATTTATTTTCTATTTTCTAAAATTGCTCACGGTTTCTAGGTTAACTGATAGCCTTCTTTCATTTACCAGACCATTGTGTGTGTGTGTGTGTGTGTGTGTGTGTGTGTGTGTGTGTACATCTTCTGATGTCTTATGGGATTTGAGACAGCAGAGGTTGTGACACATATTCTCAGTCTACCATCTTGAATCCTGATCCTGTTAGTAACATCAAATTTTCAATATATATGTAAGTTGTTTGTGATCATTTTAACACAGTGATTCCCCCAACTACCCAGGCTGGCAGTCAAAATCTTCAGCAATGTCTTGCATATCTCTGTTAGCAGTTTATCTCAGCACTTTACAGCTCCACTCACCCCCTTATATCTCCTGCCCTCTGAAATTGTCCATAAATCTTTCCTGAAGTTGTTATCTAAGCTTGGAAACTCTCTGCATGTAATAAAACATCTCCCTATCAATTATCCACCTCCCTATCAAAAGTCCACCTCAAAAACCACCTAGTGCAAAGAGCACCCCCATATCTTCCCACCCAGAAATAATCTCTGTCCACTTGTTCTACATGTATGTGAGCTCCAAGTCCAATTTCAATATAACTCAAAAATATCTGCATAATGCTAACGTGGTCCCAAATTTACTACCTATGTTATCTCCAATCTGTGTTGTGAGACACACTGGAGGCTAAAAGTACATGGAAATCAAGGATCAGAAGAGTGGCAACTCAAGAGTACCTGCCTCTTTAAAACAAGAATCTTTGGGAGGATGCTCTAAGATTCTCTCACTTTTTCCTTTATTTTCCAGATATCGAGTTAAGCATTTTAGATGCGTTACTTTCCTTTTCACAACAAACCTATGCCAAAAATGCCACATATGCCTTTTGTAACTCATCGCACCAATTACATTTCATAGCATAATAGTTTAAGCACATGGGTCCTGGGATGGGTGTGAGTCTTGGATTAGGCATTTACTAGCTATGCAACACTGGACAGGCTGCTGACCCTTGTTGGGCCTCAGTTTCTTCATCTTTTAAATGGAGGTGATGATCGCATGGACCCCAGGAGATTGAGAGATTAAATGATTCCTTTATATTTTCTATTTACATTTGCTTTGTAGAGTGGTGCGTGATGTGATGCACAGAAAGCGCTTAATAAATGTTAGCTATATTTATTATCGTGTCCCCAAATCCTAACGCAAAGTTGCCCTTAACCAATGAATATTAAAACACTTGCTGTCCCTTCACTACTTTTCCCTAGTATCCCTAAATGTCTGTGTAATTGTCACCAGGTATATCACAAAGTAACCTATACTTCTCCTAAAATTGTGATCTATTTCAATCTCAGAACCACCCAGCATGTTGCCCATGTTTCAAAGTGCAGAAATCAAAAATGGTTTAAGGGAATGCTACAGCATCTTGCTTGGCTAGCGCATATTTTTAAAATATATTCAATGTTCAACTAGGCTTTTCCTTCATAACAATTACACTTTAAAGAGCTCGTTGCCACTGAAAACACCTCCTTTCAGGCCAACTCCGCCTGTTTTTCTTCTCTGCTTATAGCACTTAAGTGGTTTTAATAGCACAAAGGAACCGGCAGGATTTTAGTGCAGGCCTCATTTCTAAGCAAACCAACACACACATGCTCAATTTTTCATGCGTGAGAGATGTGTAAAACTATAGAAATGTTTGGGCATTTGAGAAGACTAAATCAACAGAGAGTAAGCGTTTTATCAAAGCTACAAGTGAAATTAAACTTTAATTTGAATAAACTGTACCCTGAAAGAGGAGCTGTTATCCATCTGCGCTAAAAGATGAACTATAATTGTGTCTGTGTTAATAGATCCAGCGAGCACAAGAAGTCACAGCAGAGGCTCCTGCACGGACATGCTGATGACTCACAGGTGCGCAGGCGTGATCTGCAAGCCCAGATGGAAAGGGTGACAAACACACGAATGTATCAGTTACCGCTGTGGCCTGCCTCTCTTCAAAGATGGCACGCATTTTTCCAAAGACTCGGAGAGTTACAAAAGAGGTGTCTAGGAGATGACAAAGATGTTATCAATATCCAGAGTGCCTCTGATGGAATGAACTGAGATCAAATCAACTCGGGCCCGAAATTTTCAAGGGGAAAATTATTTCATCAATTATTTTGTTATTAGCCGTGTTATGGTAATAGAGTAAATATTGGATAATTCCGAAAGAAGGCCAAACAGTGATCAGGGTTAGAAAGAATGACTGGTTTTTATTTATATCATCAAGTTGTCAAGGAGAATCACTTTTCAACATAACAAGTACATCCTGATTATATTTAACACTACTGAGTCAGGAGCCCTCTTGCCAAAGAATTCCCTCACTTAGACTAATGGTCTCGAGCAAAACATTTTATTACTTAAGACTCAACAATTGTTATCCTTGACAATGGTGATATGATCTAGTTATAAACCCCTTTGATTTGGGGCAAATATCAAGATGCTTAAATCTCTGATGCGATTCCCCCGCACAGGCTTTGTTCTGAAGTAAATTGCCGGAGCGGAGGGAGCGGCCTACAGACGTGTTTCAGAAATCAAAGGGGGAAAACCAACAACTGAGCTTCCTCGAGCCCTGAAGTGAAGATTTTATTTGCACGATCGTGGGCTGAGGCCTGCCCGTGGCCGGGTGGCAGCTCTGGGGCAGATGGCCCGCGCCTGAATTTCCACATTACTGCTCACTAGCTGCAGGGCACACTTTTCTTTTCCAGGAAAATGGGGATCACTGTGACTGTGTCACTGGATGGGGGTGAAGATTAGCGATAATATTTTGGAACGATGCTGGACACATAGTCAGCTTTCTACAAATGTTGACTATTAGGTCTATTAATATTATAATAACAATTAGACATGCAGGGAAGCAAATATTATTGTCAAAGGGGAGAAAAGAGAAACAGTCCAATACCACTATTCCATGTGCTATAAAACACTCATTATAAATATTCAAATACATGGTCCACCTTAAGAACAGCCTGAGTCATAAAAATGTTTGGCCTAGTCCTGGCCGGGTAGCTCAGTTGGTTGGAGTGTTGGCCTATACACAGAAAAGGCTGCAGGTTCGATTCCCGGTCAGGGCACATGCCCAGGTTGCAGGTTCGATCCCAGGTCGTGGCTTGTGCGGGAGATATCCGATCAGTGTTTCTTTCTCACACTGATGTTTCTCTCTCTCTCTCCCCCTTCCTCTCTCTCTCAAATCAATAAAAACATATCCTCAGGTGAAGATTAAAAAATAATTAAATCCCTTTATTAGTGAAAATATAACTTTTAAAAATACAGTTTCATCAACACAGATTCAAATACCTGGGGAAAGATGCAGACATACAGAAGAAATGGAAATACACCCCACTTTTCATAAGAGTGCTAACAGCACAAAGTGTACATGGCTTCTGTCTGGAAAAGATGTGCTTTGTGTAAAGTAATTTGGAGACACGAACAATAGAGCAGCTCTCTAGTTTGCCTTATTCAACATTTCTACATCTAGGATGCTAACTATCGGATGTGGTAATGAACATGAGATCAGAGTGAAAGGGATTTTTTCCCCCATAAACTCCTTATATAGTCCTTAAAAAATAGGCATCGCGTTGGATCAGATATCCATTATCAATTTGGACAGAGAGTGTCTGAACCACCATTATCTGCAAATGATTCATGAGTGCAGGTATTTCACTACCTGAGGATTTTAGTGAAACCATAAATATAAGGAAAGACAGAAGCAGGAATTCAGAAAGGGCCTTGAGGAACATCAAGGATAGAAAATTATGTCCAATCTGAAGAAAAATGTAATTTACCAAATCTGACTTATCTGTTCCTGCCTATCGGCAGTAGAAACTCTTTCTTATTTACTAGCTATTTTGCATGTGGGGCTCACCATTTCACAAAGAAGACAAAAAATAACTGGCACGCTGAAACTCACTCCTCGTGAAAGCAGACACTGATATAAAACCACTGATTATGAAGAGTTAATGCTTAAAACAAAGTAGGATCATAATAACCTCATAGAGTTTCATAAAGTCATGATTTAACAAAGGGAACTGAAGCCATTTCTATATTTAAATGTGAAAAGAGAAAAATTTTATAACCTGCACACGCATACATATATATGTACTTTTGGCATATGATATGTGGGCTGATATAAAAATCTCCAAATACTGTCTTCTCTATTACAATTCTTACGGTGGGAGCAACCTTCTGCCGTTTTAGAATAAAAAATACTTTCTTCTTTTGGCTTTAGCATTTTACATTAAAGATATCATTATTTGACCACTTAATTTAGAGAAAAACAAAGATTACACTCCTCTGACATTTATAAAGTTAGTCATGCATATTAAATCATTTAAAAATTTAAGGGTGCACTTGTCTTTCTCCAATTCTTTTCGAAACATATCTGCCCTTTAACATACATAAAACCTCCGGAGTCCCATCATTTATCAAAGACCACTTAAAAGCCAGAGTAAAAATAAATTTATAGCACATGATTGGCTATTGATTTTATGTGGAAATGAATAACTAGTGATATAAAATTCAAAATGTGATTTTTTTTTTTACTACAATATCCACTATTCTTTGAATTTTTTCATGTATCGGGCATGGTACTTAATGTTACAAAATAATGCCACATTTAATCCTAACAGCAGGTCTGTCAGCTACTTATTATTCCCATTTTGTAGAAGGGGAAATTGAGAACCAAGGTCAACCAGTTTACCAGGGTCAAAGTTGAAATTTGAACATGATAATATGATTTCAACACCCCTGCTCTTCACATGTAAGATACACAAATGCTATTATTTTCCAAAACAGCCCAATAATTTATCCTAATACAGGACTCCCAATATATTCAGTCATTTCAAGGATATACATTTATGGCCTTTTGTGCCCAAAGTTCACTTTTAAGTGCCCCTATAGTTGGCTTGCTGGTGTTGGACTACTGGTTTGGTCTGCACTGACCAAGTGATTTCTGCAATGAACAGGATGATGCTCCAGCTTAGGGTATGATTCTGTGCCCTCGAAAGAAGGGCTTTTTCCTCAAAAAGGAATTACTAGTTTACATTGGATTATTTGACTTTTTTGTGCTAAACTCTTACTCAATGAAATAGTTCATCCGCAAAATTCCAAAAAGTTGGTATCAGATCCACAGAGTAGAGTTCGGAAGGTGTCTAAATTAAATACTTCTGTATTTATGAAGACAGTTCCCCAGAGTCAAAACAGAGCAGAGGTGCATGGCAATCGCTGCCATCACTAGGTTTGGCTCTGGGCATCGCTGTGTAGGTGGAAGACTGAGCAATGCCTGCCCACCTCCCTACCACAGAAACAGGGTTTGTTTTTGTCATTTCCCTTTGATACTTGCTAAAATGCAAGGATGCCTGAAAGGGATGGTAACTTATACTTCATCCGTTACTTACCTCTCAGCGCCAACAGGTGTATCAGACCCTGTCCCAGTATATTTGTTTATAAGTGAGAAAGTGGAGGAGTGAGGGGCAGCTCTGCCTCTGGCCGAGCGAGGAGGAGGCGGCGCTGCTGAAGGCCGGGGACTGTCAGTGACAGGTGCTCCCTCCGTGCCCGGTGGCTCTCAGCCGCCAGTTCTGAAGACCCTTCTTGCCCTGTGCGGAGACTCCCTCCGTGGCTGACCTAGGGACTGAGCATTCCCTGGGGCTACTGCCAGGCTGGAACCAGGGGGTCCTGCACTGTCTGCGGTCTTGTGTTAAGACACCATGCAGCTGCCAGTGAGACGGCCCACAGACACCCAAGCACTCTGAAGCCGGTACACAAATCCCTAAGATAAGGGGAACATTTCTCAGGCAGTGAATACATTTTGATGCCTCCTAATCTTTCGTCCTTGGAGACCTGCTTGTGGAACATGAGGGGATGGGCAATCTTGAGACCTCAGGGAATAAACCCGGCCCCGCACGATTCCCACCCCAGTGCTGGAGTCTGCGATCCACTTCTTCCTAACTGGCAACTTGACTATGAAACTGTCACTGGAAGGAGTGCTTTAAACAACTGTTGACTCGAATAATCAATAAATTCATGTCAGAGTTGTTTTGCAATTTCTAAAAAAGTCAAAAGTAATTCCAATCACCTGAAATCATGTCATCGCACCCAGAGACCTTTACTGAGAATTGGGGATGGAGGGAGGTTAGAGGCATAGAAATAAAATACCTTTTGTATATTTTTAACCACAATCAATCCCTTTATTTCCTAACTGAATAGTGTTTGTCATCATTTCCTTATAGTGAATCATACACAAGATAAGATTCCAAAGGGAAGGGATGCCTTGGAAACTAAAAAAAATACACACATCTGCCTGCCTGTGTATGCCTAACTAGCCTAACTAGCCCGACTAATCCAGGCACAAGTAGGATTCCCAAACTATAAAGATGTTTGCTTTGTTTTTCAATCCTCTCCTGAGGACATTTTTTTTCATTGATTCCAGAGAGAAAGGAAAGAAAAGGGAGAAAGAGAGAGAGAGAGAGAAACATTGATGTGAGAGAGAAACATAGATCAGTTGTCTCATGCACATGTCCCCACCTGTATATGTGCCTTGACCAGGAATCCAATCCTCGACCCTTCGGTACATAGGACAATGCTCCAACCACTGAATCACACCGGCTAGTGCAAGATGTTTTTATTTTTGTTGAGCTTTTTGAAATTAAGTCGTTCAAAATTCTTTTATACCTAGGTCTTACATAGGGGGTGAGGTGTCTTGGCTCTTCAGCAGCCATCTAGGCCACCTATTTAGATACAGAAGGCTGCAATCACAGCTTGCATGTGGCAAAGGAAAGAGAGGGATAAGATTACACAAAGGGTAACAATAACTCAGGATAAAGGGTAGGGAAAGCTGAAGAACTTGGGCTGGAACTGGTTAGTCTCAATTACTGCTTTGGGACTAAATGGAGGCTTCTCACTTCATATACCATGTGTCTGGATGACCACAGAAGAACATATCTGGTAACTCTGAATGTGTTACAGATCAAACATGACTACTTTATTATAAATGTGTCCCATATGAATGGCAAATTCTTGTGATTTATTTTCTGCACAAGAATTTAACCCTCAAAATTACTATATTAATCTTATTTTAGCAGCGGCCATCATATTAATACAAAGAAAATTTGCAAAACAGTTCATACCTACTACTCCCTTTCCTTAAATGACTCTTAGCTTAAAAAAAATAAAAAGAAAGAAAAAGACAGAAAAAGGGGTAATGTAAAGTTCCAACATCAAAAATGGCTTCATTAAGATCCTTAATGAAGCACATGGGAGCCATTTATTGACTCCTCAACTATTAAGATGGAACATTATTACTGCTTTAATAGTATTTCCATTTTCATTTAGGAAATAACTAATCAAGGGATCAATGTACCAAAGACTTTATTTTCTTTCCCTTGGGTCACTGCAAGTACATTTGTTAAAATGCAAAAAGCGTAAGAGCAATTCCCCGGGCACCAAATCGCATGAACAATTTAAAGAAATAAGAAGGGTGAAAGGTGAACAGCCACCCATCTGAGCACTGTTACAAAATGACTGAAAACCCATGAGCAAAGTCTCCCTTTCAGGGAGCAGGAGGGGATCCCTCCGTGGCACAGCAGCTTCCCCTCCGAGGTAGGCAGAGTGCCTCCACCCTGACCTGCTGTCAACCAGGGAAACATTTCTATTTCTCAGACTCACTCAGAATGCAAACTACTGTTTCCTGGTAGTTCTCACAGCACTGCTTCCTTTGAGGTACAGATGTGTAGCCACAGAACCCAATCAGATAAGGCCTATTTACATATTTATAAAGTCTCCTGTAAAATCTCCTATCAATTGTTGCTGCTATATATAGGCCTTTCAAAGAATCTTGTGGGCCCAGCGCTCTACTGCACCGCTCCCTTCAGGAATCCTGATATAGCCCGTAATGTGATTTCAATGTAAATGGGGCCCATCGCACAATCACACCACTTCACAAACTCTTTTCTGCTGGGGTAGCTTAAATCTAAACACACTCAAGCAGCTTGCTGCACCGGAGCAAGATTTCTTCCACATTAAAAAAAAAAAAATTTTTTTTTCAAAAAAAAAAAATTCCAAACCCCAACACAACAATGCCTGGGAAAAAAAAAATCTGAACGTTTTCTGCAGAAAGATGGGCCGTCTCCAAATCCTTGTGCCCTATCAGACAAATTAAAGTAAATCAAGCATGAAATGAAGCCGAAGAGCCCCGAGATAAGGCTCCTTTAAGTCGTTTACAGATTAGGATAGAGAGGGGTGCATCTGGTCTCTGGCAGCCAAGGAGGCCAGTTTCTCAGCTCACAATAGCAGCCTGTGTATAGGATTACCTTACCTTGTCACTGACAAGAGAGGAGGCGCCTGCAAGATGTCTCTAACTAACTTCCTAATGTCCCTGGTTAAGTTCTCTTATTAAAGTATTAACTGTTACAATGAGAGAAGTACATTTTGATAAAACCAAACGAATCCCTCCCCCCCAAAAAAATCCCCCAGACTGATTTATGAACTGGTCAGAAGCTGATAAACTGGGAAGGTGGGGGTGGGGTTCAGCTACCAGCAGATGAGCCTCTTCTCTTATCAGCCAGGATTCTGCTGCTAGAGACAGAAGCTGATAAGTTTCCAACAGGAATTAGTGACGCAGCCAGGAAACTGTGTTACTGGTTGGACTGGTGCTCTAGCAGCTGCCAAAAGGACCTCTTCTGTTATCAGATGGGATTTTGCTGCTGTAAAGGGTGAGTATTCTCCAAGAGAAACTGGGCTGGACACTCAAAATGCTAAGCGGTTAATGGTTAAACTATAATGTGAGGTGGGTGTCAGATTTTCTTGGAAGCATCTGGCATTCTGCAGCTTCTCAGTGAAGACCTGTTTGTTCCTTGGCACTCTGAGCAGCCTGGAAACTCCCCCCGCTTTCCTTCCTTGACAAATAACTTCTTTTCTCCAATAAATTTTATTTATACCTTGTTTCAATCTAAGGAAATCCTCAATTTTCCACCACGGAAAAGAGAGTGCAGTCAACCCAACCTGCTCATCGGTTTCAATTACTCTCAAGACTGCATTCTAATTCAGTCTCATGATTCCATAGAGCGGTGGTGATGGAAGGGAGTGGGCAGGGTACTGTTTCCTCTCAATAGGTAGCAACTGGTTTCTCCAAATGGAAACAAGACATCCATGTTGCTGGTTAGGCCACGTCTGTACACTGTGGTCAAACCATTGGAGAATGAAACTGAGTCTTATAATTTATTTAGGGCATTACATATTTCTCTCTATTCCAACAGAATCTATTTTATTGTGCCCAATGGCATATAACATTTGTTTTGCCCTTTACAATGCACTGTCACTTATATTTTCACATTTGAGCTGCACATGCAACACCTTAAGGTATATAATATCACCACAAAATTATGATGAATAAATTGACATTCAACTCGACTAAATGACTTGCCCCAAATCACTGAGTTGGTTATAATGCAAAGTCTGAACTTATAACCAAACCAGGTAATTCCCTTCCCAGTATGTGATATTGCTGAACTAATTTTCTAATCCTTGGATAAAAGGACTCACAAGGAAGTTCGTGAGTTGTCTGGTGACAGATGGAGGCATTCACCCCCAGTGTGAGATCACTTGTAGTCAAGGATTTGTGTCACCTGCAGCATTTCAGAGACATGTGATACATTTTAAGATATGAATATGCGGTATGTACTAATGCAGGAGGACATGTTTTTATTTCAGGCAACTCTATCCAGTATCTCTTTAGGTTAAAATGTATTTAAAAATCTTATTAACACTAATAATAACAAAACATTTGTTTGAATAGATTTTAAATTTGGTCCTCATCTGACACACATGGATCCCTCTGCTCTCATCCCTCTACCTTTCCAAAATTATCTGTTCAAGAGATCTACTTCAACCCTACTAATAATTTATGTACTATATTTTCTTTACTATCTATCTTGAAATATTTATAGAAAAATAATTCAATAAATCTTTTATAGATACTGTTTTTATGATAAAATATAACGTATGTAATTTTATTTAATGATATTTCTCAATCAAGTTTCCATCCTAAAAGCAATGGACAACAGAACACAAGATTCCCAACACAAAGTATCTTTGAGAGGCTCAGGAGCTGGAAAGGAAATCATTTTAAATATAGAGTAGTTTTCTTTTTAAGTACTACATATATTTTTTAAGACTCTGAATTAGAAAATTCTACCTCACAAAAGAGAAAATCTAGAGTCAAATGTTCTAAAACACTTGGAAAATAACCCCTAACAGTAAACTCTGTGTGTGTGAATATAGATGAAAACCTGATGAAAGTCGCATGTCCAGGACATTTATGAATATGTCTGTAATTATTTTCAATGGACTACACTGAGGATAATCCTTCTCTCAGCACAGAATTGATATATTTACAAATCTGTGACCAAATGATGATATCTAACAAGTGCTCACTGCTTGCTGCTCCAAAATAATAAACTATCTTAAATTATGCCAAAAAAGATAAGAGACATGCTTTATTTTCCCATTTATTAATACTGCGAGGAGGTGACATTTACTCATGATATTTACAGGGCTTCTTTACACTTGACTTTGGAGAAGGCACTTTTTTTGCTTCTTCTTTGTATATGATTTGGAAACAGATTTGTTCCTGTTTTTTAAAATATCATTCAGTTAAAGAAAGAGTTACAATATGTTCTCCCTCTGTAAATAACTTCTGTCAAACACAGGCTAAAACATTCATATATTTTATGTCCTATTTTACTATTATTGAAATTTAAAACTTTAAAATTTATACAATGGACATAAAAGAGATTTATGACATGACGTTTTATTGCTTTTTGTGTATAAATTGGCTATATATATCTTGTTGATTACCACTGATTAATCTTTAGTTTAGACATTACCAATTTCCTTAAAGTAGCAGTAATAAGATTTGAGGTAAACCAAAATCCTAGAATCTTGTATTCATTACAAAGTAGCATTTGATTAATTCTAGAAACAGCAGAAGCCAACTATTTTATTTTGATCTCGCTGACTGCACTAGAAGATCATCCAAAACAACAACAACAAAAAACTATGTTTTAGACATCTTTTAATATCAGCGTGTTATTGTTGGGGCTCTTTTCTTCTGTAAGTTAAAGATCTCCTAAGACAAACATTATTTTGAGTGTATACCTGTCTATGTGGTAAATGAACAGAGAAATAAACTAAATGGCTGATACATTCCAGTACGTGCCAGCTGTCTCTGTGTTTCTCCAGATCCAAATCGATCTGACCAAAGCTGAAGTTCTCAAAGGTTCTGCTGCTGGTATTTTTCATAGTAAAGAAGTGTGGCTACTTCTAGCGCTAATAGTAACCATTTATAGAGGGTTGCTTTTCCTTTTTTTTCTTTGAATTCTCACCCAAAGATGTATTTTTATTGATTATTAGAGAAAAAGGAAGAGAGAGGAGAGAGGGAAACTTCGATGTGAGAGAGAAACACTGATTGGTTGCCTCCCATACGTGCCCCACCAGGGATCAAACCCATAACCTAGGGATGTGCCCTGACTGGGAATCGAACCCGCAACCTTTTGTTGTACGGGACGACACTCCAATTGACAGAGCCACCCGGCCAGGGCTGCGTTTTCTTAAATATAGTACATCTTTTAAATTCTCACTGCAGTCAACCTTGCAGAATTATACAATTGCTTTCATTTTGCAGCTGATAAAACTAAGGCTCAGAGAGCTTAAAATGATTAAGAATCAGGATTCATACCCAGGCCTGTGTGATTCCAGTCCAGGCACTTTCCTACATGCCTTGCTGTCTAGGGCCTCTGCAAATATACAGGTTAGACTGACAGTTTTGTATACAGTCTAATATGTTTGTCTTAAGGCAATCATTTATTATTAATACTTTTTTCCTTTTCAAAATTTTATAAATTAACCACCATAAGAGAATACTCTTCTGATAATAATTTATGGGAAATATAATTAGATACTATAAATGCGTTCTCTTTTAATTTTTCTCTTCCTTAGAACCCAAGTAAGCTTAATAAAAGATTCAACAAGATGTACTAACGTAAGCACTAGAACGATCTATCTCTAGTTAGAAATCCATACAGTAGGGTGGTAGAGCAAGGTTACCCGATACCAGTTCACGTGCTAGATCCATACATTGACCCTGAAGCAGTCACTGACTTTGCATTGTCACAACATCCCTTGTTTCTACATGTTATATCAACATCAGTTAAACTTACAGTGTTTCAACTCAGGCCAGGAGCTGAAAACACACCACAGAAGTCAAATTAAGTAGCACCACGGCCCTGCTTTGGTTAACATCCGACTTAAGAAGCCTCTTAAATTCTGATGCCATCACTGCTGTGATTTCGCTTTGAAGGGTTTCTTAAATCTAGGAAATGTAATGTTTCTACACATCGCTAGGAAATTCCAAATTATGTGAGAGAAATGGAGCCAGAGCCTGGCCCACTTGTTCCCAGCGATGGCAGGGCCTGTCTGTCTCTACGCGTCTCCCAAGCTGCCTCTGTTCTCGCTGCCGCTTATCAACACTCAGTCTCCCGTGCTCACGGGGCAATCTTGCGCTCCCCTAGACTAAATAAAGAGCGGATGATAATATCCTCTTCTGTCTTCCTGGATGCAATTAAGAGGGGTGCAACGGGCAGTACTCTTGGCAGGAACTCGCAGGGAGTTGGGGAAGAAAAATGTTTAAGAACCACTCCCTTGGATTTAATCCTAGGGGAGTTATCTCTAAGAAAGCCCCGCTGCTTCTTTCTTGAGAATCCACAGAATACAAAGGTCTTTAAAATAAGGGCAGTTCTAATCAACTATCTGCAGGGGAATGTTATTCATAAAATCACGGGGTCCAAATGGTGCCCCACAAAACAGGATAAATGCCCAGCAGAGGCCTAATAAGCCTCCAAATTCATCTACTGAGAAACAAGGAATCGGGTTACCACTGAATCACTTAAAAGCCATTGTTCCCTAGGTCACCATGAAAGAGGGTTCTGATAGAAACGTGTCCCCCTCCTCTGCTACATACCTTTTCTACTCAACGGCCTGAAAGGAGGCATTAGCCTTTTTCAGAGTGCTTACCGCCATTCGGTGGAAATGTGTGCTAAAAAAAAATACTCATTTTTATTTTTTGTCAGTTCTGAGTATAAATCTGCGAGTGTTTGGCTCTCATGGAGCTGTCATGTTAATTCCTTAATAATATTGTCACATGACCCTGCTCACAGATATCGAAGTACGGCTCACTGATACCCTGGAGCCTGTTTCCAATGTGAAGAGCCCGGCCAGTCTTTTCCCCTATCTTTTATCTCTTTCATTCCCATGACCTTTATCTTGTTTTTTTCCATAGACTATTTTCCAAAAATATCAAAATTATTTGGAAATGTCTTCTTATCTACCAAGTTCTTAACCATTTCTTAATTGCTCAAACCATCATATGATCTGTAAACTGAATGTTCTCAAATCTATGATCTAGGTCAGGATAAAGCTGCTCTCAGTTACTGCTGGGTCATCACACATGAACATGCCTTCCTGCTGCTCTTTCCTGGCTGCTCCCTTTGAGTTTCTACACATTTTAAGAAGATAATCTGTCCCCAGGCAGCCTAACGGTCACCTGGCACCACCTTTTACATACCTTGGAATAACAGTTATGATTGAATAATAATTAGCTTATAACAACGAAGCTGAGAGCTTCGCTTAGCTGCTGCTCATTGGCTGGACTGTCCCCTTTTAGATGTGCCCATAAGATACAAGGTGCTGTTGAAGTCAGGCTCTCGCTTTTTGGTAGAAAAAAGATTTGGCTTCCTGCGCCTCTAGGCCAGTCCAGTGCATGATACCAGCCTGCTCAGATGCCAATCGAGGGCCGCTGTGGATGGGCACCAGTGGCTCATAATCAACCATGGAGCACGAACCCACTCGCAACCCGCACTCAGCTAATCACAGTGCGGTCTAGACTGTATCTTCCTCGCCTGTTGATGAGAATGTCATGTGGAGAGGAATCAAAAGTGTGGCTGAAGTCCGCAGAGATTGCATCTATTGCTTTGCCCTTATCTGCGTGGCCTGTCACTCTGTCATAGGAGGAAATTAAATTGGCCTGGCACAATTTGCTCTTCACAAAACCACGTTGGTCGCTACCCACTGCCTTCTGCTCTTCTAGATGATTGTAAATTGATTGTTTGACGATTTGCTCTAGTATCTGCCTTGGTATCAAAGTTAAGTTGACTGGTCTATAATTACCAGGATTGTCTTCTTTTTTCTTTTTAAGGATGGTCACTACTTTGCCCATGATGGAAACTTTTTTCCTGACCTGCTTATGTTCTCCCATGCATTAATTAGGAATGCTTCAGCTCCAACCCTTCCATACGCTCAGCATACGTATCTTCAATTTCTACATTTTGATTATGTCTACCTATTTAAAATGTATATTCTTTTCAAATCTAATTTCATTTCCCATGCTTTCAAAATGGGTATAATTAAATCTATCATATTAGAAACGGAACCTTTTTTGAGTAATTAAAGTACTACTTAAAAGAAAGTTTGTCCTTAAAAAGATTTGCTGAGTCATCATTCTTCCCTGAGATATTATCCACTATCTACTTTGTATCTAAATTTTTATTTCATGCCATCCTTCCCACTCTTAACATAAGTAAAAATGCATATTTTATTTGACACAGAGTAAACTTTGAGGCATTATGGCAAAGTGATGGTGATTAACCAGAAAATGAGTAAAAAATATATTAATATTCTTTTGAATTAAAACACTGAGTTCTTAATTTTTCCATTTAAAATATGTTTGAAAATTTCGAAAGAACATGGGATATAGGAGACAGTCCTTTTCCAACATAGCTTATGCTGATAAACTGCAAAATTGTAAACAGAAGACAAGTCAGTTAAGAAATGTGTTGCTGCCCTGGCTGGGTGGCTCAGTTGGCTGGAGAGTCATCCCATACACCACAAAAATAAAATAAAAAAGTGTTGAGCGTTCCATTCCTGGTCAGGGCACATGCCTAACCTAGGCTGCAGTTCTGATCCTGGTCAGGGCATGTGAGGGAGGCGACCAATCGATGTTCCTCTCTCACATGGGTGTTTTTTTCTCTCTCTCCCTCTCCCTTCCTCTCTTAAATAAAAATCTATAGAAACATATGCTCAGCTGAGGATTAAAAAAGTTACTGCCAATAAAGTTATTATATGAATAAGAAGGTAGTACCTAGAATTAAAGTTAAGAAATAGCAATTATAAAAACAGCAATATAATGATGCTTTCTTAAAAGGGATACATTGAACGTCAATAGAACTGAAGTTCAGAAAAGTTTTGAAGTGTGGAAAATCAGATGCAGCGCACATTTGTTCACTGTCTCTGAGAAGTGTAACTGCAGTTCATACCCAATCAAATAAGAGATCAGACTGTAGAAAACAGATTATATTTAAAGCAAGAGCAGTTAGAAGAGTTAAAGCAATCAAGTATTTTTCATAGCAAAAGAATTATAAAGCTGCAAGTCTTACAACATCTAAAAAGTCTCAGAAAATAAGCAGAACCCTCAGAAATGTATATAAATAGACTCTGACATATGTTAGGAGATAGAAAAGAAGGCCTCGAGAGGGATATATAAATATACTAATACTTAGTTATATTAATAAGTTTATGAAGTACTATATTGCACTAAGTGGTTCAATTTCTTTAAACCCTGTCCAACAGTATGTATCTTTTACCCAATTTTTAGAGATCACTATTTAGATCACATAATAGTTTAATAAGAGCTGTTTTAATTTTTTTTTAAAGCTTCCATAAATTGTCTCATTGCCGACAATTACAGTTTAATGATCAATGCCTGATGAAAAATAAACTTATATTGTTCAAACTGCACAACCAAAACATTGCCCTTACCAGAACACCTTTGGGAAAAAATGGGAAAATTTTAAAGGTTGGGCACTACAAATAGAAACTGTTAAATTGACAATAAGTACTATTGTCTTTACAAGTCCAGATTTTATCCTTTTTATCAATAAATCACTTTCTCTTAAATTTGTTTTGGTTTTTTTTTTCTGGAAATAGCCATTCTAGTAGTAAATACACGCTCAACAAATTTTGTTTAAATTTCAATCTTTTTTTCCTCATTTCATCAGCTGTCGTAATTGTTAAAACTTACTAGCTTTTGTTTGTATCCGGATTCTCAAATTAGAATTCTAACGAATATTTTAACCAAAGCACAAATAGCAAATATTATGTTATTGGTATAAACACTTCGATGATATTTTGTGAGACAGAAATTATTTAAAACACAAGTTTATGTTTAGACAGAATAATCTTGATTATATTTTCTTCAATATTATAAAATTGGATTTGTTCGCATTACATATATTTAGCTAATAACCCATACATTTCTCTTTTGAAAACCTAAACTTCTGTCTCTTTCTTTTTATTATATTCAGGCAACCCCCCCCCCCCAAAAAATCAGTGTAGTTAGTTGTTCATTGTTAATGGCTGTCAAAATTCTTCACCCATCAGAAATGTTATTGTTCTTGGAAAAAATTATAAAATATATACATTGTGGCTTCAGGCCAGACATGACACCTCGTTTAGTTGTAAATATAAAAATGCCATGCACTCACTTTATTTATAAATATTTCTTAAGTGTTTAGTTTATGCTGGCATTCGACCAATCTGTGTTTATTCTCAAATTTGAGCAGGCTACTTCCCTATCTTATGTTTAAAAAAAGTACTCTATCAATAATTTCTAAAGCCATATTCTTCTCGTGCTGATGTCTGGCATCCTATCTGCAGGCTACATAATACACGCCTTATTGGTTCATAAAAAGCGATAGAAGGGGAAATTAAATTATCACAATGGAAACCCACAGTATAACAGAGGCTTTGGATGTTTAGTTAATAATGTACAGAAAACAGTTGACAAAAATTAAAATGTAAAACTGAAGCGTCTTGGACAGATCATGACATTTCTTCTCTGCAATAATGGGGACAATAGCTACCTTCCCAAAATGCGGAACAGAATGCATCCAGATTATTCGGGGCCTTGGAATTGCAAACGCTTCTCCTTTTAACTCCACCTACAAAACTTCCACGGAGAACTGCTCCGTAATCACACCGAAGACTTGACTCTAATCTTTTCACTGCAAACCCTACACTTCTAACCACCTTCCCCTCCAAAATTCCCCACCCTCACTGCTGCCCCACAAAAACTCCTCCTTTCTGCCTTGACATCTGCCATTTGTGAAAAGCCCTAAATCCCTCTGGGCCAGTTGATTTTAGCTGGAACTAAGGCAAACTACACAGGTGGGGAGGGTGGAAGAAATGAGTGTTAGGGTCAAGTTCAAGCTTTCAGGGCATCTGTGGGGCCCGAGAGAGGCAGGCGAAAGGAGTGTGGAAGCAAGAGCCCAGGAGCCTGGTCTTCCCTTAAACCCTTAGGATCTCCTCCCTCACTCTCGGGTGTATTTTACTCCAGTTTATGACAATCACCGCCCGAAATTCTAACTATGAGTTGACTTTGATTTACCAGAATCCTCTTTATAAAAGTAAATGAAGTCTTGGCCTGTGCCTATCAGCCATTCCACCTTCTGTGTTTTTTCTTTCTAGTATCTAGCAGGGGACTCTCACGCTGAAGCCACATTCTCTGGACCGTGATAGGAAAAACAGTGGGTGACATTTGTGTAACAGACAGGTCTTGGGGAGAGGAGAAAAGAAGGGCTATGAGTAGGGACACCAGCAGGGACAGGCTGGAAGGGCAGAAGAGACAGCGTGACAAAGCCAACTGTGCCCATTTAAAATTGTTCTGGAGTTGGCTGTGCTCAGGAACATGCGGACTCTCTCTTCCTGCACAGTCTAGTCCACAATCCAATCTGATCACTGACCTGATGGCCCAGTGCCCAAGGGATCGAGCTTGGGCTGCGCTCATTACTGTAATTCAGCCGCCCTCCCTGTGAGTTCATCTGACATCATGGTCTGGACTCAGCGGCTTCCCATCACTGGTAGGTCAAGTCTAAATTGTCTGCATAGCATGCAAAGCATTTATTCATTCCCCCTCCCCCTCACCTCTCCAGCTTCATTGCCCACCCTCCCACCCAAACTCTAGCAGGACCTATATCTATTTACATGAATTTCAGAAGTTTCTCATCTTATTATAATCATTGCTAATCAGCATCGTTTAATGTGCGTATGATAGCCAGGAATTTTACGCATATTATTTTATTTACTACGCAACAATTAAATAAACGTAATTACTGAGCTGAACAGTGCCATAAGCAAATAATAAAATCTCTCAGTATTTCCTTATTCTGATGGTAGTAAAATATTTTTTACCTTTGTTGTACTCTACACATAGATACATTGTTGGCCAATGTTCCTCATATTTTTTTCAAAAAGCAATATATATTACTCTTCTCAATTAAAAAGTGAAATAAATCTATAAATAAATACCAATTTTTATAAAATAATATTTGTCCGGTTTCATATATTTTAGAAAGATCAATACTGTTTTTCTCAGTTCTAGAGATAATCTAGGATTCTGGCAGCAAAAACCTGTGGTGGAATGTCAGTATAAAGTGTCCACATCTTTAAGGTTGGAGAAACATATATGTAATTGGCATGTAGCTAATTGGCATGTGGAAATTTTATATTTTAAAAAAAGTACAAACAACAGATGTATTTGTGGAGACTTGTGTTTTAGGATTAATTATAATTAGTGTCTAATGCGTAGCTTACAAGTACACAGTAAAATAGCAAACATATTTGGTTTCCTTTGTTTCCTTATAGTCCGTTAAATTGATTTATGTCTTCCATAATGAATATTGTTGGTATGTGTAGGCTTTGAAAGACCAAGGCTACTATAATAATTATTTACAAAGGACGGTTGAGAACGAGTCTTAAATTATAAGAGTTGAAGGACACAGAAGTTGAGCTTGGAATACAGAAAGTGTGATGGCTTGTGTTACGTTTCCAACAAGTATTTTATTTTAATTAAAATTCAAGTATTTAAGTTTACCATGTTTAATTGCGACCCATCACAACACATTCTTTTTACAAAAACACTGATATTTGCATATAAACTACAACCACTAGCTCATTACCAAAAAGTATTTTTTGCAAGGTAGATATAAGGAAACAAATGAGCTATGCAGGTCTGTCCTTTTGGCACTTACAGTTAAGGGGAAAAAATGAAAAACCTTCAAAAATTATTTGGTTGTAAATAGCCTAATTCTACATATGGCGCATACAGCTCTTCTTTCTTTCTTCGCCGTTAATTACAAACAAATTCATCTTCCTTTTGTGAAGTTTGAAGTTTGTTGTTATTATTGTTAGATGAGTTGTATTCAAACTCCAACAACAACAACAACAAAAAAAGATGAAGCCAACATTGAAATTCATCTCACAGTCTGGAATTTACTTAACGGCCAGCCTGTGCACTGTGATAAACGGAATGATGATCCGGCAACATGTCTTTATCCATGGTTTGCTTTAATTAACGCCGGCTTGTTTGTTGAAAAGATGATTAATATGCCAATGAAAATTGCATAATTGAGTACCACAACACTGGCACAATCAGAAAGACACATGCAGTTTTTTGATTAACATTTATTATTATTATTATTGTGCTTTTTAATGTACTCTTCTCACTAGGAAATGATGCAGTTCTTTGACCAAGAGGTGAAAGGAAACAGGACTGAGGGCAGGATACTCCTTGAGCAAGAATACACAATGCAGTTTAATCAGAATGAAACAGTTCCTTGGTCACAATGGTCCTCAGAATTTCGAAATGCAGGCAACCTCCAATTCAATGCACATGCCAGCCAAATATAAAAGAGTGTAATTCTGGTTGATGACAGAAGAATGGAAAAAAAAACTCTTAAAAACACAAGACAACTGCATAATTTTAAGAACAGTCATGTAAGGACTTATAGGTATTTGGTATAAACAATGACCTTTTTAATATTTCACTTTATTTCCATATTAAGATTTTGGGTAACTATGAAAAATATTGTATTTTAAAATCCTAATTTTTAGTCAGTTATATATTGAAAAGTGTTTTTAGTAAGTAACCTTAAGAAATGTAAGTACTTGATGCACATGATCTTACATTAGATAGGAAATTTTTTCTCTTATTTCATTTACGCATGCATGTCCACGGGCCTGGCTCTGTACTCAGTCCCTAGGATTTAAACATAGGTAAGAAAGCATGCTTGTCTTCAAATTGCTCACTTTAGAAATATTAAGATGGAATGTTAAAAGACAAAATGGATTCTACTTTTGGGATTAGGAGACTAGATTTTGGGTGGTGAGCATACAATGCAATATACAGAGGATATATTATCAAGTTGTACACTTGAAATTTATATAATGGTATTGACTAATGTTTCCCCAATACATTTAATTTTTTTTTTTTTATTTTTATTTTTTAAAAAGGAAGATAGTCTTTCTTCTTATATAAGCTAATGTTATTTGGGGATTTTGTTCACTTGTAGCCAACTCTGATGTTTTATAGAACTTATATAAATAACGAGCAAATGCACAGGGATCACTTAGCACAGTGCCAGATACTTAATAATCCCTGGACAAATGTAGTCGATGATGATGATGTGATGATGATGATGCTGCTGATGGCAGCAGTGGTTGTAATGGTAATGATATCTAGGTTGATCTCATTTAGTCTAGACCATTGTGGTGTTAAAAAAAATTCCTCCTATGGTCCAGATACTGCTCTAGAGCAGGGCATGGTAAAATTCAGCCCAGCATCTGCTTTTGTACATACAGTTTCATTGGATAGAGTCATGCCCATTCATTTCCAAATGGTCTATAGCTGCTTTTCCACAACAATGGCAGAGTTTGTATTTACTACTTCGACTTTTACAGAAAACATTTTCTTATCTCTCTCCTGGAGAACCACGGAGCTGGCATTCCACCGAGGAAGACAGACAATGTATAAATGAACATTTAAATGCACACTATAACACATTACATCTAAATTAAAAATATTCCACTTAGAAAGTGAGTTAATCAGCAATAGAAAAAAACAAAACAAAAAATCAAACACTGGCGAAGAGGTATCTGAGAAGCCATCAGGAATATTTCATCAGACCTGCATGTATATCCTAAGATGGAGATAGACCAAGCGAACTCTCAAAAGCTAGTACAATTAAATATGATTAGAATCATGTAACTAGAGCCCTAAGTTTGATCACAGCCTTGCTATGCATCCTTCTGATAATCTGATTTCCCATACAGCTTGCTTAGGTAGAGAAAATATGATGGAAAGTCCAATATGAATCTCTAGTCCATCTGACAGATAATGCAAATAAACGAACTGGCCCCTCATCATATGAGTTTTATCTTTATGTGTCAGTACCCTGAGTGTAAAATTTTTCTACATTGCTAAGCATCCCCTCAATTTAGTTCCCAAAATTATTCCTTATAGGGTGTACATTTCAACAATGTTCTTTCCTGTGCAGTTTGGAGTTTGCAGCAAAGGACCCTGACTTGAATTAAAAAACTAACATTCCTTCCTTGCTTTGGTCCGAATGCTTGTGTCTCCCCCAAATTCACATGTTGAAATCCTAACCCCCAAAGGTGCCGCTGGTATGAGTAGGTGGGGCTGCCAAGAAGTAAGGAGGTCACAAATGCGATTAGTGCTCCCTAGCCCCTTCCACCTCTTGCAGCCCTGATCTCTGACTTCCCGCCTCCAGAACTGTGAATAAAAAATCTCTGTCTGCAATATTTTGTTATAACAGCTCGAACAGACTGAGACATTCCTCTACTTCTCAAAATATAACCAAATGTTAGACGAACAGCGATCAGGAACAGTTTTCCAAGAGCAAAAACATTTCAACCCTTCAAAGTTCTGAAAGGAAAAAAAAATGTCCAGACTCCTTTGTTAAATCAAATTAACTAAAGCACACACACAAACACATATTGCATGCGAATAAGGCAGCTTCTTTTAAGAACATTTGATAAGTTCAAAGATCAGTCATTTAAAATACATTGAGAAGCTACACATCACATCTCAAGGAGCAACACTAACATATCGGGACGAGACATCAGGAAGGTGCTTACTGAGTGGTAGAGCCCATTCCGTAAGGTTCAAGTGACTTCTTAGGAGATTATCGCCTTCTCAATTCTGGGAGCCGGATTATGAGTCAGGCAGAAGGAAAAATGACAATCAGAATGATCCATTTCGGAACAGCTTTTTAATAGATGCCTCCATTTTCTCATTCCTGGCCTGCTTTTCATGTGAATCATCCGAAGCTCAGGTGATGGATCTGTGTGTTATTGAACTTGCCCCAGTATCTAAATCAGGCCACGTTTAGTCAACTAGGTGGTCAGCGTAAGTCATAACTCACCAGTAATGCCTTATATTTTTATGAAAAGGAGCTTAAATCGCTTCCTCTCCTGGTTTTCCTTCGCAGTCCCTTTGGCTGGATCCTCTTACCCTGATCCTGCCTTAAATATCAGAGTCCTACAGGGTCCCTCTTCTCCTGATATTCCTCATTCTCTTAGTCAATATATTCTTACTATTAGCATTGCTCTCAAAACCTTTAACAAGTCCTGAGGCTTCTCTTCCATCTCCACAATCTCTGTTTCTCCTGCCTTACTTTAAGGTCTCACCTTTATTTGCCGGGATTATCGTTTTAATCTCCTAATTTGCGTTATCCCCTTCCACGTAACTCCACAGAGTAGCTATATGACAATCTTTCTAAAACACACATCTGACTGTTTTCTACTCTCATTCTCAAACAAAACCAAACAAACCCCAAAACCAAAATAAAATACAGCAGTCACCTCTGCACTACAGCCACCACAGCCTGTAGGCGGCCCCTTGGGTGTTCCGGGACCCTGAGCATTTGTAGCCACATGTGGTCAACAATGAATGCTTAGGCCCACATGAAGATGGGGGTTGGAACTGAGGCCATTTCAGGAGGCTGGACCCTTCCATGGGCTAAATTGATCAATATATGAAGTTATTAAGGAAGCTTGTTTGCGTAGACCTGGGTTTTAGGTGGTAGAAATACATAAATTCCTGAGAGTGTTGGGCTATCAGTATGCCCTCATCAGAGCCCAAATTCTAAGGGTAGAATTTATACTATCTTATCTCTAGGAATCCCAATCACCCCTGATACATTAGGACAAAAATAGCCCTGGTAGTAATATGCCCAAGGGGCGACTGACAGAAGCAAATGTAAAAACTTCTCTGGAAGGATGAGTTCCCAAATCATCCAAAATTTCCACAGATTAAGCTCCCTTAAGATTGGTGAGCAATCCAAAATTAGAAAACACACAGATAAAGACCCAGATTCATCAGACCTACCATAAAACAAGATTAGGCCCCCAGCCACCTCTGGTGATGATGATGATAACAACAGTAATAATAATAGTTAATATTTATTGAGGAGTTACTATGTGTGGGACACTGTTCTGAAGACATTTCACATATTCACACAGTTACTGCTCACAGTAACTCAGTGAGTGGGTACAATTATCTCCTTTAACAGTTGAGTAAATTGATAAGAAATAGTGGGCAGATGTTAAAAATAAGTATATTTTAAATAACTAATGATGTAAAAGACATAGTCAAAAACTCTATACTACTAAATCACTATTAAAATAATAGTCATATTTGAAAATAGTTGAGTTTCTAGAAATGAATAAAATTAAATTAAAACCTCATGGGGAACTTAAATCCTGATTAGATTACAGAGGAGAGAACTAGAAAAACAAATTATTAAAATACACTGAGGGCAGAATGAATAGTTCATTTCTCTGATAAGTTCCAAGAAAAAAGAAGAGAGGAAAATAAATATTTGAAGACATAATGGCTAAAAATTTTTCTGGAATTGATAAATAAAATAAATCATCATAGTTGGAAAACACATTATCATAGAAGAAAAAAATTAAGCCACACCTAGACAGGTCATGTGGAACTGCAGGACATCAAAGCCAAAAAGAAGATTTAAAAGTAACCAAAGGGAAAAATAGATGACCTACAAAGGAATGACAATGAATGTTACAATTAATCTTCTAATAGTAAGGAAAAAAGCCAGAAAATAATGGGATAGTATCTTCAAATTCTGTGAGAAATTAACTGTCAACATAAACTTGAATATAGCCAGTTTATTATTCAATGGTGAACGCCAAATAAATATTTTTATTTTAGGCTTGAGAGGCTAAGAGTTTACCACTCAGCAAACACTGCAGAGGGAATTACTAATTACTTTCAGGAATAAGAAATTAAAGGAGTGAGATATAAAAAGCAATAATGATTGAAGAACCCAGGTAAGTAAATGGAATACATCTAAATAAATATTTCATATATAATACAAAATAGTAAATTTCTAAAGGAATGAAAGGAATTTTTAAGAAGTTGACAAAAAAAAGGTTATGAAAAGAGAGTAAAAGAGAATAAAAAAGTTTATACAGAATTGCATAGTAGAAATAAATGGTAGTAGATCTATAATAACAATAAATGCAAATGGAAAAAATATCCAGTTAATGGACAAAGAATCTGAGTTTAAATATTTAAGAATCTTTCCAAATGCTACATTTTTGAGGCAATTCTAAAATAAGAAAATTCAAAGCTAAATGAATTATTTAAATTTTCTTCTTTGAAAAATATGTCAAGAAAATGAAAAGATAAGCCACAGACTGAGAAAATAGTTGCAAAATACATATCTATCTGATAAATGACTGTTAAAAAAAATATTGAAAGAACTCTTGAAATTCAACAAGAAACAAACCACCTGAGCAAAAAATGGGCCAGAGACCTTAACCAACGTAAGACATGTTCTTATTAAAGGGATCCCATTCTCTGAGCAGACCCACTAGTGGCTGCTATAGACTGAACTATGTTCCTCCAAAAGCCGTATGGTTAAGCCTTAACTCCCAATGTGACAGCATTGGGAGATCGTGCCTTTGTGGAAGTTATTAAAGCTAAATGAGGTAATAAGGGTGAGGCTCTGATCCGATACAATTAAAGTCCTTATAAGAAGAGGTAGAGAGACCAAAGACCCCTCTCCCTCCACTGGCTCACGCTGAGGAAAGGCCATGCAAGCCAGAAAGAGAGCCCTCACCCAAACCGACCACGCTGGCCCTCTGCAATCAGACTTCCACCTACAGAACTGTGAGAAAATAAATTCCTGTTGTTTAAGCCACGCAGTCTGTGGTATTTTGTTATGGCAGCCTGAGTAGGCTAATACAGTGGCAAAACAAATAATTAAATTTTTTTTAAAAAGCAACACAGCCCATGTGTTTAGAAATATGCCTCTTACACTGAAAGTAGAATGTGATATATTTTCACAACTCATACCAAACCACTCACACTCTCACCTTTACCACCACTTATTTTCTGAACTGGATTATTTTTACAATGTAATCCCCTGGTGCCATCATTCATTAATTCAGGAAACATGTATCGCCTGCAGCTATTACTTATAAAAATATTTCTTCTCCCTACAAAAGAATCTTTTTTAGCTTTTACAGAATATGCCTTTGTCCTTGAATTAATTTTATATCCCAGTCTAGTACACTGCCCGCTGTATGAGCTAAATAAGTACTTGTTGATTAAAGAGGAAAACAAAAGTCTAGTTGATATTAAGGGTTCAAACAATAATAGAAATAAGAGAGATTGCATCCTACATAACCCACTTTCTCTGAGGTAACACCTGGCTTCTACAGTGAGTCCATGCAATGCCTGAGATGATGTAGGTAGAGTTATTTTGGGCAGGTACACAGCTGTGCAATAGCACTGCCATGTAAGGGGAGATACAGGTGCATAAACACAGCCACGGGAGATGAAAAGATTCGGAAAGGAAGGAGAAAGTGGCACAGCAGGTGAGGTATCAGTGTTCCCTGGGTAAATATTAACCTCTTTTTTTCAAACACCAGGAATCCGAAGACATATGGTTGCTCCCTGCTCCCCTGCAAACCATGAAACAGAACTATTTACATTAGTCAAATGAAGCCATGAGCAGGTACCTCTGAAAAGAATCACTGACAAGAAAGCCGTGTACAACCATGATCACCCGCTTTCAAAAGATTATCAGGATACTAACTGAGCTTACCGCTCGTGGCCCCTGCCACACTCTCAGATGCTCAATAAGGAGTTTAAGTGACTCTCGAACATGGCAGTGCCTCGATTTATGCAACGTAATAAAAGCAGCTTGGAAACAGAATGAGACCGAAATAATCCAGGGTATCAGAGACACAGAGACATGGGTTGAATTTTACTTTACAGGACTGGCAAAGTACTGGACATCATTCCCCCAAGAAAAGCCCACCAAGCATGCGGTCCTGATTTTTATAAACAGGTTTTACTACATATGTTCAGGTTATAGAAAATAAATATTATAGATTCTCTCAGACAAATAAGCTTTTAATGGCTTTTACTTCTAGAAATGTGAAATATTCTTTTATTTCCAATAACAATGGAGGCGACAACTGCAAGAATGTAGCATTAAATATTTCACTGGTTGCACAGCCTTGAAGTAAGTTGCATTTATCTTAAAAAGAATTGTAGACATTACCTTACTAGTAAATGGTTTAGAAGAGTGAGCACATTTCTGGCCATTACCTTCTACATACGAGGCACAAAATTGGGATTTAGAGAGAGTAGCACCTACATTTTTTTTTTAAATATACTTGACTCCAAACATTTTACAGTCAAAAAAAATGCAAGGCCTAGTGGGGAAAATTAAAATAACAGTTTTTACCTATTTTTCCCAGTTCTGGAAGATGGTAAGAAGTGAATAAAATAAAAAGAAACGCCTGTCCATATCAGGTCTTAGTTTTCTCACAAAGACACTGGCTTCCACGTGTCCATCCGAATTTTGACTTCAATCTGAGTATCTTCAGGTTGAGTCAATGTAAAATCAACCTCAGGGTGAGATAAAGCAAATAAGAAAGTTCACCATTATCATATCAGCTAAGAACATGATATGAACTTTAAGGTTTTATGGTCTTTGAGACTAAAATAGAAAGTTACACTTTCTGTCAACAGAGATCTATATTTTTCTAGCATATATCTTGCACAAGTATAAAGATTAACCAGAAAAGAGAGAAAAAATAATCCTTGCATTGTCTTTGGTGCCTTCTCCATGCTCAGTGAAATGTTTTGGGTGGCAACACTGAGTATATGCTTTGGCTGAGCTCCAGGAAACCCTGAGCGAGGGAGGGGAAGGCACATGAGCAGAATTCGAAGGCCATGTCTTTTAAGCTGGTGCTTCTCACACCCAAGCTGGTGGTCAGCAGCATCTCCTGACCCCAACAAGAAGGCAGTTATTACCCATGCAGTTGATAACACTACATTTCTACAGCTCTCGCATGAACATCACAGTGATGAGGCTTGGGAACACAGTCATCAGCGTTTCTAAGGTGTCTTCCAATTCTAAGGCTCGGATTTATCTCAGGTCTTATGAAAATAAAGTTCTGTATCATCCAGAAGCCTCAACCTACAAGAGTGAGTGATAGAACCCTGCTCCCAACCCACCCAGACAAATCCCATTATGAACCAAGACCATCAGGAGGTGTGTTTTCTTAGCTACCCTGGCTCTGGCATCCACGGGTATGTGGAGTGTCATCGGGTCATGAGAAGGGCTGGAGGGTGGAAGGTCCTGCTGACACACTCCATTCACACAAGTCAACTTAGGGAAGCAGAGACTGATCTTTTTAAAACAACTTCTGCTTAGTATTTTTACAGTACAGTTTACACAGGAAGCTCAACATACATTATCATTTAATCTTTGAAGCAGTTGTGACCAATATTTGATGTTATAAATGAGGAAACGTAACACTAGAGAAGCTGCAGCGGTGACCCGACCCCACACTGCCAAGTGCGCGGGCTGGGTGCGGGCCCTGGAACTCAGGTGTACTAACTTCAATTCCCATGGTGCACAGCATTTAAATGGGAGATGTCTAGGAAAACAACTGTCACTAACTTAAAGGACAGTAAGAGCCATGAGAGAGGCCATCCTCTAGAGCAGGGGTGGGGAACCTTTCTCTGCAAAGGGCCACTTGGATATTAATTCATCATTCGCGGGCCATACAAAATTTCAGCTTAAAAATTAGCTATGAAAAAAGCTCCTAGATTTCTTGAACTTTGAGTCCCGCCTGCGGTTGCCTTGGCAGGGCCAGGCCACATGATTTCGAGTAGGGCCCGTGGCCCGGAGGTTCCCCACCCCGGCTCCACAGGATTATGGGGGCCTGAAAGGAAGCAAACAGCTCTGAGAACCATTTTAAGAGCAACTAAAAGTCACATTTGCCCTGAAAAACAGTGTCCATGGCATTATCCAGAATATTTGACAAATGCTTCTGACTCGTAAGTGCACATCTGAATCATGTATACAGGCTTCTAAAAACACCAAGATCCCTAAAGCTATTCCACGAAATACTGACTGACTTGGTTTTGCTACCACTTATTTTAAAGTCCCTTACATCAGGATGCGTACCTCATTTTCAGCACCACTTTCTTAATTTTTTCTTTCAAGGCTCAGTTCTGAAAACTCCTGATTTGAAAAAAATGAATCTCCAAATTCAATGCGTAAACTGAAAGCTGCCTTGTAAGATAACAGACATTTTTCTAAATCAATAAGCAAACTGTTAAAACAAAACATTCTGCTGTTAAAAGTTAACAGTGGCTGGAGGTTTTTGTTTCACCACTTATCTGCATGAATAAAACTATTCACTAATGACTACCAGGCGCAATGTTAAAAATGCTTTTCAGATTCATATTGAAGTTTTTAATCTTGCATATCCAAAATCATCTTAAATCCAGGCCAGTGTCTTCCTCAGCTTTAATCTTTTGGCACTTGCAAATTTTCCTTGGCTGTAGCATTGTGACCAGACACTCAATTATTTCCTCAGCAAATCACAAGCACTAAGCAGTTCAAATGCTTGATCTCTGCTACCCATCAAAGGTTTTATGTTAAACTTGCACATTCGATCTGTTTAAAATTGATGGTGCTTATTTATTATGTGCCCAGGGTAGCAAGAAGAGCACCCAAGTGTTTCCTAATTTCGGGGCCATCATAACTTCGCTAACCACTGGTTGAGCAGAGAGGTTCTTTTACAGGAGGTTAGGGATTTTTCTTGGAAAGGTTGTCTCCTGGTTATAAAATTAGAGAGAAGGAAGAATTAAAATGATTACACTCTAAAAATGACTTAGGAGAAGTGACAGGGTTTTTTTTTAACCTAAATATTTTTTAAGTACCAAATTTGTCACTCCTGGAAGTTATATGTTACTAACTGTAAAATCACTTTATTGCGGCAGTAAAAGAAATGAAGTACTTTTAGCCAATGTTTTTCAATAAATCAGGAACTTTGCATTAAATCCACATTTTATTTGCTTATATGGACATTCTTTATTTTGACTGAATCAGTACAGACTACTGAATCACAGAATGAGGTACTTCTGAGAAGCCCCATCAGCTCAGGATGTGGGTTCCCCCTGAGGGCAATAGGCCTTGGAAATTGTGACCAAAAAAAAAAAGAAAGAAAGAAAGAAAGAAGTTAAAGCTCTTCTGGGTGAATTGAGAAAAGGGGTGGTCATCTAGGATGAGTACTGTTAAATCCATACTCTCCCACATGATCATTTATACATTCAACTAACCATGAGATTGCTTTAATTGCCTCGACTTTAAGTATTCACCTATTTGGTTTGCAAATTAATACATAATTGCCTATTAGCTAATAGATGGTAGTTAAATGATTTACTAAACATTAGATTACAAGATTATGTAAATTTTCCATAGAATTCTTAATGATTTTTTTTAATATTTAAGGATCTTATAAGCTTTATGCTGGCTGCTTTATGGTCATTTAAAAAAATTATCAATGACATTATAAAGAGATAGAAAAAAAGGGAAAAAAGAATAAAAGAACAAAATAAATCTTTCGTTTCTCATTAGCATTTCGGTTAAAAATTTTGATACTGTTTTCAACTATCGGTCGACATTAAATTCCTTAATTCACAGTGGATTTACAAGCTTCCTGACTATTGCCAACTTGAGTAACTGAGAACTAACTAGTTGTTGCTAAATGCTGGACTGAAGTTTGATGATTGTCAACACAATAGCTTTCTGTCAACCTCAAAGCAAAGTGACTCAGAATACATGTCCGTTGCACAACATTTTCCCCCTGCAGGCGAGTGTTAGATATAAAAACACAAGAGGCAGAAAAAAAAGACTGAAACTGAAAACTAGAAAGAAAACCTTAGGTTTTATACTGGAGCATATCCAGTAGTCAAGAACCCAGCTTAGTCACTTTGTTAATGGACTACCAAGTATATCATCATAATCTAATATAAATCAATTATAACTAAACCACCACAGTCAAACTGCCATATGGCAGGGCAGCCTGTTTAAGGCAAGAGAGCCCTGTAAGTGCTTTGGAACTTTTCCAATCTGAGCTGCAAAACCAAAGAATAAAATCAATTAGATTCTCTCCTCACTATTAAAAGCTAGTGCATTTTATATAGACATTTTATATATATATATATATATATATATATATATATATAAATGTCTCCATATATATGTATATATACATATATGTGTGTGTGTGTGTGCGCGTGTATATATATATATGGAGAGAGAGGGAGGTGTGCATATGCCTGTGTGTACATATAAATCTGTAGGTGTTTATATATATGTGTGTGAATATATCTATACACATATATATACAAATACATCTGCATATGCATACATAGATAATAAATGCATTAATACAAAGTAATTTTCTAAGTCCAGGTGCCTATTTTTCTAAAGGCTTTGGAAGGGAAGGAGAAATGTACTCTTTTAGTTCTATTACTCTACAGGGGGTTCCCTCTAGATACAAAGATTGTTACGATAGCATTCCTAACTCAGTGGACTTCAAGCTTGTCTTTAGCTGTCTTAAGCAAGCTGTGGCATAGTCGATTCTTTTCTTTCCCCCTTAACCCACAAGAACTGAATATATCTCAAACCACTATTTGCTGAGCACCTCTTGTGTTTGAGACACTGTGATGGGCTCCCTTGGGGATATAAAGAAGTGGTCAGCTAGATAGGGAGATAAAAAAATGAACATATAAAATGTTGACAACAAGACTGTAAAAACCCGTTTACACGAATAAGAGAGAAAATGCCACAAGATATTATTTGATTCATTACTAGATAAATTGTATGAGCTTCTGTTGCCACAGGCGCCCCCAGGAAAGAGGAAGGCCATGGAAGACCCTGAGCTGGAGCTTGCAAGATGGGTCACTTTAGGGTAGGAGAGGAAGAGCATAGTCGAGGTGAGGGAGCTGTGAAATCAAAGAGATATGCAACACAAAACACAAGAAAAGAAGTGTTTAGAAGTTAGATTGCAATTAGCTGTTTATATTTAAATTGTTCACCAGTTACAGAGATTAATTCTAATCACTAATAATTCAAGGACATGCATTCCATGATGTTGACTGAAATAAAGTATTTACTAAGTAAACTGTCAGGGATATTTACTTGGCTGACACAATGAATTGATAACTTGGTCATTTCAATTTCCTTAGTAGTTTTTATGTTTCAACTTGGTAGTTCCAAGCAAATAATGAGAGAGGGGTAAATCTGCTTATGTTTAAAACAATATAAGAAATATTGTCCTGATTCTTTGAAGGTATATTGGGGTACTGACTGAGATCTACTTTTTTCTCACACATTTTGCCAAATTAAATGTGAGACCATTAGCTCTCATTGGCCTCCAATTTATTTTGCAGGTGCCTAGACACATTCTCAAAGATCACTGTGCATAAAAATTTTATGGATTTTATAACTCGCTTTATCTGGGGCGGTGCTCAAGTAGTCCACTGACCACATTTTGTGAAACACTGGCGTAGAAAATTGGGGTCTTGGGTAATAATCCAAATGATTCTGTTGAAAGGTCAAATCCTGGCCGCTTAATCTAAATTATTTTTATGACAAAGAGACTGTGCAGGTGCATTGGAATTTAGTAATACGTAGTTCTGACAGCGTAATAATTAAGCAGAGCTTCTGCTCTTGTCAGGACTGAAATCGCACACAGTAAATGGAGAGTCACTGCTACGCACGTAGAACTTAAGAAGAAGCCGGGAAACATGGAAAAGGTTTGGTTCCATGCAGTCCTGCCCCACCCCCCACATCTCTGGGAGGAACATATTAGTGGGTGGCCAGCCAGCCACAGTCTGTATCACAATGACCAGATCTGACGTCCCGCTGCTCCTGCCACGCATTAACTGGCCAAGAAGAGTCTCCGTGAGCGTGACATCACTGACACTGCAAGAGACTGGTTAACTTCTTGATGTTCCCTTGGGATTTTGATTATGGCCCTGAAATAATGCTAACCATGATCCAGCCAAATGGAATATGTTTTGGCCTCTCTTTCAACCGGACTGTGAGCGACATAAATGACAAACAGCATATCTTGCTCATCTCTGTAACCCTAGGCCCAGGAAGCGCTCAATAAATGAACACTAATCACACGCAGGGGTGGGCAAAACAGGTTTACAGTTGTGAGTATGTGAAACACAGAGTTAACAAAGCTATTGTCATAATTATAACCTGCATGTTTTTTTCCACACGGACAACTGTAAAGCTACTTTTGCTCCTGTACAAGGAAAATCGTCACCCGGCCCCGTTCTGCCCTGAAGCTGCTATTGAGCATATTCATAATTTTCCAATGGAAATATGTTCAGGGTTGGAACCAACCAAACATTGTGAAGACTCGGGAGCACAATGGAACTGAAGGGATCATCAGAAACTGTTTCTAATGAGGTGTGCAGGGGAAAGACCCCAAGTACGTAATAATGTGGTCAACAAACAAAAGTAATATCTCACAGAGCAGAAGAAATAAACTTAAAATGTAAGCCATTATTTTAGAGGAACTAGTAATAGGGAACTTAATATAATTTCAACTTAGTACTTTTTTAAAAGAGACTAATGTAAAATGCTAAACATGATCTATGTTAAAGTGAAGAACAGGGGGCAGAAACATGTAATATAATTAATAAATAATGATCCATAAAGTATAACTCAAAACTCTTTACACGTATGCTTGCAGTCAAATAAGTAAAAGCGAATGACAATAATAATTATAATCGCTAAATGTCTTTGAGCATTTGTTCCGTACCAGGCACTTTGCTAAGCCCTTTACATGAATGAGCTGGTTTAATCCACAGACGAGCTAGATGGCTTTGCCACACTGAGCAAATTATGAAAATATATAACCTCATGGGAAAATACGGGATTGATAACAGTATCTACATCGCAGTGTTTTATGACACTAAATGAGTTACTATAGGTAAAATGTTAAAAACTTACCGAAATGAAGTCTACAGTGAACTTTGGCTGTTCTCATTTATTACTGATATAAACACTATTATTCCTGTTTTACAGATGAGGCAACTGAGGCACACAGAGATTCAGGGGCTTGTCAAGTTCTCAGAGTTCGGAGGTGTGGAAGCCAATATGAGAAGTCGGCCGGAGTGACTCCAGAGCCCTCCACAGGGAAAGTGCTCAGTAAAGACTCGTTGACCGCAGGCGGGAATGAATACGTGGGTTGGGGAGATATGGGCAGAGTAAAGCAATATGCTATGTGGAAAATGAGAGGAAAATTGAGATACTCGGTGATACAAAGGAGCAGGGAACTGAGAGCGAGAGGGGAAGGACAGGAAAGGGTAAGGAGATGTGAAACAAGACGAGAAGTTCATTAGGGGAAATTCTCAGAAAAGAGTGAGGTCATTTTCTTTTAATCACAAGTTGCAATTAATTTAACAGTGAGAGGGCTGAAATGTTAGAAATCATACTGAGAAAATTAAAGGCAACTTTAAAGCAGAGTCACCTTGAAGTTGGCAAAACTCGTTATATAACAAGGCAAAGATAATAGGAAAAATATCTGGTGACACGGCTCCATGATAAAAAGTTGTAATACCTCCAAGCTACAATGTTTTTAGATTTATGTGCTTCCCCCCAATGGGACAAATGAGAGTTTTGAATTCTGAAAGGTCTTCACGAAGGGATCCATCACATACAAGAAAATAATAATAACTGCTCGGATTAAGCTGAGTAGTTGAGAGAAAAGTAGAGAGAAAGAGAATTAATGGGTCTAAGACTGGGGAGCTTTATGATAACGGCCATGGAGGTTTCCATACAAGGTTATCTGGAAATAAATACAATAACCAGCAATAACTTAAACTTGCAATGACGCCAATAATATATATGATTTTCTTGGGCCCTTAGATGTTGAGAGGATCGCAGGAGATGTTGCTTATTAAGTGTCTGGCACAGTGCCTCACACATAATAAATGCTCACTTAAACCACATACACTATTTTTTCCTGGTGCTGTAAGCAGCAGGAGCAGAGACCACCTATTCCCCACCCGCACAGTGAGACAATGCGTCAGATTCCCGGAGGTCAAGCCATTTAAGGTTCAAACAACTACAACGTTGAACTGGTAGGCCATGGAGTTGAGACTCAGTGACACTGGAAATGAAGCCAGGAGCTATGTAGGGCTCCGCAATGAGGTTGCTAGGAAATGTGTCGATGGTTATAAACAGAGGACATTTCTGAGTAGGTGGCAACAATTCTGGGTAATGGAAAGCAAGTGTGCTTGTAAATGGGGGCCTTACAGGGGTTGGTGGCCACCAGTACCATGAGTAGCCAGAAGCCATGGAGGAACTCAGAAGGGAAGCTAGGGAACGGCAGGGGAGTGATCATAATGCTGGCGAGAGCCCCAAGGGAAACAGGAGATTAGGAAGGGACAATGGAGGGAGAAGCGCTTGAGTAGGAGGCCTGGGCCTGGAGCAGTAAGTATGTTTGTTGAACAAAGGAGATCAAACTGTGGTCCAGATGGAGCGGTGAGGAGTGATTAGAAAGCCAGCAAAGAGCAATGAGATAAGGGATCTGAAAGACGTGGAGACAGAACTGTTGATGGGAAATGAGGCATTCTCCCTTCAGACATACTCAGGGCAGCAGAAATTAAGTGAAAGAGTTTAAAACAATAAGGTTGAGAAGACTGCCAAATTATCTCTTCCCTTCCACAAAACTATACGGTCCTTTAAAGAAGTGTATTACTTCTACAGCCACTAAAATAAACACTTTAAAGAGTGTTCTGATATATTTAATGGTAATTAAATGAATTTTAAATGCTCACAGCACAATGCAAGCTCTATGAGGCCAGCGATTGCTTTTGTCCCGTTGGCCACAACATTCTCACTGCTCAGCAGAATTCCTGTTATATATAGAAATTCAATAAATATTTAGTAACCCACTGGACTTAACATTTTTTCAAAGCCAGTTACTACCAGCAGTCTTTGGGAAAATAAAACAATGACTCTCAATAATTGAGTATTTCTATGTGCCAGGCACATAAACTTGTGCTTCCTTTTATTTAAGGCACACTTTAGGGTGAAGGTATTAGTAACCTCATTTGCTAGTGAGAAAACTGAGGATCAGAAATGAAGAATCTGAGCTAAAATCACTCATTCTCAGATTCTTATTTTTCACTTTGGGAGAAAGAGTTATATTAGGATGAGAAAGATACTTAGGAATTGTCAGGCTCAAGGTCAGAATTCTCCACCCGAACGTGGCTATCATCTGACTTTAAAGGTAAAGGGTGTTAGACAGTTCCCACTGCAGTCCTCTATCTACCCAAACCTGCACCAGGGCTGGGAACAAATCCAGCGTTTCACTTGACCTTGCTTAATTCTCATGGCACATCCATGACGTAGGCATCATTTTCATGAGCAAACTAAAATTCAGAGCTAGTAGCAAAATTTCCAAGGTCATTCAACTAAAAATTAATAAAACATTGAGCTAGGGTTTGAACTGACTTTTGGTACGAATAAACACTCTTGGCTTTTCTTTTTCCATCTTATGATAATTTCAGAATTTTTGTTTGATGTCAAACTCATCAATAGCCACAGCATCTCCTGTACTCTCAGAAGAAAAAACATCTTCAAAATAAGGCAAGTTTTTAAAATGATTTCATTTGTCTTTACTCTCAAGTGTGTAATTTTGTGTGTGGTAAATGATGTTATTTTAAACAGCAACAAAAATATTAAAGGTACAATCTAAAGTGAAAACATTTCAGTATGGGTAACTTGGGTAGGAAATGAACCTCTTCTATGTTTTATAAAACTTCTGTGACGTAGAAGAACGTATGAAATAATAATGAGAAAAGGTGTTTTGTGTACATTGTAAATATAAAGGCACAAGGAAAAGAAATGTAAATAAAATAACCAAATGATTCAGTTGTTAAATATATAAGACCAGCTTTAGACCATTACTGACATCCTAAACGTAAAAATGTGTGGGAAACTATAAAACTGACTAATAATTGGATGGTAGCTTGTAGAATTGTCTTAATTTACATTTTTATTGTCGTTTTAAACCTTTTAAAGTATATTCAATAAATTCATTAAAAAGTTTAATCCCATAATTTATCGTCTTCTCCAATGCCACATGAATATGACTTTAAAATAATGTTTTACAGATGAGCAATGATGTTTCCCACAGATGAGAAAAGGTATCGTAGCTAACACATCTGTACCCCTTTAAAAATATAAATTAGTTTGACAAAAAATGCATTCATATTAAAATATTAAAAATTAACTGTAATGTCATAAAACTCCGACCTAAGAAAAGCATGGAGTTACACCATTCATCACATAGATTTAATGAGGCATTGTCTATAATATTGGTGATCTCCTACAATAGGAGAACATAGAGCAAAAAGTCTTCATTCTTAAAACAGCTTTACCTGAATGTTTCGGTAAATATACTTGAATTAGAAAAAATTTGTATTGCATTATTCTAACAAAAAAATCAGATTTTATATATCCAAAAGCAATTTGCCCTTCAAAAGTCATTACCAACTTCTTAAGCAATGTGTAGATATGTACTATCAAATATTTGGATCAAGATTTCATCTTCTAAGATAAAAGTTTTCAAAATTTCAGATGGGAGGCTGGCTCAATCGCATACAGCCTAAATCTTAAAACTACCACTGTACTGAAAATGCCACGTATCTTACTGAGATATGTTTCAACCCTCCCCAAGTGAAATTTCAGCCGCAACATACAGAGTCGTAAAAAGCACTTGCAAATACTTGGCCTTTGACCTGCACAATTCAACTCTTTATGCCAACTATTCAGCTCAACTATATATGTCAATCACAGATTTTAAACGGATAACAAAATACGGAAGTATAATTTCCATAAATAGTTTTAACATTGTTGCCTTTACATTTTTTGTGATTTAAAAATAATAAACAATTTCATTTTTTGAAAAATAAAAGATGCATCTGTAAGTTGTAAGAACTATGCTTTCCTCTTTTCTTTATCATGTAATATACAGATAGATAGAGATGTAGATAAATAGTCCTACAATGAATTCGTCCACAATACTTGTGATTAGGGTTCATTGAGTTGCCTCTCATTTTATAACCAACTTCAATCGTTTTAGAATTCTACGTGCTATAATGTTTTGGGGTCATTACAAAATCACACAAATCCACATGCACGGATGTAACCTCATTTCTTTTTTCCTTAATAGTCAAGATATTTTTCATTCTTTCTGCAGATAAGTGTGTCTTCCACAAAGAAGGTTTGTTTTTTTTCCAGTTAACCTTAGTCCTACCATCATTATCACTCTGGTATCTGCAGTGAAAGTGACATTTCCCTCAAACAGAAAATTCAAGAATAGTAAATAAATCAATTCTAGAATTTCCCATTGACATCTGCAATATGGTTGAATGTCTTTTCTCCACCTTCTAAAAGAAAGAGTTAATTATATATATATATATATTTATATATATATGTATATATATATATAAATCATATACATATAAATCATATGAGTTAGTCATACACATAAGTGTGTGTGTATATATAAAAATTTCAACCACAATACAAACAGCTCCAAAAGTCCCTTTTAATATGAAGCTCTGGGGAAGAAATTCCCGCACAGGTTCCCCCCACGACTGGGGCCTCAATAGCGGGAGCTTGTAGATCACACTCACTGCCCGGGCGGACCAATCGCCAAGGCAGGGTTTCCTTTTTCCCTTCTAGATACTTCGTGTTAACAGCTGGAGGGCGTTCAATCAGCACGGCTTTGATCTCGGCTGGAACTATAATTATTTAACATTGTTACATGGATCTCTATAATCCACCCACCATTAAATCTCCTTCACGCCTTCATCTTCTGAGGCCTAATCTGCATCCGAACACGGAGCCTGTGTCCTCCGCCGGTCTCATCAGGAGCCCACATTCTCCAACACCCCGGCTGACGACTTTCTCTCTCTCTTTTACCCTCTAATGAATTCATTTTCTTACAAATTGAAAACTACAGAAAACGCCCTATGCGTTTGGTCTGTTTTGAAGAGTTCCCGACGGAACACCAGTATCATCCACCCTTCACCGCAAACTTTCTTTTTTCCAATTCCATGGAATTCATTTACGCAGGGGAGGTTTCATTAAAATAATGATACGCCTATATTTGATTTTTAGAGGAACTGTTGTGGTTTTTTCAAAACACAGGAGGAAGGATTTGGTGATTTTGAACTTTCCTATCTCTTCTTCAGAAAGTGAGCTGAGCGGTTCTGGATGGGCCATAACACTAAAAGATATAAAAGTGACTGAGAACAGACATCTCATGAGAAAAATTTGGTAAGACTGCCTGAAGAGGTCCTTCAAGGGAAGTCCCAAGAAAAGGGGGAAGGAAAGAGATAGGAGGGCACCTCTGAACAACTGGGAGGCCCTCCAAAAACCAGAGACAGTACCAAGAAGAGAGTCCAGGAGACTAGTGAGGAGTTTAAGCCATTTTGAGTAACTATCCTGGAGTCTATGGTTTAGACAACCCTGCAATTAATTATACTATCCCTACCTCTCTTATTTTTCTGTCCATGCTTTATTTTATCTACTTTAATAATTTATTCTATGATGTTATTATTCGTGTTTTTTATGTCACCCTAAATCCTTTGTGGAACAACACTGAGCATAATCAGCAAGTGCCTAAATTATTTTTAAAAACCTAAAATAGCTTAGCATTTAAATCCAACTGCGAGTTTTATTCTCATCAAGGATGTTGCATCCTGTAAAAGACTCTGTTTTTTCTGAACAAATTAGACACAAACTGACTCAATATTTCTCGGGCCATTGAAAATGTAAAGAAATCTAACGGCGAGGAAGAAACAAGGTTGAAAGCAAGGCTTCAGACAGAAAAGAATTCTGGCTGTAGAGTAACAATGACGGTGATGGCGATGGCGATGGCGATGGCGATGGCGATGTCATGCTTATATCGCCTGTGCAGCACTTGATGTGAGACGCTCTTCTCGGAGATTCACTCATGTGATGCTCACAAAACTTAGGAAGCGGGTACACAGCACTCCTATGTTACATGTGATGCACACAAAACCCTATAAAGCTCAGCCAGCATGGCTCAGTGGTTGAGCATCGACCTAGGATCCAGGAGATCGTGGTTTAATTCCTGGTCAGGGCACATGCCCAGATTGCGGGCTCCATCCCTAGTCGGGGGCGTGTAAAAGGCAGCCGGTCAATGACTCTCAACACTGATGTTTCCCTCTCGCTTTCTCTCTCTGAAATCAATAAAGATGTATTTTGTAAGACAAACAACAAACAAATAAAAAACCCCTATGAAGCGGGTCTACAGCACTCCCATGTTCCAGATGAGAAAGTTGACGGGAAGAAAGCAATCTGTCCAAGTTACTGAGCTGTTAAGCAGGGGGCAGACTTGGAAAGCATTTTTCATCTCAGGTGCGCCTCCCCTCCTGGCCCCGCACGCTTGACTTACTAGCAATGTGAGATTAAGTAAACTACCTAACTCCCCTGAGACACCATCCTCACCTGTAAACTGGGGATAGTCTACTGGGCTTGTGAAAATTGAAGGGGGTAACTCATGGCTTCACTTCATGTAGTGCCCAGGAAAAGGCAAGTGTCCTCTAAAGGGGTGTTGCCACCCTCAATGGGGACCCCAGCTGGGTCACTTCTCAGCTATATTACTAAGTTTTTCAAGCTTCAACATCCTCTGCTGTAAAATAAAGCACAGTGACAAGGGTCAGGATGCTCAATAAATGAAATGCGTTGTGATTATTATGTGTTTTCCAGGAAGAAATCAGATAAATGATGAGTTGAACATAGTAACCTCATTGGTCAAGAGGGAAACAACATTCCTAGAGTCAGTATGAGGAGAAACAATGAGAATTTGTTTGCTCTTATTTCCCCAGGCTTCCAGTAGTAACTGGCACGTAGCAAACTCTCAGTAAATATTAGTTATTAGAGATATGAATGAAAAGGGGAAAGCTAAAAAGTTCACAGGAGAGGAAAATTTTCCCAGATCAGAGTTTTATGACCTCAACATTATTTCTAAATAGTTTTTCTTTTGATCATTTCAAGAGAAAAACACTGAAAAATAAATGCTTTAGGTCATCTCATTTACTGATGTTACCCTTTATCGGTACTTTTATTTGTATGTTTTATGCTTTCTGAAAAAGAGTGCCAATGAACAAGATGGATGAAATGTCATGAATTATATAATTTAATAATATCAAATGCCCAAAGGGGATCAGAAGTATTAACCTCCTGTACTTTTAAACCATGGTTGCAATATTTAACATAGTTTTATAAGTTATATCTGTCATCTTCACTTGATTTATTATTTACCTTATTGAAATATCTGATAACTATATTTTTATTTTATTATGCTTACCTTTAAAAGTAAAAAATGAGTTAAATCCAGAGAGCTAAGTTAACCAACCTCTTTAGTTTAAAATGTGCTAAAATATTCTACTATATATTAATCATAAATTATTGTCATGAAATGTTAGCCTTAAGTCATATAAGTTCTTAAAATAATTCATTTCCATTTTCCAGAGAGAAAAACCTATTTTATAAAAAATTAATTTTGCCACACAATTGTAATTATGATTTTTAATGAATGAATAATTTGGGCTTTTCAAAAATATCTAGTTCTTTCAAATCAAAGAATATTTTCCTATAATACACATCAATGTGAAAAAGTACATTATATATGGTTGAGTGCTTTATAAAATGTCATATTTATATTCAAATTTGGTACAAAATGTAATGATAATCATTAAATTTAATGACTTAAAATAGTTAAAATATTTTTTCCACAATGAATAAAGCATCTTTTCCTTGCAGAATATAATTAAAGCTTCATTTTGTTTATGTAACCATAAGAAAACTCTTGCTTTTACATTGCTCAGAAAAATGTGTGTTGTGTATATGTGTGTGTGTGTGCCACCAAGTCAGAGCAGAGACGCTGAAATGACACTGTCTCCCTGCCCCCCGGAGCCACTCCCAGGTGACGCCTCCTCTGTGCAGGGTTGGGAGGGGGAACCCTCCTGCCCCCCTCGCCACTTTCAAACCATTTTCCGTGTGAACATAAACGCTTCCTACTGCTGCTGCCGACTTTCATTTTACCCGAATCTCTGCTGCATTTTAACCAGAATTACTGCCACAGGCTGTTGCCTGGGCGACTAAAGCCCGTCCCTCTCGCACCCCTAACTACAATCGACCCTCTATGTCCACGCCAGGTGGCCAATGCTCCCTCTGCCTCCATGCTGGAATGTCTTTCCCCCTCTTGTCCCTTCCGTCTGCGACACCTTTCCATGCTCACAGAGTACGGAGGCCTGCCCTGCCTCCCCAAGCACGACAGGTGTCTTTCTCTGGGCCTCCTTCATGACCTCCCGTGACTTGCATGCCTCCACTCATCAGCTCTGCTAAAATTTCTGTTAGCGGGAAGTTAAGCCTCTCCCTCAGGAGACTTTTCTTTATTCCCCCCAATTTCTGCAAGAACCTCCATCAGCATTATGTCTAACCATCAGCAGCCCTCCCCTCCTCCCTCCGTGCACGCCGACCCCCCGGCCGTCTCCCCACCACCCTCACCGGGAGTGGGTGACCTTTCTCCGCTCCCCTTGCAGTGTCCAGGCCTCTACAGTGAAATCCACAGCAGTGCACTGTCTCATCATGTGTCTGTCTTCAACTATGAGCTTTCTGAAAGCAGGCTGAGCACAAATTATCTTTTCACCCTTGGAGTCTAGCACAGTTACTCTCCAATGCATGTGTGAACTAATTAAATTTATTAATTCATTGTGGGCCTGCAAAGCTGCAGGAGACGAAGGATAGTTTCTTTCAATAGTTTTAGGATTTCCCCCCAATTCTTCAAAGTTGCTTTGTCCACACCTACATTTTTTTAGTGACTTGCCGTTACTCAGTCTTGAAGCTTTCAATGTGGTTGGCACCTTCAATATATCTTTTTCTTTCAAATGTATTTCAATAATTTAGACAATATTTAAAATCAATGAAAAATTACAGTAAAAGTATAGCTTGCAACCGTACTAGTGATCTCCCATGATCCCCTTCCGGCTCCAGGCCTCTGTATTGTTTGCTGGGGTTGCCATGACAAAGTACCATAAACTGGGTGACTTAAATAACAGAAATATATCATCTCACAATTCTGGAGGCTACAAGTCCAAGATCAAGGTGTCGTTAGGGTTGGTTCCTTTTAAGAGCTGCGAGAGAGCATCTGTTCTATGCCTCTCACCCCAGCTTCCGGTGGTTCCCTGGCAATCTTTGGCATTCCTTGGCTTGTAGGAGCATCACCCCGATTTCTGCCTTCATCTTCACACAGGGTTCTCCCCGTGTACTTGTCTGTCTCCAAATTTTCCCTTCTTTTAAGACACTATTCATTTTGAATTAAGGGCCCACCCTACTTCAGTATGACCTTGTGTTAACTAATTACATCTGCAGTGACCCTATTTCCAATTAACACTCTCAGGTACTAGAAGTCAGGACTTCATGGTATGAATTTTGGGGGGACACAACTCAACCCAGAATAGCCTCAATCTGTAAGTTTTAGGGAAAGGGTGAAAACTGTAGTTTAGTTAAGGGAGTTTAACTATATACTGTAGGAGCAGGGCATAAGACAAGAAAAAATAGCCTGTCATCTATTTTTCTGAGATCAGGACATGTTTACAAAATTTGACATTGTATCCGTTTTCTGGCATGATGTTTGAGGAGAAAGGCCACTGCAAAGTAAGGGCCAAAGAAAATCAATCTCAAAATCATTGTCCTTTAGCTCAAACTTCTCAATTAAACTTATGCAAACAAATTAGATGTCTGCAAATTCTGTAACAAGCTGTTATCTAAATGTCCTTAATTCCCATTCTTATACAAATGAAGAAATAGAAATGATAGTAAAATGGTATATTTTATGTACTTCGTATCTTTCCAAGCCATAAATAAGTGCTTTGCCTTCGACCTACCTTTCTTTTTTTTTTTGTTTTGTTTGGGTTTACATGCGCCCTAATTCTACATGAGAAAACCAACTGGAGTAAGGGCATAAGATAAAGAGAACTTTTTTACTCTGTTTATGTGGTATTCTGTTCCACAAAGAGTAAAGCTTTCATCTTTTAATCCGATATACACTTAGCTACACTATAGAAGATTTATTTCAACCCCCTCTTGTTTCATAAGGAGCTCAAAAGTCTGTAGCAAATTTTGACACTTTATGTTTTACTGACCCCCTCCCCCCAATATACCCCTCCTCTCTCTCTCTCTACCTCTCTCTCTCCCCCCCCCTCATTTTCATATGGACACAAAGCATGGGGATGAAATGATGGTTCATTATAGTGGTACAGAGCTCTTATCTTCAACCGGCAAGAGTCATTTCCTTCCCAAGATTGAAATGCAAATGTGAAAATTAATGATAACTGCATTATCTGATAGCAGAGATAATACCAATTCACTGTCAGAGTAATACACAGTCATTCTACGATTTCCTCCGCTCCTCAAAATATTCTTCTTACTGTCAGACTATATCTATGGTTAACTATGTTTCATAGGTTTCTGTTAATTTACTTCAAATGGCATTTCCCAGATCTTATATCTACCACATTTTCCCAATCAAAAAGGAAACGGAATCAGAACTGTAATCTCCAAGCCCTTCTTTGGATTAACTAGTAAGGAGGGGAAAAGAAGCCCACTGTATCATTAGTGTGTGCTTCTCCCTCACTGTGGTCTTGCAGCTACCACTCCACCGTGTGCAAAACTCCCATCTTCTCGGTTTAATTTAAGGCACAGAGTGGAACCAGCCTGATCGTCTGAGTGCATCCACAGTGTTGACCAGCAACTGACTGACTTACGTATGATTTCTTGACCAATTTTAGTCCAGATGCAACAAGTACACAGGTCTGATTTTATGCTACACAATTATTTTTGAAAATGTATTTACATTAAAATGTCTTTAACTGAATCGTGCTTTCACTCTAGCTGAATAGAACATAGTTAATATAATCCTATAAAGGCTTCTACATAACAAAATTATTTTGCAAAGTTAATTCACAGTACAAATGTTTAATGAGGGCTTATCATCTGCAAGGCACTGTAATGGCTACTAAGACACAATTGCCAAAATGATACTAAAAGTAATATTAAGAGCTATTTATTGAACATATATAAAGCTTTGAGATTTTTTTTTACATAGAAAATATCATTAATGAGGTAGATATTATTATCATCCCTGTTTAATAAATAAGAAAACTGAAGCCTTGGTAATTAATAACTTACTCAAAGTCACACAACTGATAAGCGACAGGGCTATATAAATGGAAGAAACATTTTTGGTTTTCTCCACTTCTTACACTACCCAAAAATAATGTAGCTCTGACTGAAAGTTAGGCTTCCATGAATCAATCTGTAATATATAATATAAAAATTATTCATAATTTTATTCTACTAATTCATCAAATACTCAACACAAGGTCTTATTTTCTACTTCATTTTGATTAAAATGCCTCAAGTACCTAACAAATAAATATCAAAATCTATTTAAATAAAACTACATGCTTATCTTGAAAAGTTCATGTCAAAGAATCTAAATAACCAAAATTTTATATCTGTGTATATTTGAATTAATACACATTATTTGGGGGTACATGTATTTATTCGCATAATTTGAGTAATATGTTCCTTTATTAGGGCTCCTGGAAATTTCAATTATAGCTGCTGTAAGTCTGATGACAAGACCTAGATTCATTCAATATTAAACTACAGAAATCATATTATTCACTATTCCCAAGTGTAAAACGAAGTAACAACGTTTTTAATAACATAACCTAGAGAGTTAACATCCTTAGAGTTGATGTAAGTAAGATATGACTCTCACAGCGCTCATTTCACAGAGGTAAATGGTGAATTTATAACACTTTATCTGCATTCTCTTCCCCAAGTCTACTCAATCTAAATACATAAGTAAACACTTTATACTTTGGCCAGGGATTGTGATTCCAAAGATTTTCTTAAAAGAGAAAGCCACAGATGTAAACACTATTTTCAAAATAAGGTCAACATTCTAACTACGGTCACTGTGAGACGTCCTAAGGTAAGGGAAAGCCATTAACACCTGGCAAATCCCATGCTCTTCCAAGCTCCGTGCTAGATACTTTCTATATATCATCTCTTCCAAATTTCATCCTCAGAGCAATGTTTCAAGGCAGTTATTCTTTCCATTTTAAAGGCAAGGAAACTGAGGCCATGGCTGTTTAATATGCCTGAGGTCACAAGGCCCCAAGTGTCAATGTGTGAGCTCAAACACAAATCTATGTGACTCTATAATTTGTACCATTTCTCCTGTAGTTTAGGCCATTTTCTACTTTCTAGCTTGACATGCTTAATTAGCCCATCAATGACTTAAATACAACACGTGAATAATTAAAAGAAGTTAAAGGAGAGAAATGACATCAGAAAGAGTGTGGACGGCATCTTCCTACACCTCTGGACTTCGCCCGAGCACCTTTCACAATTATTAGTACACAAGAGCTATTTATTGAATAATGCAATGTATAAGAATATTGGCAAACTGAAATACTGCAAGGGTGATGAAGCATGAAACTTGTGAGAGGAATACAAGGAGAGGCAATTAATGTGGGCAGAAATGGCATAAGCACAGTATAGGTAAACACAGGTGAAAAGGAAAATCACCGAGTAACCAGTACCTATGAATTAGATTCATATAATTAAACATTAAAGAATTTTATCCTAGAAATATTTTCAAATGTAAGATAACTTTTGTAAAAGTTGTTTAGGTCCCACCTAATCGTCAGAGTTAACAAAAGTGCAAGCGATTATTAAACGTACCTTTTAGTTGGGGAACAAGTAAAGAACAAAAGTTTTCACTGTAAAGTTTGCCTTTGATGAAAATAGAACAGGGCAGACAGGAGTCGGTTCATTACTGAACTGAACCATCAAGAAAGGTGGTGGAGCCGTCTTCAATCAGACTCTTTAAAAATAAGATAAACCCTAATCTATCTTATATGATGTCAGCTCTACGCCTCAAATTCTTCAGATAATTTCCTTGCCCTTTCATTCTGTCTATTTTTAGAGAAAACCATCTATCTTAGAGGGACTATCAGAATTAGGTGGGAGGGCCTTAAAGTTGGGAGACCTTGAAATCACACCTGGTTCATTACCTCATGTCTTAACCAATAATTTGTGGCTAAATTCAAAACTACATGCTCAGCATTACAGAAGTCTACCCTTTGTGGGACCAGAGGGACTACGGGGCTTTAAAAAATGCTAAGAATTTTGAAAGGTTCTGCTGAAAGATTCCACAATTCCAAAGACGTAATGATGGTCACTGGCATTTTGTGTGTATGACCTAATGTACTTCTTACAAAATCCACAGTATGATTTTCTGCATTGTATACGTGAGGATTCAGGCACAGAGAGATCAAGCAAATTCCTAAAAATCACCCAGCAAATGAGTGGCGAATCCAGAATCTGAATCTAAATGCTTAGAATCCAGAGCTCCTTTTCTACCATGTTTGGAAACGGTCACCAACACCTGGATAATTTCATCTCAACACAGTTGGAAAATACCAAAAATGTCTTGTGAATAACAAAAATTTGGGTTAAAACATTGATGTAAACTCTACTTATGCAATAGCAAAAGTAAAAACTTGGCCCCTATACTTTCTCCTGACTGAAGGAAAGACATATATATTCTACCTTAAAAAAATAAGTATCCAACAGATATTCTTTTGTTATGAATGAATCTCATTAATCAGAACATTTCGAAATAATTAAACTTCTTTTTGCAAAATAGGGAAAAATGTTTTATCAATTTTACCGCATATATTAAAGAATTTTCTCATGCACGTACCTGCTTACAGACATATATTTCTCTAAAGCTTTTACATATCCATAGGTGTCACATAAAAAGAACATTTTCTCCAATGGCGACTGAAGAAAATTTTCATTAAATCAGAGAGGTTAAATAACCTTAACTTAAAAGTGAAAAATCGCATCCTGAATGAAATTATGCTTTAACTTATCTCCAGTATTTTTTTTCTTTTAATCAAAGGAATTCTTCCCCAAACTGAGAAGACAGAAACATTATGCAATAGGTGAGAATGCCAGGAGCCTACATTTTCTTTCAGATTCTTAAACTGTGGTATTATGGTCCTTTAAATAGAACACATTTTGATCCAAAATCTTGTGTAACTTTATGCTACAGTATAGAGAATACAAAGGTTTGTGTGGATCATGAGTAACATTAGAAATGACATCATAATAATCAGATATATTGTATCTTCATTTTTGTTTGCATTTTATTTTCCAGCTGCTGGTTTCAGAAAATTACCACCATAGTTCCTCTCTCCTTCACGCACAGCAGAGAGCAAATTGCAAAGTCATGCAAGGGTGAAAATGTGATTGAAATATAGGGATCTTTCTTAATGAAAAATGTTACTGCTTTGAAAATTATGGCTAAAACTATTTCAAAACTCGCTTATATTCTTAAGCCCTATGACACAACAGTCTCCATTTATAAATATACCATCAACTGTAAATTACTTTGGCTCCAAATATAAAGGCGTTGGGTTTTTTTCACAGAGCTTTTATGAACTGTATATATTTACATAAAATTATATTGGTGTTTGGGAGTATTTTGATCAGTTCTTGTTTTTCTTGAAATGGTTAGATGTCAGGATCTTTCAAAGTAAATTTAAATTTCATTCAGAAAAGTGAAAATGTTGCCAAAACCCTGAATCTAAGTGGGGCATCTGCTGGTATTTTCTAAACTCCTAAGTACATATTGAGATTCAATCTCTGACTTACAATATGACCAAACAGAAAATATTTCTTTGGAGTAAGTATTATTGTTTGTTACTGTTTTTAAGCTTTAAAAATATGCCAAATTTGAATAAAGATAGAGCGCTAAGGTTTCTGTTCAAAGGAAAAGCAAGTAGAACTGACTAATTCTTATATGAGTATGAAAGAAAACATGATAAAACACTTCAAGCAAAGGTAACCTTTGGTTTTTATAGTTTATCAAAAAGATAAAATTTTCTTGAAATAATGATGTTTAATTAACCTCCCAAGTAACCACTATATAAACAAATAATTTTTTAAAATTAGAGTTGAGATCATAAGGGGTTTATAACCTAATTAAAATTTAAGAAAAACAAGTGGATTCCTGATAGTGGCAACGGATGGCTGAATTTTACGTTTTCTCTCCTACCTGGTCCATCCCAGTCCCCTGTCTCCACTCCAGGCCGCCCTGGCTTCTCCGGCTGCGTGTCGCCATCTGACTCCGCCGTCTCCGGGACACCTCCGTCGCCTGGAAAACACCCGCACCAGACAGAAGGGGAAATGAGTCAACCCTACTGGACTTGAAAGCCCCGCAAAGGGATGTGCTTGGAATATGTCTAATTACATATTTGTTACATGTATTGTCATTATACTGACCAATGTCCACGATTTATATCTATTACAGCTTTATAAGAAACAAAACCAGCATTATTAATCAATCAATAAATAAGTTAACTGCTATAAACAATAAAGAACATCTCCATAAAAATTCTCATTTGGAGTTATTAATAGTATATAGAAAAAGAAAATTTAAAAAGCAGTACGGGATTTTTATAATGCTCTCTCGATACAGAAAACCTTAACTCATTTCTGAGTTATAATTTTTATAGAGGCAAGATGCAGCAGACAAAATTAAGTATCATAGAAAAAGACATATTTATGTTTTGGGTTGAATATAGTTTGTTTTCAAGAAGATCTTCTTGAAAATCCCACTCTAACAGGGTGTCCACAGAAATATGAACTAGAACGTTCTTTTAAATTATAAGAGACCTGAAAACAGAGTAACAAGAAAATGTGATGTCAGAAATAGAAAGAATGAATACTAAAAACATGAGAGCTAAATCTTGAATCTAACAATGCTAAAATTTTAAATTAAATTTCTTGCTCTCTGAAGTATTCAACAGCTATTTTCCATGTAGTTGCCCAAACCCAGAATAGTCTAAAATCTTTATATTATATAACACATACACTGAATTTTTAAAATCTTTCAAAGTAACCTACAAAATACAGACTTTCCAGGAAACCATTATTGCTACAAAGGATTTTAATGTGATGTTAATGTCAGTCTTGAACTTTAAACTCCATAAATTTTATATTTATTTGTATATACATAGCTTCACAAAATGAATCACTTCAGAAAGTGGAAAAGGTAAAGAGAGAACAGAAACCCAGTGACAACCCAGATAAACAATTTCCTTGGAGAGGATCACTGGTTGTGGTAGGCCACAGAGGAAAAAGTACCTGCCCCACACCACCAAACCCACGCCTGGAATTGAAGGTTCTTTGAAAGCTGAGTTATCTCTTCCTTTCATGATGATCAGAACAAACAGCAATAAAATTGTCTCCAGAAAATGTTTTTTGAGCATCTACCATGTTTAAGGAGCCATAGCAGGTATAGTTGGATATACACGGAAAAATAAAGTTCCTCTTTAGAAGTGGTATAAAGCTCATCAAAGAGAGTAAGTTCACAAATAATGAGGGTGTCCGACAAGGTCCAAGGGCCATAAGGAAGGTACGAAGGCTTGGTAGCTAGATAAGTAATCAACATCTATTTATTGAGTTTCCATGAACACATCTTTTCAGACCTCTGATTTTCCAGTTTTCCCTTAATTCCATAACAACATTGGCTCATGTCTCAGATAACCTTGCCCAAAATTTTGTGAGACTATAGTTAACTCTACTCTGAAATATTTTATTAGGCAAATTACACATTTAGAAGAAAAAATAATGATAAATATAGTGAGAAACAATTATGCTTGGAAAAATAATTGCAAAAATTAGAAATTGCAAGTTTTCATTTGAATCTGTAAGTGTTCATCTTTATTGGACAGAGGTGATATACACCATTCTTTACTAATTGATTAAAATACAACTTTTTGATTTCTAGGCATTGTGTTGAGCACTAAGCATACAAAACAAAGATCGGTCCTCAACTCACATAACTTGCAGATTAGGACAGAGACAAATCAATAGACTGCAACCCCATGTGATGAATGTTTTGATGGGAGAGTCCACGATACAAGGGGAGCACACGGGCGTGACACCTAACACGGGCTTGGTGCAGCAGAAGCTTCTGGGAGGAAGGAACCAAAAAAATATCTGATATTTTGGAGGCATGATCTTAGATAAAACTGAACTCTACAGGTATAATGTCCCAAGGCTCCATTTTTCAGATTAGAAATGAGAATCGTCTCCCCAAAGAATAATCCCTTATGAAACACATTATAGTAATTTAGTTGTTGTGCAAGAAAAACGGTGGCTTGAAGGTGGTTAAACTAAAGACATTTGAAGGATGCAAGAGTTGGGTCCAGATGAAATTTTAAGATGCCAAAGACAAACAGAGATACTGCTACCATATTAGGGTTAACTGAACAAGGTCCTTTCCTTCATTCAGTGTAGGCCAAACTTACCCACGATTATTCTCAGCCCATATCAGCAGGAAAAGGAAATGGCAGAATGACTACAAGTCCCAGCAGACCCTTGATGCACAGAGAAATTTGGTAAATCGCTCAAAATGAAAAACTATCATTCAGCTTATTAAGGGCTTGATTGAACTAGCAATTTCATATAATAAAATGCTTCCATTAAATGTCACTTAACTGCCAAGTCAAAACCGTGGAGCTTAGATTTCCACTTGGGCCAACATCTGGAGCAATATTCGGGATTGATAATCCTGATTCATGGAATGCTTTGCTCTAATTTGTCTCATAACGCAGCACACAGCATCAGAACTACTGAAAAACACTGCCGAGGGCTTCAAGAAGCACTGTAAACACAGCTGATTGTACACAATTGGCAGCTCAAAAGAAAAAATACATATCACTCAAATAGTGATAGATGTATATATTACTTTAATTAAAATAAATCCTGAGAGAGAATAGTTTAAAGTTTTTGCCTGATTATTTAATAGTGTTTTCTTAAAGTAAGAATACAAAAAAGAGAAAGATGGCCAATAACATAAGAAAGTCATATAAAATGATACACTTTAGCATAGAAAACAAAATGGGTCAGAATTAAGTTTATATTCATCTCAATATCTGCTATGTGCCCACTACAGAAACCACAAAGGTGAATGAAGGAGAGTTTACGTCATGGAGCTCAGATCCCATAGGAGACCTAAACACAGCTACCATTTCGTGGACACTACACAGCACTAACTAAATGCTTTATGACATCATGTCAACAATGTTGCCGTGCACTAGCATCCTTATATTTCAGAAGAGTAAACCCAGAGGCAGATGTGTGAAAAGATGCCCTGGCACATTGCTAGTAAGTGGCAGTGCCAAGAACTGATCCCAAGTCTATTAGGATCCAAAGGCCATAGTTCAAGCCCGTGAGGATATTACAAAGTTTACTGGATTTCAAACAACAAAGACCAACATGTGATCTGGATAGCTGTTTTCCCCACAAATATGCCTTGTTTCTTGCGCTTACATATTAAAATGAAATCTTTAACGGATTCAATCTTTATAAGCATTATTTTTTTCCTAAGGTGTACTACTATTTTACTTGGAACTTCGTAAAATCAACTACACGCAGATGCCTAATCAATAACCACTGCTCACTGACCAGTGAGGTAATTAGATTTTGGGTCCATTCTTTTTACCATAATCTATGGCAATAGCACTGCATTCACTAATTAATTGCTTTCAGCACATGATTTCTGTTTAATAACTAAAATCTGTCACATGTTCCAACTTTTACAGCCTTCATCTTCTAAGTTTATCTCAGGAAACTAGCTCTCATTTTTATGGTAATGTTTTTACCTAATTCATTCTTAATCTCCTTCCAAATGAAAAACGAAATGATTAAAAAATAATTTAATCGAGTATGAAATCTCCGAATTACTTTCACGAACACTATTTTACCCTCGCAAGAGAGACTTGCTTCTTTCCTATCAATATTTTTATCTTCATAGAAAGTTTATAAACAGGGCTTCATTTTGATATTAGCCCAATTCAAGCTTCTACTTGATTTGCGCGGAAATGACTATACTGACCATTGTTCTGTTTACTTCTATCCATTTTGGTTTTTTATGTTTGAAATCAGCAATCTAGAGTAGCTTATGGAAAATGGCATAGATAATTAATAGCCAACACGATAGTAACAAGTTAAAATATGGCTTTGAAAGCTTTTTTGGTAGGAAGAGTAAAGAGAGAGAGAAAAGGGTGCCAGGCAGAGAATTACAGGGAGCTAGGAATGCATTCGACACCCATTCATTTACCTGCTAAATTCTTTATTCACATACTTTTAAATAGAAATCTCAGTGTATTTTTAGCAAAGCACAAACACATTTAATGGGATAATCATTAAATATATTCAGAAACCAACTCATAAAATGATGAAATGGAATAAATGTCAAGCAGTAACAAAATCTATAATATTTCTAAAATTATGGCTATGGAGTTAATGGTTTTCCATTGCTAGATTATAACTCTTTTGTTGGTCTTTTATAAGACATCAGGCATATTTTGTGGGCCCTTCCATTTTTCTTAGTCTAGTTTTCAGAATCAATGAGAGCCCTATAGGAGGAAATTGAAGGTGTTATTGAGCAATATAATACACAGCACAAATGACTGGGGGAAATGCGCTGGAATATAGTCTTTGAAACACATGAAACAGAATCTTTAAGTTCCATATTAGGTAGTGCTGGCAAGGTGGTAAAAGGAAGGGCTCTACTCGGCAGGGAAAAATAATTTCAAAAACACAAGGAGCCCGGCCAGCGTGGCTCAGTGGTTGAGCATCAACTTATGATCCAGGAGATCGGGGTTCAATTCCCTGTCCGGGCACAGGCCCGGGTTGCGAGCTCCATCCCCAGTCTGGGGCGTGCAGGAGGCAGCCGATCAATGAATCAATGACTCTCTCATCATTGATGTTTTTCTCTCTCTCTCCCTCTCCTTTCCCCTCTCTGAAATCAATAAAACAAAACAAAACAAAACAAACACACACATTTTAAAAAAACAAACAAAACAAAATACACAAGCAAACACCTTTTCACCAAAAGTCAGATATTCCTCTAGAAATTAAAGATCTGTCACATTCTGAGACAGTCACGTCTTCAGCACAAAAGAGCAGGACTGTTTGCAAGCAGCCGTGCAAGCAAACAGCCTTTCTCAACCCTGCTCTTTTAATCCATGTAGTTCCTATCAATGGTAACCTCTTATAGAAATTCTTGTACAATATAACTATTGAACTTTCTTGACTAGGAGTGTTACTGCCGCTGTTAGTCATCCCTATAATGTATTTTGCAATCAGCTAAATCATCAAAGTATTTTTTAACAATGAACAGTTCAGAAGTGACAGATCGACTTTCTTGTTCACAACTGCTTATCAGAGAAAAGATATCACATATGTTTTCCAGGTGCTTCCTATAGTTAGGATACCTTCACAGAAGCCGCTCATAAAAGATAAGGTCATAAAAGAGATGAAAAATATGAGCTTCATACACTTATGGTTTTATCATCAGACAAGATAGCTTTGGTGAAAGTACTTTAACACTCAAAAACAGAAAACTGTAGCTCGAATTGAAGGGCGAGGACGTGCGAGTTTAAGATTTCAGTTGGTGTTTGCTTTGCCTAATAGTCTCACAATGTCGTCTGGCTTAAAACAATTGTTTGGCTACCGATTAGCCAAACAAAAGTGTCACGTTAAATGAACTCTCTATTGCCAAACTGTACACAGAGTTAGATCTCCAGATATAAAAACTAAAAAACATGTACTGATTTTTTTTTTTTTTGCTAATACCTAAAAGGAAATCTAAACATTTCAACTGAAAAAGAATAGATCCTTTATTCTGTGGATCCCTACTCTAATGGTGTCTGACTCGAGTCTCCTTTTGAATTACCACAAATGTATAAGAAAATGTAGGATTTTTGCCAAGTACTGGATAATTATACTCAGCACACAATGAATTTTAAAAATGCATGTGATTTTCTTGAAACTTATATAATAGCCTTTTCATATCCTAGAATATGAACAATTAAGGAGATTCAAAAAAACAGAATCCACATTTTTTATTATAAATTTTCAGATCCTGGGTGAGGAAACCATCCTGAGACAGTTGATGACAGTGGTTCAAGTCTAAGTCTTATTTTGAAAAGAAACTCAATCTCTACAGCCAATGTACACTATTGCAATTTATGGCATTTTATTATAGCTTATAAGGAAAACTTATTGAAAACATTAACATTTATGGTCACTATAGTATATAAAAGTCACATTAGAAGTATTGATAACTTAGGAAGAAAAAAGTGATTTATAAATTCTTTCCACAGTACTGAACATTTATCCCTGATGTCAATAGCATCCTTCATGTGGAAAGAGTCTCTCTCAAACTTTAAGCTCCCTGAAGATTTGGAGCATGAGGTTAAGTTTCCATTGAGTTAAAATAAGGCAAAGTCTCAGCAGTATATCATTCAAAGAATTTTATTCCTCGATATTTCTCTCAGTGAGCATTTGTAAAAGTCAAATATATCAGCGAGTATGGGAGGAAGGACATCCTACTTTAAAGATGTTTCTACAATATGTATCTGGAATGGACTGACTGCCACAATGCTTTGAGTCATTAATTATCCCAATAATCAAGCAAAGACAAAAACTATGCCCTTTGCATGAGCTGAAAACTCTCCATAGTAACAAAATTTAGAGCTGGCATGAGGCCGCCTGATTAAATAAATAAATAAAAAAGACCACATTTTCCAGCCTCCCTTCTGGTGAGGTGGCCCACTACTTAAGACTACGTTCTGGCGGCCAGTGTGGCTCAGTGGTTGAGCGTTGACCTAGGATCCAGGAGATCCGGGTTCGATTCCAGGTCAGGACACATGCCGGGGTTGTGGACTCGATCCCCAGAAGGGGGCGTGCAGGAGGCAGCCGATCAATGCCTCTCTCATCATTGATGTTTCTCTCTCTCTCCCTCTCCCTTCCTCTCTGAAATCAATAAAAACATATTAAAAAAAAAAAGACTATGTTCTGGAGAATGGGTTGTTAAGTGGGGAAGCCCTTGGAAGCTCCCAGGATCCTCTTCTTACAACTGAATCTAATGCTAATGGCGTTTCCCTACGTGTGAGAAGGATTCTAGGTCACGTCAGTCCCGTCCCGACTCAGATCCACATCTAGCTTCTGCCACCAGGGGTGTTCCAAGTGCGTTATCACAAGACCCATTCGGACTCTACCGCAAGGCCTTCCCGCATCGCCTCCTCCCTCCGGGCCGGCAAGAGGTCCTTGGCTGCTGGCGATAACACAGGAAAAACATAGATAGGATCCACAGCATCGTCTAGATTTTCAGGAACGTGGGAGAATTTCTGTTTTCCCCCGTTTTAATTTTTAACACAGTCCTCTCAGGAGTATGTGTGGTCTCTCTTTAGGCTCAGGGCAACCTCCAGTGATAAGAGATTTGAAATTAAAATACCTACTGTAAATCCTGCGACATTTTACAAATCTTATTCAAGGTTTTCCAAATATTAGGAACCTGAAACCAAACTTAAACATTCTTGCTCATTGCTGTTAGGAGACATATTTACTGAAGGAACCTAGAGGGACTGATTCCAGTTTTGTGGAGCCTAAAGCTTATACAAGTTGGGAGGCCCTCCTTAAAAGAATACAAAGTTTTAACTACAAAATTAGATGCAGGGCTTCGGAAGGAGTCTTTCCAAGTGAGGGGTATTAGAACCACACTACACTACGCTGCAGTCGTAGGTCTAACCTTCAATATAAGAATATCTAATTAAACAATTGTTAAACAAGCATAAAAGGTGAATGAGCGGATCTGATATTTATTTGATCATGTTACGTGTGAGCATAAGATAGGCATTTTACAGAGATTTTCAAAATTCCTTCCTTTTATTAATGATCTGATTTTTTAGGGCCACCTTAAAAGTTTCCCAACACAACTGCCAATATTATACAGAAAACATCATTGTTTTTTAAATTGTGTTTTCCTTAGGATATAACACACTGCTACCTTAATCAGCCCCAAATCAGCATTTTCTCCGCTTCTTATCCATATTTCCTTGTCTCGCTTGTGCATACATTTTACCAGATGAGTGTTATCTTTAAGAAATGAGAACATTCTTTCTATGTTCCCCTTCCTGCCTTTGTACATGCGTGGTCATATATGGGCACCCACACACATCTATGCTACCATAATACAACCAGAAATAAACAGCATAGGTTTTCAGCGTTGGCTAACTAGCCAGCACCATAACCGGCATTGAAACAAACATACAAAGAGAAGCTTATCTAAAAATCCCACGTATAGCGCCTTGTGCTGATTCTATGGCAACGTCAGAAATTACATCAAACCCCATTGTTAAACAGGTAGGCGGGCGAAGTGTTGATGCATCTGTACTATAGATTTCCAGCTTGATAAATCTCTATCTTTAGAAATAACCCTTAAAGAAACCTCCGCTTCTCACTGTCAGAAAAATATAATCGCGGCCTAGTGTCTGCGCAACTCCACTTCCCATGTCTGCGGCGCGCGCAAGACTTGGTGAGATACAGCCACTGTCAGGTTTCAGAACAGTTCCTTGTCTAATCTTTCCTCTCCTCCAGATCTTCGATACAGAACCTGCCCGAACGCGCTGCTTACTTTCCCAGTCCCTCTGTTTATCTCGCTTCCACTCCTACCATCTGCTGCGCGGCACTTCCTTCAGAAAAGCGAGAAGTTTTCACAGTGCCCAGAGCGCTCCCTGCGAACAATGCCCCGTTCCCTTCTTCCTTCCTCCCTCCACTTTTTATTTGCTCTTATTTTGTGTGAGGGTCAAGCAGTTTTAAAGGGTTCACTTTGCAAGCATTTCTGCAGGGCTGAAATTCCTACCCAGAGGGTTTTCATGGATATGTAAACATTTTGCCGTTGATTACTGACTTCTGACCAAATACACACATTTTGGGTTGTCCCCACTCCTTTGAATTACCCGAGAACAACCTCACAGGAAACAAGCAGTGAGGGGTTGTGGCTTATTTCATGCCACCGAATCAGGAAAACTTAGTCATCCAGCTCATATAATGAGTGTAAAGAGCTTGCAGTGTAGCCTCTCATTCTATCAAAATACCAATCCTACCTACTGCTGGTTAATTCATTAAAGAAATACCAAAATGATAGAAATAGTTTAAGCACCTCCCTTACCTTAACGTTTTTTAATTTCTTGTTTTTATCTTACTCTTGACCGACACATCATGCTTGATACATGTTTAATTAGAGAATGGCAGGTTAAAAATACCCTGAAAATCGAATTTACACTTCCTACGTCCAGGCCTCCTCAGATGTGCCCATCTCCTTCTACAGGGATGATGCAATGACGGACATCCGAACGCAACGTCAGCTCTCTGTTTTCATCCGTGAAACACCTAAGTTTCAGCTCAGTATTACCTGTAGTAGTTTGGTGACTTCGGCCAAGTGACTGCACCTTGGGAAGTGACAGGTGAAAACATCACCTACCCTGCCGGGCAGCAAGCTGATTAGAGATGGCACACGAGCAGCAAGATGTGTGGCTGTCCGGGGCCGTGGGCAGGTGAAAGTTGTTATTACCATTATTGTAATTATTCTAATTGGCACCCGGTTCCAGCGTCAGCCTCTGGGATCTCACTGGACTACAGGAAAGCGGCTGAGCCAGCGATCTGCCTGCGGTATCAGTATTTACTTCAGTGGCATCAGAAGTTCAGTTATTTTTATCTGACCTTTTAAGAACAACAAGTGACCGGCTATATGACTATAATTAAATTCATCATACCGCAGATTTCCACAGCTCCCTTTATACTCTCTAGGCCTCCCGGACGTAAAGAGGAGCCCATCAGGTAACAGGGGGGCAAATGCTCCAAGACTGCCTGTTGCTTCCGGAATGATAAACACGGTGAAAAATGCTACATACTAACAAGAAAATACGAATTTTATATTAGAATATTAAAAGCTTTGAAAATATTAATTGAAACCTAAATAATACCCTAGTACAGAACCAATGAAATATTTTTAAATCATTTGTAATGTTTAAGGGCAAAAAGTAGAGGAGACAGAGCTAGTTCCAAGAGATGAGTTTCTCTAAAAGGGTAACATTTTATCTCAAATCATAATGTGAGCAACAGTAAAATTCAGGGTTGCTAACTATGTTAATTCTACATGATTTAAATATGTTAGCTTTCCAGGCTTTCCTAAAGCTATTCAGATTTTTAATTATCTTTTAAATAGAAATAGAAATTAAGAGTTAGTAGATATAAATGATTAGCAGACATTAATGAAGATCTGTATGATTTTTATATATATTGAATTTCAGCAAATAAAATGGAAATAGTCATATTTTTAATTTGAAATCACTACTTGTATCATTACAACTTGATCAAAACCACTTCCTTCATTCAACCTGAAACATCACAGAGGAAACGACATAGCAATAAAAAGGCTTACAAATAAGTAGCTCTCCTTGAGAGTGCTCAGCTAGAATGAATGATTAACTAACTCAACATTTAGCTGAAAAGTGAAAAATTCAATCAGTCATGCAGATGTCTCCTAATATCCAGATGTTCTGATTTGTATACATAACAGGGGACTGAATAAATTCTTACCCTTCTCCTGATTTTCAACATTTTAGGGAAAACAATAAACCTACACTAAATTCTACAGCTCAAAAAAAAATGTTCTCATGCTTGCAAAATCCTTAAACATAAGATCAAAGAAGACAATTTTTGGAATGGTAAAAATGGTGTTATATTAACAAATCTCTCAACACCCTATGTGTCAGAAAGAAGCAGGATAAAACACACTTTATCACAATATGAAATTGCCTCATAAATTACAAATAACTATAGAATTATGTATTTTATCAAGGTTTAATATGTTTCAAAAATGTCTAGCAGATTGCACAGTGGAGACCTACGGATGGTTGGCTCACAAAAAAAAAACAATGAATTCGTTTATCGTATGCAAAAAAGTGGTATAATTACCACACATGATTCGTATAAATGATATCATGAGTCATTTTGACACAGAGTAAGAGCAATCATTTCAGTTTTGTTGAAGTTGGAACAGAGGGGAAGTAGGCAGACCAAGCTTGACCTGGCCTTTACATACACAAACTAAATCATGGACAAAATTTGCACACCTTCTGGTTCCATCAAAACCAAGAAAACCCTGACTCCCTTCGGAGAATAAATTGCCATTAAATGAACCCTCACTTTACCAACAGTTGTGTTTTTAAGAAAAAAAATTAATCTGATTCCAAAAAAACCTGTTTTTTGAGGGTTTTAGGTGGCCAAACAAGTATGAAACTACAATGTCATATGGTGTGTTTTTTTATTTCTTAACGTCTTGGGTTAAAAATATAAATAAGACACATAGCTTTTATTTCTGGTTTCAACAATGTACTACTTTTCATTTTGCATTGCTGGATGACTTATGTGAGAAAAATTTAAATAATTTTTTTTTTAAAAAAAAAAGAAGTACTGAATCCAGGATAACAGAAGGTTTTTGCCAAGGAACAATAATGTCATGTGGAGGGAGGGGGAGACGGTGGAGAAGGGAAGGGAGGTTCCTGCCAAGCAAAGCTGGGGGCTGTTCAATCAGCTCTATCAGGGCTCCATCAGTGTCTCCACTCCAGCCAAATCCAGAGGAAACAAGGAGTCAAAGATTCAGGTCAATAAGCTTATAGGCGATTTGCACAAACAGCTCCTCCAGCAAGGTAAAAAACAAAGTCATATTGGCTTTTCTTTTTCATTCCTTCTCTTTGAACTCCCCGGTCCAAACACACTCTGGAAATGTCAATGTTATATGCAAGAATTTAAAAAGCTCAGTTTCTTAATCCTGTTCAGAAAAAAAGGAACAGGGTTGCCTGTAAAGATCTCCTTTCTTATGGAAATCAAAGTGATTATGGGAGAGCCTCTTTCTGTGGATTCTGATTCCAGTTGCCCAAGAGTCAGAGGAGAAAAACATGTCCCCTTAAAGGCATAAAAGAAGTGAAAATAAACAATATGATTGAAAAGGGTTTATGAAATACAGGTAAACAGACTTCCTGAACTAAAAATAATAATAATAATAATAAAATGAAAAGAAGATAGGAAAGAGTAAAGCATGAATGTTTGACACTGCGTCAAATGAAAAACACGCAGTTACCACTCCCAGGACCAGATCTGCATGAAGGTGTGTTTCCCTCTTCTCAGTATTAAGGGTCTAGATAATATTTTTGTTGTTTTAGCTTAACCTAGGGAAGCAGTGAGGATACATGCCAACAAGCTAGACTCGGGTTTGTTATCGTCTAAGGAGAAATAGCTTTTCCTTAGTTATTTCCTAATTTTTAAACAAAGCAACAAAACTTATAGACAGAAAGAAAAGAAAGGGGGTGGGGAGAGGGACCTTTCGGTATCTCTGGCAACCTACTGGTAGAGACAGTTAAGCACAATAATGAAAATGGTTCTGATCCTCATGCCTCCTCCTCTGTATCTTTCAGATACAAGGATGTGGAAAGATACAGAACACACACACCCAGCTCTGGTATTGCGGAAGGGAGCAGAGTGACTCACATCATTCTCAAACACCCCAAACTGCTCTTCCGGAAACCACATTAATGAGCTACAGATGGAGCCTCATCAAGCCCTTGGCTGCAGGGATGATTCTGATTGGGGTTATCTGTATCTCCTGACAGCTTCCCCAGTCTGCTGGCTTCCATTTCTTACTTTGAAAAAAAAAAAAAAATGTATTGAATTTATTGGGGTGACATTGGTTAATAAAATTCTATAGGTTTCAGGTGTACAATTCTATAATACATCGTGCGTATATTGTATTGTGTGCTCACCATCCCAAGTCAAGTCTCCTTCCATCACCATTTATTCCCGCTTTACCTTCTTCCACCTCCCCCCACACCCCCTTTCCTCTGATAATTGCCACATGTTGCCTGGGCCTGTGAGTGTTTTGGGTTTTTTTACTTTCTGCAGCCCTTTCTTCTCTAGGTATCTCCACATTGTGTCATGACCATGGTGCTTCTCCGGGTTATGCTCCAACTCTCCTCTGGGGCTCTCCCAAGCCTTCCACAGTGGTGAAGCCAACAGATTCCTAGAGCAACGAGCTCTACAGGTATGACGACCCTCCTACTCCCCAGCTCTCTGCTGTCCCCTTCTGGCTCCCTGTAACTCTCGCCCCATAGATCAGCCAACTTGACTCAGTACTAGAAGCCCACTCCCTCTCCTGAGGTCTCTGCTCCAAGTTCACCTTCCCCATCGCTATTTATAAAGTAGCCTGCAGGTGCACGCACACAAACACGCAATGTCGCTCTACCACACCTACTGTTCTGTTTTTCTTCATAGTGGTCAACATCACCCGTCATGTCATACAAAGTGAGTCTGACTGTTTATTGTTTCTCCACTTCAGAATGGGACTGGGATTGACAAAATTAAAAGCTCCTCAGGTTGTTTTCCAGACCACAGGTGTTTCAATTTATATTAACAGGCTTAGTTCTAAACATGCATGGAGGTATTTCTATGTTTACTATATAAACCAGAAGAAAGGCAGAAAAAAAATCACTGAAGCAAATAAACCAGTACCACAGAAACCGTGTAGCACTTTACAGACACAGCCTTGATGTCTTCGTCATCTATAAATTCAAGGAAATAATTCTTGCTTGTTTCCTTCCTCTCAGAGATACTGTGAGGCAAGATGCCAAACTATCTAAACTCATTAAAGAAAAGATGACACAAATTAAAAGTATTACTTTACGTTCTGCTAAAATTCTTAAAATCTAAGGGTACCAAAGTAACCTTAAATAGTATTTTTAAATAAACATAGTTCATTTCATTCATTTCAAAGATGAAAACTAGAAACATTAAATATGCAACCAAACCAAAGTAAAAAGTGACATAGGAAACTCCAATAGAATTGTCAGGCTCAAAGTTTAGGCTCGTGACTATAACAAGGGTTTGTTAAAGATGATCTCTTCCAAACTTAATTGTGAATATTTGTGCTTTAGATTCATATGATTAAGAATTCTACATATGTAAAGCTAACAAAATTCTGACCAACATTTTTTTGACATTGCTGTGGAATATTACATTATGAGAGTGATGTGATCATATTTAATCACATGTTTTATGATGACTGGCAACTTTACTAATATTAATAAATGCTTTGAGACTTGTCAAAAAGCCTTCACTTTCACAACAATAAAATAGATATAGCCATATAGGACTGAGGAAAATATCCCAAGAGTAAGAGTCATTCTAGACACTGAAGATATCCTGTGTAATGTAGCAGCTCAATTTCAAAAGGAAGTAAGAACTTTAACCTATAATAAGCTAAGTCTCAACAAAGAGTAGAGTTTATTTTCCTTTTCTGAAAATAGGAAATTACAATAGCATGTGGTTGCTTTTATACAAAACACAGTTGCTAAAATATGAATAAAGATATCATAACTATAGGTGCATCCTCAGTACTCCTTCTTGAAAATGTGTCAAAATGACAGGGGCACTTATAATTTCCAAAGATTGAGCACCTTAATTAATCAGAAATATAATTCTATTACTTATAAATTGTAGAACACATATACTTATGTGAGCAAGGGTTTACATTTCTTTTCCTTAAGTTTCTTTCTCCTAGGCCTTTGCTCCCGTACACTCCCCTTGATCCCAGACAAGGCAATAGAAGAGGTGATGCAGCTGTGGACAATGTATCCTTGAACAGGCATGGTCAGGCCAACCCAACAAGGAGTCAAGATATCATCTTATTGAGACATCACCAGATGACCAATATGCATGGTCAGGCCAACCCAACAAGGAGTCAAGATATCATCTTATCGAGACATGGCCAGATGACCAATATGTATGGTCAGGATGACCCGACAAGGAGTCAAGATATCTTCTTATCAAGACATCGCCAGAAGACCAAGAACAAAAGGATGACATTGGCGGACTTCTGGGTCTGCACATAGCTGCATTCCGCTCCCAGCCTCAGTTTACCCCATTTCCCTATATAACCCTATCCCTCAGGCCATTTCTTAAGACAGGTTTTGGATGCCCGTATGCTCCCTGTCTTCTTGGTTGGTGGCCTTCTCAATAAACGCCTTATATGATTCAACCCTGCCTCTGCTGAATTGGATACAGAGACAGGCAGCCTGAACCCCACCAGGGTTTCCTGATAACAAAAACACCTTATTTGGACAACTTAAGATATTTTAGCCATGTTTTTGTGCTATGAGTTTTTTTAACTACTACCCTTTGTTTAATAAGGAAAAAAGCATTTGATGTTCAAAAATGTTACCCATTTGGGCAACTATGTCACTGCGAAATTTTGATCATAGCTAGATCTTTAAGTGGAGAAACTTTCCAAATAAATCAGCTCATTTTCCTATGTATACTGACAAGTTTTAAGTTGTCACAAATGATTTAGAATATATGCAAAAAGTATGTTTCATTAATGATCCAAAGTTAAAAATATTTTTCTTAACAATAATTTTTACCTGCTTTTTAAATCATGACACTAACATCATTAACCATTTAAATACTTATATTCTTTTAATGCATAATCTATCTTCTTTCCTGAAACTAGCAAGAAAACATAATTATGTGTCACTGAGAATATGTGAATTTCTACCGAAAGATTAGCTTCCAATTCTCCAGAGAGAAAATTTTCTCTTCCTACTGAGGCTAATCAACTTAAGTGAAAAATGGATGGAGTTCCTAGTATGACTTCAAGGGGATGTAATCTATATCAAAGACCTGTCTCTCTTTCATACTAGTTCCTGCTGACTTCAGTGGGAATGCCCTGGTCTCATTCTATGAGAGTAAAATAATAAAGTTATTTTCCTATTAAGTAAGGCAGCAGTAATTGAAATAGTAATAGTAATATCTATCCTGAAAATATTGTATGGAAATAAGAATTCTAATTCCCACCCATCATCATTTTCTAGTTTTAAACTAAACATTGGAGAATTATGTTTATAATATAAAATATATCAATTACATATTATTATATACACCAATTACATATTATTTAATATATTATATATGATAGATTAAACATTATTTAGATAATATTTGGTGTATTTTTCAAATTTCCAACAGTTCATCAAACAATGTTCTTAATAATTGTGATTCATTTTCCTTAGTTTCTAAAGGCCTGTAATTATTTTTCACAAGTTAGGACTCTTTATTATAGATGGAGGTTATTGCCCGGAGACCATAATCATGAAGTCATATAACCATCAGTCTATTTTCTTCCAATAAACTACTAACTTAAAACTTGGAATCCTATATAGGCCTTAACCAATGGTCATCCCCAAAAAGCAAAACATATTTAATAATACCTATCAGTAATGCTTCCCTAGATTAATTAAACTGACAAGAATGTCTGAATCCATACACCAACTCTTTTAAGGACAAGAGCAAGAATAAACAGGACCTTCTAACTGGTGGTCCCTTTCCTTTCTTGTCACCCCACGACATAAGGGAGGTACTCTCCAGTGAACTAAGGACATTAGCTGATGAAGGAGGACAGTGGGATGTCTTCACATTGACCTGAAAACTCTTCAACTCCAGCCAGCTCTTATATGTATTGCCGTGGCTACGTATCATCAAGAAATGGTTCTAACATCCAGAACAACTAAGGAAATTATTTATTTGGCCTGAAATCTGAGTCAACTAACAAAGAAGGTATCTATTCTGTCTGTACCATTCTTATATTCAACCAGAATCTCTGAAGTGGAGGCAAGGACCAGGTTGCAAGGCCACCCTGAAGTCTTCAGGAGAATGGTCAGAGAGAGGACTCTCCAAAAGGGTTGAATTTCAGTGGATCCAGTGCTGGTGCTGACTCCGCTCCCATGGTTTTAGGTCATGGGGCTTCGCTGACCTCAGGGATGGAAACTAGCTGGCTTCTTTTGATCATAATACATGAGAAGTCACACTGGAATTTTAATAATATGTATCAACCATGTATGTGGCCACAGAGAAATGTTTATTAGCAGTTTTTTGGGAGCTATGTCAGCATCCTTGATTTCAGACTATCAGGTCCAATCAACAAATTCACACAAACACATGAAAAAAGCATTGCACATAATTTCTCTGCCTGCCTAAAACATACACATGTCTGAATAAAAATGGTGCAAACAAACGGGCAGACGGAGGTAGAAGCACACTCTCAGTCATGCTCTCTGGGAAATTATCATGATAAAATCAACAAAACCGATGTTCTAAGGCAAAGAAGTGATCCAAACACTTGTGAAACCGTACGTTGGTGGAGGAGACGATAGAAGACTCCCCTCACTTGTAGAGACAAAACAATCAAACAAACAAAAAATAAAAAAGAATCATGAGAAACCGTAAACTCACTTCTGAAAAAAGCAAGCAAATCTGTATGTAAGCTGAGTGTACACAGTTACTGGGAGGGGCCACCAGGATTCAAGTCAAGGTTAAAAATGAGCTGAGATACACGTTCTCAAGTTCTTCTTCTGTCTTAATGGTAGTGTGTCAAAAGAGTTTCTAGAATGGAGAGTGTGTATTTCCTTATTTGACAATATCTTAAAAAAAAGCACCATCCTGTGTTGAAAGTCAACATCAAATACCTACAGCACTCAGTTTTCAAAGGGAGTGAGCCAGAAACTTGGGCAAAGACTCTACCCATTCACTGCTTACACTCAATGCCTCATTCAGTACCTCGCAAACAACTGACATTCAATAAATATTTGTTGAAAAATCAGTGAATAATTGATAAACATTTAAGGTATTCTAGTTGACTGGCGAACCAACATGAAAATGTTCATAGTTAACTGGCCAATCAACATGAAACTGTTTAAAATATACACTAGGACTTATTAAAGTGGAATTATTTCTTTTATCCTTCAAATTATTTTATGTTTAAAAAATTCTGCAGGTATTTTCAGACTGTTGTATTACATATTAGCCACTCGAGCACCTTTACCCTATCAGTGCATTTTTTAAACTTTACAAAATCATCTGAGTAAACGGACGCACATGGTGCACCCAGCCATCAGTGATTACCTTTGTTACAGAAGTATTCCACGTCCTCGCAGCTCAGGTTCTCAGGCCCAAATTCTGTGGGAAAGCTTTCCTCCAATGGCAAGTCCCCCTTTGAGATGATGTCTGTGTCCTCGGATGGACATTCTTCTTCTTCGTCAATGGCGTCTTCTAGCGGCCCTTGAAAAAGAATCAGGGACACTGTTCCAAAAATATCCAAAGATAGTGAAATAAAATCCTTAAAGAGGATCTTTTTGATTAAGGTGGTGGAAAAAAATGTATTCTTATCAAGAGGCCAAACAGTCCCACCAATGGTACTCACACAAGATAATGCGACATCCACATTCACAGGTGACAGGGACCCATGATGAGTGGAAGGAAACCTCTACCTCCAACCCTTCCCCACCCCAACTCCAAGCCCAAAGCTTATTTTTTCTTAATTCTCCGTGAAGAGCAAAACTGCGCCTTATGTTCATTTGTTAGAATTAACTACCTGGTAAAAAGTACAAGTCTCTTTTACAGGGTTGTACAATTTTACCTGAGATTTTAATAAAGATTTAAAGTAATGGAATGCATTTTAATTGAACTGAGATTTTAATAAAGTCTATACTTTTAAAAAACCCATCGTACGAGTGGATTCCAAGAAAAGATTTCATTATATGTGTTTGAGGCTGGAAGAAAAATTACATATTTCTCTCCCTGATGAAAGTATAACCCTATTCATAATTAATTGAATTTTTTCTGAAATGAAAAGTCGTTTTCTAATGAAAAATGTAATTGGTATTTATGTGATACTTTTTCAGTAATAAAAATACAACTTCCTTAGAGTGAATGAGTGAGGGGCGCTACATTAATGGGCCTACTTCGCTGAAAGGAAAGGGAGGGCTGCAGTTGTTCAGATGGATCAGAAGTGGGCCACGTGCAATACCGCAGGGCTGCTGAGACTTCAGGTTGCACTGAAGAATCGAAGTCTCGGAGTCATTCTTACTAAGCAGAAGCCTGCAGGGGCTCCTAAAGAAGCAACGTGGCACTTTATCCAAAGAACGCCATCGGTACTAATTGTCACTCATGTCGGCAGTCTCATCAGACAGGCTCAGTACTGAAAAGGCTTAGGCAGTCCCTTTCTCTAAGTTCTTAGCAATGCTCTAGGAAAATTTCAGGACCAAAGACAACTCATAAATAACTTAAAGTAGTGACTATACTGCAAATGTTGTTCTACGTGTTGGCAAACAGGCATAAGTACACACGGCACAGCAGTGTATCTGGTGTTTGCCCAAAAGCCAGTTTCCAAAGGGCTGAATTCATATTTCACGGAGAGAATTAGCTGCATGGATTTAATTGAGACACATCCAAGCAAAGAATTTCTTATGGAGTTTCTTTATCCTTTTAAAAATTCATTTATGCCTTTTTTTCCTTTAAAATAGCAAATGTTAAGGAAGAAAGATTGCCTAGTTCCAAACACTTGGGTAATGTGTTTTCTTGTATTCAAGGTGGAGTGTTCAAAAAAATGGATTTCTGTACAAATCACATTCAAAAGTCATGGATCTCATATTAGTTTTTATTTCTTATCATTATTTCAAGTTTAAAACTATAATCTTTCACTTTTAAAACAAATGTCAAGTAGCAAGATACGCAAGGAATATATAAAGTAGTAATAATATAAATTATAATCATTAAACATTTATCTGATAATTCTAAATATTAATTCTGAGTCTCATGAGTAATAGAATATTTTTCATATTTTTTCAAAACACTTAATTATAACAAGTTTGGTTAAAAGAAAATGTGTGAAGCTTCCTCGTTTGTATTTCATGTAGGGCTTCCAAAGCACTTTCTTATGTAATCTTTAAAATAACCTAGTGAGTCTATTATGTTCATCAGTTTATTTTGTTCATTAGATTCCACGTGAGTGAGATCACGTGATATTTGTCTTTCTCTGTCTGGCTTATTTCCCTTAGCATAATACTCTCCAGGTCCCTCCATGCTGTGCCAAAGGGTAAGAGACCCTTCTTTACAGCTGCGTAGTATTCCAGGGTGTGAATGTCCCACAGCTGTTTTATCCACTCATCTCCTGATGGGCACTTGGGCTGTTTCCAGATCTTAGCTATTGTAAATGGCGCTGCTATGAACATAGGAGTGCTTAAGTTCTTTCTGATTAGTGTTTTAGGATTCTTGGGATATATTCCTAGAAGTGGGATCACTGGGTCAAAAGGTGACACAGAAGCATGGAACAGACTGACGAATCTCAGAGGGAAGGTGAGGGTGGGTGGGGAAAGGTTAACCAAAGAACTTATACGCACATATGCATAACCCATGGACATGGACAATAGTGTGGGGAAGGCCTGGGGCGGGGGGTGGGGGCGGGATGCAAGGGGTTAATGGGGGAGAAAAGGAGACATCTGTAATATTTTCAACAATCAAGATAAATTTAAAAAAATAATAAATAAATAAATAAAATAACCCAGTGAGGTAGTTACGGGAATTACTACTGTTTTCATTTTGTATATCTGGAAAGTAAAGTTCAGGAGGTTAGTTAACTAGAATCAGGTTACAAACTAACAAGTAAAGAAGTTGATGTGAGAAACATGCACTCGAAACCTACAGAAGCTTACTAACCAGGGTTACCCCAATTAAATTTAATAAAACCTCAAGATTTTAAAAATAACTTTTGTTAATATATCATACTACTATGCAAGCCATTCTTTAGTAGTTATAAACACTATAAAATATAGATAACCCATAAACATAAAACCTTCAGAACTGATTAATCATATTAATATAACTATTTATTCATAAGTGCTTAAAGATCTAGTCACTAAAAACTGAGAAACCTCTTATTGCTCTTCTCAGATTACTGAGACTATAAAATATTAGACAGCCCCCCAAAAATGAGTGATCATTTTGTACCCTTTACTAACTCTACAATAATGGATTACTAATATTTAATTATTTATGTACTTTACATCCATACTGAATCAATCTGTACAGTAATGGCCTTAATGTCAGTTATAACAGAAATGACAATATATACTTCTTTCTGAATATATACCCTGCATTTTGCTAATGAAAAAGATGTCTAATTGTAAAATAATATTTATAATAGTTCATATATATTTTAGTAAATTCTTTTTTATTATTTCTGGCTGCTCTTCCATTATTAAAGCCTGTATATTATAAACAGAAGAAATGCATATTATAAGTATAAAACCAGTACTAATAAAAATGCTTTCTTTTTAATAAATGATATTCCGAGCATGTATGTTATGATTCTCAGAAGGGTTTTATTAAACATAATATGTAATTGAACAATTATTTAAAATACTCAATGACTTCAAAAACTGGCTCCCATAGTATAATATCAAATTCAAATGTAATAGTTTCATTAAAGGTTAAATGGAAAAACCTCATGTGAAAGTTTAAAAGGAAACAAATCCACAAAATTGCTTATTTTATCAAAGACTATAATAAAATCTTAATTGATAGTATAGTTTCCCATTTTCCGGGGACTGTTTTATTTTATGTGTTGGGCTATCAATTTGCAATTCCAAGCATGTAACTGAAAACAAGCACTCCTGTTCAAAAACAAACTACAAAAAAACAACAGAAATGGTGAAAAAACCTTTTGAGCTCATTGTTCAAAATACATGAGATCTCAGTGTTGATATTTAGAACAAGCCACAGCATAGTGCCTTAATGCCCAGCTTGTATTTCTCCCAAAGCACGTGTCAGCTTTATATAATTTACTGTAGTTGAAAACGTGAAATTACTAAGCCTTCCTTCAGCCACGCTATCAAATCAGGCTCAGGGAAAAAAAGGTTTCTCTTAAAATGCATAATATTTGTGATTTAAGATCAGCTCTCACTCTACTGTCTATATTGCACGTTTCTTTAACAGGAAAACCTTACAGGTAGATAATTCATGGCCATAAACTAATGTTTTAAAAAGGTGAGAGAACTGTACTTGAAGCACAAGTACAATTAATAGCACCAATGAAGGAGGGAATGAGGCACCTCCCGTGTATGGATTAGTGGGCACGGAAGTCCACTTCAGAAAAATCACCACACATAATTTGACACAAATAATAATATCTGCTCAGAAAAGGCTCATGACTGAGTTCCATGTGCCCTCATGGAGAAAATTACTTCTGATTGAGGCCACTTGGCAGGCAAGTGTAAGGAAATCTGAATTTCAGCTCTGCAATTGCCTCTGATTTCTAGATAGTCAAACACACTCACCAGAATTAATAATCTCAAGGTTGCAGGTACCGTGTGAACTGACCACAGCTACCTCTGCCCTCGAGATGCGGTGGAAGCAAGGAGGGTGGTGCAGATTCACAGCCCTGACAGTGCCGACGGCCGCCCAAGGTACGCTGAAGCCTTTCACGTCACCAGTGCCAACAGCTACCCTGGGAAAGCTGGGCCTGAGCAGGGCACAATTTTTCATGATAGAGTGGGCAAAGGACAGGTGGGACCTTTAAGATGAAGTAGCCCTACCGTACACGCTGGTAGCATGACCGTTGAATGAAATAAAAATAAAAAGTGGGTCTGTGTGGTTAAGAAGGAGTTTGGGGAGTACTTCTTCCCCAGATGAATGAATTTATAGGAAAAAAAAAATCAGTGTTACAATTTCAGGTAGTTAAAGAAACAGCCACACACTGGAGTTAACAGCTAGAAGGTGACAAGGAAAATTTTAGGGCAAAATAGAAAAGATATAGAAGAATTCAGGGGACAAAGGATTGAAATAAGCAACGCAATGAGAAAAATGCAAGAAATGATAAAGACCAACACAGTAAGTATTCGATCCAATATGTGTGTCTTTAAAGCTGTACCGTCTCAATAAATCACTTCCTCCCTTGCAGCCTAGTGTAGACTAGACCCACGCTGACCTATAAATTCAAAGCACTTCCAAACGAGGCAGCCAAGAAAGAAATTAAATTCTACAGAAATTAATATATATTGGCAAGTGTGAAGAGGGGAAGGAAATGCCAAATTCTATGATTTTGACACAATATTCTCAAAATGGGGCCCTTTCCCTTAAGCGCTCACTGGCATTAATTTATTACACATTATTTAAGTTAGGTTTTGCATGCCTTTTGGTTAAGACAAAACAAACACTGTGTCATAGCAGAACTGTAGAGAGCATTCAATCTCCTCTCCTTGCATTAATATTCTGAGCATTCTACAGGCTGCACAAGACTAGCCACCTAGCAAAATGAGACTGTCTCAGGATACTGGGCAGCCCTGATTGCAACTGACAGGTGGGAAGAAAGTCACATTAAAATATTATCATTCCCAATAATTACAATAATCCATCACAGCGTGCTCAGAAATCCTGCTAGGTGAATTTCCCCCGAAAACACACAAATATTTCCAACCCTTTTTAGTCCAGTGCTTCTTAATCTATGCCATTTCAGATAATTTTTATATTGGATAGTATTATTAATATTCAAACTTCCATCACAAACTTTGTATCAGTTTACTCATGCACAGAACAAAGAACACATACCAATGGAATACATTTCTCAAAAATCATAATAAATGAATGAAAATAGAAGTAGTGATATTGTCCCCAAGTTTCCAGCTTCTGTTTTGCATTCCTTTAAACTTGTTTGCAAAAGATCTACTCAGAGAAAGGAATGAGAAGGTATGTAAAACCTTCTAATATATATAAAACAATAAAAATCTTTAAATCTGACAATTTAAGCAAATTCCATCCAGGCTTTAATTATTACATAATAATTGAGCCACATTTATCATGTGATGCTACCTTTCAAAAGGTAAATATAATAATTTAAGCTAGGGACTGACAAATGCCAGTTCACATTTTATATGTGATACCCAAATAGGGCAAAACTCCATATAGGTGTGCTGTATTTTAGTTAATAGGTAAAAGGAATTAAAATAGAACTTTCCTTCTAAACTTAACGTTACATTTTCTATACGTGATGGAAATGAACTGATATTTAAATTGGATGCCTCGTTACCTAATACTCCGTATTCTAGCCTCATATTTCTTTGTTAATTTTAGATGATATTCATAAAATACAGAATATAAAGCCCGCCTAAGAGGAAAGATTTTTAGTTTCCTATGTTCTGTATATGTATGGCCTGTTTGTCCAATTACAAACAGAAAATAAAAACTCTATAAAGCAGAAATCCACAAAAATGTGTCCCTTCCCACGTCATTATGGAGTAGCCTATTTCTATCTTTAGGGTACTAATACCTTTTTACTAATTTCATCTGGGGCATGTTCTGTGGCTCTCAGTAGCTCCTCTCTGAGAGTTTTCAGCTGCTGCACACAGACCTCCTTCTGAATCACCCCTACCCTGTAGGCACACCTCAAAACGCTTCTCACTCGGCTCCTATTACATTTGTCTCCTGCATATCCCACAGAGCCATTTAATGAGAAGGGGCCAGAGAGGGGGATGCTCTTTGGACAGTGCAAATCCATACAAACTCATGTAATTGAGCTTAACAGCAAGAATAAAACCTTATTTCTGTAGTCTAAAAAAATAGTATTTTAACCGAGCAAGTTCTTCCTGCAGTCCCTCACTTCTAACAATAGTTGCATCAGGGGATCTAGGAGGAAGGAAACATTTTTATTAATTTTTCTCTTATCTGCCAGAAGAATGTTGATTTTTTTCATTTGCGTTTGTTGCCTGCAGGTAGCAGACCAGAGAATCATATAGTAGAAATTCTTCTTTTTGATTAATTTCTTTCCATGTGTTACGTTATTTCTTCTATATAATTGATTTGGGACTGTGCTCATAGTTGTACATCTTTTTTTTATATCTGTACCAACTGCTGTCCTTCAATCTAGAAAGTTGAAGGAAATTACCTGAATTTTGTTAAGTTTATTAAAAATGAGATCTGTGAATACTTAAATTGAGTTTTGAAATGTTAATACAAAAAAAGATATTAGAGAATTTTTAATGGAAGTTTGAATTTGACCAAACTCCACTGTAAAAGGAAGAGAAGGGGGCCAGCTTGTATTCAAACTGTTTCTTTAGGGGGGAAAAAATGAACTCTTTGATTTTATAAAAATGGAGTAATATTCTTTGCTACAAGGTCTCTGGCTATTTTTCTAGATGGAAGTATTAACACTTCTTATATATAAATCTGAAAGCAATTTAAATTCTTTAAATATTTTTCCCTCTGAAATGCTTTGCTTAGAAAACCTTCAAATGAAATAAATGATGCTAACAAGAAAATAACAATTTTGCTTAGAACATATACAAACCTAGCAAGCAGCAACTAATCTTACATAGTAGATTAAACACTGATAGCACAGGAAAAATAGCCAGTTGAGGAAATACAGACAAATTTGAACTAGAATCTCTAATGACTAATTTACTCTCAGAAAATACCTCAGGCATTAAAAAAATTCAGTTCATTAGTAAATGCCTTGTGCATTGACCCAACAAGTTAGTGACAGAGATGGCACTGAAATTCAAATATTTTGTCATCAGGCCTCAGTACAGAGCCCCATAAAGCTATTCTTAGTTTACTGAAGCTAGTAACCCTATCATAAAGAAATATGAAAGTATCCTCATTACTAAAGCTATGTATTTTTATATGATGGTGATGTATTTCAGTAATAAAAAGCCCCTAACTGGTAATCAGTACAAAAGATGAATTTTGTTAAGGTTATTAAAAATGAGATCTGTGAATACTATTTTGTTCTCTTTATGAGACTTACATGTATTCATTCATTCATTCTTTATTCACTTAACCAATATCTACTGAGGGTGAAGATCCTGGCAGGCATCGTGTTAGGTACTGAGAAGAGCAGTCAGTATACAGGATGGACAGCCCCAGCCCAAAGGTAGTGAATAATCTAGCCAAAGAGACAAACTTTACGCATACAAGGCATGGCTTAAAAGAAAACACAAACATACTCCATTTTAACATGCAAAGGGCAGGAAAGGCTTCTCTGATATCCTAAATTCCAGTTATTCGGGCATTCTTATTATTTCCTCTGTTAAATTATAATTCTGTCTTACCGCCATTTGTAACTGGAGGCAGCAAGAACAGTACTGTGCATTTAGCCATGGCATTTACTTACTTATTCAAATAGGTTTTTTTCAGTTAAATTTAATTGTAATAAAGCTGAAGACCAAACCAAGGAGAGGTAATACTGGACCGATTTTTTAAAAAGTCTAGACAGATAGCTTTAAATTATTCCTATTGGTCTTGTTGGAGAAAATGTATTCCAATGGACAGTGTGAAACCTGCGGTCCTTTCCTGGTTACTCAAAGCAGGAACCATCTACCCTCAGACTGCCAGAGTTTGTTCAGGGCTGTGGCATCAGGCAAGCAGGGATTTTCCCCCAGGTGACACAGCTGTCACAACGAGAACATCAGGTGTTACCCAGGACGCAGTATGTTAGATTTGTAAAGGCACTATGAGTAAGAAAGGAGAGGATATTCATGGAATCGTTTATACTTGATATGTGGCTGAGAAATATTTATTAAATGAATTCATCAGAGCTCATAACTGTACAAACTTGTACAAGAAAAGACATTTTCTTTACAAATTTCAAAGCACTTTCATAATGCAGCTGGTATTCTTATCTAACAAAACTTATTTCTGCAAACCAGTTGATAATATCCTACATAGTTACATAACAAAGTTAAATTAGCACGAGCAAAAGATGTGATTATAAAAAAATTACTTTATTTAACTAGGGATATAAAAGAACAGGAAGCAAAGAACATGTAGTCTTTTGACTCTAGAATGAATATATATATATCGCTTTCTGTTTCTAGAGCAAATCAAAGAAACATATATATTGATTTTTTTTAAGTCAACAATAAGAAAAGCACTAGCTAAACAAAAAACTCTGATAACTGACTTTCTTAAACATTAAGGCAAGGATGAATCAAACATGGTCTTTAAAAATATTAAATATGCATTTGTTTGCCTCATATGCAACATATTTGTCTCATATGAAAACATGCATATAGTTACATGCAGAAAATAAAGGAAAGTTATGAATTTACAGCAAAGATTTAGGGGCAAAATTGTAATTAGAGTGAAAAAATGAACAGAAATATATTTGCGTAAGGTTTTGATCATAGTGTATCTAAACTTTTTTTCCTTCTTAACTAATAAAATTTTAATCTAACCCTCACTTCATCAAATAGATCAATTTCTCTTTCTTAATGTAATCCTTCATTTTAATAATACCCTTTCTGACCCTGCCTTATTAAAATGATTCTTTATATATGCAATTAATTATTGATTGAACCTTCCCCCAAAACCATCTTATAAAAGAATTGCTCTCAAAATGATGCCTGACTTCACCCAATGAGGACACGTTTGTCAGCAAACAGAGGTTCTCCACGTGTCATGCCTGGACCAGCAGCATTAGCATCACCCGAGAACGGGCTAGAAATTAAAACTTCATTGTCTGACTCAGCAGATCTGATTTCAGAAACAGCGAGGGGGGGCACCAACCTGCACCCCAACAAACCCTGCGGGCGACTCTGACACGTGCTCAAGCTTGAGAACAACTGTGCAGGAATATAAAGGCTATGCAGAAGTTACTTCGGAACAGCATAAATTATATTTATTATTGTCACGTCACAGAGACAGTAAAATATTCTGCAATTAATACAGGCTCCAGGCTCCATTACGAACAGACACCTTGGGCACTGCGGCTGATGGGCTGAGCAAACGACTCTTTACCGGATCGGGGGCAAGTTAAGCTTCCTCACTGAGTGCCGGTTAGTCATTCTAACACAGAATGCCAGCGAGCCCAGCAAGCACTCCGATCATTCTGTTTCTCACCGCTCTGGGGTGCCGGGGACCAGGCTGGAGATTCGGGCTCACCCCACATGTTACTTCTCCCTGCCTGTCCCCAGGAGTCCTGGGTAATGCAGGCAACGGACCGGGAGCTGTTTTCCTAAGGGGCCCTCACGCGTGTCTGGCTACCGTACAGGGAGTCTTTCTGAAAAGGGACATCTCAGTTTTTAAAACGTAGGGTCTGCTGTTTGATTCTCCTGAACATCAGGAGAATCAAACAGCACAGTGTTCTCTCCCCCCTCTCCTGAGGGTCTAGTATTTCATGAGACAAGGAAGGGTGGTGACTCTGCCAGCCGGCCAGAGCAGGCCAGCCACCCAGTGGCAGTCAGTGTGAAGCAAGAGGTTCCAGCCACACCGCTGGTTCCACTGGTCATCACCCCTCGCTCATAAGGGTGCACCGAGCAAGTGTGGTTTGTGGGATTTCTAGGGCGGGGGCCTGGCCGACCTTCACTGTTAACCCACACAGGCAGTTTGCTGCATGTCCTGGCACCGCCACCTCGAACCCAACAGTCAAGGTGAAGGGCAACTGCAGAAATCTGTTTCATTTTTCACAAATAGGTGTGGCCTCCTGCTCCTGGAATGCCGCCAATGCGGCCTATTGTCTGGGTTTGACACTGTAAATAATGACGAATATTCTCCCTGAGCCTGTACAGTCCTGCACGTATGTTCTTTGCACAGCCAGAAAAAAAAAAAAAGTCCTCGCCCAGAACAAAGCATCGTGCGGATCCCGAGCACCGGTTGGAATACAAACTTCGTACGAATCGGCCTCATTTCACAGGTGTACGTGCAGTTGACCAAATTTCCACCCTGGCAGAGCTCTTTCGTCTCGGGGGGATGGAGAAACCGCCGGCAGATCTACGGTTGCAAAACCCTAACGGGACAAGGGGGGCTCCAGGAGGGGAGGCGGAAACAAAATCCACACCTTCACTCCGCTCTAATTGCGACCTGCCCTGGGACACACATCGGCAGGGCCCCTTATAACAAGTGCCCTCCGCTGTCATTAACCCGCCATAAAGGCACCTGGATTCAGTACCTGTGACCATCTCAAGAGGCCCCAGAAAGCACTTCCCCATAAAACATATGTCCGAAAAGACTTTTACTTTATACCAGTGCATTAAAAGAGTGCCTAAAGACACAGAGGCGCGCGAGAGCTGTATTTTTAAGGAGAAAACTTACTCTCCGGAGAGTCAACTGAGCAGGCAGGGTGCCGGTGATAACCGAGCGAGCTGATCACACTGCTCTGCAGCCCCAACCGGGAGGAGGCATCTGAGGGCGCTCTTAAAAAGAAAATATCCTCTGCCTTTTGGCAACAAAGCCCACAACAGACTAAGAGCAAGCACCTTTACAGCAGGAGTTAGAGGGAGGACCAAAAGGTGGAGAGCTCCCATAAATGAACCCCCTCGGCTGGCTCGCAGCACTCAGTGCCGGCCTCGTAAACCCCGGGCAGCCTCCAGGAGACACTTTCGTATGCGCTCCTGGCATAGGGTCCATATGGCATCACAGGTGGGAAGGAAACCAGGCTTGGTAACTTCTGGTCAAGTTAAATAGAATTTCATTTTCTCCTTCCAACTGTACAGGTAAAAATGCACTTACTAACCCTCCTGAAGGTGGTAAGTTATAAAGTTCTTATTTCAGTGTTGAGGACAAAGCTAGACTCAGTGAAAACCTAGAAAGGGTCTCACCCCAACCACCGTCTCTCATTTGAAGCCAAGACATGCACATACATCCCTTCCCTCCAAATAGAAAGCCAGAATATCAGACGTATCAGGATTTACCTAATATTTAGTGCATGCATGGAGACAAATACAGGAAAATTTGCACCTTAAAGATTTATTTCACACAGCTCTTACATCCATGCTTTCTAACTCATAAACAAATACATGGAACTTGAAAAATCTAGAAAGAAAGGTTTTCCTGTTTTCAAATAAAATAAAGGTTTGCCTTAAAGAAGAATTAAAGTGTTTTTTAGATTGTTTTTGTTATTATGTTTTTTTATTGAACTACTTTATTTTTTTTGAGAGCGAGAGAGAGGAGAGTACAAAAGTGAAACATTGGTCGGCTGCCTCCTGCATGCACCAGGGATCGAACCCTCAACCTGGGTATGTCCTCTGACTGGGAATCAAACTGCCACCTTTTGGTGTACAGGACGATGCTCCATCCAACTGAGCCACACTGGCCAGGGCTTGAACTACATTTTTTTACATTACTACTTAGAACCCCTATAGTATATACAGCATGAAGCAAAATATATGAATGATTTTTTTATTAATAAAGTTCTCCTACTTCAGATATTTTCCTGCCATTGCTTAGAAAATTTTTCTGTCATGCCCTACTCTCTGCCTCTATATACCTAAAATAGTTTACTCTTGGCTTGGATAAAATACAAACAAGTAAATCATACCAATGAATGCAAGAAATTAAATCGATTGGTGGACATCATTCATTGTTAATGAAAGTGTCCAATCTGATTCTCCCCTTAGCTGTTATTACCCTGTGCTTTCCAGAAGCAAAAAGAAAGGAAGAATTCGCGGGTCACTCAGCTCTGTCTTGCCTGGTCCAGCCTTCTGTCTTGGACCCAGGCTAACATGGGGCTCAAGCATCAAACACGCGTGGGAAAAGTCTGTGAAAACACACTGATTCTCTCTGCATTCCCACAGGAAGATCGAGGTACCTGCTGTTGGTTCTGCCATTCTCTGCTCGGTCCTCAGTCTTACCCACTAGTCTCTGTTCTAAGGGACACCAACTTCAGTGCGAATCAGAGTCACGCCGAGGGTCCGCTAAAACTGCAGACTTTCAGCCCCACTCCCAAAGGCCCGGCAGCTCTGGAACAGAACCGAGCATCACCATTCTGATCCTGCACCCAAGCTGTTCTAATACAGACCACACGTCGGGACACACTGATCTGTGGAAAGGGGAAAGCGAAGCAGATACAAGTTACGACATTCCTGCCAGTGTGAGGGCGAGATAAGAGTGGACATTATCTCTCATCAGCAAACCCATGAGGTCACTTTCTCCTGCTGTGTTTTAGTTCTACTTTGCTGAAGGACACCCTGTCCTGTGCTAGGGGCTCCGGGGTACGCTCTGATGGAAAACTTGACTCGTTGATTCTGCAGCATCATTTTCTCCGAGGCCTCCTGGCCACATCTGAAGAGACATAGGATGTTAGTTTGGCCACTTATTTTACCCATTTGCCTTGAGAATTACTCACGTAGCCTATGGCGACGTGACTCATCGTGAAGCTGTGGTGCAATTCCACCCCATCCCGCTTCCCGGAGCCCTCTGGAGATTTCCCTGCCACGCAAAAAAGGCGGTTCTACATCAGGTTGCTGCGACCGTTCCCTTTTCCTTTGGTTTTGGTTTTGTTTTCACAATACATGGCCCCCTATAAATACCTACAGTAGGGGATGCAGAAGTGATGGGGGTCAGGGAGATCTAATTACTTTGTGAGCTGTTGATGAGTTGAGGATCTAAAATGTTTCCAAGAAATCTGCCAGGATTCTGAACACAGCTACTGGAAATTTCAAAAACTCTCTGAAAAACTTAGTCCTGTCCTGAATTAAATATTTTATAAGCGACCTTTCTTGTTAACTATATACAAGGCCCAGTGACATCTTGTGTATCTAGGAATAAGACATAAAAAAAAAGAACATGACAGATCACTAACTCGACCTAAAGCTTAAATAAATTTAAAATAAAGAGAAAAGAGAGGAATTAATCTGTTTGAATATAAAACCTTCCACAATAAGTTGGATGATAAAGTCTGTTTTCAACAGCATAGAGCTGCACCTCTGAGGATATGCTTGCGAGCAGGAAGGCACAGCCACGCCACTGAAATCCCCATGACATTGGCCGAGGCGCCCGCAGCGCGGGGACGAGACAGCGCGCGTCCCGGCTGTGGCAAGAGCCTGCGTGTCCTGCGGCCTCCGAAGGCATTGCCATCTCCTCGCCGCACTCTTTCATTTTCTATTATTTGTTGTAAGGACCTGGGGCCTACGGCCAAATCTGCCTCTTATTAATAACCACAGAAGTCCCGCAGAATGACTAGCTTCCCGCATGGATCTCGACTTCAGTTCTTTGCAGCGCCGGGCCCAGCACGAATCCCACCAGGAACTCCCGCTGGTAGAACAAAAGGTCACGAACTGAGTGTCTCCTGGCACCTGGCCGAGCACCAGACCAGACACCCACCCATGTGGTCCTGGCTGTGCCATCGTCACCGCTAAGAAGGAGAAGCAACCAACAACCAGGACAAAGCTGAGGGAGGGGACAGGAATCCTAAAGGGTCCTGATCCTCCGCTGGACAGCCCGGCTCGCTCTGTTATTTCAGCTTGTTAAAAAGTGTAAATTAAGGGCCCCAAGGAGTTGAGGGTTAGAGATGGGGGAGAAATTTTGAACGTAAGACAAACCATATGATGAAGAATAAGAAAGGAAAAACCTTCCCTGTCCCCCTCCAAAATATACTTACTTTATAAAATGTAATAATATTTTATAAATATGCTTCATGTTTTCAGTAAGATTTTAAGGCATTCTTTCAAAAAAGGTAAATATTTAATTTAAGAAGACTGACAAATGAAATTGCAGTAACAAAAATAAAAGTCACAATGAGAAGCAATAATACACAGCACGCCTGATGGTCCAGAAAAATTGAATTAGTGATGCTGATGACTTATAGTGAGAAAGCACATGAGAATTCAGAGAGTGATAAAAACATCTTTTTTTACCCCACGTTCATCTTTTTCCCCAAAGCTATCGTTCTATCAAAGTAACTAGTTGAAGTAACTAGTTACCAATTTAGAAAAAAATAAATTTAGGCTCTTATCTCACATTATTCAAAAGTTAAATTTCAGGTTGTTTTCTTAAGAAGTAAACAAAAATTAATAACCATAAGAAGCAGAATTGGTAATTAAGCAAATCTTTGGGTGAGGGATAATATTTAGGACACAATAAAAGAAACCACAAAGCAATAAATAAGTGGACTTTATAATAATAAATAATGCCGCGTAAATTAAACATATTTAGAGTTTTTATATGTCACAATATCAAAAATATATAAAGATTCAACATAAGGGGAAATATTTTCAGCAAATAATTTCATTTAATATGTTAATGCTTTATGATGATTATTAAATTATTCAATAATATTTTGGGACGCTTCCTCTGTGGCTTGCCAGGCCTTATGCTAGGTAGTGGATATACAGGATAAATAAAGGTGACAAGATCCCTACTCTCAGGGTGGTTAGGGACACAACAATTAAATAATTAAACAAACAGTTTTTGCAAGTCCCAGAGTGAGGAGTGATAACTGATGCCTCTCTTTCCCGAGTTATACATCAGATCTGCCAGTGAGTCTTTAAAGCTCTGTCTCCAAAACATAATCCAAACTACTGTCCACACCACCCCCACTTCTGTGTCCCTCGTTGAAGCCACCTCCATTGTTCACCGGGCCTAATGCAGTGACCACCCTTCTAATCTCCAGGAGCCCGCTCCAGTCTCTCCTGTAGTCCTTTCCTTGACATGGGGATAGAAACTACATCTTGTTATTCCTCTGCTTCTCCGTCTTCTATCTGTGCTCAGGATGAAGTCCGAAATCTATAGCATGGCCCACAAAATCCTACAAAAGGACCAGTTTAAAGTTGGCCCAACTAAGTTCTTTGAGATAAACTTGAAATCCGCCCTCCCTCCCCACCTCCGTCCCTGGGTCTTGGCACATCAGCCCTCTTTTAATTTTTTCAAAATCCAACACTCATTCCAATGTAGGGTGCATGCACTTGACCTTCCCTCGGCCTGGATCACTCCCCCGCTGCTGATTCAGGTCATCGGCAGGCTTGAGCTCACGTCCCCTCCCCACAGAGGGCTTTGCTGTCATCACCGAGTCGCGCTCTAACTCAGGATGTTTTTATCATGAAGGCTCCAGAGAAACTGGTTCTCTTACACAAAATGGTGCCAAAATATGTTCACTTAAATGTCATTCTACATATTCACATATTTTAAAACCATGAATGTTCCAAATGGTTTTAAAGGGCAGAGATTCAGAGTTTGGGCTTTGGAGACACATAACTCAGACGACCTTGGCTTACAATCTGCTTTACCAATTACTAATTACGTTACTTGAGCAAGTGATCTAATCAAAGCTCCAGTGTTGTTTTTTAATCTGTAAAATTAAGACAATAAGTGAACATAATGCATAGAACTCTTAAGAGGGTCAAAGAATATATTTTAAATCTCTTAACTCAGGAGCTCAGTAAAACTGCTTGTCGATTATTGAATATTAGTGAATGTTAGCTATTGGCCCAGAGTGTTTGGGTTCAATTCCTGCCTCCAAAATATTACTTGTTTGACCTTGAGTGAGCCCTCTATTTTCCTGTATCTCCGTTTTCTCTACTGTAATACAGCAATGACAACAGTCCTACTCATAACAAGTGTGATGTTCTTATAACAGTATTTGCTGATAAATACCCCAAAATATTAACTATTATTATTATTTATGTATTCAAAAAGAAATACTATTTAGTCATTAAAATAATGACAAGAGCTATTTGGCAATATGTTTCCAAAGCTTTAAAATAGTTCAAATTCAGAGTCATTAATTCAACTCCATGGTTTTTATCCCCCCCAATTATTTTGAGTGAACGAAAGCTCTAAGAAAATTCCATGAGCTCTTTTGATAGGACTTTGTGTCCTATATTTTTCAGAGTTTGTCTTTTTTAATCCTGCCTGGTTATCAATTTAAAAATATAAAGGAATGCATAACTTGACTTGCATATATTTTCTGAAGTTGTACCTAATGTTTCCTTTATATGTTAACGAATCCTATCTGTGACCCATGAGGACTCGCTGTAGCTGATTAAATTCATTATGGCTCAAAGGTGCTTGAGGTAAATAGAGTTACTACACTTGGTTTTCCATAATCTACACACACTCACGTCACATATTTTTTCTTTCCTAGGGATTAGGAAAAGGTAGAGAAAACCAACTCTTCTGAGGAAAGAGAATTCCTAAGCTCACAATTTGTTGCATTGATATATCACAAATTACAAGCATGATTCTCTTACATGATGCAACAAACTACAGAAATTTTTACTAAGAGGTAGTGGTTATAGAAAAAAAAAGTCCTTAGAATTGCAGGTAACGAAAGGTCAGCCGTTTCATGTAATTTTTGAGAGCCAGAATTCCTCACTCCTTTAAATACTATCATTTTAAATATGGCTTTTAACATGAAAGTACAATCATAAAAAGAAAGTGTAGAATACCATGATCTTATACTATAGCATTAAATTTAACAGTGATCATGAACAAATATACTGAGAAACAAAAAAATGACTTACAACCATGGTCAACAAAAGCATTGCTGCAAAACTGATGCGCCTTCAGGTAATAAACGTTGGGATTTTTTTTTTTTCCTTTCTTGTGGATCCCAGAATATTTATTAGGTATTTATAGATAAAGTTATGTTACTTAAGTTATATAATTATAAAATCTGGTACATCAAATCAGATTAAAGCGGTTCCCTTTTATATTAGTAACTTTCCTATTCTGATTTATATCTTTGTGATGACATCAGTACCTGACATTGATGATGGCTATGCTGGTAAAGGGAGGAGCAAAAAGGGTAAGATCTGATAGAAGGAGCTGGAACAAGAGTGTGAGAAAATACGACTAAAGGAATGGCAAAAGTAGAGCAGATGCTGGAAGGGTGGCCCGAGTAACTGGCTAAGTTGGGGCGTTTGTTCCGAGCTCAAGTCAAGACAAAATGACATTATTTGGGGTTTCATTTGTGTTACTTCTTGAGCATTTTGTAATTAACATCAACATTTACTTTCATCATAAATCCAATCGAAAATTACCTTGTTATAACGTTACTCCCAGCATTTAAAAGCTGCATGATTAATAACGCAAATTACTTAATGCAGGGCACAAGGACTTTTTTATATCATGTGAATAAAGTCACTATTGCTACAGCCACTGAAACACAATCATTAGCTTTGATTAGCTTTCGCTTCTTGACCAGCAGCATCTGCATTTTGTTAAGCCCCTAAAAGGCTGTCCTAATGCGAGTGGGTAGTGCCAGGATCCTGCCCGGCTGTCCTTGAAACGCAACACCCAAAGCAAGCGTGATGGATACACACCCGCTGAGGATATCGACGCCCGCCCGCAACGAGCAGATGAAGAATGTCCTTCCCTGGTGTCTGACCCAGCCTGCAGCCCTCGCTTCTGTCCTCTAAGAAGGGCCTTTTCCTGCACGCGGTGTTTCCTGCCTTCGAAGGTCCCTTAGCCTGTCCTTTCCCACCCCCACAAATGCGACATAGACATCTCACTGCACAAGATGCTAAAAATAAGGATCTACCTTTTGCTCATTTCAAGGACTCAGACTGAGAATAGGCAGAGTGTTCATTCCCACCAGGTCAGAGAAGGAAGGGTATTCACATCCCTCCAAACATGAAAAACAAAACATACTGACATTCCTGACAGGCAGCCTAGAGAAACTCAACAAGCACAAGGGAAATGCATTCATATAGTCAAGGTTAGCACATCCGCCCACATCAAAGGGAAATGCACTTAAACTTTCTCTTACGCACCCACGTGCCTCTTTCATTATTTCTTTGTTTCCCATTATGAGCTGGCCTGACCTGACACGCACTGGTTCTGAGAGATACAGATGAGGAAAAGCAGGGAGGCTATTGTAAAAATATAGAAATAAGGTATTTCTGGACACCAGCAAAATGAAATAAAAATGTACACCAATGATGGACAGGTAATAAGAAGTCATAAGCTTTAAATACTTGATGGTATGGAGCTAAAAATATAATGGTCACTTTAAGGCATTAGTCTCAGAAGTCCTAACATAGGTGTCACTGGAGAATAATTCATTGGTTATAGCCTGCAACTGAGATGAGTAGTCAGTAGCTGCTCTTCCATTTAAACCTTGGCTCTAGCCCTGACAACCTGTCTCACCTTGAGTGAGCTTCAGAAAACTGGAGTCCCCATTTCTCATCTGTAAAACAGGATAACATCTCATAGTAGTTAAAAGTTGCATGTGTTTGATTATGTAATGAATTTAGCACGGTGCCTCATACAGCATACGTGTTTAGAATTTGTCAATATGTTGTGTTTGAAATACCTTCATCAATAACTGCAGCATGCTTTTGGAAGGATAATAATAATAAAACCACTGAGTTGGGGGAAAATGGCAGGCAGATCAATATGGGAAAAGCATACCTATTTTGATATCTTAAATAAAACACCATGCACCTAGAAGGGGGAAGTGGCTTTGCTAAGAGGCTCCCTTTAAGTTCCAGAGCCGTTAGATATTGCTCTAGGTGGCTGGTGAGGGTCCACGATTTTTGTGGTTAAAGAGGATTTGTTAAGATGCAATCCTGGGGTTATCAGTGTTCAAATGCACTGAGAAGGAATGTGTTTCCTCCTCATTTGTGAGTATATAGAAGGGTTTCTAATTAGAGGGGATACACACTAACACTAAAGATAAACCTTTGTTCCATGAAAACAAAAATAAACTTCCGTTTGAGATTAAAGGAAGGCCCTCCAGTCCCTTAAGGAAATACTGAGAGAAAGTGCAAAATTGGAGAAGGCACAAACATAATGAACACAGACAGAGCAGGGCAGCTTCTGCGGGGGAAGGATTTGGTTGGGCCCTGGGGACATTCTTTGCAAAAACTCTTGCTTCTGTGTCATGGAGATATGTGGGGACTGTAATAGCCTGGACCAGACCCAGTAGAAACAAACTAAAGATATCTTACCTTCCATGGTGCTCATTTATTCGTGATTTATACTGAATTACAAAGTTCTAGTCACAGACACTACCCAGAGACCACAATGGGAAAAAGACCAGAAAAGGCCGTCTGCCACACACGCGGCTCGAGAAAATCAAAAGAACCCCGCGCTGGCACAAACAGCACAGCCCTTGCTTCGTAGGGATGAACTGATTTTAAAATGTTGGAGGCATGAAAATACTACTCAAAATTCAACTCGCTGAATGCCGCACCCTTTAATTTATTTTATTGCCTCAAGGGTGGAAAAGGCATGTTCGTCACTGTCTGCGAGACAAGAAGCGGTGCCAAGCTAATGCTAATGGGAATGTGCGGCCCGAGCCCACACTCGAAGGCGCCTGTGCACTTCAGTTTGGGATTTACCTGCTTTTGCAAAAGAGCATAGTAATATGCATCCCCCAGAGCCGGTCTTTTAGCTGAAAACTATTGTCTGAAACATTGCACCTACTCGGCGGCCCTCTGAGACTGTAAAACATCTGAATTAAATTCTGTAAAGTGCTCTGTGGGAAACTTTGAGTAACATTTTAAAACTCTCTCAATTTCCAGGTACTCTTAAAAGAGTAACTTTCTTTGCCACTGAGCTAAAGGCTAACATATTCCCTAATGACATAAACAACAGGACAGGAGGATGGTGCATTTCCAGAGGAGCAAGCTCTCTAATGAAATAACCAGCACGAGGGCAGTGACGCTTCCATCCCTTAGCGTGTCAGTGTTCAGACACGCCGGGGACCACCTTGCCCTGAACAAAGGTGGCAGAGGGCTCCTGGAGGTGGCCCGTGTGCTTCGCTCTGACCCAAACTCCCCGCACTGCGGGGGATCTCACTATGTGACCATAGTCAGAAGCAGGTTAGGTCTGATTTGCTAAAAGTTCAGTCTTCAAATGAGAAACTTCCCAAATTAGAGTTAGGAATGCGAGGAGCTCTCACATAAACCTAAGGTACTTTTAATTGTTATAACTTTTATAAGTACATTGGTACATGTCATTAACATTTTATGAAGCGACATGGAAAATCTCAAGTACACAAACACAGGCAGTGAAAAGTATCACTGAAATTTTCCTTGCGCACAATGAATTTCTCCCATGAAGTCTGCCCACCAGGATTACGCGTCCACCAACTTACCTTGATATCAGAGCAAGTGGATAATTCGTTATAATGCAACAAATTCTAGGGCTGGAATGTTGCCTTTGCCTTATATGGAAAGAAGAGGTCTTTTCCAAAATTAGTTTACCTACAGTCACGTAAATCCTATGTGAGCATCTTTAATTTTAAGTTGTTTTTAAGTATCCCTCAAATCTGGAGATTTACCCATTTTAGTGATACATTTCCTATTTGAAACTTAAATAATCTTCAGCATATGCCTCAGTGATCTTTCTTAGGCTGCTTTCCATGCTAGCCTCTCTTCTAACTGTATACTTTGAAAGCAATAAAAATACAATATTTTTCAAAATATTTTATAAATCAGACTTTGCATTAGTTTGGTCTTAAACCTGGGTAGTGTAATCTGTGTGTCATTTACCACAGGCTTTAAAGTTGGAAGTTACCATAAGGTTTATTAATGAACCCCCGTCGTGTTACAGCTGAGGACACTGAAGGATGCTGGAGTTTTTTTTCCAGAACTAGTATTAGAAACAAGGCCTCCTATTGCTCAGTCCCTGCCTTCAGACCACACAGGAGACAAAGAAACAACCTTACCTATCATCGATTCCCAGTGTTAAGGCTTGAAACAGAACTTATATTTAAGGTAATAAAACCTACTATTTGACAACAAACAAATTCAGAAGACTTTCTAATTTTCTAGCTCTCTTGCCCCACTTATTGGCCATAAGCACCTATGAAAGGCATTATGTGTTTACCCCTATTGATTTAATATTCACACTGACTCCATAAGCGTCGGTTACTATTTTATCCCTATTTTACAAATGAGGACACTGAGGCAGAGGGAAGTAACTTGCCAAAGGTCAACTGCCAGTGGGTAGCAAAACTTGGACATAAACCAGTTCTGACATCAGAGTCCATGTACTTAGTCACTGCTCTGCCCCAGGTCAATGCTTCTTTTCACCACAGCCCTTGGGCCCAAGAGCGAGAGCGGGAAGAGAGAGCACGCTGAGCCCCCCGCAGCTCATCCTGGCTGCGCTCCATGGGCGAAGGGCGCCAGCGAAGGATGGCTCTCCGGCTATAAAGGCACCACTGGGCCCTTCTGCTGACCAAGGGAGATCTAAGGGTGATGGAGCTGGGAAGCAAAGAAAAGAATGTTTGCAGGTATTTACAACCAGCCTTTCTCATAAAGGATTGAAGGTGTTTCGCTAAGATATGTACATTACCAACAGATAAAGTAAATTAAAATAGGTAAAAAGCAAAGCAAAGGGAAGTTGGGATAGAACAGTACAGGGAATATGCACAACACAGGTCACGGATGCATAGAAACTTGCCAATAGCCAGCCTGACACCTGGTTCTAAGCTCCATAGCAGCCAATAAGAAAAGAGAAATGAGATTATACAATTGATTTTTCGACAAAATACAAACAAACTGGTTACTCATGTGAAGCGCAGATATTTCGGTACTAATAATAGAGAGAAATTACTTGTGTGGTCTTTCAGAAAGGACGCTGTGTAATATACTGAACAGCATCTTACAACATAGCCACAGTACCAGGGTATGTAGAAAAATAAATGACAAAAAGTGCTTTTCGCAATATTTCCTCCAATGTAAACATAATTCATATGAAATAAGGGGCACAGACTCAGTCTTTCCAGAAATATACCATTCTTTTACACCTCTCTGAGAAGTGGTTTAAATAATCTGGCACAGACTGCCTGGATTTGAATCCTGGCTTCGTCACTTACTAGCTGTGTAACATAAGGCAAAACTCTAAACCTCTCTGGGCCTCAGATTTATCATTGATAAAATGGAGAAAATGATACGTATCTATCTAGAGGCTGCATGCGTCTTTAGTCACTATAGAGAAAGTGCTTACGGTAGTGTTTGGTACATAGTAAGCACTATGTAAGTCTTTGCTATTTTATTTATTACTCAATAATTAAATTTATTTTTCAAATCCTGTCCTCCAAGGTGACAGAACTTAAACGTAATCCATGCAGGGTTCCCTGTGAGTCCCAGGGTGCATATCTGTGACCACGCACTGGGGAGCAGTAGGGTCGGGGGGGGAAGGCATCTTGTCCTTAGTATCACCCAACTAGCACTCCCTTCAAATTCCTCTTTCTTCTGGTTCCGAGGTCTTGGCTCAAGCAGGTGGATGTCCCCGTCTACCCCGTCATGTCCATGGGGATCTTCATGCTTCTCTCACAGCGTGATGGGGTAAGGAAACAGAGAGGCTGCCTTAGGCCCATCTTCTCTCTGGGTCCTACTGACTTCCCAGGCCCTACCTGGGAAAAGGCACACAGCTCCCAACTGCATCTGGTATCCTATTAGTTAACTAGTGGGGGACTCGACTTATAAGTTATGTTATATTGATAGTTTAGTCTTTCAAAAACAGTCTATGGAAATGTACCATGGAAGAGTAACACTGGTTGGTCAAACAAATTACAATTATGCATACATCTGAAGTTCCAGTTTTCCTCAAACTTCCGTTGCCTTTCAGAGACATTCTTTGGGAAAAAAATGATTGGCATAAACATAAAAAGCAAACACAATACTTAAATTTTTAACACATTCCATAGTCTTTAGATTCAATCCTGTCAACTGATCTTCAGTCAAAGACCATCTGGAACTCACCTGTTGTTGAACAAATGTGGGTTTACTGATTCACTGCGAAAAGGGAACAATGGGGCATCTTAGCAAACATGTTAGAAATAAGTTTAAAAAAAAAGCAGGTCTTTGCTCTGGATTGGATGCTGTCAGGAGGCAGAGTCATTCTATGACAGGGTATCTTAAAAATGTTTATCTAGAAGGTAAGAAGAATGGAGTGAGGTTAAAGCTGAGATTGATTTTAAAACAGCAGCAGATGGGGAATATTTTGGCCATTCTTTGATCTTCAAAATGTTCATGTCTTTGCCTGAATGAGGTATGAATACGGAGTGGTCTTGGTTTTGTCTAGTCCATCGTGATCACAGAAGGTTCCTGCCTAACCTCAATGCTCTATGAAATGTTACATTCAACAGGAGAACGCCATGTGCCAACCCCATGCCATGCCAGCTCCCATGTACCAGCGACCGCTTTTCTCTTTCACACTATATGAGGGGTGCGCAAAAAGTGGGTGGGCTCATCATTTCCACAGAATGGAATATACTTACAAACAGGAACTCGGCTGCATTTTACTTATATTGGAAGCTCTAAGCTGGGTCTTGTATATTTTTTGCATCACTCTATGTGTTGGAAACATAGCAAATACTCAATAACTGTTTCAACTAACTCATTTCTTCCTTCAACAAATAATGGATGGATCTCACCCACAGAAAACCCCTCCCAAAATCTGAAAGTGGAGTGGCAGAGATTCAATCTCACTGCTACAAAGCTAATGCGATAACAATGGGGACCAGGTGAGGGTGAAAGCTACTCTACATTCACGCTATGTCTGAATTCCCAGGCAAGGGAGCACTTTGCACTGAGCATTTGCTGTCAGCTCTGGCACTGCTGGGCTTAGGAGTACAACTATGAGTACAGTCAGGTCCCTGTCCTCGTGAGCTTGCTGCCCTGTGACAGTTCCTCATCTGACACAGCAAAATAAAATCACTGTATCAGTTAGTCAAAAGAGAAAATTAATTCTGGTCTACACCATGTGTTTATGGCCACTTTTGGTCCTTACTACAATCAATGAAAATTCTTAAATTTTGGCCATGGGTTTGTTGGTTCACTGGAAAGTTTTAAATATTTCCTTCAAAGTCCATAAGCATCTCACACAAATGTAAGAGTGAAGGGACCCTAACTGCATTCCCAATAATGAAGAGGTGTTTTCTTTTTTATCCTGTCACTGGGAATTTATTTTATAATTCAATGTACATACCCTGATATATAGATGTAAAGTTAAGTTTTGTAAATCACACTGGAATAAAAAACTAATTCAATTACACTGCTAAATGAAACTGGCCAAATGTGGAAACTACAAGTTACAAAAAAATTAATATGAATGAAAGTTGTTTTGAAATTTTAAATGTTTACATTCAACTTTAAAAGCATAAAGTAAAGGAGATTTTACTTTGGGTGGTAAGCACACAATGAAATATACAGATGACATCTTACAGAATTGTACATTTGAAACCTATATAATTTTATTAACCAATGGCACCCCAATAAATTTAACAAAAACATTATAAAAAGTTTAAAAACCATAAAGTAGTCCCAGATTGTTCTTTTCATAAGGAAATAATATAATTATTGACCAAATAGGCCATAAATGTTAATATCTACCTACCTATATCAACCTCTCCTTAATAAAATTAAGCTTCTTAAATAAAATTTCTTAAAATCTCTTAGTTTTAAGGCAACTAAAATAGTACCATATTCAGAAATATCTCCTTTTCTTTCTCTTTATTTCATTCATTAATATTTATAGAGACTACCACCCTCCCCTACAAACACATATATTAAATAAAACATATATTAAATAAAACTTTCCAAATAGCTTTTGCTTCCATAATCATGATGCTCTTGTAGTTCCATTATTTTAAAAAAATGTGTATACTCACATTACATAGCCTTGCCTGCTACTTATTCATTCACTTACAAAGTAAATATTTACTGAGTGTCCTCCAGCTATTTGTAAGAAATTATGTGGAACACAGTAACTAAAACAAAACAAAACACAGTCTCTCCTCTTAAGAAGTTTGCAATGTAGGAGGAGAGATTAAGACACGTACACAAAAATTTAAAGAAAGCAGTAAATAGTAGTTATCATTGGAGATAGAGACACAATCTTCTGAGAGTCCAGACTAGAGAGAGATGGCTCTCGGCTGGAAATATAATGGGAGTTCTCACACAAAGGACATATCTTTTCTATGCATTAAAGTATAGTGTTACAGATAGAGATTGGGGACATCTACTGGGTTCCCTGGGGACCCACACCTCCCTAATTCTCAGTTCACTACCAGTTCTTCACATTCATTATTATCAAGTTTCCACTGACCCAGGCTTGTGCAGCTCATCTTTCAACTCTAAATGCAAGGTTCTTTGCATTTAATTTTCTTAATTTCATCTGTCTATTCCATTACCTAACCCAGATGATAGAAATACTTTTTAGTATTTCTAAATATAATGTATATAATGTATATAATGAAGTATTTAGTATTTCTAAATACTTCAAAAAGTATTATATTGACATATCATTTGCATCGTGGCAATAATTTTGAGTCGTAATTTTGTTTTTTGCATCCAGCCTAGAAGTTATCCTTCCTGGCTTTCCACAATTGTAAATTTGGTAAGCACATTCTTTATGCAATAAGGACAACAAAGGGACACCAAACACTTTCCAAGGTGTTCAGACTTCAAGGAAAGCAAACTATGGTTAAGAGGAAACATGCACAGTCTAAAACGCACCTAAGAATTTATGTCAAAGAAGTCTACATATCTATCCAACCATTCATTCATTTTGTTTTCCATTCAACAAATTTCCCTAAAGTGCCTATTTTGTGTCAGGCAGTCTTTTAGGACTGACAATGTCCCTGCCCCTGCCCTCCATGGGTTTGTACTCTAGCAGGTAGTAAATATGAGCAGAGAAAATAAACCAAGCAACAAATGATTAAGAAACTAGATAAACACATAAAATTATAGTTATAAACAATAATGTCACAAGTGCTATGGAGATAACCAAAATAGGGCAATGGGCTATGGTGACAGGGCGCCTGATTTATCTGAGAAGTCAGGAAGCTCTGTTTGAAGGGGGAAAGTTTCAGATGGGACCTAAGTTACAAGAAGGAGCCACCATACAACAACGGAGGGGAGGAGTGTTGGAAGGAGACAGAAAAGCCCTATCGTGGCAATAAATGTGGCATTTGAAGAGACGGCAGTGCAGCTGGAGTGTGGAGATCAGGGACAGTGGTGCAAAGTGAGGGCAGAGGGGTAAGCAGGAGGTTCTAAAACCAGGCCCGAGAATACAGATTTTATTCTCATTGCAATGGGAAAGCAATTGGCAAATTTTAAGCAGCTGAGTGGCATAATATGAATTGTCTTAAAAGAATACTCTGGCTCCTGTACAGGGAATGGATTGTAAGGGAGTAAGAGTGAAATGCAGAGAGGGTGGCAGGCAGCAAGAATCCAGGCAAGGGAGGATGGTGACCTGGACTGAGGTGGCGAGAAACGGGGGACTCCAGCAGGTATTTTAGAGGTTGGGTTGACCAGACTTGTTACGGGTTGGCTATGAGAGGCTGAGAGAAAGGGAACAGTAAACGCCACCCGCCAGCTTTCTTAGCATAAACCAACCAGGCGTGTTGACAAAATTGGCCGAGACTGAGTATTTGGGCAGGAATAGCTCTGGGTGGCAAATGGTGATGAGCTGTTCTTAGGACACATTACATTTGAGATGCTTATTGGATATCCACGAGGTGCTTGAAAGTAGAGAGTTGAAAATATGAGTTGGAAGTTCCAGGGAGAAGCCAAATCTGGAAATAAAAATTTCAGAGCGCTGGCCTGGCCGGCGTGGCACCCTGGAGAGAGCACCTGCCCCTGAGCTGCTTCCATGCCCAAGACTAGTTTATTGTGGGCAGATTTTTTGAGCGTTGCAGCCACATCCTATTTCTGTCTGATTTCCTCTAGGCTCTGCATATACAAAACTGCTGTTTATTATTTAATTGAAAGACACGGCATATGTCCCATGAACTAAAAGGCTCAAAAGAGAAAGGTAATTGACACACCATACTTAAAAGTTCCATTTATATTTTAAAGTTTGCCAACCCAAGCATTGGAACAACCTTTTGTCGTATTTTATTTTTTTGCACCATCTCTAGTTCATTCTTTCCTTTATCATGACTTGCTACCCTCCCAGCCCAGGTGTTGGCTACTCTGGTGATTAGATCAAAGATGACCTTTTTGTGAGGAGACAGAGGTAAAGAAAATGCTTATTAAAAGTCTCTGCCTTTTGTATGTCATTGGTTAAGAGCTTTCCCTTCCCATCTGATAAAGGGGCAATGTTCTCCTTTATCATTTTCTTGGGTTTAATGTATTTAAAAGAAAAAAACATACCGTTTTCATTTTTTCCTTTTATTTCATTGGTTTTGGTTTGTTGTAGTTGCTGCTTTTCTCTGACTTGAACACGCAAACCAGGCATTAACTAGCTGCAATTTTTTGGTCAAATCATCTACCATTTTTGTAGAATTTGTTATTTGTATTTTTAAAGCACTGTGTTTATCCACGTGATTTCCCCCCTCTGCCTGCCTAGTATGTGATAATAATAATTATTACGGCACTGCCGAAGCCACCGCCTGGCGAAATCCATGCCCCTCTTCGTCAGGTCCCTTAAGAGATGACTTGAGACTGAAAGGGGGACATGTCTTGGTACTTAAATGGAGGCTTCAGGAACAGAGAGAAAGAAAAAAAAAATTGAAGAAAGGCAGCAATAAATGGACGAAGAACGCAAGATCTGCCCAAAAGAGCTCAAAATGATCTCTCGGGGGAACCTGACAAGAGAGAAAGTTGTGAAAATACAAACGCAGACTCAGTGAGTGGTCGGCCCAAGCGAGGAGGCAAGAACTGAAGTGCGGGTTTCTCCGGCCCTCCGCGAACCGGCCCCTCTCATCTTAATCGGATAACAAAAAGGCCCAAAGGACAGCATGGGGAGAACAGGAAACCAAGGCAGTGTGCCAGCAAGGGGCCTCTGGCCACCAAGAACACTAAGAACTGGTTGCCCAGGGGCCTAAAGATGAGGAACGTGAGATGTGAAACGGCGCCGCCCCGAGCTCGCAGCGGGCGAGCGAGCATGACCTGGGGGCGGCCTATGGATTCTGAACATCACTCGTACCTACCACATTCTCCTCCCATTTTCCTCTACATTTTCTAAAAGCTCTTCTTTATCTACACAGTGCTTTAAACGACACTGTTCAGACCTATCATCAACCTTTCCCTTCTTCCAACTGCACTACGATTCCTAGTGTGTCACACTCCTAATGGGTGACATTGAGAAGAGCTTGCGTTTCCTACTTTCCTACTTACTCTCTCCCCTTCCTACCTAACGATAGTATACAGAACACAGCTCAAGGATACTTTGGTGATTTGCAAAGGTCTCCGCCCTTCAGGCAAATGTCGAGAAGAGATTTCTGTCCCTATTAGGCATACACTAATAGGGACACATGTAAATTAACCTTAGAACACTACTGTGAACAATCTATTCTAGTGTCTCCACCATAGTTATTCTGACCTTTGGATACTTCTGCATGTCAGACTTCCAGCTGCCTAGAAAGCTCAGTTCACAATCATTATTATCATTATTACTACTACCACCAGTTATTATTTTTGTTAGGTGCATCTATTTTTCTTTTTATTCGGTACATTTTAAACTTTCAAAGAGTTACAATATTAACATAATGAACTGGCATACACCCTTCACCTAGAATTATAGATTGCTAACATTTTGCCACATTTGCTTTATGTCTCCTTTTTTGGTAATAATAATTTCACTGTTATCGTTTTTGCTTAACCATTTGAAAGTAAGTTGCAAGCATTATGGCATGGCGCTTTATCATCATAAGTATTCAGTATGTATCCTCTAAAAACAAGGATGTTCTCTTATCCATAGTACATTTCACTAATTTCATTTAGGAACGATTAATGTTCATAGACACAACTAGGTAATATATGGTCCATATTCAAATTTGCCAATTATTCTAATATTGCCCTTCACAGCACTTTTTCTCCAGTTAACAATCTAATTCAGTATCATTTCATTTTTATATGACAGTATCACCTTTCCTTTTCTCATAGCATATGCAAATAATCTGTATTTTAATTTCAAACCTTCAGCCGTACCCAATAATTCCATATTCCTGTTCATTTACAAGTTTCCTGAATTTGAATTTGTATAACCATTTGAGGGGTCTATATCTTGGTCTGTTGTCCTTCATGACCCTTTGATCACTCTAAAGAATCTATGCCCTGAGATGACTTCTAACCCAACTAACCCAGCTGACCTGGTTTCCTTCCCCTAAGGTTTACAAGCCCTCCCTGAAACCCCTTTCTGCTCTTGAATGTGGACAGTATGACTGTCCCAGGATAGCCAGGTATGCAGGTCTACATTATTTAGCCAACAAGCTGTCCGTGATCAGAATGTACCAATCTCTGAAAAATCCAGCTCTTTGCATTCACATGGCAGAGAGAACACTAGTTAATTTCCTACCTCTTTTCTTCTTGCCATAGGTCTTGTCTGACCAGCTCAGTACATGTCTTAGCAATAGCATCATGTGTGGACACGGGCTCACACACACATAAACAACATATTAAATAGAGGTGCAACTTTTCTGGGGTTTCAGGAAGCTCTGCCTAACATCTTGAATTTGCAGGGTTCATGACTTGCAAAATGTACACCAAGGCACTATGCCTAATGACATCTCAGTGCCAGTTGTACCAGCAGATTAAAGGCCCATTTAGTATAGAGTGATGACATCTTAAATCCACTGGAAAGATGCTTCAGGACAATTGCTGCTCTGTGTACACATAGCACAATACATGTAATGAAGAGCTTCAGCTTTGGAGTTAAGTCACATGGGTTTAAATCCAAGATCTGCACCTTACCCCCAATGTGACCTTGAGCAAATCACTTCACCTTTCTGCCTCAGTTTCCTCATTTGTAAAGTAGAGACCATACTCTATAGGTTAAAACTATTCACGTAAAGACTTTCCAACGTGCCTGGCACAGAGCAAGTCCTCAGTAAGTGTAGATGTGATGGACTTGCTGTTGGTCTAGTTTTATTAACTCCACCAACCAGTGTGTTCTGGGGACCCTCCTGCTGTAACAGCCCCTTTCCTTCTCAGGTTTCCACAAAGCTCTGTTTTACACAGTAGAATGCAAATCCCTAAGATGGAGTCCTGCCCCTTTGGAGACAATAGCTAAAACATCATGCGTAGGGGTCCTGCGGCCCAACCTATCGTTCAATGCTTTTCCTTTTCGGGATCTCTTTAGGATGATTAACCACTGCTTGAAATCTTCCAAGATGGAAATTCATCCGATCACAGTAGGAAACGTAAGGATTTTTAGGAAAGCTATCCTTTCTCTGAACCGATATTTACGTCCCTATGAAAATGTCTACCCACTAGAAAGAACAATTGGTATGTATTAAGTATTTAGGTGACGTGCAATGCTGTTATCCTGTCATGATGTGCACAGCATCCCAGATCAAGTTCTACTATCCATCCCACTATGTTCGGCCAGTTTTGCACTTGATTTACTCTGTCGTCTCAAGGAGCCACTGTTCAGCCGTCTACTGGGGCCTCACCGGAGAGGTGGACCACGCCTTTGAGTCAGCACCTAGACTTCCTCTCACCCGTTGTCATACATACTAACAGCATTACTCTATAAATTAGTTCTCCAAATTTTAAGCATAATTGATAGACGCTGATAAAATTCCCAAAGGAACTATGCAATATTCACGGTGACTCATAAACATATATACTGTCATAAATGCATATTTATTATTTTAATGCCGTTTTGTGCCTTTCAGTGAAATTCTGAACATTACAATCCCGTGACATCACTCTCACTCTCTCCATCGCCACACACTGAGGTAGTTTAGACAAACTTTATAACACAGGTCCTCTCCAGAAAGAGAAAGAAAAAACAAAAACTGTTGGCTTATTGGATAGAAATGTTACAAATTATCCGTCCAAAGCCCAGATCATAAACTTGACCTTAGTCTAGTTTTTTACTAGGACTTAAATAATTGATCCTGACAGAACAAAGAGAAGACTCTTACAACCATAAAAATCACTTTGCTGCTACCAATATAACTGAATCCTACCTCTAATGGATTATGTGGCCAGGCCAGTCTCATAATAACATCTAGTAACTAACTCTGTCCATACACTGGTGTTCAGTGGCCAAAGGCCCCATTTAATTAAGAAGATGGATTTATATGCACTAATAACTCAAGTTAAAGCTTTGAGGCCACAGTATTACTCAAGCTAAAGAAAAATATCGTTTTAGACTACCGCTTTCTTTCTCACTGTGTACACCTCCCATTTGATTAGATACCTAATCAAAAGTATACTCATAATATCAGATATGCCTTAAATATATGAAAGCAAAATATTAACTCAGCACATTTATATCATGCACATCAGGATAACTGTCTTCAGTTTTAAAACAGACCCTCTTAACAAAGAGGGGTTCTTAATCTTGTGAAACCCTGATTTTGAGATAAATCTACTTATCAGACATAGACATAGAAAAACATAGCCAGTTTGACTTAGCAGCAAAGTTATCTAGAAATAACTTAATGGGGCAGATCATGTGCAGTTTTATATATTTTATTATTTGCTCTAGTCATAAATCATGACATGTATACCCCTGGCTAAAACATCTTCTGGGAATAAAGCTCCTTCATTACAAAGTTAATGTTGAAAAGTACTTTGTAAATCAAATGAAACAGAACCACTGGGACTCCTAGCCTCGCACTTCAAAGAAGTTCCTAGGTCAAAGATACACATTGCCTCCAGCCAAAGAAAGATAATAGAAGTGACCAGTCCTAGACAATGCTGGGATGTATTTCTGTCCATCAGCTATTATGTGCCAGGCATCTGATGGCTTGGGCCAATCCAACAGTGCACCAAACAGTTCAAGTTAGCGTCCTTCCACTGTACTGATCACTCTCTTCGCTTAGGGTCCCTGGGGTCTCCCCTTTTTCTATCTCTGTAGCCTATCAGAGCATAAAAAAAGCTAACATAATCTAACACTGGTCATTTACAGCCTCGTGGTTGGCCGACTAACGACACTTTACTTAGACATTCTGAAATTAGATGGGATATGTTCATCCAGCATTTTCATTCCAAGTTTTTCATCTCTGTTAATAGAATAAAAACGCAGGGCCCATCCAGCTGAAGCTAGAGGAAGACCATTCCCGGACCTGTGGGCAATGAGAGTTACCACTGCCAATTTCTTCTCCCAGCATGCAGACCTGTGGCCCGAGTTTCCTCAGCGCACTTCCCTTCTCCAGAAATGTTCCCTTCCTTGCCAGAGCACAAGTCAAGCCTCACCCCACTTACTCATTTCAACCAAACCTACTCTCCTCTCCCCCTCCTTGAAACTGATGGGAGAGTAGCGGTAAAAACTAGGAAAAAGGGAAAATACGCATTCCACATTCTCCTAGCGAGGGCAAACACCGTCACTTTAATAATGGAAGTTGGGAGGAAAGGACTTGGGGTGAAGAGTTGCTGTGTTCTTATCTGAGCATTCAGTTTCTTGATGAAATAAGTCAGGAAGAAAATAAAGAAAAAGCTGTGCCTCTCCCATTTCCTTAGTATAAATACCTAGTGCTTAGAGTCAAGCATCAATATTTTAATTTACCTTTTGAATGCCTATGGCATCTATGTTCTTCTGATCAGGCTCAAAGTGATGAGTGCATGGATCAGCAGGTGAAAATCATAGGGTGTTAGATTAATTTAGATAGCTTTAATAGTAAGTGCTAGTAACCACAGCAATTACCTCTCATCTCCTTAATTCTCCTTATCGTATGTTTATCCAACTTTCTTTCCTTGCAGAGATTCAACATAAATTCTCCTTATGTATGTCTATCCAACCTACCCTCCATGTAGAGATTTCATATCTCTTCGTAATATCTCTTTAATAAAGAATTAACTGCATTTGTAGAAACTAAACAAATGGTTATGTTAAAAGATGCCTCTCCAGTGATTCCTCAGTCAGTATCTGGAAATCTTTACTCCTCGAGATGTTACAACCTAACAAGAAAGCTCCCCTAGATCAGAGACAGAAAGCCTAAGGGAGCTAATTCGGTACTGCAGAGCCTACCTGCGGACTGAGTTACGGAAAGTGTCATAACTTACACACACAATTAAAAGGCAACCGATGTCAATTCAGTCTTTTCACAAGTCAATATGTCTTCTGCGTTCACAAGTACCATACGATTTCACTTATAGGTGGAATCTAATGAACAAAATAAACAAACAACATAGAAACAGACTCATAAATAGAGAACAGAATGACAGCTGTTAGAGGGGAGGGGCGTTGGGGGGCTGGGTAAACAAGGTGAAGGGATTAGACAAAGATACAAAAAAAGACAAAACAAAACCAAAAACTCATAGAGACACAACAGTGTGGTGATTAGCACAGGGAAAGGGCGGTTAGGGAGGTGGAAGGAGACTTGACTTTGGGTGGTAAACACACAATAGAATATACAGTTGATGTATTATAGAATTGCACACCTGAAACCTATATAATTTTATTAACCAATGTCACCCCAGTAAGTTCAATTTTTAAAAAAATAGCGTGGTCATTCATTTTGGGATGCTATAGTACCAGATACAGAATAGGAGACTTGGATTTTAACCACTCATCCATCAGCAGCAGTAAGTAAACTAAACAATAAATTTATAAAGATGGGGCCAGTCCTATACCTAAGCTTTAACAGAGGCTGAAATTATTGCTGGCATGTTGTTAAATCATCAATCATTTTGGAAAACTCTGAGGATTCTGAGCAGCATGGAAAACTAAATGGAGGGGGAAATTAAATTAAGTTGTTCCTTTGAAAAGTGCCTACATTTACAAATTCCCAAACGAAACTGAGGAGTCCCTGACTTGCTCTGTACATAGAGGCCAGAGCCCATGCAGCTGAGTAAGGTGTTTGGCTGAGTTCATCCGAAAAATTTAAGTCTGGGATTTCTAGTCCTCAAGTCTAAAACCCTGCCTTTTATATCGCCATTCCAAAATCAAATGAGATTTCTAATATTAGCCATGGGAAGGGTAGACTTGTAAATTGAAAAGCTAATGATCTCCCCCTCATCTAGCACTGGATGTAAAATTACCGTGGTCCTTTGAGTTTTTGAGATTGCCATTGCAAACATGCCAAATGCCCTAATAAACAGGAGAGGGCAGACCAGGGCCCCCCTTATGCCGGCACTCATGAACCAGGCTGGGCGCATCACAGGGAATACTAAAAAGTTTAGAAAACTGGAAGCAAGTTGACATAATAGGGCCCAAGACAGAAAAGTTTAATGGGAAAGTGCAGGGCAAGGAGAGCGAGCCAAAGAAAAGAAAAGGAAAGAATAAATGGAAGTTAGTAGGAGCAGTAATGAGCAGTGGCTAGAAGGCCAAAGAGCAAGGCTATGAAACACTGGACCTTCAGAGTAGGAGCCGGCTTCTAACTGCACAGCAAGTGCACTGCCGTGGAAAAAGCTGTTGTCTAAATGAGCATTAAAATTATTTGTACACGTAAAGATTTTATAAAAGCTCTCACACTTGCTTTGGCCAACAGGACACATTTTTGTCAAGCCTATAAAATCAAGTATCCAACTCTTTTGTACTCTTGCAGTATGGATATATATGTAGACTTACCAAGACATACACAATCTCTATATTTGATTATATATGTAAGTTTGGAGGTTAACATTTCAGGCAGTTTAGTCACAGTGAAAAGGGGTTTTCCAATCTCTTTAATGGACTCTGACACATTAGTTGAATCTAAGATCTTTACTAATTTGTACTCAAGATGAGTACGTATAAAATTTCCCTGAATCTATTTCTTTTCCCTGAACTTTTCTTCCTGGTTATAATTTAAATAAAAAGTCCCATAATTAATTTTCAGAATGTAAATGTCTCACTCCTACTTGCCATGAATCATTTCTTAATTGCCCTATTTCTTGACCTGGCAATTATTGCTTGTCTGAATTACATTAGTTCTCCCCTCTCCCAATCAACCAATCTGGACAATATGTCATAATATTGTAAAAATTTACAATTATATATCTTACAAGCCAAAATGAAAAGCTATTTTTAAAAAATACACATTATTATTTTATGGATTCCTTTATCTAGCAACCATCTACTCAACCCTTGAGTAAGAAAGCTCCCAATGAGTCTTAAATACAGGAAAATAAAGTTTCCATCTAGCAATAGCATGACAATTGTGTTAGTAAAATGTAGCTCAAATATATAAGGAAAGAAATACCTTTTAAGTGTCCCCAACTCCTGAATAAATAGTATACAAATAAAAATCTCCACTTAGTATCAGAATTCTGGACTGAAGTGAAAGCCAGTGTATGGGAATTGGTGTGATTATGCCTATGTATGCTCCTGTCCTTTTTCTCTGGGGAAAAAAAATTAACTCAGTTTTCAAGAATATGCAAGTGAACAAGACAGGCTGTAAACCACACACTGAGCGATACCTATTCATCTTACTCAAATTCATTTTCAGAAAATTAGAGGAGGAAGGCAGAGGATCTTCCCCCTTCCCATGCTCTCGGAGCACGTGGCCCACACAGCTCCCCAGAATTCCTGCTCCATTACAGCTTTCTGTCTCTTCCACTCCTTTATAAGCATCTCAGAAGCAGGAATTAGATGTCATTTATTACTGTGCCTTCCATAAAATGTTAGCACCTGGCCTCACGGCAAAGAGGCAGCATGTGGTGGAAACACTGCGGCCGTGGGAGTCGGACGGAGCTGGGTGTGAGTCTCAGGCACGCTCTCTATTCCTCCGAGCCTCATCTGAAGTGACACTGTGAGGACAACGTGAGATCATCTAAATTAAAGCATGTAGCACAATACCTGGGACACGACAGGTACCCAATGGATTTTAGTTTTCTTTACTGAAGAAAAAAAAAAAAAAAAGGAAAGCTGAAAAAGAACATGGGACACAAATATTTTAAAACCAAATAATTTGGCAATGCCTTCACCTTACAGTCAGCATAGCATATGACCCTTTAAAATGTACGTCTGCCTGTGTGGTCGCCTACAATGGACAAATTTACATGTTTCCTGTGTATTTGGCAAACTGAACACACACACACATACACACACACACATACACACACACACAAACACAAGAAAAACATAAGACACCATTAGCATAAGGGATGAAACGGAGACAATAATAATTTAAAATTTCATTAAGGACCTAAAACTCTGTAAGACATACTCGGAAATATTTTAGTAAATATAAAATATTCAAGAAGCCTGATTTTCAAAGTTCTTGACCCATATAAATGTGATTCAAGAAAAACATCCTTAACACTTAACTAAGTCCCTTGACAGTGTAAACAAGCAGGGGGAAAATATTGGCCAAGAGTTCTTTCTCCCACGAGAGGTGTCTTAGCATCCTCCAAAGCTCTAAACAGAGCTGGCTGACTCTGGAAACAGTGATAGATAAAAAAAAATCAAGTTACGCTAAAAGCGCACAAAGCAAAACAAAACTTTTATTTGTAACCCCGGATCTAGTGATCACCCTCCTGACTTCCAACCCAGAGAACTCAGCACCAAAATTCTGGGAATCAATCATTAAAATGCATCAAATTTACCCTGAGTAGCACCAAGGTGCCAATGTTACAAATGGGTTAATCAAGGCGACTGCTTCCGTAGCTGGGCGCACTATCTTCCCCCATGTGGGTACGCTCATAGGGGAAGACTCTTTGGAGGAAAGGAACTGTGCTTTAGTTACATACTTTCTTCATCCCCTAAGAGTCCAGCATCATGAAATGAATAGGCATTTAAAGAGTGAACACAATGAAAATAAATGAATATAATAAACAGAATGCAGCAATAAGCATAGCATGCTAAAATCTGAGTCCTCCTAAATGAAAAGGAGAGCCTGCTATCGTCGCAGTATCTTGGTACCACTAATAGTAATAACCCTCTAGGGCACTATAACTTTTCAGTAGGTATCAGGCATAACACAAATTCAATACAATCAGTTAGATGTAAAATACAGACTTAGCAGCATCAATACAAAGATCGCTTAGCCCAGACCCAGTATAATTATTGTCACTGCACAGTATTATATAAGTTAAGAAGACAGAGAAAAAATTAGTAGGGCAAACTCTACCTCTACCTAAATAAATGGTTACCAATTAATATTTAATATGGTTTTGCTTCTAGGTGCCCTGAGAGTTATAATTGAGTTTGAGATCTAAGCTATACTAAATTGACAAAGCCAAAAATTATCTTATACACTTGACAACAGACTGTAGGATTTCCAAAAATATTATGCACACATATTCATATGTACAGAATCTATTACCGTCAAGCCTGCAATTTCTATAAAGCATTATTCTGAAAGTTCATTTTTCAAAAAGAATTTGCATAACTACAAAAGGTAATGTAGTCTATATTTTTAAATGACATTAATTAATATTATTTATGTCATGTTGCTAGAGAGATCAATATATGACCATCACATATATGTAGCAAACCATGACAACTTAAGGATTTCAGAGAAATGTTCAAATTATTTTTAAAAGTCCTGTATAATAACTAATACAGAACACCATCTCATTCATTATTTTGCATCTAAATACATAAAAACAATGTCTTGGTACAGAGATTAACAACATCTGTCCATTAGGAAAACATCAGCCTGGTCAAATTATTCAAATAAGCTGAAATTTGACTCAGTCTGCAGACAGTTTCCTGTCCGATGAAAGAACACAGCCATGTGCCAAAATGAAACAAACCCAAGTGCCAAAATCGGGCCTGAGAAAGGTTGCTCTTCGGTTGCTTTCATTCCCTGCTAGGCGGGAAGGCCACAGAGCTCAATGAAGCGCACATTTGTTCTTAGAAAAGACTGGAATTTCCATTGCTCGTCATAGTGATCTAGCTCTTTTGTTTACATTTTAACCAGCTCAGAATACACTTTAGGATACAGATGAAAACTATAAAATGACCATTATTAGAAAAAAAATCTTCATTCGAATTGTCTATCTGCATTTTATAGTGATGGGTGAGAGATCAGAAACAATTAGATAGAGCTTGTTCAACTGAAATATGCAGGATGGGTTTGTCTGATAATACGAAGTGACCGCTGGGGTTCCATAGACCAGCAGCTCCTAGACCTCAGCATGTGTAAGGTTCATCTGAAGAGCTGGTTACTGGATAGATTCCTGGGCTCCATCCACAGAGGCTGTGTGTCAGTAGGTGGGGTGAAGCCCACGAATTTGTTTTGCTAACCAGTCTCCACATGATGCTGATGGCTTTGGTCTGTGGACAATCACACTTTGAGCAGGGCAGCCCTGCCACACATTGTCTCTGTTTCTGAGATCAGTCACCTCCGCATTCTAGGACCCCATCACAATCCAGCTCTGGTCACAGCTAAGCCACATGAAAAAACACTAGCAGAAGTTGAGAATTATGCATGAAAAAGGAATCTTGACATCCCTTTGCAATATAGTTACTAAAACCAACCCCTTAAGTGCTGATTTTCTACCTGGAGTTCTGTGACACACCAGGTTATCTCCAATTATCTCCAGGGGTGATAGAACAGTTTCACAGAATTAATTTTAGTCCATTTTAATTGAACGAGGTTTACATCTGGAAAATGAATGTAAAATGTGTTGGTTGAAGTGAAAGTAAAGAACTGCTGAATCCATTAACTCTGCTCCTATAACCTAGAGCTCTTTGCTTAATTTTGTTAAATTCATTAAGGATTTTGCTTTTAACTTGGACCTTGGGCCTCCTCCTAATAGAGTGGCAAAATGCTATGGTCAAGTTGCAGACTATTTATGGAAGGGTAATTACAAATATGTAAAGGCTCTGATGAACCTGCAGCAGGCAGTGGCAGGGCGGCACCCCCACTCCACCGCTAAGGAGGCAGATGCCTTACATGCCCTTCCTTTCACTAACTTATTAGGTCCAAAATGAGGTATTGAGAACAAAAATGATAGTTCTTAAGAACTGGTGACTGATCTCTATCTCCAGGCTACTGGTAATTATTTTGTAAAAGAATATATTTTTCTGTAGTGACAGAAATTCTTTCTAGAAACAAATTTCCAAGTCTTTGGGGGGGGGGGACTTCTTCTAAAGGTATAAGAAAATATTACTCAATAGTTTCCCTGAATACCTATTTGGACTAGTTCTGAATATCTTATGTATAGTTTGTTTTAAAAGTCAAACAAAACAGGAAATAAAATGCCTACCACCTGATCCCCACAGTGCTATGAGATTTAGGTTTTATAAGAAAAGCAAAAAAGGAATAAGGGCTTTTTTTGTCCTTAAAATGCTTACATTCTTCATAGGGAGACAAAGCTAATACATTTGTAGTAAAAATATATAAAATAAATGTCAAATGCCTGACACTGACTATTACTACAAAAGAAATATAGAAAGGAGTAATTACAGTGGGTTAAAAGAATACCAGAAAGCTTCTGGGGGATGTGGGACTTCCACTCGACCTTTTCAGTGGGGATGGTTAGATGATGAAGGGAAGGGGCTGGGCATCATAGGAGCAAAGGCAAGAGGCAGGGACTGAGCGCGTGTGTGTTGGGAGTGGGGTGCGGGAGGAGCAGGGCTGGCTCCCCGCAGCAAAGGCTCTGCAGGGGCTGGCCAGTGGGTGGAACAGTTTGGGGCAAAGAAAAGTAATGCAAATCACAGAAAATCCTCAAACCAAGTCAGAAGAACCTGGACTTGACGAAGCAGGCAATAGGGAGCCATAGCAGGGTTTAAGCAATGATGACACGTTGTCAATTATTTTGGGAAGATCAGGCTGGTCAACTGGAGGGAGGAGAGATTACAAGGAGAATGAAGCACTAAAGAGGAAAAGCAAAACCAAGCTCAGGACGCATTTCTAGAAGATACAGGCAGGGGACAGACATGGATTGAATGGAGAAACCCGTAAATGCTTAGAACGTGACTCGAATAGGGGGTGGGCGGGGGAGTAAACCAGAACAAGCTCCAAGAGAAAACAAAAACCGAAATATGGACAAGCAAAGAACCCCATCTTTGTTAAGTCTCCAAGGAGGAAGTTCTCTCTGTACCTGGCTCTTTCACAAATCAGGGAGCACACACGGCTTGCAGAAGGTCAATGTTCACAGCAGGCTTCCCAAGAAGAGCAGGTCTCAAGGAGATGGGAAGCTAGACAAGTGCTGAGAGCTTCTTAGAGCACCGATCCTTTTGATTTTACAAAAAGGGAAGGGAAAAAGAACACGCTACGTGTGTGTAAGGAGTCAAATGGCACCACGGCGAAAGCTTATTTTCTACCAGCCTGTCACTTAATAAACATTTAATGCGGCCCAACACGTACAGGGCCCCAAGTCAGGCGGGAGGGTGGAGGCGAACAGGCCTCGGGGGGGGGGGGGGGGGGGCGGCTCCTCCAGGCTCCCAGCTGCGGGGGTCTGTCCCGCCCCCTAGGGAGTCCTGACCCCGAACCCCGCGCACCTGAGGGAGATCATCACACCCTCCTGAACGATTGAAAAAACCGCTTTCACTCTTTAGCAGAAAAGGTCTGAATTACTGGGTGACAAGGAAAGGTAAAATTGTCCTGAAAGCAGCAAGTTTACCCGCCGTTTGTTTCAATTCCCTTTCATAAAAGCTCCCATGTCAGGAGCACAACTTCTATGGTTCAAGAAGATGTCATCGAACCAGGTGCTGGCTGATTACCAAAGAGACAGAGGGAGAGGGGACAGGGCATGCTTCATCTTTCCCCCGCGTGACCCTCCCAGCGACTTTCTTGCCAGCGCGTCACAGAACCTGATGACACGCACATGGTCCCACACACGCTCCACTCAAAGGACTGCGTTGGGATGATTATAATTAAGCTCCTCCCTGAAACTTATAATAATGCTGAAATAAACTGCATTTCTTTATTTTATTTTGCAGTCTCCTAAACTGTATTGGTCAAAGTGCCTTTGGGCATAGTCCCTAAGTGTAGAAGCCTAAATGGCAAAAGCACATAAATGAATGGGCTTGTGAGCACCTCTCTCGTCATTTCTAGTTTTCCTTCAAACAAAGGAAAATAAAATTTAAAAGTAAAAAGTAGGTAACTTGAATAGCATCTTTAAATTTTAGGTGCTCACTAATTAGAAAATTGAAAATCGAGTTAGTTTGACGAAAGGCATAGTGGATGGAATTATTACTATAAAACTTTTGTGTACTGCTCTATAGTGGTCCAAGTTTTTTTCAAGTTTTAGAAATCTTCCAGATTTTAAATAAACAGAACTATTACCAATGTAAATAGATTGATTAAACAGCCAAAAAAGAGAATAAAAAAACAAATACCGTAATACTAAACAGAAGAATTCTTGAAGAATTTTCAGAGCAAAACTCCTTAACAGAGGGTGCTAGGAGTGTAAGCATGACAAATTTCTATTCAGCTTTTATCAGTTTAAAAAAAAAAAAAAAAGACTGGCCAATAGTGACCTATAAGACCAAAGCTCTAATATCCTTGGCAACATTCTTTATTTTGCCCAATAAAAACAGCAGTACTGCTAAAAACTGTGTTAATACAGAGAATAAGTTTTAAATGACTTTAGAATATCACTTTAAATCTCCCATCTTTTCAATGAGTAAATTCCCATGTTAAAATATAGTTTCAATTTTTAAATTATTAAAGCTACAATAAAATAGCGTAACATCTGAGCCTGTAGACACTTTAGAACACTTGAAATAAAGTTTTATTTACATATCATCCTACTGCGTATAATTTTCCAAATTCAGAAGTTGCACAGCTTCTCATTTTAATGTATTTGGTTTTGTAATACAATGAAATGCACCAGGCAGAACACAAGGAATGGAACAGTAGTATCTGTTTTATCTTCTTTGAACATGCAGATGTTAAATGATCACACCTCACCAGCACATGCCTATTGCAACTCATGTTTCACTTTCCAAATACTCAGGGTTTAAAACAGAGCAGACTGCACTTTTGATAACATCTGCTACAACAAATAACAAAAAAAGAGTGTGAAGTCTGATGAATGTTTAAACAGAACATTTTTTATGGATCAGCTAAATCTTTTCTGCTTTTTAATTAAAAGTAAAGAAAATGGAACTTAATTATCCTGTAAAGATTAGCTTGTGGGCATCTTCCTGTAAATTACTTCTAATTGAAAGCAAATTGTCAAGTGACATTCAAAGTACTGTCCTTTAAAACACAGCTGTTCTACTGCTGATTTCAGTGCATTACAGTGTTTTCTCGTTACAATACGGCATATTTGAATATTTTAACAACTTCACTGGTTTTGTATAGATTTCCATTTAACATATCTTAATCACATTTCATCCTGTAAAAAAAGTTAGCATCCATAAGTGGTGTGCGCGTCTTGAACCATCCTATCATGAGAGCTCTGGGCTGAGGTTTGCTTTTTCCGATTTGCTCACTGAAAGGACCCCTGCATCTGGAAAATAATGTCCAGGAAGTGGGTGGTTACAGTCATTAGGCTCCTGTCACAGCCCAAATCCTTATGATACCCGAACAACTAAGTCGCAGTTTATTGGATGCTTTACGTACAATATTAAAAGTTCAAAATGAAATCATCCTGGAAACTGAAGACAACGTTTCCGAATTTAGCACTTAATGAAAACTCTAGTCTTTTTTTAAAAAATTTAAATAAGCATCTCATGGGCAGTACGAAGGCAGCTAATATAGGAGTTTTAATGCAAGACTTTTTATAAAGACTGATCAAAAGCCAATGAGGAAGACAAATGCATTAACTCACTAAAATGTTTCTGCTTCTATCCACCCACATAACTGTCCATTCCCCAACTAGTTCATGGGTTACTACTTCTTAGCACTGTAACTCAGCTCCGGAGATGCGGCAAGAAATAAAATCAACAGAGTCCCAGCGCTAATGGGACGTACACTCCCAAGAGGGAGAAAGCAAGCTCATCCTGGACGATTTCTGGGGTCAGGGCCTCTTCAGGCTCCTGAACACTGACTGTTTAAAACAATCTGACAAACAAAAATGCCTGGCCTGCGTGCAGAACCTATTTCAGGGGATGATCAGTTCTTTGAAAAAGAAAAGATTCAGAGTAAGGTGCCAACCAGTGACAAAGGAAGGAGGCACTATCCTACATGGACAGGTGACATGTGAGCACAGGCCGGAGTGGATTTCCAAGGGAGAGGGAGGCACACACGCAGCCTGTCAGCAAAGGAGCCCCTCCGGGCAGCAGGGAAAGGCTCTGGGGAAGGGGAATTCTCAGAGCCCCAGAAAGGAGCTTGAGACAGGCCAACGTCGGGACGTAAAAGATTATTAACCATCATGTTTAAATATTTACACGTTTGCTTAGAGAGCAACATGACTCTAAACCACCAACCCAACGAATAGGTACTTTATTCCCCCAGGTAAGTAAATGATGTCCCTAAGCTGTATATTTAGCCCAAACCCTATGCGCTACATTTATCTTGTATTTACACAACGATACATTAAGGTTTTTCTCCAGAGTGAAATAATCTGTATGATTGCCCTGGCTGTAACCGATTGGTATAGCTAAAGTGGTTGCTTGGTAGGTAAGTAGGGAGGTTTAAATATTAACATGAAATTTTTTTTCAATAGGCAAAAAGGCATTCTATAAGATTTAGTGCAGGAGTAAATCTTAAGCACAGTTTGGGCTCTGCTTTTCATGGCAATATTTGTGGAGACTAAGAAAAGACAACTAGAAAGCGAAATCCTGACTCTTACTGTCACCTGCTCAAGCATATCAGCATATCGAGAAAAATGGAAGGAAAAAGAAAAATGATAAAATGGGAACTTTGGGTGATTTTAGTCACATCGGAAGAACTGGAAAACAAAACACAAATGGAGACGTATTGCCCAGACTCGTTTACAAATCAAAGTCATGCTCTTCCTTCGTGTTGAAATGATGTGGCCTCGTGTGTTGCCAATATCATAAATACCATTAATTATCTTTAAGGAAAGTCACTGAAGGGGGTTAATAAAACTGTATTTATATAATACAGTTTTCCTAGTAATTATATAAATAATTGAGATTGTTACTATGCAGAAAATACACATTTTACAGCATATAATGAGAGAAGTATTAAGCAAAAAAAAAAAAAAAATTTAGGCTGCAATAAAGAATAAAAGCGTTTATTTGAGAAACAGGGGGTCTGGGGCACAGATTCTGGTAGCAACCTAAATTGTGCTCCAAAGGCAACAAAAAGAGAGGTTTTGAAAAGGGCCAGACGGTAGAGCTTTTCTCATGAATGTCCCCCACGCAAAGGGGGGGTGTGGCCGGGTCGGTGGGGACTGGTGGGTCCAGGATGGAAATGCAGGGAGCTGGCTGTTGAAAGGGGCTGGTTCCTTTCAAGGTAAAGAGCTAAGATGGCCTGGTCACCATGATGGGGAGAAAGTAAGGTCCACGTAGGGTCATGTACAGTAATTGACGCTGAATCTTGCTATTTGGCCTTGAGTTCAGTTTAGCAACGGATAAGCCATTTAACAACAGTTCCCAGAAATCAGACAGGAGGCCTCACAGGCCCCAGCTCCTCCATGATCTCCTGACTCCATTTGCTGTGACTCTTCACAATGTTCACTCCACTTCTTTTTCTCCATCATCAGAAGCAGGCATATTTTAGTCAGGTATTGAAAAGGCGTTAAACTAAGCTTCTACTCTGGGCACACAATTAAAATGTCACTTTATGAAAGAACATACAAACCATTCACCAATGCACCAGATCCCAAAATCGGCATAACACTATCCACTGTGTTCTGGAGGCTTGGTCCCATACTTGAGATGCACAGAGCTTAGGGGACTAGGAATCAGTAGTCCATAATTAATTTTATCTTAACAAGTCATCCTAAATTAATGATTTTCTCACTTAAGCATGCATTAAAAAACCACCTGACCCGGGTCACAACCCCTCAAGACTCTGAATCAGGATGTCCGGATTAGAACTCAGGAACTTAATTTCTAACAAGCTCCCAATGGGATGCTGAGGCTGCTAGATCCTAAGGAAATGGTAACCATTTTGGCTAAATAATCCCTTCATTAATTAAATACTACACATTTTTGCTTTTATATAAGATCGAACTATGTTATCTAAAGGGGAAAATGGTCCCTCATCTTTTTCACAGAAATAATTTTGAATAGCATACTTTTTAAAGGAGACAAGTATTGGTTTGGGAAATAAAAAAATATCTCTCCTATTAAATATTCCAGATTCCATTATTTACACTTCTAATCAGCAATATTATCCATAAACCAAAGGTAATTATTAAATATGTAAAAACAGTGGGCGCAATTTCACGGCAGCCCAGATCCCCGTGAAAAGATTCTGAGTCAGGTTTGATCATTAAGTATAAAATTGAATTTGTACCTAAAGATTCGAGTTAAGTTGGATGTATATTGCACAACACTGAAATAAGATGGAACATGGTGATTTTTACGTCAAGAAAAATATGACTCAACTTTGTGTCATCCAAAAGTTGCCAAAAAATAAATGAATGAACAAATAAACAGTATGTTAATATGCTAAAATATCCAGTAAGGAAGAACATTTGCTCAGTGCCCTCCAATTAGAATTTCTCAATTTTTTTCCTTTGCTCTCCCACTACCTTGAGAAAGCTATCTTTCCAGTCTTCCGACCAATAAACTTTCTCTGTCTTCAACTTTCAGCTCAAGGTTCAGTCAATACAAAGCCTTCCTATCTACTCTCTCCCTTTATCTGATTACTTCTTCTCTGAATATTTTTCCTACTCAAGCATTCCATCATCTCTGAACCTTCTCTTTCTTGTCTTCCAGCACCCAGGATAAACACTCAGAGGGGTTGGCACCCACGTTTCTTTCCTTTTTCAAACCCACTCTGGCCCAGGAAGTCATCTTGAGCACCTGAATTGTTTTAGCAAGCTCCTAGATGGGCTGTCTGCCTTCAGGCTCCACACAAATTACTGTGCGATGGTATCGCACCCTACCTAGAAACGTATATTGATATTCGGGTATCAATGAATTCTAGAATTTCTAAGGATGTAGGTAGGAACTCTAGAAGCCCAATGCCAAAGCTATCACTTATAATTCTTTACCCTTTCCTTTGTACCTTACCCTTCTAAAAATATATATATCCTTTAATCCATTAACCTTGAAATTTATCCTTTGAGAAAAAGCTAAAAGAAGTCAATGACTCCACACACTAGTTTAGTCATTGCAGTGTTAGCTATAAACACTGGACACTAGCCCAACGCCTTAAAATAGAATGTTTAGATAAATTATAGCAAATCAGCTGAGAGACTATAGAGCAGAAATGCAAAATGAAAAATCAATAAGACCATGCAGAAGCATGGAAAATATTTGTTCTTATAAGCACAATAAAATTATGTCTCTACTGGGATTACATACATAAATGTAAAAATACAGAAAACAAACACCACCAGTGGGTTAGGGTAGTCAGGCATATTTTTTGTTTATAATGTTTTTATAAAAAATTGGGGTCACTACACATTAAAAACAGACTTCTACATATCCTGTACCTCCATCTCTGGATTTATACAATGTATGTAATGGGCGCTATCATTTCCAATGATGATGCAGAGCTTCTACAAGGTCTTAAATTGTCAGAAGTTTCTTTATGCTCATCTTAAAGTAAACAAACTATTCACTGAGAATTTCAGTAAAGGTTGTAATAAAACAGAGTTTCTAGAAAACCGTCAGTTAAGCTCAATTAATCAAAATACCCTCTGATCCGTTCCAGGTTGTACCTGGTATTGTGTACAAGGATAACTCAGAGCAGATGGGTTCTGTTGTCATTTTCTTTGTTACAAGGTTTGTATACAATTACAAACCGCATTGCTCGAGCCCTCGGAACTAAATGGGAATTGAGCAGCTGAAGTCCTGGCCATTCCTTTGAAAAGGTATGTCTTCCAGCTATTTTTCTTTCTTGTTATATTGAAATTTCATATGGATCTAACTACGGATAAATAAAAGCCAAAATAGCTCCATGACTGACAATCTCACTTCAAAATTCTGGTGTTTAAAAAAAAAAAAAAAAATCCAGTACCTAATCAGTTAATATTCATGCATTCAAAGACTTTGCATGTCTACTAAATAATAGTACAACCTTAGAATGGGACAATTTCAACCCAGGCTCCTTGGGCTCATTTATCATCTTTTTCTGTAACCCCATAACAGGTCCTTTGGAACTGAGCAATAAGATAAATGGATCCCTGAGAAACAAATATTTACAAACCTTCTGAAAATGCTTTTTAAGTGAGAAAGAAAACACTCCTTTATCTATGCTGATCGTATGCGAATTCACTGCACAGGATCAAGCAGAGTGTGTGCTGCTCAACCTCATAATCATTTGCAAATAAAATCAACGAATTCCAGTTTTCAAACTTATAAATGAAATTCCAAACCCCAGTTATCTGTTTGCATAATTACAAAGCGGGATGCTGACTTCCTATTCTCAAATGGATTATCGAAAGTGTGGATCATCTATCAGGACCTTTCTTGGTTTACTCTTGTACAACCCCCACCACCCAGCCCTCAAAAGGAAATGAGCAAGAGTTAAAATGCAAAAAACATCAAGGGTAAACTCCAAACCCTGAGTGTCCCATGGTCATGTCACACATGAACCATCAATATCTTTTTTTTCTGAACTGAACTAAGAAACATTTCTTCTATAGAAAGCAATGAAATATACGGAACACTGAATAATATAAACAACAGCCTTGATTTTTCATTTCACTTTGCTTGTACGGAAAAAGCCGTAGAGAACACATCAGCATTTTGACCGCAGTGAGTCACGACGAAAATCTGATGTGTGTCACTTGATGAGACGCGACGGAAATAACGCAGAACCCCCTTCCCTTAATTCCTGGGAAAGCAATTCAGACCGTAAGATGGTAGATTATAGATCTTGGCTTCTTATACAAATGATTTCATTTAAAGAAAGAATATATAAAAATGTAAAGCATGAAATCTTCAGCATTTTATAAAGTTAAATAATACTACGTTTTGCTGTTACTGTTTCCTTGGTGCTTAGTAAATGTATAAAGTAGGAACTAGGACTTACTTCTATCAGTTGATCCTGTCCCAACATTTTAAATATTTAAATACAACATTTAATTACACACACACACACACACACACACACACACACACGTGCTTCTTCTCAATGTTCTCGAGATTGGACAAGAACATTCTAGAACAGTTGCTCCGTAAGACCCCTTTGAGGTGATTTGTCAGGGTAGCCTGCGACTTAAACACAACCCTTGGTGTGCTGTCCTTTTTACTTTATCACTTTTGTTTTGTTATTATTTTTTAATATAGTTGACATGTCCAATTGCTCTACGATGTTTCCCCAATCCCAAAATGAATGATAAAGACAAGCCACTAATTTGAAACTTAAACACTTGAATAAGCCAGAAGGGGGATAAGACAGAAACTACAAGAGAACGGAACGGAACGGAAATCACTCAGCCTAACTGTGCGATGGGGCAAAGCACTGTGACGTGTGCCTTGTCTCTGAATGAAGGGATGTCACTTGCCACCGCTGAGGTGGTTTGTGTCACTGCTGGCTCGGTAGGCAGGTCTCCCTCTGCTGTACCTGCTCCGTATTCTAAACGTGAGAACCTTTACTCATCATATTTGAAATATTACCTCTTGGAACAGGAGAAACAGAATACTCTGAACTGAGGCCTTGCCCAAGTTTCCCACATCTCATGTTGAAGAGGCCTCTATTTTTCACAGGAAGGTTTATGGATGTATCTTATTAACTGTATGTGCTAAAATAATGTATTTAAATGACTCTGTGAGACACACCAACTCTAAGCTAAATCTCACAAGTTCTGAGAAAATAATGCTTTTATTGACATTGATGACTGGAAATTTTATGTTCCATGTAGTCTTACTCCCAATCAATAACTGAGGATTTTTAATACTAAAAGAATAGCCACACTTAAGATTTCTTAGAACATTTTCTCAAAAGGATATATAAAGGGCTTTCTATAAGCTTTTCTATCTGAGGCCTAAGAGTTTCCAGGGGATTTTATATTATCTAAAATTGTTTAAAATTCCCAATAACATACATTCTAAAGTAAGCGAACAAAAGGCCCCAGATTCCATCCCCATAGCTTTTTATTTTATTATTATTTTTTTAATATATCTTTATTGATTTCAGAGAGAGGAAGGGAGAGGGGGAGAGAGAGATAGAAACATCAATGATGAGAGAGTCACTGATTGGCGGCCTCCTGACTGCCCCCGACTGGGGATTGAGCCCACAACCCGGACATGTGCCCTGACAGGGAATTGAACCCCGATCGCCTGGATCCTAGGTTGATGCTCAACGGCTGAGCCACGCTGGGCCGGGCGCCCCATAGCTCTTTATTTCAAGCTGCATGGCACTCCTCTCGTCCTGTATTACATTTCATTCTGTGTTACACAGAGAGTTGCATCTGGTTTCCTTAGATTATAAGCCAAGCAAGGGAAGGAACGAAGTCAAAACTGACTAGCATACACTGAGTGTTGTGTGCCAGATCTATTATAGACATTTCAAGGACATGATTACATCTTTTTTAACAATTTTAACTTTTTATTTATTTTTTCTGATACTATAATAAAATGTCTCCTGTCATGTCTGTGTACATATTGTTAAAGAGCTTTATTGAGATATAATTGATATACAAAATAACTGTGCAAATTTAATGTATACAATTTGATGGGTTTGGACATATGCATACGACTTTGGAAACTGTCACCACAATCCTGGGACAGCCATCCATCACCCTCAGAAGCTCCCTGGCATTGTGCCTGTTACTGGATCCCTCCCTTCTGCAGCAGAATCTTTTCCACTGATAAAATGGGGTTATTGAGAAAGCCTCCTAAAATTGGTCCAAATATTGGCACTGTCAATTATGGAGTCACCCAGAACAATGTCCCCAAAAGGGATTAACTGTACCTGTCCTACATAAAATAGGACAAAGAAGACAATAATAATATAAACAAATTAAATGTATGTAAAATATCTAACAGTCCCTGGCACATAGGAGGGCTCTCAAAAGTTTTATTTTATTTTTTTACCTTCTCCACAAGGAATATCTAATACACACATAACTGCATAGCGCTAATTCCCAGGGGAGATTTTGAGTAAAGGAAATAAATGTTTATCGCATTCCCCTCCCATGAAGTTCCATAATTCCATATGTAACACTTAACACAAGTATGCCAAGAACTAAATCTGCCCACTTATCTACTTATCTATACTGTAACAGTATTTCATGTCTGTTTTTCTTTCTTTTTTAAGTTCAGGAGAAATCATTCAAAGACTTGTCAATGTCAGGTACACTGTAGTTGCTCAGCAAATTCTTGTTGAAAAAAATCAAACTAAGAAATAGAATATTTAGAAATATGGTATATAGGCATAATAAAAGTGATTTTAGCCCAGCTGGGCGTGGCTCAGCCATTGAGCATCGACCTAGGACCCAGGCGATCAGGGTTCGATTCCCGGTCAGGGCACACGCCCGGGTTGCGGGCTCAATCCCCAGTCGGGGCCTGCAGGAGGCAGCCGATCAATGACTCTCATCATTGATGTTTCTGTCTCTCTCTCTCTCTTTTCCTCTCTCTGAAATCAATAAAAATATTTTTTTTTTAAAAAAGTGATTTTAAGTAGAAGTGGGAAAAGATAATAGTACATTCTAGAAAATGATGAAGTCACCAAATCCCAGTTGAGAGTTAGAAACAAGTCTACAGGCTAAAATATACAATTCATTTGGGGATTATTAACAAGGTTATAACAGAACATTTGCATTTCCAATTTCTCTATTACACCAACCTCAACAACAAAGACACATGAATGGAACCAGATTTGATCTGATTTTTTTTTGCGCGCTAGTTGTGCTTGGACAAGTTGGACAGCACTGTTTCCCCTTGAGCCAGTCTGCTCGGTAGGAGATATGAAAGGATCACCTGCTAGCTAGCCAAGCTCTTGGAGGAGCTTCCACACCCCTCAAGAAGCATGAGCGTCCCCTAAATGGAAGAAATGATGCTACAGTATAGGGGAATTCACAGTCATGGCACATCTCCTAACAGTCTTATCTTCGTAATCATGAAACTTTTTTGAAAAAATAGGACCCCAATAAGCTGCAGTTGTCAGCACAGAATCAGGCCCAACATGACTGGTTTTCCAAAACACAGAAAAAATAAAAATAAACTTTAGCAAAATGCTGCAGAGCACTGGGATATCTATAAAAGATACAAAAAAGGCTCCAGGTTGTGTGAAAGCATAATGCTTGGGAACCTGTTATTATTGATTGTGATAGAGGAAGTATTCTCAGAATTTATCAGCTAGCTTCACTTGATTTGATGTCAAAGTGATTTTCACCCTTTACGCATAAAAATGCTTTGACATCTTCATACAGACATTAGTTTCCTAATCAATAAGATGTATACAACAGCACGACCTGTTTACCGTTGCCATGGGAATAATATACACATACATTAGAATGCAACACAGTAATATGATCTTCTTAGATTTGAAGGATTACTGTTGGTCTAACTTTCTTATTGCTGTTTAAATTAATAATTTCTTACACAATAATAAAAACGTTCATGCAAGTAAAGTTGCATAAATATTGTATTTTTATCAGTATTAAATACTTCTTGAAGCAGATATTTGAACCTATAATAAAACTGATCAGATTCCTCCACTACATTGTGCGTAATTTGATGTGAAGGACAATGGCTTATGCATCTTTCTGTCTGCAGCGCTTAAAATCATGCGACATATAAAAGGAGCCAAGAGAAATAGATCCAGGTTTTATAAGATCGGAAGCTTACACAACTGGGTTCTTCTGGACAAGAGTACAACATTACAAACACAAAGTATGTATGAAAGTAAATACTTACTTAGAAAGAGAAATCTCAGTAAGTTGCAAGGGTTAAAAACAAGACAATTACTTTCCCAGCTCAACATCCCCTCACCACGTTCCCCACAATGCCAGTGGCCAATCCAAAGTGGCAGAGGGAAAGTCAAGGAGGAAAGAATTAGCAGTCTTAATCACTTGCAGTTAAAATATCTTAACTTTGAGAATTTTATAAAAATATTAAACCACCTGAACACACCATTTGAGCCCCTCCCAAGGTTTCAGAGATTTCAGCATGCTACCCAGAACAGCGCACAATTTACAAATTATGAATTGTTTATTTCTGGAATTTTCCATTTAATACTTTCAGACTGCAGTTGGCTGCAGGTAACTGAAGTCAAGGAAAGTGAAACTTCAGATACAGGGAAGCTGCTGTAGATCCTTCTAGAACTGAAAGACTCAGCATGGCTCAGCGGTTGAGCATCGACCTAGGATCCAGGAGATCACGGTTCGATTCCTGGTCAGGGCACAGGCCCGGGTTGCGGGCTCGATCCCCAGCCAGGGATGCGCAGGAGGCAGCCCATCAATGATGACTTTCTCATCACTGATGTTTCTCTCTCTCTCTCCCTCTCCCTTCCTCTCTCTGAAATCGATAAAGATATATTTTAAATATATGTATTTAAGGGCAATCTAGATTATGAAATCACCTGGAAATCAAGCCCTGCTTTGCCCCTTAAGTGCTTAAGCCCCATCACCCCCACCTTCCAGGCAAATCTTTACGTTCATCCTTCCAGTGATAGGTAGCTTTCTACCTTCCTATGAAAGCCATTCCATTTAGAACAACTTGAACCTCTCTACTGATACTGAGCCCCAATCTGCCCCCAGTGGGTAGGATGCAGACCCAGAGCACCCTCTGAAATTATCTCTTCTGAGGCACAAAGAAAGCTAATTCCTTTTGTACATGAGTTCCTCAGATAATTCAATATAACGCTCCTAAGAAACCTATAATTTTATTTCCTATTAAACAACCCCAATTCCTTCAGCCGTTGCCCGGCTGTTAACATCTCCAGACATGCTTGAGTTTTAAGGAAGACATGAACATTGACAATAATGCTCAAGATGCGACCGGCCAGCACAAAGCACCGCAGGGCTCCCTGTTAATTGCCTCACACTGCAGAATCTTTCGGACTGCAACTCCCATTAAGAACTCACAATTAACTGAAACACCTATGAGCTTTCCATTTGAGCAGCAAAGACGATTCATTCTTCCTGTCCTATACTTACACAGTTGACTTTTTTAAACCCAAATTTAGGATGTGATTAAATGTCACCAACAGTTTTAGGACACCATTCCAGCTTGCACAGTTTTGAAACTTGACCCTATTAATTCACGTTTCCCATTAAAAGACACAATAAAACCCATTAACACAAAAATGACTCAAGATTTTCAGGCATGTATGAAGTGTGTCCCTCTCCATCGTCAGCACTTGGGTCTATCTCCAGAATACCAGTGGCATAGTTTTATTGGTTCATGTACCAGACCTGGCAGTTTACCCGTGAGAGGGAGAGATGGACAGAGATAACGAAGAAACACAGGTACATTACTCCACATGTTGCAGTTTCCATATCAAGAAAAGTAATTCATAACAAGTATGAAATTGTATGTTTTTCTTTCAAACAGAATCAACAACAATTGCAATCGATAAAGAAAAAATAGGCCTTTTTTTCTTGGCTTGTTTTGGAGGGGTGTTATTAGTTTGAAGTAAATGTAATAATTAACATTCCTTTTTAAGGCGTTCTTTAGCCCTTTCCCCGTGGCTCTCTGAATCAGCTTATTTGCTTTAAGTAAACAGGCAAGTCCAAATGAAAATACTAATGCTCCATTATTATTAAATACCTAACTGTCCCAAACATTTCTCTTGAATTCTGCTCTAAGTCTTTTTCTGTTTTCAAATTACCCAGCTGTACTCAGTTTTTTTGCTTCTTTCTAGAAAGAGATTCTTACAGGCTTCTACTGTGCTACCTGACTCTTAGGTAATTTCTAACAGAACAGGACAAGACCTGCTCTCACCTCTTAACCCCCTTAGGCTGAATCTGAATGAATGATCCAGCACAGATCATCAACTTGACTTCCTCAAAGGAGATTTTGAGATTACAACCAACATATGTGGTAGAAAGGCTACCTTATCACTTAAATATAAAATAGATTTATAATCTCCATATTCATGAAAGCAGAGAATTCAGTATCATTAATTGTGGTGATGTCTTCAAGGAGTGCTGTCAACTCATCTATTTCTATTTGAGAAAACATTTATGAAAAATCTTTAGAAGCATAAAACCCTTCATGCATCCACAATTTTGGGGGGCATTCTGTTCTGTTTTTTCCCTCCCATGTTCTACCTGAGAAAAGGCTTGCATTTACTGACACTGGCAATGCCCGGGCCATTCCACTGAGCCATCTCCAGGTAAGACCAGGAAAGAAATTCTTCCCCCAAAAGCTCACTGACTCTTTTGCCTGGAGTACAAAATTGTAATCTTTCAGAAAGTTCCCCGTGCCTTTTGGTCCCAAGGCATGCCCAAGGAGCTTCCTCAAGGGTTGGAGGTCACACAAGTCCACTTATGTTGAGCAGTGATGCATGCTACGCAAAATGGAATTAAAATGGAAATTAAAGTGAAATTAACATCGCTTCAAACCTAAAATTTTCACAGCTGCTTTTCCAACACAACAGTAATAACGGTGGATAACAGAATTTCCACAAGCTAGCACTTAATCTAATCAGTCACAAATACCCATTCCAATTAGAATGAGGGAATGCCAACTGTGTTAATGTTACCTATATTTCTAGTATATTTTATACTAGAAATTATCTCATAATATTGACACAATAAAGCAACTATTAATGTAATTTCATTAATCCCCATTTGTTAACAATATTCAGGTAAATACCATGTAAATAAGTACCATGTCTGAAAACTCCTAAGGTATTAGACTGAGTTGCCTGAGAGCAATTATCATTATTTTAGGTAGAATCGTGTCTCTCTCCTAGAATTAAAGTCCCATGGGCGTATGTTCTATGTCTGCCTTGGTAACCACTTTATCCCTAGACCCTAACTCTACTTCTGACATATTTCTCCTCCAACAATTTGTTCAATAAAGTCTAATGGTCCTGGACAGTTTTCCTGGCATCTACACCATTAGAAAAGGTAACATCTTTCAACTGGGCGGTTGAGGGATGGGATGAATCATAGTCTTTAGGTGACACTTGTCCCCTCCCCTTTGACAGCAGCTCCCAACAATTTTACAAGATATTCACTTCACTGCTCATCAACAGCACTGAGTTTAAGACATTCTTGTCTAACAGGTTATTCTAAGGACCCCAACAGTCCCTCTCTGTGACATGGTCCTCTTTGGTTTTCTTCATAACTCTTACCCAGGTCTGAGATTCCACTGTGCACACTCACTGTGTCACAGTTTTTGTTGCCTGCTGCCCACTTCTAGAACACACATTCTAGGAGAACAGACAACTTACCTTCCTAGGGCACGACCGACTCCCAAACACAGGACAGTGCCCAGGGGGTGCAGAAAAAGTTGACAAGACATATTTGTTCATAGAATAAACTAGAAGATAAATGATGCAAAATGTCTTAATCTGCAGCCTCCACTGTTTGTAAGACACATCAGTAAGGTTTTCAAAGCAAGAAAAACTACTACAACATTAAATAAATTTAACGGTTTTAAAGCAAGCTACAGTCTGATTTTAGAAATATTAAAGCATGGATTCTAAACTCTAGAAATGTACTTTGGCTTTCTGACCTCAAAATTAGCCAAGATTTATATAGTCGTCAGGGTTCCTCACCAGCATGGGTTAGTAAAGGTCATCCTACTATGTGATAAACCCCATGACTTATAAAGAAATAAAACATTTTAGTTGCTCTGGGCAAGGGTCTGAGAGATGCCCTTCCAATTTCTCTTGGGCTTCTAAAATCACAGACATCTGCTACTGGCCTCAAAAGTTTTGAGATTAGGAAACGCCAATATGGTCACATTGCCCCATTTTACAGGTGAGAATTAAGGCCCGGAGGTTCAGCTGCTGTTCTCAAGGTCAACTGAAAGGCTCGAGATGGCTCTCACTGGCAGGGCTCCCTCACCTCCCTCAAGAACCCCCCATTTTTCTAAGGAAAAACACTTTGTCCAGTGCATGGCCCATAAGAGGAGCTCCATAAGTGCCAGTTTCCTTTAGTCCTAGCTTTATATATGCAGAGAAAAACTAAACAAGAAAACATAAATGTTCAAATCCTGTAAAAGACCTCGTTAGCCCTTTGGTTCTTAGAGACCTTCTTGGAGCATCAGTTCTTACACCACAAGAAGCTGCACTGGGGGAAACCAAGAAGTTTCCAATGAGACTTTTGCTCCTTTAAAGCTCAAAGCAAGTTTTTGCACTTAAATACCACCATAGTTTTTTAAAAAATAAATAAATAAAGGCTAGAGAGGGTGAGAGGAAGAAAGGGAGGGAGGGAGAGAGAGCAGGAGGGACAGACAGACAGACCTTGCGCGCGAATGAGAGCCGTCAGGCACTCAGCACCTCCGCGGGCCTGTCAAGCTCTGGACGGCACGTCAGCCCCTCTGCAGAGTTCAACTCGGATCCCACCACCAGCAGGATTTTGGGGCGTCTGTTTGCAGATGCGGTAGAGTTATCAATCCGAGCAGACACACAATCCGGGTCCAATGTCACTTCTCCTCATTATGTTAATAGTTAATACATGCAAATGAAAACACTCCGGCAATTTGATTTCCTTGAAGATAGTGGGCACATTGTCTTAGCCCTAATGACTGCGCGCCTCCCGGCCCCCGTTTCGGGCAGGGAGGCTCAGTTCATCTTTATCAGCTCAAGTTCATTGGGGCGGCTACCGGGACGGCCGCGCGTTTCTGTTTTACCTTGTGCCTAATTACCATTCAGGTACCACGGGCAGATTTTCCATGCTATTGGTGTTTTTCTTAATTAAGAAACAAATGAATTCTCCCCAGCAAAAAAGATGGAACAACAGAGTGGGGCGCCAGGGGCTGCTGTTCTGCCTCTTAATTGAAGCGGTTCTATTGTTCGGTGTGGGCAGCGAGGGGGCAGAAACGGCCTAAGTGGAGAATGCGAATTGTACAGAAATCGCATGAAGCTACTTTTAAAAATAAAGAAGGGATACGAAAAAAAAAGGGTTGGAAGAGCTTGGAAAACACTTCAAAACACAGATTTTTATCCATATATTAATTCTGACAGTAACAAAGTAGCTTCATTTACAAATCCCTCACTTAGAAAGCCCGAGGTGCTAACCTCAGTCCTGAGAGAGATGCCGGCCCCTCTCCGCCTGTCTAGTTAGCTGCACCTTACCTCCCTGCCTATCTGCTCTTCATCAATTAAGGAGGAACCCAGGGGAACAATTTGTTTCTTTAATTTGTGAATAAAACATCTCTCTTTTAATTGGCATTCTTTTTTTCCTACCCACCAGAAAACCTTTTGTAAGTGTTGCTACAGCTGTAAAATAAGATGCTTGCAGATTCGCGGAGACAGCTTTTCCATTTCTCTTGCGGTGATAAAAACTTGGGGGAATTCGGGTTTTAGGAGAAAGCTGGGTTTTTGCTCACTTTCTATCCTGATGGCACAAATCTGGATTAACGAATGATGTGTGTTTTCTCTAATGAAGCTATGGGATATTCTTCTACTCATGTCTTTATTCCTTTCTCAGGCTGCTAAAACCCTACCTTATTCTTTAGCTTAATTTTTTTAAACATGAAAAGTCCATGACTGCATCTTAAATATGTTCATGATTAAATAAGAAGCACCATATAGAGTAGTATGTTTTGCTAATAGAGAAAGAATATTATTTTTTAAGTCTCTAAGTATAAGTTTCTAAATTACTGAATTTCTATTGATATTGACAATGTTATACTTGTGATCATTAAGGTGTCTGAGTTTTGTATTGGATATATCTAAGAACCATACAGAGAAAAGAAAATTTAATGTATATAAAGATTAAATCTGTGAATGAAACATATACCTGTATAGTTTCTTCTTATGTGGAGGGAAAAGATAATGACTGACTTGCTGAATCATAAATATCACTATCTGCACAGCTACAGTGAAACATTAAAAACTCAGATTTTATGATAATGTGATATATCACGGAAGATATCTTTAGGTTACTCTGAGACCATAATGATTCATGGTTTTTTGAAAGTAAGTACATAATCTTAATTTGAGACAATCTTTAAAACATCATATCAAATACACATAACATTTCATAATGTTATGCCAATGAATTTCAATAGGACAGTTTGAACAGAGTTCTTTATGGAAAATAAGTGAATTTGTAGCACACAAAATTACACATGTACAGAGAAGAAAAGATCGTTTGTATAACTATTAAAACTTGCAAATCCACATTTCTGTGAAAGGCATAAGAAAAATTTCAAAGAGCTGAAATAACTCACAAAATCTGAAATCCTATGAAACGATCACGGAAGTCCTCAATCTGACTGATTTTCATTTCACTACTTTTACAAAACTGTGACCAATGATCAAAAGTAGATTCCCATGTCTGCTTTAGCCTCTGATAATATCAGAAGAGGATCTACTTAGTTCATTTAACAGAGCCACTCACATAATGATGAAATATTATATAATACTCAGTTCGGTTGTTTTTCATCAAGTAAACTATAAGTAAGATCTGGGGCAACTCCTTTATTTCCCTCACTTTTTTGAGCTTCTATAATATTAGGATGATCGGGAAAAGGGAGAAAAGTAAAGAATTTTGGAGCTTTGAGATAAACAGATTTTATATATACAAAGTGTAGACCAGAATGAATAAAACTGTTCTTAGAAGTGTTTCTAGAAACTCATGATATTTTGTTATTTCTTCAATTTCTTTAAGTGAAGAGACTAAAGGTGTCCATTATCAATCTTAGCCCAGTGGCAGAATGTTTAGACGACACATTTCCTACCCCTGCAGCAGTGTGAAGCTGGCGGTGTCTCCCTCCCCCTCCCCCAGCCTCTGACTTGCTAACATGGTGTCCCTGCCAGATTCTTGGCATTGGAAGAGAGGGGAAGAGGCCATACCATAACGTGTTGACAATGAGGAGATAGAAATAGCAAACCAGCTGGATTGTCCTAATAAAGTATGTCTGGGATTTAGAGACACAACAACTATGTGTTCGGGTCATCCAAACGCATTTTAACCAACTGGTTACTTCAATGACCTTTGCAGATACTCCACTCAAGAGCTTCCTAAGTGAATTTTGCGTCTTAACTCTAGAACTGTCTCAGGGGGAAAAACAAAAACAAACAAAATACCCCCTTACTACTCACATGTTCTAGTAATAATTATTATACACAAGGCGCCTTGTGTTATTTAGAACCAAAAAATTAGACAAAATGATCTGTAACAGATTTCATGAACTTTAAAAAAATTTAAAATTAATTTAAGATTGCCTGAGCAAAAAAGCTTCAATTTTTTTAGAACATTTAACATGATCGATCTCTTTACTCCAACTAGGAACAGTATTTACAAAAAGAAAATACTTCATTCAAATATTTATCCATTAAAATATGCAAACCAAAGACCTTTCCACTTATACTTTAGATACCTGGAGATCACTATAAGAGAGCAATTTATTTACATGGATTTTCTCTCGAAAATGCCAATAATAAAGAAAAGCATTTTACTAGCATATGGCTGGTACTGTTCTAAGCTCTTCACCTATTGATCCACTTAATCCTCACGAGAGCCCTTGTGTAAGTCTCCTTAACAACCTCTTTTTAAGAAACGGAGGAAACTGAGTCGCAGAGTAAGTAACCTGCCCAAGGACAGCCAACACCATAGTGGCAGAGCTGGAACTGGAACCCTAATGTCAGACTCGAAAGTTCTGAAACAGGGTGTGATGTTCCTGCTCTAAAGAGGGACTGTACACATCAACCTCCTTCTGAAGAAAGAGGTGAACACGCGGCCTTGAGACACACACACACCCAAGTGCCATCCCACCAGGAGCCCCTGCGCTTCACATCTTTAGGTTAATACCTATGCAAGTCTCCTACATGCTCATTTTCACGTAGACAGCATGTAAAGTTACTTCTTAGAAGACTCGGGCCTCTGGGCTAACACAGGGTGGCTACGGAGAGGCAGGAAACCATCTGATCAGGATACACTGCACAGAGCACGCCACCTAATTCAGAAAGTAGGTCCCAGCAACATGAATAATTCTAATGACTTCTCACCCCAGAAACGCATCATCCGAAAAATGTTATATAGTCTTCTGGGCAGAGGTATTTTTAACCAGATCATCTTCAATAATTTCTTCTACTAGGCCTTGGTCTCAGTCTATTTTTAGTACCAACCACTAACTTTATCATCACGAAAACCACTTGTGGCTTTTCAACACTTGGCGGTTGGGACATCAGCAGGCCACATGGAAGCAGGGGGCTGGATCCACTTTGGGTCTGTTTTCCTTTTACATCCCTGGATCTTTAGGAACAGAATTCTTGACAAGAAGACACACCTCAAGAAGCCAAATTCAATTTCTTTTTCCAAACTCTATTTACATAGTCACCATGTACCAACACTGATTAGATGAATTTGCTTCCAATTGGCCATGCATCTCGGTAGAATCCCTGTCCAAACTGAAAATGGAAAATATAAAAATAAAATATCTTCAACTGCAACGAGGTTTTCAGAATCCGCAGGAATGAACTGAATGGAACTGAACTGACCTTTTGATCATATATGCTGCCAGGGCTGAAAATATTAAAAGACCCTCACACACTCAGCAAGGTGTATTGCCTTTTATAGGCTTTAGGTTCCTTCAGATGTAAGAAACAAGTATTTGTTTTCAGATTATAATGTCTCTCAACTCTGTAAATTCCTTCTATCCTAACTTTATGCCCATGTCTTTAAAATTATTTGACAAAAATTCAACATAGTTTTTCTTTTCCACTTTGTAATAATTATCAGAGGAAATGTATGGTTGCATTTATGAATTAAGACTTTTTTTTTAAAGAGTGTCCTTCTTAAATCCCCCTGAAAACCTGAGCTTTAGCCCATACCGTGCACTAGTTCCTTTCCTGCTTCTACTGCTGCTGCCACATGAGATAGTTTGGAAGATTTTCGAGGATGCAAAATCATTAATAAGGTGCAAACAAGAGCAACACCCTTGGTCCAGAACCAATTAAAAGTACTTCTGCATATAATAACCTGGAGAGAAAAATAACAGGCATCCTAAATTCCTCAGAAGGTAAAACACTGGCGATGGGTTAAAGATGAGCTGTTTCAGGCAGAGCAGGACAAGATTTCTGAACTCAGGAAAACACCACCATGGGGATAAACTTGTCCCCTTAACAACAGCCTATGATAATACATCAAATTTTAAAGAATGATCTTTTATCCAAAAGCAAGCTATCATGCACTGTTAGTCTGAGGTTAATAACATAGCCATGACCTATGCCGAGGATAGAGAACTACTATACTTTAAAAGGCAATGTATTTAAATTTCTTTTTCTCTCTGCTATTTCCTTTTCTAAAGTGAAACAGAGTTTAATCTTCACTTGAGTGTCCACTTTGGGTATATTCTCATATCAAGTTTAAGGACTGCAGCAATTATTTATCATTATAGCTACTCTCCCTCACAATGTCTGAATGAGACAGATACTGAAATATTTCATCAAATATTTTTCCATCTCCTCTATTTCTTCCCAACCCCCAACAATATTTGTATCCTCCCGACTACACAAGTGAGGGGAAAAGATGAGAAATTTAAAACTTAATTATACTGGTAATATATACTTAACAATTTTCGCTACCCTGCCCCCACCCCCACAGCAGGATTTATTGCTAGGATCAGTCCCGGCACCGGTATGAAAATAAAGCAACCGATGCCCTACTCCAAACTCCGAGTCCTAATTCCCAGAGAAAAGCAGTATCAATAATTCTTGCACACTTTTCCAGATATTTTGCATGAAAAATTATAAATATATATACCTATTCAGTCTTGCATTTTTAAAATATAAGTAGGGAGATGCCACACTGATTTTTTTTCACTTTTTAAGTCTTTGAGATATTTCCACGTCAGCATGGACAGTCTGTATCACCTTCCGTAACATACGAACTACACTGAAGCTTGTACCATAATTGTATTTAACCGTTTCCTTATTGATGGGCATCTAGGAATTTCTCATGTTTTGCTGTAACTAACCTGGCTGGAATGAGCACAGGCTTTCTACGTGGTATGTGGAACTGCTTGGTCAAAGAGTTGATTTGTAATTTTAATAGCTACAAACTGCCAAATTGTCTTTCAAAGAGGTTGCAACAACTGGCATTTCCAGTTACAATCACTCTGCCCAGTTGCTACTGAACATTTATCCTTGATATTAATTTATAAAACTAAGCTAATGCATATGAATGAATGGAAAGCTACTACCAAAGACAATCTCATGAGTTAAGCACAAACAGATTCAATTAAAAAGATATTGCTCTGTTCATTTATTTTTGCGTGCGTTGTCTCGCCTCAATAAAATATTCATATGAAACTACTGAGGACGCGGAGTGATTTTTTAAGCCATCAGCTACAGTGTCGTTATTAAAATCACATCTAAAAGTTAGAGGGTGGCTCAGAGGTCTAAGGTTGAATGCAAGATAACAATAATTGTTAAATTTAACAAATGAAAGTTGACTAAAACCCACTGTCCATTCACAAGCTTCTTGTCTTCTTATTACTAAATTGTAATTTGGTAAGGCCGTGTAATTATCAAGCACATTCAAAATACACTAATCAGGATCTTTTTTTTTTTTTTATCAAATCTGCAATGACTGTCAATTACCTAAAAAATGAGTTCAAGTTCTTTAACATGGCGCAGAAGGCTCTTTAAAACTCTGGGCCCAAATCAGCTCCCAGCTGCATTCTCTGTCACCCTTGTCCGTGGCCCTTGAAAATGCCATGCTCACTGATGTCTTTCTACTCTTGGTCAAGCTGTTGATTCTGCCAGGATGCAATTCCCTCTGTCCTGAATGGATCTCCTACTCATCCTTCAAGACCCAGCCTAAGTAAAATCTTATCCTAGAGGCCTATCCCTCCTCACCCAGGCATCCTAGTGCCCACGTCACTTTATGCCTCCATCTGTCATGAATACATCATAGTGTACAGTAATTGTGCCTTCTCGGTCACCATCCCAGGTGCCACCTGAGGGGCGAGACCAGAATTTGTTAATTTCATATGTTCCCCTCCCCATGGCTTAACATGGTACACACAACTGGTACTTACTATATGTTTGTTTTAATGGCCATTGAATGAAGAAATAGGAGTTAATTTAATTTAAATTTAAGGCATGCAGCTAACTTTTTTTTTTCCCTTGGGAGGAAAATGGCAAAACCAACTCTGTTAAAAGATATACCACAGGAAATGATGTCCATTTTGAAAAATTGTTCATTCACTTATCCAGCTAACATTCTTTGAGTGTTTTCTAGGTGCCAGGTACTCTTCCAGTGACTGATGGTGCAAAAATAACAGGGCCAGGACCTGTTATTGAGCTTACAGTCTAGTGAGAAATCATCTAACGAACAGGCAAACATACTGACAAATAAATAATTGCATTTCAGATAAATATCAGTGTAATAAAAATAAAATAGAGTAACGGGGTAGAGAACAAACTGGGGCATGTCAGGGGAAAGAAAACTCCAAATAGGGGCCTAACGGAGGCTTCTCGGAAGAGGTGGCACATGAAATGGGTCGTGAAAAAGCAGAAGCCATAGCGAGGAAAGCCGGGGAGGTAGGGGAGGGCTCAGCATGTTCAAGGAACACAAGAGGATTGACCACGGTGGCTTATAGGGTCCAGCCAGGCACAGACTGGGAAGAGACGCCGCACAACACAATGGTGTAACTGGTGACCGGGTCAGACAGGAAGGCAAGGAACAGACAATAAAGTTCAGGTATTAATTTGGAAGGACATGCACTGGAGGATTCAAAGGAGCAGGGTGATAGGATTTGACTTTGTGTTTTTTGAACAAATCATTTGACGAAGAAAAATAAAACTGTTCCTATTTTATATGGTAATGTTTTAAATGTAATATGTGATCATGTAGACACCTAATTCAGGAATTCTTTTAAAGTGGTCGTAAACTTTTGATGGGACCATGAAGCCCACGGAGTATCTCATGAAAAGTTATTCCTAGAAAAATTTTTGAATACACCAAATTTTGATAAAATGACTGGATACTCCAAAGCCCTCCAAAGCCTATGAATCAATCCCAGGCTAAAAGTTCCTATTCGATATGCAACAGCTAATTTTTCTTTCTTAAAATAATAAGAGCAATGAGCCGTCAACATGTTTCACCTTTAGGAACACCTGAGAGATTATTTCTCAACATAAGGAACACTGGTATTAACCAGTTTAGTAAAAACAAATCCCCAAAGCTCTTTCTTAGTATCATCCCAGACCTGAAGCCTATATTCTTCTATTCTCTTCAAAATGGAAACTTCCAAACCAAGAGTGAAAAAAACATGAAAGTGAATGTTAGACTCATCAGGTCAGTTACTCCATCGCAAACGTACGCTCTTCCTCCAATGGGATTTCCAAGGCCAGGATACCAGTCAAGAAACTGCAGTCTAGCTGGCCACATAACCAACTGTTACTTGCCACGTATACGGGCTGCTGGTCTGAATTATTTTGATAATCTGACATTGTTTTCATTTGTCAGCTCTAATTTTCCTCAATGTATAATTAGATATTTTTCAGAAGCTGCTTACCCATATGCAAAACAAGTAATTGGTTCAAAACCACATGGGATAACAGAAGCAAAGAAACAAGAAAAAAATACTAAAGGAAAAATGAATTGAGAAGGAAATATTAAATAATCTATAGTAGAGAGTGTGTGTGTGCCTGTGCGGATGTGTGTACAGAGTCGCAAGTTAACTTCAGAGAGTTGCTCATAGTTCCTCAAAAAAGACCTCTAAGTACTATCAAAGCAATTTGCACTTGACAACGATTATACCAAATCCAAATAAAACATCAGCTTTGCTGAATAACTGAGAAATGGATCAGATTTACATGGCAATTGTGCAAAAGAATCACTTGTTTTCTCTTTTCCTTAATATAGCAAAAGTGCTGACCATGATTAGCTACCACAGTACATAGTACTACTGGACTCCCATCCCAAAGGTGCACATCAGAGCAGGATCACTAAAGTGCTTCACTGGTCTGAAAGATCTTTTATAATTATACTTATAATGACGCTTCCTTATTCCTTAGATAGATTAGGTAGATTGACAGATGATATAGATAGATAGATGATAGATGATGATAGATAGATGATAGAGAAATAGCTTTGTTCCATATAAATGTATGCAGAAGAGAATAGGTCATTTTCTGATGGCACCTTTCCTGGAAGTTTTACCAATCACTGCTGAAATGACTACCAGCCCCCCTTCCTGATCACTTGTTGTGAGCACATTTCACGTTTTGGAGCAAGTGCTCTCATACACTATTCCACTTATACTATCAGAAATACAGCACCTTGCAGAAGTCATCCTGCTGATACTAAGCCCTCGGTATTAGCTAAGACCCAACTGTCCTTTGGAGATCTGACCCTAAAACTCAGAGAATAATGATACATCCCAAAGGATTTCTAGAGAGGAGCAAACTGCCCTAAATCTAAATTCAAATCTAAGCTGTCCATATTCCAATACTGTAGGAGTTGTACGAATTTTCATGGCTAACACTGGAAAACATTTTATTCTAAAGGTGACTATTCTGGATTCCTCCCCCCCCACCCCTTCCTCTCTTCTTTCTTCTAAGAATAGTTATCCTATTATGTTCAAACTCAAAAGTGATCTACAGTGTTGTTCTATGCTAGCATATAAACTACCTTACTCAAATATTTTAAAGATAATTTTAATGTGTCAAGAATTTGGTATTTCCCATGTTTAAAATACAAAGAAACATTCTATTAACACCAGAAAGATTAAAGTTCATCAAGTTACAGCACAACTACTCACTAATCACAGACCTATATAAAAATAAAGCTCTCCCATTGTGCCAACCAAGGTGTCCCCAAATTCTGACATATCTAAACTGTGTACTAGGATATTTTTTCACTTTTGACTGAAGCTTCTCCTAATCTGTAATACCCAAATACCTAAAGCTGAAATTCTAGGTTAATTTCTATTTCTCCATAAAAAGTAATTTTTAAACACTAAGTTTGGCCAGTTTACGTGCTATGATTATCTTTACATTACAAGATAACCATAAAATATGCAGAAGTCATTATATATTGCAAGGGATCATATAAAATACCGCATAGTTATTAAATAAACATGCTTTCTGTGACATAAATGATGTAAGAACAGTTAATAAAACAGTGAGATAGCCACACATTTCTGTTTGTAGACTGACTCTTCATGCCTTTGAGTGACTATTGAATGTTAGGGCTTGGACCTAAAAGAGAAGGAATGAAATATTAATAATGTCCCACCTTGCGGGAGCACGGCTTTACTTGACTCTGCACAGAAACCGACCTTTTTGTCCTTCAGGCTTGCCTACCAGGCCCCATCTTCTATCGCAAAAGCCAAATCATCTGATCCCAAACTAACTGTCAACTGCCTGTGATGGTGGGAAAGCCAGACATCAATCAATCAGGTTTTATCAGACGCGCTCTCCGTCTCTCTGTTGTGCTCATCTTATCATCTGACCCAGTTGTAGCCCTGACTTCAGAAGCTTAAGCAACTTGATGACAAAATATGCGCCTGTTTGTCCAAGATGCACATTGTTAAGAAGTGGGCTGATATTTTTAGCAGCTACCTAATATATTTGCAAATGAACTCCTGAATATTTCAGATTTGCACAGGCCCCATGTTGGTCAGTCTTCCCTGCACACTGAGTCTGTTCTTGGCTGTGGGAGACCCAATAAATTCAAAATATGCAAGAGGACTTAGGGACAAGTCAAACGCCATTAGTGATTTATGTCAATGTAGGCAGAAAGGTTATCCAAATGAGAATTTCAGAGTGTCACTTCAAGAAGAGAAAGAAGACCTAATTGATAAATGTGCACAGTACAAATTGAGACAGTTTTATCCCAAATAAATAAAAATAACTCAGAAAATTAAAAGCCTTTTTATCAATTAGGATTGACTAGGGTCTTGAAGGGAAGAAAAAAATGTTTAAACTATGAATGCTGTTGGCAAATGCATTTTAACTGGTCCACTGCTCCAATGATATACAGAATATACTCCTACATGTAAAACTTGTGTGGCAAGGAGACAACTGTGACAAAAATTATGGATTTAATTTTTTTTAAACTCAAAGCAAATATGTCACATAATTTTTAAACAAAAGAAGAGTAAAAAATACATAGGTTTTGTGGCTACTCTCCGTTAGCATAAGTAGCTGTCTACTTGCTTAACTTAGTCTTTTTTCTTCAGGGAACAATTGGTTAAATTTTTAGATTTTTCTTAAAACCAAAACAACAACTTTCATTATGAATATAAGATTCCTATTAAAAGGAAATGTTATAAACATGTCATCCATCTCTCATTAAAATCTTCACTTAGATATATTTTGAAAGGCTTCTACAAGCAGCATAAAATTCATCCACAATTTATTCACATAAATAAATACCTTAATTATAATAGTATGGGCTATAAAATATCACAGGGCATTACAGAGGTATATTTTGATATGAATGAAAATGCACACCATGTAAATAATTTGTACACACTGATAAAGTACAAAAACAATTTGTATATCATTCCAAAACATTCCCACTGAATTCAGGGTTTTATTAAAAAAACAAATACCTTTGAACTTCTCAGCACACAAAATAAGCAACAAGGCTTCCAATACACGGCTTTTTACCTGTGATATAAAAAATTGCTTTTCCTTTTACACTATTGTAAGAAATTTTTAAAAATCCATTTAAAAATGTTTTTGGATACCAAATATGTTAAAATGAAAAAAATTGTTATCATTAAATTATAATCAAGTCTTTTAATTGAATTGTCTGATCATCTTCAAAACCACTCTCCCAAATTAGGTAAATGTTGTAAGCAAGAGAGAAATGGAAAATATTGAGTGTATTTAATCATTGTTTGCTCTTTTTAAAAAATTATTTTTAAAACCACTTAATAATATGTGATTTTTTCGCTACTTTTTTCAATAAACTTAAGAAATCTGGTCTTCAACTGCATTTGAAGACTTGTCAATTCACTATTTTTAATCTTCTGATCCTTGGTTCATTGCAGGCATGCAATAATTTCAGAGTACACCTCAGCAAAGCAAATTCAAGCCTTTCTTATGGAGTACTTCATCCTGACTATCCCAAAAAAACAGCTAACAGGAAAATTTAAAGTTCCAGATAAACAGGCAATGAAGGACAGGTATTTGCCTCTACCTCTAAACTTTGCAATTAATTCTTCCCTCTATTCAAGTTTAAAGACTCTTGAAAATTTTGTAATAAGTGAAAGACTTTTAGAGCCTATGGCTGAAAAATCTATGTGAAATAACTCGCTTAAAAGAAATCTTCCACGTATGACGTTGAATATATAGGTATATAGATGTCAATTGGTTGAAAATTCTCCTTCATTGTCTCAATAAGAGATGCTCACCAAAGTTTTCCAGATGTTCACCAAAGTTTTCCAAATGTAGATTAGAGTAATTCATAGCTTCAAAAGAATTTATCAAAGAAAAAAATCAGCTGAAAAAGAACATTAAATGTATCTTCAATAAATGTCCATTTAAATACAATTTTCAATGCATTTTAAAATGTAAGCAAAAATTTTAAATTAGCTTTTTAATAGCCTGCAGAAAACCTATTAAAATCATATATATTTGTGGTAGCCTATATATAAGCTATTATATCAATTATATACTTGTGACAGTTGTTTGTGATAAATTTGACATTCACAAAAGCCAAATCACATATGAGAAAACATCAAACTAACACCATTCAACAACTTCTAGCAATTCAAATATTTATTTATTTTCACAAATAAATAACACTAAGCTGTCAGTAGCAGATGCTCAGATGAAATGAAGGTCTATTTAATACTAAATATTATACTAGTGCCTCTAACAAAATAGTCCCTGTTTTACACCTGTGGGAATATTACCAAAATATTAAATAATAACTAGCATTGCCTTGCAGACAAAATACAGAGTTTACTTTCAGCTATTGCTTGGACACTGCCTGGAATGAATAAGTAATTAATTATATGGTCTTGGTTATAGCTACCAGGCACTCGCCATTCATTTTTAAAGTCTCTAAAATCATGAGATACATAGACAGTTTTCCCATATACAAACATGGTTACGTTTATTTAATGCCCACAACACTAACGGTATTGCGGGCACCATTTCTAAATCCAGTTTTTACTCTTTAGCGTAACTTTTAAAAAAGAGTAAGATGAATTCCCAATGATATGATTTAGAAAAAAAAAAATGATAATTTTAAGTGATCACTATTCTCTCAGGAACACCAACAAATTAGCATGTCTTTTGTTTCCTGGCTTCAGCAACTTATGATCTTTTATTATCTTTGCAAATATTCTCCAAAGATATCTATCCTTTCAGTGCATTGCTTTAGGATTTCATTTATCAGCAATGAATATGTGTTAATATTAAATTATTCCCATAAAAATGTCTCCCTCGGACCTGGATATCTGTAGCAAATCTCTCTGGCCTCAGACATGAGACTAGTTATCTCACAGCCAACCTAAGGCAAAACTAGTCCTCAAAAGTACTTTTTTAAAATAGTGGATATTATAATATCGGACCAGGAAAGAAGAGATGAAAGAGAAAAAAAATGATAGCCTCTTATTTTAACATCTGAAATCCTGACCAAAGCCAATTCTTCCTAGTAATTATCATATATTCCTTTTTAGAAGTAGTTGACAAAAGTATAAATTACTAAGGCTTTAAATAATTCTGACTAGACAATTCTTCTCTACCTTTCTGTCATCTCAAAAAGACAGTCTGACAGTCTGGTATGACACCCTCTCAGACAAGCCTCTCGGCATTAATATTTAAATCTTACCTATCCCTTGTGATTGGAATTCAGCCTCTATTCGCAAACAAAAACTAAATCAATGTTCTTAGAGTTCAAACTAGATCCCTAAACAGTTTGCCACTCTCCTATGCACAGATAAGATAAACTTTCTTTGACCCAAGAGATGAAGTTGCCATGACGATCAGAGAGTCCACTTTCTATATTGATATTTTGCTGATGTAACAACAAATAGAACCAGATCCTAGTGCCGATAATGGTGATTAATTAATACTAATATTGATCTCTACAAGCAAGAGACAAGGCTATTAACTTGAAGCCTGAAAAGTCAATTGTTACCTGTGGCAGAGATACTAGCAGCTGATTTGGAAGCATAATAAACAAATGTGCTATCTTTATGCTAATACCTTTAAAGAGATAGTTCTTTCTAGAAGGCAAAATATTGCCATGCCTGAGCTTATTAATTTAATTGCCTTTCAGCTTTTAAAAATATAACCTTACTGAATGATCCATACTTACCCCTTTGTCTATGGAGGAAACACATTCTCTGGTGACTGAAGTAAGGAACTTTTGCTATTCATCTGGTGAGGGGATGAATTTTACACGGTGGCAGGCGCTGAATTAGACAGGGTTTCAGAAATACCTGCTGTGTGCTGGGGAAATGTCCTACCAGTCCTTTGGAATTAGGGAAGTAACAAAAACTCCAAGGGAACATGATTTGGAGCATCGGGGCTCCAAAGTTAGCAGAGTCGCTCATACTTTGCAGTGAACAAAGACTGCATTAAAAAAAGAAAAGTATTCTTGAAAAGTATATTATATTCCTAAGTTAACCTAATTTTAGATTCTTCACACAATTCAGCCAAACATCAAAAAACTTTCTCTAACGAGTATCACTTTATTTAAAACATGAATATATGGTATTTTAAAGGAAAGTACATTTGGGAAGGTGCTTTATCAAACGTAAAAATAAATAATTTAGAATGAGTATAATTAATTTATTCATTTAATACCTTTTCAGCAAAAGTTACATGTTGAGAAGTGGGGTAGGGACTAAAATGCAAATAGGTCCACTCTTGATCGCCTTGGCCACGGGGAAGAGCAAAAATATCAGTGTTCGAAATCCAGACATCTAGTCTCAAATATCTCATTTTAGCAAGCAGATTAGCTTCAATCTTGTTTTCTCAAAACTTTTTCCAGTGACAAAAACTAATATCAAAATGGGAGTCTTAGAGTTTCACTTTTTGTTTTTATCATGCGAAGGAAGACCCAATTAATCCTTAAATAGTCCTCAAACAGCAGAAATGACATGGATGAGAGGCCTTTGAATAGGCCATGAACAGGAGAACTGAGTTACCTTAACTGCAACACTAAGTTAACTTAATTTATACATATATGTAGTCAAAACATAAATACAGATATAGGCTATATAATCAATGAATATCTTAACTCACACCCCCAATTACCCAGAACAAATTGACTTATAAATCTTTTCATTAACCTTTAAATATATAATAAATTTTAAATTAGCAGAACGTAAAACTCAGAAGCAAATAATCTAACTGCATTGTTTTCTTTTACAATTTAATAGCACCGACTTAAACAATATTTAACAAATCACATCATATATTTTCTCTATTTAAACAGCTCCAGAAGTAAAATTTCAATTTACAAGATCTTACTGGTAACCACGTGATATAAAAAATAAACTCTGATCTCTTATGTGAAATTGAGATGCTCACACTCCCTGTAATTGAATCGGTAAATTATATTATTCATAAGATCGCTAACTATAATTTATAGAAAAGTTCAAACTTCTTTGTCCATTTAAAAAACATTATGATATCTGATATTAAACCTCATAGTTTTCCTTACTTCATAATTTTACAAATGAACCACTCTGGAAAGTCATCAGAGGTGGAAAACATCAGAGCTGCTCTTTTAAGTCCAAGTCATATCGCCAAGTTTTGGTCCTAAACTCTGTCATAGCAACTAGGGATGGAAATGCTACTGCATTCATATTTTTATTGTTGATTCCATTGAGCTTGAAAAAAAACACTGACTGCATGATTAATGATCTTTTAGAGGTACACATTCTTATATTCTCTTTAACTCCTAAAAACCAGGATTCCTACATTAGCCATCTTAAAATTTGCCCATTTTTAAAATCAGCTAAATATTTATTCCTAGATTATTTTCCAGAAAAATTCTATGCATTAATATAGTTTACATTTGTAAATAAATTAATTAACTTGTTTACCTTACGATGGGTAGCAATCTACCTATTTTATTGATAAAAAACAATTATTATACAGAATGTATTTCCCTTTATTTCATGGCCAGTGTAAAAACAGGTGTTCCAAAATGTTACTCAGCCAAAAATGTAGAAAATAAAATCCATATCATGAGACAGATCACAAGCCAAAGAGAAAGGCTCATTTTTTAATGTTATATTTAATTATCCTTAAAATTCACATGAAATGAGTAATTTGTTTCAAAGCAAAAACCTGTCAATATTTGGCAGGTGAAACGGTGATGATTTCAAATGTGCACAGTATTCACAAACCCCTTTCTAAAAATAATATTAATTGACAATACAGTAGATAATTAAACCCCAAACTGTACATTGAACATTAATACAAGAAACACAAAAAAAGCCCTATAGTAGAACAATAAAAAACAGCCACAACCACTTGGAAAACCATAGTTTCCAGGTTCTAACGATGATCCAGCTAGAGATTTTCCCACTGACAAATATTAAATAAATTCAATATGCAACATTCTCATTTTAAAAACATAATCATGTTACAAATAAAACATTTAATATTGCCTATTCCTTAAGGAAAGTGACATAAAACATGAAAACGCCACTGTGCAAGTTAGGGACTCGCATGCGGCCTGAAATTGTCAGATCATTTCAAGGACCAGAAAGGTAATTTATTCAATAGGAGTGGATTCCAACTTCTGCACTAACCCCTGCAGGACTGCTCACAAGGTTATTCTTAACAGGAAACATTTTACTTTCCAAGTGCATATTAAATTCCCAACACCTACTTCACTTTTCAAAAAAAAAAAAAAAAAAATTCTGCCTCTCCATTCACCCTTCCTTTTTGCTTTGCTACATATTATTTGGCATGTGATCCAGACCGAGCATTTGCGCTCTATATGTTTGAAAGCACCGAGCAATCTAAAAGTTTCAGAAAACTGTACTCGAATGGCATGAAGAGAGCCTCCTCTTAATTTTACATGAAAATAAAATAGTTGAGTTTCTTCCCTCCCTTTTCAACCTCTACGTTAAATAGTAGGTAGCACTTGCAAAAGACAAACAAACAACAAACAAAAACCCTCACAAAATGATTTTCCCGGACCCAGGGCCCCTACCCCGAAGTGGGCCTGGAATTGGGGGACCCACAGGGCAGGCAGGCAGCACATGACCAGAGACATCAGCCTGGGGAAGCAAACAGCAGAGCGGCACCCACCGCACGTGCACGCATCATAAAGAGATGCGTTGGCAAAAGGGGAAAAAAAAAAATCATCATTTCTGTCATAAATTTTGCAGTGCGGCCCCAGAATGGAGAACAATCTGGGCAATTTATTGGCATATTGGCAGGAGGTGATAAGACTAAAAACAACAACAGCGAGCAGCTGTGCGAGGAGATGGGCTGATAGCGGGTCTGGCTCCCACACCAAACACCTCCCGCGCTATCAGGGCTTTTTATCAGGCCGGGATCGCAATCGCAGCCCAGGAGAGAGGGCTTCCGAGGGGAGGGCGGGCAACACAGTCCTGGAGTAGGAAAAAAATCTGAATTTTGGGACAAAACATGGGGGCAAAATACATAATTTATCACTGTATTATCAGGAAATCCAGGCAGTCTAATCAAGGAGCACTGAGTGACTATTTTTTGCCTTATCACCCAAAGTGGTGGAAACGGAGAAGGAATTATCAGGCTTCTGCAGATTGCTGGGCTGGAATTTTAATGGTAATAATCGGGTTTCTGATGGTATATCTTCTCCGCTTATCTTTCCCATTATCTCCCCTTATCTGGCCAGTCATCATAGCAAATTAATGGTGCTCTTTCAGCGTCGCCTTTTTATCGCTGCCCGGAGAGCACCCAAGGGGAAAGAATAAGCAAAATATTAAAATACTGCATAAATCACAATTTTAGATAGCAGGGAACTGTACGCGGTAAAAGAAAAAAAAAAAAAAACTGTGCCCAACAACCTTTTTTGTCCTTTAAATTGACTGTCTTCAGAGTTTCTAGTGTAAGCTGACTTTTGCTTGTCACAGTGGCTCTAAATTGGGTATGTGTTATCAGCAGTGCCAAAGGTTTATTTTCAAATTCTGGACACTTCCAAGTTGAAAATGCAGTTTCATTAGTTGCGTGAAATGCTATTGTTTCAAAAAGCATCTCTTTATTATATTTGTCAAACTTATATTGAATCCAGAATAGCAAAAGCAACTGTTATTTTTGATAATATTAAACATTTTTTAAAAGCTGCGCTTCTTCTAAACTACTAAATTCGGAGGGCGAGACCTGTCATAGTACTGACTTTGAGTGTGAAGACAAACTCCTCCACCTGCAAAACTGCCTCTTATGCCTGGACAGGCGGAAGGAGACAAATGTCCATAGGTTGCAACCAAAATGACTTTACAGCTGGCCAAACCACATTTAACTGTTCCACCATCACTACCCCTCCAAAAAACCAGCTATTAGCACTGTTCTAATACAACAATTCAAAGACCTTCAATTTTTCATTTTCCTTAACAATGCAAGGGGGTAGGCTGTCCACATTTGCATAGATTATCACTGTGACCCCAAAGTGAATCCAATGAAAGTCCAAAATGCATGTACCTTAATAATACATATGTATGCACAGAACAGCAGGCAAGGATCACTGTGAACAAACATATAAATATATTTTATCACTTTCAAATGAGAGAACTTTCAAGCATTTTTTTATAGTTAATAAATCACAGGTTTCAAATAAGCCACTAACATGTTTTATGACCTATAACACAAGTGTAGCATCAGCAATTAGTTCCAACACTTTAATCTTCAATTATATGAGGTGGACACAGAAGGATAGAAAAAAAATTTAATGTAGCTAATTGAGAAGATAACAAAGTATTCCCAAGTAGAATCAGATGGTCTTTGCGCCATACAATCAATTAATATTAATTATTTATTAACAATCTAGACGACAGCCCTGAACTAAAAAGCATTTGCATTTAATGTTTATAAATCATATCTTGCAAAACGCACAGTTTTGTACTAGAAAAATGCAACACTGAAACGGAGGGACACGATCAATTTAGAACTAAAAAGTAAAAGGCAATTAGCTGAAACCATGAATAATCCCTCTGGAAAAGTGAAAGTCTTCAAGAACAGTATCTCTACTTAATTAAAACTGTTTTGAGCCAAAAGTTAAGTCCAGTCCTTACTTTAACCCAAGTTGCATAGAATAGAAACCGAAGTATGAAAGAAGAGACCCACTAAATAAAAGCTCGAGTCAGGTCTGAGAGGCAAGGATTGTACTCGAATAGAAAGATCTAAATATGTAACTGTAGCAACCTTCTATACCAGGGACCCCATTTCACTCTGGAGAAGTTGATGGACACGATTTATTTTTAAACTACACCGAAGAGAATTTTCAACTTTTGGGGGTGGGGTAAGTTTGGTTAATAATGGGGAGGGGGTGTCTATTACACACTTATTAAAATTACATGATAATCAGTTTTCAACTAGTTGCCCGACTTTAAACAAGAGGAAGAAATAGACACACCGCAAGGCTGGCAAAAAAAAATAAGTAAATAAACTAATAAGGTCGTTTCTCCTTTTCGGCCAAGGCGTTGAAAACATGCCGCAGGGTAACAAAACACCATGGGAGGAACTGTCCCCTAGACAAGAAAAGTTAACGGAGTTGAACTCTGCGACTGTGTGCTTTGGGCAGGTGCCTCTCGCCCGGCCGTGTCCTCTAAAAGTCGCCCGAGGGTTCGGGGGCTGCGGGCCACGCTCTCCCCGCGCGCCCGCGGCCTTGAACTCACAGCCTAGGCGCCGGGAAGGGGCGCGCGCCCCCCCAGGGAGCACTCCGCGCGCCTCGCGGGCCGGGCGCAAACCGCGTCCCGCTCGGCCCAGCGTCCCCGCGACAACCCCCGGGCGGGCCCGTGGCCCGGGCGCGACCCGCCCGCCGCGAGCCCCGGGGCCGCAGGGCGGAGGCGCCCGGCCGCCCGCCGCGGAGGCGCGAACTTTTACACCTACTTTTTGTTTCGCTTCGGCTCTGGCGTGGCTCTGGCACCGCCCAGCATCGGGAGAGCCGGACGCCGACTCCCCGCCGCCCCAGACCCTGCCTCCCTCGCCCCAGGTCTCCGCCAGCTCTTGGGACAACTAAGTTCTCACCCTCGGTGCTGAAAGCGGTGCCCAACAGGAGCACCACGCCAATCGCGACCACAGCGGCAGCAGCCGCGGGAATAAGGCTCAGCCTCGGCCGGCGAGCGGGCGCCCGGGAGGCTCGGCGAGAAGCTGCGGCGCCCGGCGCGGGCGGGGGTCGCGATTCGCAGCCACCCGGGCGCGCCAGGGCTGCGCCGCGACGACGCGGGATGTGCGTCGCAGCCTCTTTCTTGGTCGGCGCTCGGGCTGTCTGTCTGTCTGTCTGCCTGCGACCGACTTGTCCCTCCAGGGGCTCAGGCAAAGTTTGACAAATCCGGGACACTGGGAGCGGATGGCTCCGGGTCTCCCTCCCTTTCCCGCCCCGCGCGCCCCCCGCCCCAGAAATAATCCCACCAACTCCCGGGCCCGCGTGCAAACTTACGCTTGATCTGCCGGGGTTTGCTCTGCTTTCGCCGGGACATCTCGGCGGCGGCCGCTGCTCGCGGGGCTCCCGCGGTGCCCGCGGTGCCGGCTGCCGCTCTCCGGGCTCCCGCCTCTCCCGCCGCCGCCGCCGGCCAGGCTCGGGCCGCTGCCCGCCGGACTCCAGGTGCTCCGGGCGCGCGGGATCCGGGAGCTGGGCTCCTCCGGGAGCCGCGGATCCCCGTTTGGAGATGAGCAGGCAAATGAGGAGACAGAGGGGGGCAGAGAGAGTGTGACAGTGGGGAGGGGCGCGTGGGGGAGCGATGGGGGTGGGGGGGCGACGGGAATTTACAAACGAATGGACGCGGAGCGAGAAAAGGGCCGGGGGGGACCTGGGAAGGAGGAAGAGGGGAGGGGGGAGAGGAGAGCGAGCCGCGGGGCGCGGGCGGAAGGCGCGGGGGCGGAGCGCCGGCTCTCCCCTCGCCCGGCCGTGCGGGGCAGAGTCTCGAGCGCCGCCGCCGCCGCTCCGGGCCGCGCAGCTCGCGCTCTGCCGCGGGAGGCGAGGCGCGGGAGGGCGGGCGGGCGCGAGGGAGGGAGGGGCGCGCCGCGCGGCGGGGAGGGGAGACTAGTCCATCAGCCGGAGGAGGATTGGCTGCGTCCGAAGCCAGTCGGGACGCGAACCAGGGCCCGGGCCTAGGTCGGGTGGGGTGCAGGGCAGCGCGGCGGGGGGTTGGAGCGCGCGAGGGGCGGGGAGGGCTCGGAAGGAGGCCACCTTCTGCGGTGGACGGCGCGTCAGCTCCGGGCACCCGCCAGAGCACCCCCGCCGGCAACTTCTTCCAAACAGCCCCTCTCTGATGGACCCCAACTCTCCTGTCTCACGCCTCGCCTCTCCGGCGGGGCACAAAGAGATCTCAGTCTCCATAAACTTTGTGCTTCCCGTGGGGCCGCCCCCTCCCCTGGCCTGCGCCCCCGCCCTCCCAGCTTCTTGGCAGGAAGGTTCGTTAGGCCACCGGCAAAAGCCTCGGCGGGAGCCAGCTGATGGCCAGTGCCCACTGCGTCCTGGGGCCAGCTCAGCCCTCTCATCCGCCCAGGCTCCCCCGGGAGACCATTGCGTGGCTCCCTGGAGACGCCGGGGACGCGGACCATCCCCCCGCGCGGCCCGCGCACTTGGGGTGCTGCCGAGTCGCGTCCTTAAAAGCGCCCTGTGTCACCTCGAGTTTTCTTGTCCATTTTTTACCCAAAAAAAATCCCAGATTTGGAGACAGGCAGAGATTTGTGTCACATCAGAGAGGAGGGCCCTCCGCTAGGTGACTCGCCCCAGGTGGGACAGGAGCCCTCCGGGATCAGACACTAACTTTCCCAGGGCGCCCCTGGAAGTCCTGCGGCCCCTCCCCAGCCCCGTGACCTCTCCTGCTCCGGGTCCTGGTGCCGCAGGGAGCAGCCGGCGACTAGTAAAAGATCTGATCTTGCCATAACTCCCCCCCGCAGGTAAGACCCGGGAACCGCTTCACGGTTCTTTGGCTTTTAAAGTTTCATTCGCGTGAGATGGCGTGTGCGCAATGTTGGGAACGGCAAGCCCGGAGAAGAGCGAATTCTGAAGCGCTTGGCGCAGTGGTTGTTTTGGCCAAGTTAAGCCGCGCGAGGCTCGCTCAGTTTCTCACAGTTGCACACACACCGCGTGCACACGCAGCTCCGGGCGGCTGGAGGGCGCGGCTGGGGGCTGCTGAGCTGGCTGCTTTATGTAACCAGCGCCGAGAAACTCCACTGCGGCGAACAGGCTCCCCCCGGGACGGCCGCCTCTCCCCCGGCCGTGGGAGCATCCCTGCTGACCCGAGACCCTGCGCCCCTTTGTTTGGTGGACTAGCCCTGGTGGGAGCCCCACCGAACTGTAAGCGGGTCCGAGGGTCAGGAGGGGGCCTGGGCTGCGGGCGCGTAAGGCGGGCGGCTCCGCGCGCAGGAGGCGCTGTGATCAGCCTCCTTTAGGACCCCATCGGGGCACCTCCTGGAAGGCAGAGAGTTGCCCTGGGAAAGGTATGGCCGAGGGAATCTTAACACGGAGCCGACGACCAGTTGTGAATTTTAGCACATCACCATGAGTACGATCACCTAGGAGGACGTGTTTGGAGACACGGTCCTTTGCAGTGGGGGGGGGGGGGGGGAATGCACGAAATTGACCAAGTCCCTCCCCTGAGGGGACCAACAAATTAAAGCCATTAGTAGCAGGAAAAGCAGGGTGATTTGTGTTTGTGCTGGGGAATGGAGAAGCAGACAGAGAACTCCAGTTTTCTGCCTTCTTCATTTTCAGTTCATTATAATTAAATTGGTGTGCTTAGCATGGCGTGTATTATATATGATGGCTTTTAAAGATCTTTTTTTTTTACAGAACTGGCTGACTTTTTATATCACCCGAAAGGAATGCCCATTGGAATTAAAATATCGTACCAGTTAGTGTTTCTTTTGGCATTGGAAATGGTTAAATATGCAAAGCAAAAGAGAAACAAATAAATCTCAGCTAAATATTCACTTTAAAGGCGGAAAGGAGCAAAAGTCAGGGAATTCAAGGCAAGATTGATAAAATAACCAGACTCCATTATTAGAAATAGATATAGTTTATCTAAATTTATGAATATACATGTTAATTATAGCCAATATGAATGAACTAAGCTAGGACACTTATATTTTGTGCTTTCTCATCATTTTTAATGAGAATGTTAATGTTATTTAAAGTTAAATTTTTCTTTTTTCTAGTTTAACTCACTAAGGTTATAAAATAAAAAGATGGCAAAACCTATAAGCAATTATCTCTGTCCAAATGGTTATAGCAGCCCCAAACCACAGTTACATGACTATCAAACAATGATTATGAAAACCACAATCGAGAAAAGCATTAGGGAATATTGCAAAACCACAGCAACAAATGTGTCTGTGATATTGAAAACCACAATTCACAACTAATACCCTGTGTATCGCAAATTACTATTTAACTATAAATGTGAAAACGTATAAGTAACAGCACACAAAAAAATTCTCATTTACTTAAAAATGAATTATTCATTTTCTTGATTCACTGATTGCATCTCTACCTAATGGCTCGTTTTGAAAAGTTTCTGCTTTCGAGGACAAATCATTTAAAATCATATGTGTAAGTTACTTTAGAAGCATAAAATATACAACTTTTAATAATATTTCCTCAAATGCTAAAAGAATTGATCTGAAACCAATCGGAAATAAAGAGACAGCTACCTCAGTCTAGTTTTCTTCATAAAGTTCTTCGGGAGCTAAAAAGGATGAGTGGAAGCTGTTTATGGGGGGGGGAAATGAGAATATAATTGTATATTCTTAGCTAGCAAACATACATCACAATAAAATGAGATGCCTGTACCAAAACTACTTTAATATGTAAATCAAATGTTTATTTACAAATGAATAAAACAATATTGTTTGCAAGTTTATAGGATTGCCAGGTTTAGAAAATTAAAATACAGGATGCCCAGTTAAATTTGAATTTCAAATAAACAACAATAGATTTTTTAGGGTAAGTATGTTTCATGCAATATTTGGCACATACTTACCCTAAAAAATAACTGTTGCTTATCTGAAATTCAAATTTTACTGGGCATCCTGTATTTTATCTGGCAAACCTACAAATTTAGCATTTTAACATTTTCACAAATTTATGGTTGTTTATAATATGGTTTATCAAAAAAGGCCAAGAAACCTTAAAATGCTTGCTATAAACATAGATATATTTAATTCTTGAACATATTATTTAAAGAAGGCAAGTAGAAGGAATAAATTTCTATACAGAAATTCTTTATTTGGAACGGTATAGAAATGTGCTCTCAGTGTAAATGGATTGCATTCATGTATGTCCTACTCTTGGATTTGTTTTTAAAATGTGTTTTTTTCCTCCAAGGAATCAACAAATTGATAAAGCAACCTCCCAGGCCTCATCTTATTAGGCAGCAAGCTGCCTTCTTTATTATGGGAGTAAACAATATTCAAAAGCTTCAGAAAGACTTAATTTTTTGCCCCTGTATCCTCACGAGAAATTGAATACAGTTTATCTGTCTTGATTTAAGATTGTGACACTGAATTGAACAAGAATGCACTATGAAAATAATGTTTAGTATTTGTGTATCTTTATAATTTCAGCAGTTTAAAACTAAAAATCAACCAATTCATCTAAATGGCATTCCTGCATTATAACTATGAAACGGACTATCTGTTTACTTGCAAGGGAGCCAAGGGCTTTGAAAACATCCAGTCAATCTAGATTGGAGGTTTAACTTGGGCTTCATGGAGACTGAATCCCTTGAAAGAAGTATGTGTACAAAAAATTTGCTAAGGAACAGGTCTACTATATTCATGAGATTTTTTTTAAAAATCTGTGGGGAAAAAAGTCTCCGAACCCAATAGAGGTTAAGAATGACTACTCTTTATGTGTAAATTTTTATGATATACCAATAATCAAAATGTGGATGATCTTTAAAATTTTTACCCTTTGCAATCACCTTTATGTCCAAATTCCTACTCTGCTAGGAGAGTCACTGGATGAATTCAATTACCGCCTCCTCCCCCAGAGTTCTTTGTTGCTAAGTCTGTATAATATATAACACACCTCCAAATATAAAATGCATATTAAAGGAGTAACAGCCCAAATTTGGGGAGACCTGTGTTGATTTTGCCTGCTTAGCATCCACCCTCTCTTCTTCTGGTAATACCGCTGAGTTATCTTTGAAGAACTACTCACCCTCACCTACTATTTGGTCATGTGATACAAGGGTGGCCTCTCTCAACCCCCCAATTCCGGGCTAATCAGAATGTTCCAGATGTTTGTCCATGGTGATTGGCTCAGTGGCCCAAACTATTTCCCTAAGAGTCAGCGCTGGAACTGTCTCCTGACACCACCGAGGACAAGGTGCTGTTTTGCTGCTGGGGTTGCCACATGGGGAGGTCACAAACCTGACATTGCTGTCGGCCACCCACGTTGGAAAAATCGGTTACGAGCGATGCCGAACAGAGGACTAACTTCGTCTTGTATCGTCTCAGGATCTGATTTTTGGGATATCCAAAGGAAGACACCCATCAACATTCCAATACTACTTTGTTTTGGATCCACCAGCATAATCTCTGTGTTTACGTAAACACTTGAGTCTTGTCACTTCTGTTGCATTTTCTTTTTCGCCTGTTCGACCAAGCTAACCGCTATGCTGCTTTGTAGTCTTAGCGTGGGTGTGATTTCTCACAAAGACATCACTGACCTCCCAAGTCTGAGGGACAGACCTCTTCTCAGTTGCTTTCGTAACACCTTTTTTGGTCTGCGTATCACTTGTTGCATTACATTGGCAAACCTCCTACGTGCATATAAACCCAAATCCGCCTACATCGCCAATACACCTAACTAGGTAGTAAAGTGTGTAGAGGCAAGAATCATGTTTGTCTTTTTCAGAATTACATCCCCAGGGCTAGACACATAGAAGAGCCTAACATAAATTGAAACAAAAACTAAGTTCAGAATTAGTCAGTCTTATCTCGGGACTTCTAACACTCCTAATTTTTATCCACATAATCACAGGTACAGAGGATAGCAGTCATGTTTCTACAACATGACTCTATGCTCCTGATAGATACTTGGATCAAGAGGAGTACCTGACCCAAATATGACCAAATTCCTCCAATAGGAATCCAGAATTAGTATCAAGAGTTTCATCCTTACATGAGCTGGTGTCTCGTGTAAGTGATGGTTATCACTTTGTGAACAGAGTTACGGTGATAGTTTGTCAGTAGAGAGAAAAAGAAATAAAATAAATGTCCTGAGATGAGTCGATATGGGAACATGAAATGGCCTTGGTCGTCCTGTTCCAGCTCCTTCATGGGCTATAGCAGCAATTCTTCTCTCGATGACACTGAAATACTTGTCTCTCCTTAAAATTTAAAATTAGATTTGGCCTAGATCAGCATTAGGTGATTCCAGTTACATTCAAGCCAAAAGACTAAATGAAGACAAAGATTAGAGATCTATGACCTCAGTTTGCTTGACTGAATATCTGAGTATTTAGAAATATCAGTTTAACGGAACTTTCTACTTTCCTCCAGAAAAGTTATATAAAAATACTCTGTTAGTCTGGGGTTTTCTGAAAAACAGAACCGTGTGTGTGTGTGTGTGTGTGGAGAGTGTGGAGAGAGCAAGGGGGTGGGGAGGGGATATTGATTATAGGGAGTTGACTCACAGTTATAGAGGCTGAGAAGTCCCAAGATCTTCAGTTGACAAACTGGAGACTCAGGAGAGCCAATGGTATAATTCTAGTCTGCATATGAAGGCCTGAGAACCAGGAGAGCTGATGGTGTCAGTTCCAGTGTGAGTCAAAATGCAAAGGCCGGAGAAGACTGATGTCCCAGCTGATAGGCAGCCATGCAGAGAGAGGGAGTTCTCACTTATTCTGCCTTTTTGTTCTGGTCTGGCCTTCAGTGGATTGGGCGAGGCTCACCCATATTGGAAGAGCAACCTGCTTCCTCAGTCTATTAATTTAAATGTGTTTCATCCAGAAACACCCTCACAGACACACCCACAACATTTGATCAAATACTTAGGTTAGTCAAGTTGACACATAAAATAAACCATCATAAGAATTTTTGGTTATTTTTTTTTTCCTGAGCAACCCTGAGATAGTCATGAACTCTAATGAATGTCAAGTGGGTAAATCTACCATTTCAACAAAGATAAGTAAAGATGTCATCAGTTACTGATTTCGGACGCTCACTTCAATCAAAGATAAGTCTTAGGGGAAAAAAGTTAGCTTTTTCAAAATCAGAGTTCCTCAAGGAACTGAATCATTGACATGCACATCTAACGCTCCTGAATACATATATATTCTGGGCCCAGATGTTGGAATTTTACTTTCAACTTTACTTGGTCACATTTGAATAACCATCTAACAGATTACCTTCTGCATACATTTTACAAATGTTGTTACAATCTGCATGAATAATGTTTATACTTCAGTGTTAGATTTTATTTTCCAACCTATAACTTTTGGCAGAAATTCCTAAATGCAAAAGAAGAAATTAAACAGCTTTTTTGAGCATACTTGCTATGTGTGTAGATTTAATCAAATCACTTATCTTTGCTATTATCTACTGGCCGAAATGTATTAAAATAACGCACGAGTAGGGCATTCAGGGTGAACTGAAGATGCAGGATTATGAATAACCATGGTAGGGCACACGGATAATAGAACCATCTAAAAGAAGCTGAAAAGGATAATTATATCACTTTTACAATGTATCTTGTAATAAAAATTAAACTACATGGCTAATATACTCCTTTAAGAACAATTTTTATTTTTATTAAACAGATAGATGAACATAGATTTAAAGGTCAAATAGATTTTCAAAGCTTATAATGAAAATTAGCAGTTTCTTATCCCACTCAGCATCCCAAAGACAGTTTCTGCTCCCAGAGGTATAATCATTGTCAAATCGTTTTAGCTGGTTCTCCCGATGCTCACCTCATGTTTCTAAATAACATGTATTACTACTCTAACACATGGTCAGTTTAGTTGTCATTCACTATATTGACTGTCTACTAAAAATATGAAAATGTAATAGCTGTGTACACCCCTAACACACACTTTTTCCAAATTTTTGGTTAAATCAAAATTTCATATTTTTATTAATTAATTGATATAAGATATGACAATTATGTTTTCTGTGGATCTGTTTTTCCTGGCGTTAACAATGACTTTCTTTGTCATTTTCTCAGTTTTCTATGAACTATCACTATTTTATCCCCAAACCCTTTGCCAATGTGATACATCAAGTACATCACTCCATTAGTACGTTTGAAGACATCAGGTAATCCAGTGGGTCCCTTGCTTTTCCCCATGCAGGTGTCTTTCTTGGCGACTTCCATCCCCCTGCCCCACTCTAGACTAGCTGCTTTCTGTGGCTAAAATCCTCTCATCACCATCCTAGAATTCCCTTAAGTTTGTCCTGATTCTTCCTTTCCTAGATGTTGTGGATCCCTCTTTCACAGCTTATCCCCCTTTCTTTTTCATTTCTCTTTTTTCATTCTTTCTTGCTGCTTTGGTTGCTGTTTTGGAATAAAATTTCATGTAGCTTCCTGAGAAACTACATATTCAGGGAATTTTAATTTTTTTAAGATTTGGCACAACTGAAATTCTATTTATTCTGCCCTCGTATGTGATACACAGTTTGGCGGGTGCAGAATTGGAGGGTGCAAATTATTTTCCCTGAATTTTTTTCTCTCGTTCTATTGTGATAAAACTTACATATAAAATTATGTAAGTTAAAGGACCACATGAGGAATTGATATCCTTGCACATTGCAAAATTATCACCACCGTCGGATTAGTTAACACCCCCATCACCTCCCATAATTACCTTTTGGGTGTGTTTGTGTGGCGAGAACATTTAAAATTTATCCTATTAGCAACGTCTAAGGAACTAATCCAGTAGTCCCCCTTTTATCTGCAGGGGATACTTTCCAAGATACCAAGCGGGTGCTGGAAACTGCGGATCGCACGGAACCCAATAGATACTATGCCGTGTCCTCAGTTTCATTTGTCTCAGGTACCTTTTGGTTTCATCCCGATCGCCTTGCTAACGCACTCATTGTTCAGTAGCATGTTATTTAGCCTCCATGTTTCTGTGTTTTTCAGGGTTTTTTCCTCTCGTGATTGATGTCTAGTTTCAGACCATTATGGTCACAGAAGATGCTTGATATGGTCTAAATCTTTCCTCCTATTACCGCTCTTGCTGCATCCCGTTAAGTTTTGAAGGGCTGAGTTTCCATTTTCATTTGTTTCAAGATAGTTTTTGATCTTCCTTTCCATTTCTTCCCCTACCCATTTGCTTTTCAGACGTGTATTGTCTAATTCCCACATTATTGTGAATTTTCTGGATTTCCAATTGCCATTGATTTCTAGTTTCATTCCATTGTGGTCAGAAAAGATACTTGGTATGGCTTCAGTCTTTTCAAATTTGCTAAAATTTGTTCTGTGGACTAACTAACACATGATCCTTCTGGAGAACGTTTTGCGTGCGCTTGAGAAGGCCGTGTGCTCTGCTGATGCTGGAAGGAATGTTTCATACATGTTTGTTAGCTCCATTTCGCCTGAAATATATTTCAAGCTCAACTTTTTCTTATTGATTTTCTGTCTGGATAAGCTATTCATGGTTGAAAGTGGGGAACTGATATCCTCTATCTTTCTACCACTATTGTTTCATTGTCTCTAACAGATTTCAAATCTGTTAGCATTTGCACACTATATTTAGGTCCTCTAATGTTGAATGCATATATATTTATAACTTTTATACCTCCTTGATGCATTGACCCCTTTATTATTATATAATGAACTTCTTTGTCTCTCGTTACAGTTTTTGACTTAAAACCTATTTTGTCTTACATAAGCATAACTGCCCCTGTTCTTTTTAGATTTCCCCTTGCATAGAATATGTTTCCATTCCTTCGGGTTGAGCTTATGTGTGTCCTTTAGGCTTTAGTGAAGCTCTTACAGGCAGCTTATAGCTGGAATTTTTAATCCATTAAACCACTCTGTGCCTTTTGATTGCAGAATTAACCCATTTACATTTAGATTAATTATTAATAAGTAAGGATTTGTTCACTAACGTCATCTTGCTAAATTTCTTTTGTAGTTTCCTTATCTCTTTCTCTCTTGCTGTCTTTTTTTGTTAATTAATGATTTTCCACAGTGCTGTGCTATGATTTGCTTCTCTGTCTTTTGAGTATCTACTGTGGGTTCTTTTTGTGTGTGTGTGTGGTTTCCATGAAGTTTCCATAAAGCATCTTACAGATATAACAGTCTATTTTAGCGAACAGCAACTTAACTTCAATCCTACACAAAAACTCTACCTTTTTACTCCCTCTTTTTATACTTTGATGTCGAATTTATCTCCTTTTACATTGTGTATTCATTAACAAATGACTGTACCTATTGTTACTTTTAACGATTGTATCCTTTAACTTTTTACTGGAGTTAAATGGTTAAACAGTAACATGTACAGTATTGGATTATTCTGAATTTGACCATATTCTTACTTTTACCAGCGTGTTGTATATTTTTATGTTTTCATATAGTGTCCTTTTATTTCAGTTTTTCTGAAATTATCACCTTGTCTCCTGGCCTGTACTGATTCTACTGAGAAATTTTCTGACATTTGTATGGGGGGTTTATTTGTAAGTCAAAAAGTTATTTTCTTTTCTTGCGTTTAAGGTTTTCCTCACTGTCCTTGATTTTTGACAGCTTTTTATAATGTGTCTTGGAGAAAATCTTTTTGAGTTGAATTTGTTTAGGGACATATGAGCTTCATGAACATGAACAGCTAGGTCTCTCTCCAGATCTGAGAAATTTTTAACCATTTATTTTTTAAAATAAGTTTTCTGATACTCCCTCCCTCTCTTCTCCTTCTGGAACTCCAGTACTCCCCAAATCGGTTCTTTTCATGGTGTTCACACAGTATTTTTAGTCTTTTTCATTCTTTTTCCTTTGTTCTCTGTATGGATAAGTTCAAAGGTTCTGTCTCCTAATTCTTAGACTCTTTCTTCTGCTTGACCCCTTCTGTTGTTGGTGCTCTCTGTTGCATTTTTCAGTTCACTCATTGTATCATTGTATTTTTCACCTCAGAATTTCCATTTGCTTCTTTTTTTATGATTTCTCTTTTTGTTAAACTTCACATTTTGTTTGGAATTGTGTTCCTGTTTTCATTGAATTGTGTTTCTGTGTTTTCTTGTAGCTCATCAAGCTTCCTTAAAACAGCTATTTTGAATTATATGTTAGGTAATTTGCAGATCGCCATTTCTTTGGCATCAATTACTGGAAGATTATTGTGATCATTTTGTGGTGTCATTTTTATTTGATTTTTTATGTTCCTAGAAGTCTTGAATCGCTGTCTTCACGTGTTAAGTAAAGGTCACCTCCTCCAATTGCTACCGACTGACTTTGGAACGGAATTACCTTCCTTCAGCTCTGCTGGGGTTCTGAGGCTTTCTCAAATATTATTTGGATACACGTGCTTCACATTTCTTGCTCCCTCTTGTGGCAGAATTCTTACGCTTCTATGCTTTTTCTCCATCCTGCTGCACAACAGGCCAATTACCGACAGCCTTCCTTTTGCTTTCCCGAAGGCAATATTAAATGTTCAAGTTTGTGGTCTCTTCTGGCCCACAGATTCAGTTCAGTCTTCTGCAAATGCTCACTAGCTGTCTGTCAAAACTTGCTCTTGCTAACATCAGGAGCGTATACAGGGAGCTGACCATGGGATGGGGGAGTGTAGGTATGTGGTGCAGAGCATGCTGTGCACGCCCATAGTCTGGTTGTGGGTACCCACAGGTGAGGCATCTCAGCAGTTCATGACTCAGTAAGATCTATGTCCCTTTGATATCTTTTGAGATCTGGCCAATGTTCTCCCAGCTTCTTGCTTAAGCCCCTTGGTCACAAAGCTCATGACTCAGTATTCTGGATTGGTTGAGAGAGAAATGGATCCCTGGCAGCATCCCACACTGCTGAGGACGCTCGGGACTCACTCTCACATCATGGGAAGTGTCACGGTCTGAGAAGGGCTCTGTTGGCACTGAACTGTGCCACCTTGGGAGAGGGATAATGTGGGTAAAGTCAAGCTGTTCCTCTCTGAGACACTAAAATCCTTATTGTTAAGTTTGTGTGTATGGAGAGAGGTTTGGGTTTTGAGTGATAGGATGGGGACATTGCAACTGGAGGTCCCTCTCTATACCTTTAAGTATTTATCTTTTGGGTTCAAACACATCCCCCAGAGAGAAATCCTCCAATACTCAAAGAAGGAGCTTTAGTATCCCACTGTTCAGTGTGCAGACTTTTATTTAATCTCTTCTTCCACTATGGTGTTCCAACTTCAGTTAATATTGCTGAATACAAAATCCCTCTGGGTTTAACCTCTAAAGAACAAGTTTCATTCTTCAGCCCTATATGATGAGTTGACACCTGGCAGTGTGGTGTAGAAGGAAATTTCAGGGTATCATTGATTCTTACACAGATCTTTCACCAATCCCTGTATTTCCTATCCCACCTGTACCCCACTTCCAAGGATACCTATTATTTGTATCCCATACTTTTTCTTGTGTTTTTTTTTTAACTCTCATTTTTCTAACATATATCCTTAAATAATGTCCTCAGAATGTTGTACATGTGAAATGAAACTTGTGAATCTTTATGTATGTGAAAATGTATTTATTTTTTCTCTCATCCTTGATTGATAGTTTAGCAGGGAATATAATTCTAGGTTTAAAAGTTATATTTTTACCCTGATAAATTTGAGAATACACTCTCCTGTATTCCAGCATTCAGTATTGCTGACTGGAAATCTTATACAAGGCAGACACTTCGTATATTACTTACTCTTTACTTTGATGATTTTTTAATTGTTTTTACTATTTTCCCATTAACTTTCTGTTTTGGAATTTTACATTTATATACTATTAAACATTATAAACTTCAACTCAGCAGTGATCCCTCTTCTAATATCCGTAACAGAAGCTTGGTTTCATTCATTCAGATAACTATTCTTTGTCCACACAGCCTTGTGATTCAAGTAAACTTGCTTCATTCCTATTCTAGGAGTGATCTCTAACTAATTCTAATCTCGTATTATAAACTCATCCTCCTTGCTAGTAATTGTTTTAGGAATAGGCAAGGGAACCAGTTCTGGGGTTGGGAGAGTTATTGGAGGCTTTGGGGGGGGCAGTCCTTTATTGCTTTTAAGAGACAATTAGAGAGAACTTGTTTCTCTCTCTCCTTCAAAAAATAGACAAAGGATAATACTGCATCACCTGCTTCTGTCACCCATTTTTGACAATGAGGAAAACTATTTCTAAACCAAGGCTAATTCACAGAGGAGTGGATACCAAAGGGAATGGTGTTCAAATGAAGCGGAAGCCTGGTCATACTAGGCGTGGCTGCTTTGCTTTTAGACTTCCCATCATATGAATCAATAAGATTTCTTATTGTTTATGCCATTAGGACTTTTTCGGTTTTGTTACTCAAAGCTGAAAGTGTCTTAACTGATACTAAGTTGTAGAAAATCTTTTTTATCTTTCATTCTTGAGTCAAATGGACTGAGGAGTGGGAAATATGTTTGAGCAATAGGACTGTCACCCTGTGGTGCAATTTAGTAGTCAGACTTCAGTTGAGCCAACAGCATCACTACTGCCCTCCTTGCAGCTGCCAGTTCTGACTCTTGTCTGCAGGTGTGTCATACACACACTGTAGTATTACCCTGGTATCTGGAGACAGAATACTTGGGTTCAAACCTTGGCTCTACCACCTCTTAGCTAGGTTGTCTTTTGCATGTTATTAAGTGTTTATATGCTTCAGTTTACTTATATTCAAAATGGAAATATTATGGTGTCTAATGCAGAGAGTACCTGCATTCAATGCATTATTATATGTAAGGTGCTTGGCATGTAGAAATTCTTTTAAAAAACTATCAATAAACTATTAATAGTTTAATAAACTATTCTTTTTTTTAATTCTGATTTTGATTTAAAGACATATATTGATGAGAAAGAACTCTCGTACTTACTGATCTCACCAAAACACCATCAGTAACAACAAAGCAATGCACAATTAAGACCTTTTAAAATTAAAAGTGTACTTAGCTAAATATTTCTTCTAAATGGTGCTTCCCCCTTTTGGTTTGTGGCTGATCCAGAAGATGACACTGTAGCTCTAATATTATACTCAATAGGAATAACAAAGATCCTCTCTGTGGGGGTCACTACAGTTCAGAAGAAAACCAACTGTAGGCAAAAATGTACCATAGCAAAATACATATTTCCCACCCCTCCTCAGTTACTTTAATCTTCTAGCTTCCTGTAAGGATGCACGTGAAAGGAACCAACCAGAGACCAGGCCTATGCCACTCCCATTTCCTACAAGGATGAGTGGATTGCGGTAGCAATAAAGGCTAGGTGTGCTGGGTCTGGAGACTGGTTATTTCCTCAGTCCTACTCACTTACATCTGCAAAGATAAAAGTGTTTTCAGCAAGGAAACTGAGGTTCAGAATGGAAAAGTCTATGCACTGGAAGTGGGCATTTAAGAAATCTGGGCTCTTAAACAAATGGACAGTGTACCGGACTGATAATCTGGAAACCAGGATTCTAGTTTAGACTCATCAAGTTAGAAAATTTTATTGATTACTTAGCTTCAATGTTCATATTAGTAATCATTAAATATTTTTCAGGTTCTAAATCTGATGACTCTGTAATTCTAATGCTAATTTTAAGTACTATATCTTAGACTGAGAATTTCCAAAGAGTAGGAAATTCATTTAGCTGATTTGTGTAGTGCTTGTACACCTTGAAAGTGTTCTTGATAATGTTGACAGTTGGACAGATTTTAAGTGTATTTTCCTTATTACCTTTTCATGCCTACTTTAATACGTTGAGGAACTTTATACTAGAAAGACCCAAACAGTCATGTCTCTGGAACAAGTTTCATTGAGAAGTCCCAGTCCAGAAGTCTGGATAAAGAGAACATGAACTTTTGTCATGTTCTTGGCAGTTGTGGGAAGTAAAGCCCTAGTTTAATTTAGTACAGAGTATTGCCGTAGGGTTTTCATAAGATAGATAATGCTTACTAGGATATTTGGCAGGAGGATGTTTTGAAATATTTAGTGTCAGAAGAAAATTTAGTTCATGACTTCAGACTAGAGCATTTATACATAGGACTACAACATTTCATTTAAATATTCCCTTGCTAATAAAAAGCTTGCATTTGCAAAGACCAAAACAGATATGACCAATAATAGTTTGTGTTTCAACTGTATTCTAAAACCAGTTTTTGACTTAACTTTAAGCCCCCTTTTCCTGTAAAAAATCTCCTCTGTCACATTGCCACACAACATCCTGTTTTCCCAGGCTGCCAGGAAACTGTCCACTACTGATGTCTGAAATGGAGAAATACTTCTCTCTATCATCTTCTTTGATCAAAGCTGAACCTCATCAACCTGAACTACTTAGATGAAATTATCAGGAATATTGAGTATTTTCTTATTTTTTAAATTATGATGTAAAAATTTCTGTTTCAGTGAAATATAACAAAACCCAGACTTTCACATTTAAGATAGTATCCCAGTGTTTCGATTCTCATCTTTTTTCATCAATCAGCAAATACATTTCTGTCATGTGTTTGCTATGCACCTACCTATTCTTCTCAGGACTAGATTTGCTACTTACAGTCAAAAAATAGACTTAACGGACAGTCTAAGTTTCCTCTTAGCTTAGTGGCTTAAATACTACAAAAGAGAGATTCATTTAAATTGAAAGCAAACAACTTTTGATGGCCAATTATTAATACTCTGTTAATTATTACAATAGTAATCTTACATTCTTATAACTAGATGACCTGGAAACACTAAAAGGAGTAAAAAATAAGAAAAGGGGAATTAATTTTGGGTTTTCTACATTAAGAAGTCAGTGCTGATTGGGCTAAATTTACTCACTGATTGATTCATTCATTCACCCACGTCTTCAATAAAATATACTTGATTGTATTTGTATAACACCACCCTCTTTGAAAAGCTGGAGCTAGAAAGACTTGCAGCCATAGAAAGATGACAATATTTAATAACTGTGTTCCTGGGCAGGGAGAAGATCATAAGCGGAGTAAAAGGGAGCCTGTGCTAAATTTGACCACTCAGATATTTGGCCTCAGGCCAACCCTGCTTTCCTTCGTGATGGCACTTCAGTCAGAGTAAACACGAGCAAGTGCAGAGTGTAGAGCAAAAACAAACAAACTCATATCTTTCAACCTTTTACCGACAACTACTATTTCTCCATGTGAGTGCTTGTATAGTTTCAATAAAACAATCTGATTGCAGTAACAGTTTGTTTGGCAATATCTGTGACCCAAAACATGCATTAATTTTTCTTTGGCAGAGCTACAGGTTTACAGTTCACCACACTGTAAATGATATGGAAGGTTCGCCCTACTCAAGTAAATAACAATATAAAATATCAATAAATGCAGAAAAAGATGAAGATATTGATTTTAATTAAATGAATGCCTCAGTGAGTTGTCCTCAGTCTCATTCTTTTCATATTTGTTTAAGCCTATTATGGTTGCTTTTTTAACAGTGTGAAACAGTTTTGCAATAGGAGACTTTAGATGACACCATAGTTTTTATATAGCCATAAGACGGAGAAAAACTTAAGACAACTTTTTAAAGGTGTATTCTGCTCACCTGGTTTTCCTTGTCTGTCATAGGTAATTATTTATGACAGAGGGTATCTTGAACTCAAGGAAATAGGAGGAAACAGAAAGATTTCTTGAGATCATCGCAATACAACAGTTTGCTATGAATTCAACATAATCGTACCCAATAAAGGATGCACATTTGATTTCTAATATAAATATCTAGATCTTGTTTATGAAAAAAATGATGAGAATGATTAGCCACTATGTAAATACGTGGTGTTTTAAGAAATAGTCAATAAAATATTACTTATTAATGGGTTATCATGTGTTAAGGGTTAAATTGTGTCTCCCTCCAATTCATATGTTGAAATCCTAACCTTTAGTATTTCAGAATGTTACCTTATATAAAGACAGGATTGTTACAGAGGTAATCAAGTTAAAAAGAGGTCATTAAGATTGGCACTAATCCAATATGACAGGTGTCCTTTTAAAAAGGGGAATTTTAGAAACAGACCCACACACAGAGAGAAGGCCATGTGGAGATGAAGGCAGAGATTGAGGTGATGCTTTGACAAGTCAAAGAATGCCAGAGATTTCCAGCAAAATACCAGAAGCTAGCAGAGAAGCATGGAATAAGTTCTTTCTCAAAGCTCTTAGAAGTAACTAACCCTACTAACACCTTGATCTTGGGTGCCTAACCCCCAGATCTGTGCATGAGACAATAAAGTTCTATTGTTAAGTCATCCAGTTTGTGCTAATTTGTTACGGCAGCCCTAGCAAACTAACAAAGTGGGTCTCTGTCTTCAAAATATTGCCTGCTGCTTTGTTTATTGCTCTAATGGCTTCTGTCTGTTTGGTTTTGTAACTTTCTGTGACTACTTACATTAGTAGTAACAACGATAATAGTAACAGCTAGTTTTTTGAGCTCTTACCATATCCCAACTTCTGTTTTTATCATTTCTGATGCTATGAGATGAATGGGGAATGAAGGAAAGATTTTTCATGTGGAAAAGTAATTTTATTACTTTGCTAAGCATTCATGAACAATATTAAGTATGCTTTTTTAAGTCACTAAGGATTTGGAAATAGGTTTAAAGGAGTTTATGTTACTTACCCTAATACAGAAATTGTCACCTTGATGTGGGCCGCTGCTCCAACAAAACCTGAAAATATTAGGCCTAAGTGTAAATAGCATGTGATGAGGAAACTAATACTTAAGGCTAGGAATGTAGCAAAATCTTTGCTAAAAAACCATTGCCGACTCTGGCTTAGAAGGAAGACTCAATGCTTAACAATCATTTCCAGTTAGATGTTAAAATGCTTCACAGCCCTTGTATGTATTGTCTATTATTAGCTGCTCTTCACAAAGTATTACAAAGAAGAAATGAGTGCAGGGAAGTGTTAGTCAGCTTGTAAGCAGAAGTGAAAGGTAATTGAAAAATTCAAGATTTTTCAAGGTTAGAAAACCCAACTGCTTGTAGAGATTGAACTAAAAAGACTGAATGACAACTCACAGTAGGGAAAAATTTTCAGGTGAATAAAGTAACTCAGGGCAACGATCAGAGTAGGGGTGTGCCTTGACCCCAACTGTTCAAAGAACTCAATGAGGCATGAAGCCACCTAAAACAGAATGTTATGAGGTCTACCTTGACCAATCCATTTGAAATTATAACCTCTGTGTACTCCTGATGCCCTTACTTTGTTCTACTTTTAAAAAAATCTCCACAGTACTTATCTTCTCGAATACTACATTGCTCCTTAATTTGTTAATCACTTATCCACTCCAGACCCTTTGTGTTTACTTTTTGCATGGCACACCTTTTCCATCCATTTACTTTCAATCGGTGTCTTTATATTTAAAGTGTCTCTCACAGACAGTGTACATTTGGGTCATACTTTTTCTCTATTCTGTCAATTTTTGCTTTTTATTGGAAAGTTTGTCGTTAAAATTTAACGCAGTTATTGATGTAGTTGGATTGGGGTCTACTATGTTATTATTTGTTTTTTCTTTGGTTCCTCTTTTTTTTTGTTCTATTGTTAATGATTTTTTACTCCTTTTTGGATTATTAGAATATCTTTTAAAATTCCATTTTAATTTATTTTTTGACCTTTTAGCTATGTCTCTTTGCATATGTTTAAGTGTTTAAGGACTAAAATATACATTCTTATCTATTCACACTCCACTTAGAATTTGTATTGTGCTGCAAGCCGGGCGTGGCTCAGCGGTTAAGCGTTGACCTAGGATCCAGGTGATCAGGGTTCGATTCCCGGTCAGGGCACATGCCCGGGTTGCGGGCTGCCGCCGATCAATGACTCTCTCATCATTGATGTTTCTAACTCTCTCTCTCCCCTTCCTTTCCTCTCTCTGAAATCAATAAAGATATATTTTTTAAAAAAGAATTTGTATTGTGCTACTTCACATAAATATACGTAGGGATACATTCCAGAATCATATAGGTCTATTAACCACCCAAATCCTCTATAATTGTCACAAATATTACATCGAGATACATTATAACCCCATAAGACAATGCAATAGTTTTTATTATAATCACTTTTATGTACTTTAAAGAAACTACATGGAAGATAAAATAGTCTATTATATTCATCCAGATAGTTACCATTTTTAATGCTTTTTATTCCTTACTAAAAATGAAAGTTTTAATCTGGTATCACTTCCTTTTACTGAACAACTTTCTTTGGAATTTCTTGCAGTGCAGATGTGCTAGTGACAAATTTCTGTATTTTTCTTTTATTTGAAAACACATTTATTACTTCTTCATTCTGGAAAAAACATCCACTGGATATAGAATTCTAGATTGACCATTATTTTTTCTTTAGTTAAAATTGTAAAGATGTTCCACTGCATTCTAATCTTCATTTTCTAATGAGAAGTCGGAGATCATTCAAATTGTTGTTTTTCTCTATGTAATGTGTCGTTTTTTTCCTTCTGTTGTGAAGATTTTCTCTTTATTGTTGATTTTCAGAATGGTTTTGTTTTTTGGACACTTCTTGGGGTTCACTGAGCTTCCTGAGTCTATAAATGTGTGGCTCACAAAATTTGGAAGATTTCAGTCATTATACATTCAAATATTTCATCCGCTCTATATTTATACAAGGGAATATTATAAAGTAGCTCGAATGAATGAACTAGAGGCACATGTTTCACCATGGAAAATGTGAAAGCACATGTTAAAGAGACAGATGAATATATACAGCATGGTACCATTTACATATGCACTTAAAGATGAAAAAGAAATAGTATATCTTTGTAACCCTATACCCATGTCATAAATATACATTAACTTGCATGGGCATGATATATACAGTAAGTCCTCACTTAACATTGTGGATAGGTTCCTGGAAACCTTGACTTTAAGCAAAACAACATAGAACGAAACCAATTTTACCACAGGCAAATTGATACAAAAAGAGTTACGTTTCTACAACATATTTCTGGCCACAAAAACATCACCAAACTTTTAAATAAAGACCCAAAACACTTCTAATATTAAATATCGAAATCAATGTGAGCCATGCACACACTTAAGAGTGATAAATAAAAAGAAGTAAGATAATTCTTTCCTAACCTGTTGATTTAAGGTCACATTTGCGCTGTGGCTGGAACCTGTCCTGGCAGCAAAGTGGGACCCACCATGCCCAGGGCACCCTTCCGTCGCAAGGCCACCCACACCCAACCCACATGCACTCAAACTGGGGCAACGCAGACACATCAGTTTACCGGACGTGCACATCTTTGGGACATGGGAGGAAATCACAATACCCAGAGAAAACCCACGCAGACATGGGGACAGTGTGCAAACTCCACACAGACAGCGGCCCCAGCTGGGAATTGATAATTTTTTCTCAACAACCTTATAACGAACAAATAGAGTTATTCGAGGACCTGCTGCACTAAGTTCAAATGAGTAGTTAACTGTGGACAGTGAGACAAATGATACCAAGAAGTAGATTCATAGTTTAATATTCTATTTCTTAAGTGGATGGTCTGTATATATGATTGTTCATTATATTATATTGCATATATTTTAAACCCATATATGGCTGAAATAGTTCACATAAAATTGAAGATAATAAAACACTCATAATAATATTGTTTTGAGAATTAAGTGAGGTAATACATATAAATAACCTTCAAAATGATAAAAAAAATTAGTGAGGTGGGGACAGGTTTTATAGAAAACAGCAATGATTGTTAGAAGTTGTAATGAAAAAATGTCATGAAAATACCTGGCAATTCAACAAAGGAAAACATTAAAAATGTAATAAACAAGATCCATATTAAAATTCTCTCTATTACCAGGATAGATAAACACCAATTCAAATAAATGGAAAGATAAACTAGGTCACTAGATAAGAAGGTTGAAATGTGCAGAGATGTTACTCCTTTAAAAATCAATTTATATGTTAATCATGTCATAAACAAAATTTAAAGGTAAATCACTAACAGGGAAGTATTTTTCAAAGAATACTTTTGGCAGAGTAACATTTTAGTAATAAAAATTCTTCTAAATCAATTAAAAAATAAGATTCCAGAATTTAAAAATAGGCAAAGGAAATGAGCAGATAATTTACAAGCGCTGAAAAACAAATAGCCAATAAACATACAGAAAATGTTCAATTATACTAGTAATTGGAACTATCATATTAAAAAGCAGTAAGTGAAACATCAAATTAGCAAAGATTTTTAATAATGCAATAATAGGCACGTGGGCAAGATTTTCATAACGATGGCAGGAAAAGTTCAGTACATTCCTCCACAGATAAACAATTACAAAACCTGGACAAAAATGCTAAAAAACAACCACATGAAGGCACCAGAAAGCACCTAATGGCAGGCAGAAACTTGAGAAACATTTACTCTAGAAAGACTATCTCTGTACTGGGCAAAAAGTCCCACTTTGTGGCTTTCTTGTCCGGGGGAGCTCCCCAGTTTCCCCAGGTCAGATGGCAAGAAGCCACAAAGCTTAATAGCTTGCAGGGCAGATAACAGCTCAGAGCTGTAGACCTGGCAGTTTTATGCTCCAGAATCTGAATATAATCTCTGCCCAAATCACTGGCTGACTGTTTCAAGCTTGATTAATATATAAATAACAGCCCGGCCGGGCGTGGCTCAGCACATGAGCATTGACCTCGGATCCAGGAGATCGAGGTTCGATTTCTGTTCAGGGCACAGGCCCGGGTTGCGGGCTCGATCCCCAGCAGGGGGCGTGCAGGAGGCAGCCGATCAATGACTCTCATCATTGATGTTTCTCTCTCTCTCTCCCTTCCTCTCTCTCTCTCCCTTCCTCTCTCTGAAATCAATAAAAATATATTTAAATAACTAAATAATAAATAATAGTATATGATAATAAAATAATTCAAATATCTTTGAAGAATGTTTACCTAAAATAATGCTATGCAAAAATTCTAAGCTTTCAAACTGTATGTAGAATGTGTCCTCACTTTTGTAGGTGGTGGGAGGAAGGAGAGGAGGAAGGAAAGGCCTGTGCCCCTGTATCCCAGGTGGGGACTATGTCTGCCTCTTGCTGAAAGGGGCAAAGGCGTTCAGAAGGGGGTGCACTTCTAACCCTTCACTTCCCTGGCTTTGTCTCCTGCCACAGTGCAGGTCTGTCTGAAAATGCGCTGAGATCTATTTTGGATTTTTTTGCCAGCCCCTTCTTCACTGTTAAAGATTTTCATGACTTTGGTAGGTATCAAATGGCTATTATATTCAGATTCTTGGATAAAATAAATGAGAGCGGTAGTAATTCTATTTTAAAATGTCAATTCTTGCTGCCTGTCCGAAATGATGTTTTGAAACTATTTCCGCAGGATGGAAATGTCTGATGTGAACCTACAAATGTTCAAGGTCTTTAAAAATTTATTTTAGAGTATATGAACAAAAATGGGAAGACCATTGCCCAAAGAATCCTGTTAAACAAAAACCGTAGCGAGTAATGTGAATTTTACTGACCATCTTACAGGGGAGGTAGCTCACCAAACCATTTAAAAATGTTTCCCTAGACATTTTGCTGTCCCAGCACATTGAGAGCACCTGCCACAGCAGTTTTGGGTTTGGCTTTTCGGGTTTTCTCACACTGACACATTTACAGGCTCCTTTCTCTGCTCTACATACTCCCCCAGCTTCCAGACTTTTGTACCCAAATTTATACCGGCCCTTCACACTACACAGCGCTCCCTTCTTAGCAGCCTGTTCACAACCATCTTTGCGCACTTGAGTCTGCTTTTTGGGCTATTCCCTTATAAAAATGATCATATTTATCATTAAGGTATATTATATAAACTGGAAGAAAATTCTCCAAAGTTTTAATATTTATATATATAAGGCATTTTTATTTTCTTCTTTATGGCATTTCCATATTTTAAAAAAATTTTGCCACAAACACCATGTTCCATTATAATAAAAAGATTATGAAAAACTGAGACAAAAAAACTAGAAGAAATGGAAGAAAGATGAATGGAAACTTAAACATGACAGAAGTAGCTTCACAAGGCAATGGAAAAGTGCTAGTTTATGTTAATTTTTATTATTTTTTATCCTCACTGAGGATCTGTTACTGTTTTATTGATTTTTGAGAGAGAGAGAAACATCGATGTGAGAGAGAAATATCAATAGGTTGCCTCCTGCATGCACCCCCACCGGGGATCCAACCCGAAGCCTAGGGCTGTGCCCTGACCAGGAATCAAACCCTTTTGGTGCACAGGGTGACAGTTCAAGCAGCTGAGCCAGCCAGCCAGGGTGGGATAGTTTATTGTTAAAGTGGTATTTGGAAAATAAATTTTTTTTATTCTCATTTCATACTATCCTTGGAAATAAATTTCAGGTAACGAATTCAATGTAAAAGATAAAAGAGTTTTAAAAACTTGGAAGAAAATATAGGTTAGTGTATAACTGATCTTAATTATGGGATGACATTCTGGGTATAAAAATGGTTGCAGAAATGACCAGGAAATACACTACACAATACTGAAAGTTTCAGCAGATCAAGTGATTCTACAAACAATGTGAAATGTTGGCCTTAATATAATTTAAATCTCCAGATCCTATAGTTAGATGTCATCTATAGTCTATTCATAAAGTTGCCATACATAAAATAAATGTAAATAATTGGGTCCATTGTTTAAATGTCTGGAAATTGATGAAAACATATCAAACATTATTTGGAAACCTAACATAGAGTTTAAAAAACATAGTTATTTCCTGTTTCCCAACTTTATGTGATTCCCTTTTCAGTTCACAGATAAACAAAATGAATTCTCAGAATTGCCCATTTCCATGCAGTGGTGCAACCTTCCAGGTGGACCCTTCCAATCCTGAAGGTCAGTGCTTTTCACCCAACCTGGTGTTCTCTAGAGTAAGAACTTTGTTGAGCAAACTGTCTGACTACTGCTGTTTGAATACAATGGGATTCCAGCTGGGGGACTTGAGCAAATGGCAGCATGAGGACCAAGGGTCAGTATGACCTATACTTCAACTTCAACCAGAGGCACATTCATTCTGTCCATTAAATATGTAGGGATACCAGGTCAGATTCTGTTTGACAAAAGTCTTCTGTTGCAAATACAAAAAACGTCTGAGAAATTTGCATTAGCGTAAACATTTGTATATCATTTATAACCATTTCTTCAAAAATGATGCCTAATGCTACTCATTAAACCAGAAGAAAACTCTCTATCTTGGAATTTGCTGTGAATCAGGAAGTATGAAACAATAACTGTATTCTCAATTAAGTATTGAGCAAATAAGCAGCAAACATTTCTTATGCTTGCAGAGTTCCAGAAGTCTTCCCAGTGGAATACCATTGGGCTTTTGTAGAATATTGCCAATAAGAATGTGACTTCCGGAGAGATTAATTTTGCTAGTAATAGTTTCCATTGCAACCTAACCTTGACTTATCACATAAAGGAAACCAATGTATGCTGAGCACTTAGACAAAGAAGTAAAAGCCTTTTCAATTTGTCTGCTAATATTTTTCTTTTAAGTGATAAACCTACCATTACAGTATTTCATTTAAGAGTACAGCTTTTCCTGTACCAAGGTTATTGATGGGAATTAACTATTTCTATACAATCTGTTTACATATTGTCACATATAGCACAAACATAAAATCTCAATAAGGCAGAATTCCTTAAGAAGGGTGGTTTTCCTGGGTTTGTCATCTTTGGGTACAGAATTTTAACTAATAGGTCAATCACTGTTGAGGTGTGTATATTTGAATAATTCTGGGATTCTTTACCTTGGATAAGAGGTATGTTGATGTATGGATGTGTAAAGATAAGACAGCCATTACAGTGTGCGAGCCAATGCTCTAGGCCACTGATATGCAATAACTCGTTTAATCTTTATAACAACCTTAGGAGGAAAAAAACATTATTACCTCATTTTGGAAGATAAAGACTCTAAGTCAAACTTCAGTAAACTTCAAAGGTGCATAGTTAGTAAGTGTTGAAGTCAAGATTTGAAGCCACGCAGCCTAGCTCAAGTTTAGTCTCTTGAGCACTTCAATATACTATCTCTAATGACCATGGACATTTTAGACAAAATAGTTTGACTTTTATTTTAGAATTTATAAAGATAGCCTGATATCAATGCCCAAATCTTCATCAAAGAAATATTGCGCAAGAAGAAAAAAACCTGAAGGCATCACACTTCTTGACTTTAAGATATGTTCTAAAACTTCAGTAATCAAGAGTATGGTACTGGCATAGAAACAGACACATGGACTAATGGAACCAAATCAAGATCACAGAAGTAAACCCATGCATGTACCATGAATTAATTTTTAAAAAGGTTCCAAGAATACAAAATGGGAAAATGGTGCTTGATAAGTTGTATAATCACACACACGAGAACGAAATTGGACCCTTGTCTCACACCATACAGAAAAGTCAAGTCAAAATGTATTAAAAATGTTACATAAGGTCTAAAATTGTAAAAGTCCTAGAAGAAAAAATAGGGGAAAGCTCTTTGACAGCGATTGTTTGTTTTGATCTAAAACCAAAAGCACAGACAATGAAAGTAAAAATAAGTGAACCTTGAGAGTATTATGCTAAGTGAAATAAGCCAGATGGAGAAAGACAAATACCCTATGATTCCCACTCACACACGGAGTCTAAAAGCAGCAAAACTAATGAACGAACAAAACAAAACAGAAATAAACTCATAGATATAGAGAACAGGTTAGTGGTTACCAGAGTGGAAGGGACTCGGGGGATGGGTGAAATGGGTGAAGGGGGTCATCTGTATGTTCATGTGGTGGTGATCGCTTTGTAGTGCATCCAGATATTGAATTATAATGTGTACAGCTAAAATTTATATAATAAAAGAATTTTTTAAAATTAAGTAGAAAATAAGTGGGACTACAGCAAGCAAAAAGATTATACATAGCAAAAAAAAAAAAAAAAGGCAACTTATGGAATGGGTGAAAATATGAAAATATTTGTAAACCATGTATTTGATAAGTAGTTAATACCCTAAATGTAACAAAGAACGAAATTTTAAAAAATGAGCTAAGGACATGAATAGATATTTTTTCTGAAGAAGATATACAAATGGCCAAAAGGCATAAGAAAAGGTGCTCAGTGTCATTAATCATCAAGAATACACAAATTAAAACCATAATGACATCATCTCACACCAGTTAGGATAGCTATTATTAAAAAAACACATATAACAAGGTTTGAAGAAAATGAGGAGTAAAGGGAACCTTGGCACACTGTTGGTAAGAATGTAAATTGTTACAACTCTTGCAAAAAAAATGTGAAGATTCCTCAAAAATTAAAAAATAGAACTACCATATGGTCAGCGATCCCACTTCTGGGCATTTATTCAATTGTATACTTAATTTTTTTTAAAAAGGATAGACTTTATGTTAAGTGTTGTTAACTCATACACACACAAATAAAATAATAAAAAAAGTGGGACAAAACTTTAAGAGGCTATGGATATGCCTGTGTTCTTGATGGTAGTGATGGTGGTGTATACTTATCCAAAACTCATCAAGTCATATACATTAAATATATACAGCTTTTTACATGCCATTGTAAATTGGCATCGTAACTCTATAAAGTGGTTTAAAATTTTTCCAAATCTTCCTTTATAACTCGTAAGTGGATAGATACAGTCAGTATAATCTACTTCAGATGTCCATTCATTCATTCTACAAATGTTTATGGCAAGCCTACTAATGCTGTGGGCGAATAGGTTTATAGTGAACATCTGTTGTTTTTATTTATCTGAATTCATTCCTCCTTTTACTGAGAGCAACATTCCAATTTTGTTTTGGGAACTATACATTCCTTGCCATAAATAGAACTGGAGATAATGGTGTCTAGTGGTCTTAGATGTGCCCCAAATTAGCTCAATGGGACTCTCTCTAGAGAATCTGAACTTTAAGCAGTGATAGGGGAGAAATTTCACTTTTTCTTTTGCATGGCATGCTCTTACTACTGCTCACTCATTCCTGCTTTCTAGCTCACTGTTGCCACCATGTTACCTTTCTGTCATGGTTCCTTGTTGTTGTTTTTTGATATTGTGAACTAACCCATGTGCCAGCTAGAGTCTGTCTAGAGGTGACACCTAGTAGTCTATCCACAAAATATATCTCCTGGCCTTAAAATGGGTAAGCACTGATAAGTTTGGGTACTATGTATATTGAGTGATTTTTAGAAATGTGGATTGACAACGATTAAATTACACATGCTCAAAACAAATAACATAGGAAAGCTTGATGGCCATAATAGTTCACACTAAGATTTTGGCATTAATTAATGATAAAGTTGCAGCAACAAAGATGCAGATGTACTTTTCTTCTGGCCCCTTCCCAAGATCATAGATATTATCTTTAGGGAGCCAGTCACTGTCATTTGGGGATTCTTAAAAGGATAATGTCTACTCCAAGGAAGGATGTGAACTTAGTCTCCTAATCTGAGCCTCTTATAACTGTCAATTATGTTACCATGGGCAATTTGTCACTCTTCAGGTGGGAGTAGAAGTGTAGAGAGGGGTACAATATCATAACCATGGGCTGAAGTAAGCCTTAAAAGGAAGGAACCAAGGGTTCTGATCTGAAATTCTCAGCGTTTGCTCCAATGGCATCTACATGTTGCTATAAAAACAGAGTAACACATACAATGAATTGGGATTGCTGAACTGTAGGTTACAGTGCCCAGAATAAGGTCAGTTAGAAACAATTAGTGGTGCCCCATGAGAGTATTGCAGCATGACATTAGCTATATTGGCAGGGTTAAGGAGTTTAGAAGAAACCCAGGAAATGATTTTTTCTTCCTCCAGATGGCACAGGACATGAATTCCACATTGTAAGACTCTTCAAGTTGTTATGAATGCATTATAATACAGGAATGCTGTATATCATTATAAGTGCCATAAGTAAGCTGAGAGAATCCACTAGATTAAAATAGGCAGCACCCTAAAAGGTACATTAGAAAGATTCTGGAAGGCAGATCATTGCCTAGCCCAGTAGTTCTCAAAATTTAATTTGCATCAGAATCACTTTGAGGACTTGTTATAACACAAATTTCTGAGCACCCCGCCCCCTCCAGAATTTCTGTTTAAGTAGGTCAGGAAGAGAGCTTGAGAACTTGGACATTTAACAAGTTCCCAAATGATGCAGTGGCTGACTCTTCGGAACCACAACTTGATAACCACTAGTCTAGATTTTTATGTCACTAGTTAGCTGAATGGCCTCAGATACATTAAACTTTTTCTGTACTTCAGATTCCTTGTGTTTTTCAAAAAAGAAGGCAAAAAAGACATCAACAGAATCTATTCACCCTTAGAAACTCTATGTATTGTATAACTACATTTATTATGGAGATCTCAGTGATAAATGTATAGGAAATTACACTGGCCAAGCTGTTAGCATGTTCCTGGCACAGATTTCATTCTCACAATCACTGCTGAGCACTCTTTTACAATGAGTGTACAGAAAGCATAATGTAAATAACATTAAAACCCTGGCTGTTTGATCTTCAAGCACACATTTCTTCCAGTATGCTACTTTATTTTCTGGATTTTGAATACTAGCCTTTAAATGTGTACTTTAGAAGTCATTGCCACCATTGATCCTTTCTTTTATTAGAAAAAAGTGTTTATATTTACAAAAAAGTAACTTGGGGGCTTCTACTTTTACCAGACAAAGTAGCTCTTTTCCTCTTATGTCCTTCCTCTTATCACCTAAAATACCCTGAACTATAATACAACAAACAAGCATAGGGAGTCTCTGAAAGGTGCAGAGAAAAAGGCAGGCTAGCTAGGGAGCTTCAGAGTTGAAGAATGGCATAGTAATGAGTTTTCTGTGTTTCCACATTCTCTCCCATATATCCCAGAAAAGGTGCTGTAGAATCCCTCAGTTTGAACCTCCGATAATTACAGACAAGAAAAGCTCCAAGAATAGAGGCCAACACCAATGTTATTCAGCTGTTAGAGTGATCTGATAAGAATTTTAAAGCAGCTATCATAAAAATATTTTAATAAACAATTATAAATTCTCTTGAACTAAGCAAAATAATAAAACAATTGAAAAAAGAAGTAGATAGTATGAAAAATAACCAAATGGAAATTATAAAACTGAAAATCATAATCACAGAAATAAAAGGACTCACTTGTTTAACAACAGTAGAATGAAGATAACACAGGATAGAATCATTAAACTCGAAGACAGACAATAAATTCACCTAATCTGAAGAACAGAAAATACACTGAAAATAAGTGAATAGAGTTTCAGAGACCTGCGAGAAAATAACAAAAGAGCTAACATATGTGTCATTGGTATCCCAGAAGGAAAGAAACAATAGAGTGGGATTAAAAGACATTCAAAGAAATAATGTCTGAAAATTTCCAAAATTTGGTGAAAGACATAAACCTATAGATGCAAGTAGCTGAGCAAACACTAGATATGACAAACACAAAAAAATCCACACCAAGACACATTGTAGTTAAACTTCTGAAAACTAAGGAGGAGGAAAAACGTCATGAAATTTAACCAGTGAGAAACAAAACATAACTTATAGAAGAACACCAATTCAAATAATAATAGCAAGTTCTTATCTGAAATAATGGAGTCCAGAAGGAGGAGTGACACAACATTTTTTCAAATACAGAAGGAAAAACTTCAACTCCAAATTAAATTTCTGGAGAAAAACATTCTTTAGAAATGAAGGGGAAATAAATATTAAGGAAAACTAATATAATTTGTTACTACAAAACCTATCATTAAGAAATTTCTAAAGGAAGTTCCTTAAACAGAAAGAAAATAACAGAAGATCTAGAACTTCAGAAAATGAAGAAGAAACATAATCAGAACAAGAAAAAATAGGGGGGAAAAGACTATCCAACATTTTGTGAGTTTTAAAAATCATATTTCATGGTTGAAGCGAAAAATTTAACAACATTCTATATGGTGTTCAATGTATGTAAAAGGAACCCTTAAGATAATTTTATTTTTTAAATGAGGAGCATAAAGAACCTAAATGGAAATAAGGCATCACATTTCACTCGAATTGGCAAGAGGTCGATATCAGTAGACTGTGATATAGGTATACTGCAACACCTGGAGCAGCCACTAAGAAAATCATACAAAGTCATACACTCAACAACATACATAAATCAAGGAGAAATCCTAAAAATACGCTCCAATGACCCACAAAAAAAGTAAGAAAAAAGAAACAGAAGGATAGGAAATGTAGGAAGTAAACAGAAAATGAGTAACGAATGTCAGACGTAAGCCCTAACACCTCAACCATGATACGTATATGGCCTAAGAATATCAATGAAAGCAACAGAGAGAGATTTGCAGAGTGGATTAAAAAGGTAACCCATCATACAACATCATGCAGTCTCAAGAAACTCACTTCAGATATAAGGATATGAGAGGTTGAAAGTAAAAGATTGACATACATAAAACCATACAAACATTAACTTAAGAAAAAAGCAGGAGTTGTTATATTAAAATCAGTTAAAGTAGTCTTCACACCAAAGAAAATCAGTAGAGACACAGAGGGATAATGGTAGAAGGATCAGTGCACCAGGAAAACATATTGATCCTAACAATGTATATAATTCAAATAATAGAGCCTCGAGATACATGAAACAGAAACGGAGAGAGCCAAAAGGATAAATGGACAGATCACCATTATAGTTGGAGACTACAACACCCCGTTCAGCGATTGACAGAAACACTAGAGAAGAAACTAGCCATAATATAAAAGAACTAAATGACATAATCAGCAACAGCAATATACATATGATTATTTTATATAATATGATATATACATCACTCCGCCTCCAAAGGCAGAATACACAATTTTTTTCAAGCTCACATGGAACACTCACCAAAATAAACAAAATCATGAGCCATAAAGACAAACCTCAGCAAACTTAGAATTGGACTAATACAGAGAATGTTCTTCAACCATATGGAATCAAACTAGAAATAATAAGAGAGGGACAATGACAACCAAAAAAACCCCTAAACATTAGGAGATTAAAAAGCAGGCTTCTCAGTAATCTATAGTTCTAAAAGGAAGTCTCAAAGGAAGTAAAAAAAAATACATAAGAATGAATAAAAATAAAAATACATTATATAAAAATATGTAGAGCATAACTAAAGCAAGGATGGGAGGTAAATTTATAAGCACTAAATACTTTCATTAGAAAAGAGGAAAAAATCAGATCAATAATCTTAGTCACTACCTCGAGAAACTAAATAAAGGTATAAATGTAACAAAATATATACAAAATCTGTATTCTAAATATCACAAAAATGCTAAAACAACAACAATAAAACCACTAAAACCAGCCAAACAAAAAAACACCTAAATAATTGAGGCATATACTGTGTTCAAGGACTGGAAGACTCAAATAGTAAAGATGTTAATTCATTCCAAATTTACAAGATCAATGCAATTCCTATAAAAAAAAAAACACACACACAAAAAAACAACAGTAAATATTTGTAGGAATAGACTAGCTTATTCTAAAATTTACATAGAAAGGCATAGTCACTAGATCAGCTAAAATAATCTTGGAAAAAAGAAATTATTTCTTCTCTTTTTTGACAAGGCTTATAAGAGAATAATCTAATTTTACTATCATACTTTTCCCATTTTATATTAACTCCTGAACTCACCATAGTTATATTAACTCCAGAACTCACTTCTGCCTCCCAGCGCTCCACTAAAAGTGTTGCCACCTAGGTCACCTACAATCTCTGAGTTGCTAAATCTAACTACTCTTATCTTACTGAACATTTAACACTTACTTAACTGCAGATTTTGACCCATTGACCAGGGCTTTTTCTTTAACCTCTCTTCCCTTGGCTTTTGTGATTCCCCTTTCCTCCTAGTTATTTCCCCCCTCTCTTTGTCCCATTCTTTCTTTGACCCCCTCAAAGGCATCTCTTCCCCACCCCCACCCCAAGACATGGGTGTTTCCCAGAACTACTTATGATACACTTTTCTTGTTCTCCATACTCCACTTATCTCCCCATAGGCTTTGGTTGTCACTTCTGCTGATGGCTCCCAAATCTCTCTCCAGACCATACGTTTCTTGAACCATAAGCCCACATGCCAGTTTGATGTTACCGAAGCTTCTCAAACTCAAAAATCTCCAAAGTAAACTTATCAGCCTCCACCCTCCTCTTCCCCCTGTATTCTTTCATGCCACCACTCCTACATGCCTTAAAAGTGATACTTGACTCCCTTCTCTCTTACCATCTCTTTATCTCCAATATAACTGAATTTACAGCATCATTTCTCTCCCACAGCTTTGTTCTTTCTCCTTAGTTTGGTCCTACCATTTTCGAATGACCACACTTCACAGTTTTTCCAATGTTATTTTTCTAAAGTGAAACTCTGACCAAGTCAGTTCCCTATTTTAAATCCTTAAATCATCAAATGCTCCTTTAATATAAAACCCGAGCTACTTAGTAAGACACACCAGAACCTTGTGATAGTCTTCTGTGTACAGTAAACAACACTTTGAAAGGTGAATAATAGGAAGTCTGAACTAATAATGTCATCACATATAGATATATTTTATTCAGTTAGTAAGTCTGGAGGTAGGCAGTGGGCACGCCACTCAAAAATGTTATCTAATGTCCACAATCTTTTTCTAAATCACTTTTCACCATCTAGTGTAAGTTGTTTATCATATCATGGTCACAAGAAGACTCCTTTAGTTTCAGGTGTCACATCTGTATTCAAGGCTGGAAGAAAGTGGAGAAAGTAGAGCTAGCTACACCTGACCATTTTATCAGGGGACACAAATGCCTTCCTTGGTGCCCTTAGAATACTTCCACTTGGATCGCATGGCCCTTGCTACCAGGGTTCTCACTTGGGTGCCCAACTCAAGAACCCATTTTCCACCTCCTGTACAATTAAGTATAAAATAGCATCATTCTCAATCCTACCCATTTACTCTTTCGTTAATAATTTTCACTCCCATGAACCTCTCTGTCAAGCTCACAGACAAACACATGGGTAATTCTGGAAACAAGGATGGCTCAGGAAACAGTATTTCACAGTCTTCCTTTGGCTGACCATGCTGAACAGCCAAACTGACCTTTGATTGGTCTAAGCCTGTCTTCAAAGGGACCTCTTCCCACACTGTCAAATAAGAAGTAGAGGTGTGTGTGCCGGGGGGTGGGGGTCAACGAAGGGTTCCTTTCTGCCTTAAACAGGACTTCTTACTTTCAAATAACTGAGAGAAGGAAAATATCAGTTTTTCCTCTTATGTTGCTGTGCATTCCTTCTCTCCCTCTCTCTGCTTCCTAGTAATCTCCAGAATTGGAAAGGGTGGGCTTTCCTTTCCTTGCCCCCCGTTTCCCATACTTCAGCTAAGCCTTAAGGGTGGCCAGAGAGATCTCTGCCGTGGGAGACTCCTGCTGGCGCGGGTCACGTAAGCTGGCTTGTTAGATAGTGAGAGCTAAACAAATGCGCAAAAATGTCTTTTAAGATAATACCCTGTCTGACTGCTTAGTTTTAGTCTGACTTTCCAAAGCTGGGCAAACTCTCCCGATCCCTATTTTCCTCACGTACAACCTCCGAGAGACAGATGTCACAGGCCAGGAGAGTGAAGGTCATATAAAGGGGGAAAAAAGAAGAAAAGAAAGGAAAATCACATAAAAAATTTAAAACTATTATCTTGTTAGAATGGATTTAAACATAGTGTATATAGTTTCATATTCCCTCTTTTAAGATGGAAATTTTGCAGACTATACTTAACTCTAAAAACACTCCTATTTCATGACCATTATTCAAAATCACCTCCTCTCTCAAATCCCTCCTTAAAACTTCTCTGAAACCTTTATTAAAAAAAAGAGAGCCTGAAGGTCTTTTCTTAAAGACAAGAAAGCAGGATGAATTTAAATAAAAGACAGAATAAGTTAGACCAAGCACATGGGGAGAAAAATTAATAAGCTCACCTCTTTCAAGTAGCTTTTTCCATTGAGTTTTTACATTTTAACTCCTTGTTTTATCTTTATCTCTAGTGTAGAAATATTCTTCATGGATTGTAATGCTTTTCACTTTGAAATACATCAAATTCATTTCAACCTCTACTAATAATAGTAGTAAATTTAAAATAAAATACCAGTAAATGTCACATTGAGTTTTCTTCTTACTCAAATAGAGATAATGATGCCTTTTCCCAGACCTTCTCAAGGAGTCTATGAGGATAAAATGGATAAAGTTTTAGGATGATTTAAGCTTATTAGGGAAAAATATGAAGTATAATAATTCCCATCTCTTCAGAGTTCACACTTCCTTGAAGTAGTTTCTAATTCATCACAGTTGTAGGCTTTTTGATTTTCTCCTGTGTTCATAGATGTTTTATATCCATATGCAAAATGAAGTAAGATAAATTGCCTGGGTTATAAATAGGTTTATTAAATAGTTAATAGCATACAAGCCAAAACTGAAGCAAATGAGTACAAAATTAAGGATTGTATGGTCTTTGAAAGATTAATTTTTATTGCAGACAAAATTGTATTTGAGTAAAAATGTAATTTATGCAATATTCCAATTATCCCTCCTTTTAATTTTTAATAAAATTTTCTATCCAGAGGTAAATTTTTACATCAGTGATGTGGCTTATGGCATAATTTTTAAGTAGGTCCCAAGCTTCACAACACTTTTTTTTTGCTGGCTCTCAAGGCTACTAACATGAGGCTATGAAAGGGTGAAGGTTCGTTTCAATGTCAAGTTTGCTGAGTCATTTGGACCAAACATGAACTATATCCTACAGTTTCATGGTAGAGAAATAGGTCTAGTTTGCATAGACTTTGTCTATTTAATTCATAACTGTATTCCCCGTATAAACTGTAGGTGGTCCATAAATTATTTTGTGATGAATGAATGCTCATTTTTAAAGTAGAGATGAACTGGATTTAGATCATACAAAGAGCTGGGAGTATTTTATGTGGGTAAAAACAGTAAACAAGATATCGTACACATTTTGAAAAAGCCTGCTAAATATTGCCAAAAAAAAAAAAGAAAGGAAAAAGCCGAGAGGTTTTTCTCATAGTGCTAATTTTATGTACTCTAGCCTTTTTTTTAGTCTTATTTTTTTCAAAAGAGAAATTGTTGGATGAAGTACAAGATGAAACTACTTTGTGTTGAATAAAACTGATTAGGGAAAATGTTAAAGCAAACATCTAACGCAGCCAGCAAAGACCTTTGAGTTTCAAAATAACATACTTTAAAAATATTTCTGCAAATTAAAGTTCTGAATTCTTTCCAAAGCTGTCAAATGTTTTCCACCTAAGATGGTGTAAAGATAATTAGTGATATTAGTGATACGTTCTGGAGTGAACTTTCCCTCTACTGGTGTGTGGACGGCGTGGATCACCAGCGACACAAATGGAGGGGATGGGACAACAGGGCATGCAGTTGGCCTGGCAAACGCGCAGTGTTAATACACAGCTAGAAGGTTTTTACTCAGTGCTCTCTCCCGACCCTCACTTCTTTGTGGACATACATTTAAGTCATTTACAGGTTAACTTTTCAGCGACACAGACCAGGCTCAAAATATTTTCATCCATTTTTAGTGCTTACATGTCTTCATGTCTGTGGCAATTGTCTTTCTGGGACATTTATCGTGTAGTTTTGTTTCTCACAGGCTCTTAGAAAATGTCTTTTTGATGATCATTAATCTGTGATCACTTGACACGCTGAGATTTAAGGGATGTGTTCAAGTAGGTTATCATCAGGAAGACTCTATTTTTAAGGGGTTCTTATATTTGTCAGTTGAAGGTTATTTAGAGAATGCAAATATCTCAAGATTTATTTCTTATATTTGCAAGAAAATATTCTATGTAGACGGCTACTCTCATGAGTGCACCCATACAGTACATACAGGCTTAGATAACTGATTACATATATCAATCATACCTTCATATTTGTGTGTTTTAAATACGAAGGTCATGTAACCCTAGTGAAAAGATTATTGAAAACTGAAAAGGATGCCAGAATACCACCAGCTTAATATATTATTGTTAGCATGTTGGTGCGGCTCCTTCTAGTAATTTGTCTGTTGCATTTTATGCTGTTTATCAGTGCCTTTTGTTCTACTTTCAAGTTTATCTTCCAAATTTCCAAGTTTTCTACTGATTTAAAAATTTTTCTACTTCATTGTTAATTTTCAGTATTTCATTTTCCTATGGGTATTTTTTCTTTTTTAAAAAAATATAGAATCTTATATCACTTATATCATCATAAAAATTATGTCCCATGGTTCAAAATCAAGTATAGAAACTAAGAAAATCAGTTGCAGACATATTTATAATAACAATTGTAAGAATAATAACGATTAAACAAACTTCAAATATATTTCAAGTATGTATTTACAGAAATCCTCAACTATTCATTAGATACATAACTATACAAATTTCTCAAATATATATTATATACACTATATTCTATAAAATATATAAAAAGAAAAATGCCTTTCCCAATAAAATAAAACACTTCAAACACATAAAATTAGATCTCCGATAATTAGGCAATATAACCCAGATTTTGTTCAGTATCATGTTATGTCAGAAAGGGAACTGACCTAAATCATGGTCTCTTAATTCCACATCTTTCAAGTTATTTTTCTCCAAAATTATCCTTTTCATCAACCCAAAGTTCTGTATCCTCTGTTGATAACTATATTCTTTTACTAGATTGGGCCTCAGAGCAAATGCTATCTTGGTAATCGACTGCTTTTCACATAGGCTGCAAACAGCACGTGGGCCAGAAGGGCTGCCTCCTTGCCAGATGAAACAGTATCCTGAAGACATAGTGCAGCAACTGAGTCCATAAACAAAAGATCAAGTAATGGAATAAAAGGAGCAGAAATCTCTGACATTAAGAAGAATGTTCTCCTGCCCTAAAATGACTATTGAATTTCATGTTTGGGCGCTGAGTCAGAGAGAGACAATCACATTTGTAAGATTTATCCAAGCCAACAGTACCCAAGAACAGAAGCAGACTGAAGCTGGAGGAAACTCCCAGCCGAGGGGAGCTGGCCAAGTTCAAGTTCAGGAAAAGAAAACAGATCTCGAGATCCTGACAAGTCCAAAGGGAGGGCTGCATGGAGAGTACTGTGGAAAGCTTTAGAGAAACCACAGATTGATGAGACACCCGAGGGAAGGAAAAAGTCTAGGTTGAAGAACTAGGCATTGTGTCCATCTAGGACCATATAAGGAAGCCACGTTGATGCTTCTTTGTAGAACTAACCATGAAATTAATGGTGAAGTGGTAGCTACGGAAATAAATTACTTACTTTGATCCTGCAAGCAAGTGTAATCTGAGTATCCAGCCACAAACCCACTACCTTCAAGAATTTCTTTCATTTAGTGTGTTGAAGAAAACACTGTTTTTTCTTTGCATGGATTGATTTTCCTCAGTTATTTGGCCCCTGTATCTGTCCACTTCCCCATGGGCATGTCCAGTTGGCTGCTGGTCCCTTCCTGGAGCCACGCGAACCACCGGCAAGTGCAGTGTGGGAGCCCCTTCCACTCACTGCCTGAGCTCAGGTGGAGACACCTCCTTGCCCGGCACTGGCGTCGCCAGCGGGAGCTTGTCCCTAACAACCTTGCGAAAAGAAGTGCAGCAGAGACAAGTAACCCCAACAGCCGCCTCCCTCTCACTCGGAAATTAATTCTAAAAGAAATTAGGTACAGGTAGAATATAAAACTTATGAGAATTAAAATTTTAAACAGAATATGTATTCTAAATATCATCTATTAATTTACCCAATTTCTCCCTTTGTTTTAGAACATTGGTAATACAATATATGTGGTTTTGTATATGTATAAACAAGCACAAACTAAATATAGAAAATACCTTTGGAAATAAAATAAAGTAGCCTAAGTGTCCTTTGATGTAGTTCAAGATTGAATCATTGCAGCCCATAATTTAAAAATATTAAATTTAACACTCAGAAAAATGATAAAAGTTGCTCAGAAAGAAAGTGAGCTATTTGTCACCCTTCAGGAAGAAGAGATTGGTAGAGCCTTAGTGCTTATGAGAAAGGTTTGAGATAAGTATTTAAGTTCCTGTTCTGGAGACATTTGATCATCTATTTTTAGTTTGGAACTAAGAAAACATTAAAAGAAATGATCTTATATGACAAATATTAAAATGGAACCTGATTTTGTCGCTTGCAGGATTTGGAGAACAAACAATCCAACCCAACAACATAAAGAAAAGTTTGGTCTCCGGCAAAAATACATCAGTTCAATTACATGGTGTCCTTAGCTCATCAACTTTTGCTTCCAAGTTTTTATGATTGAAGAAAAGAACAATTGCACATGTTCCCACATGTGACATTCAAACAGATGATTTGATTTATAAATAGTATTTATCCCCAGGTCAACTCAGAGGGATAGACTTAATCCTTGCCACAACCCAGTAGAACAAATTAACTCTCTCTCTCTCTCTCTCCCTCCATATATATATATATGGCCTGTGTAGGCTCCAAAATTGTGAACTAGGTCCTGAAATCCCTTATACTGTACTTTACATGATATGATTGTCTAGTTGTGGGGGTAAGACATTGAAAAGTAAGACACTGATGAAATAATCTAAATCTATTTATATGTTTAAAAATTTATATAAATGATCAAAAATATCATTACAGAAGTTAAATCATTTAAAAAAATTAAGAAACAAAATAATTAAAATATGTAGATAAAGTAAACGATAATTTATTAAACATTTTTGTGATATGACATAAAACCACTTATTTGTTTGTGAATAGAGCTTTTCTGTCATTTTTAAATGTAGTTTAAAAAATACTGGGAATAATGTTCCTGGGTCATGTCTTCATTTTAAGCACAGCATCAAATATATTCCAATATTTTTTTAAATTCCAGGATATTATAAAAGTCTCATTTTCAAAAGCAAATTTTAGTGAAAATAATAACAAAAACTTAGTGCTTTAACTCATATATGGCAGTTTTCAAAATACTTAATTATTTATCTTGGACAGTCCACCTCACAATTTCATTTGAAAATTTACAAAGCGTCATTTATCATGTTCACTTTGAATCATCCTGATTTTCTTTGTTGTTTTATTTGAGAACCATTAGAGTATGTTTTTTATTTAAAACTTCCCTTTGTCAGCCACATAGCAATGTGCACTATGACCCTTTAATAGCAACACACTTGGAATAACATCCCTACAGCAAGTTAGAAGCACAAACCTCATTCTCCAATGACCACTATAGACCAGCCCAGGCCAGTGTGGCTCAGTGGGTTGGAATGTCGTCCTATGCGCCAAAGCGTGGTGGGTTCAGTTCCCTGTCAGGGCACATAGCCAGGTTGTGGGCTCGATCCCGAGGAGGCCGACCGATGTTTCTCTCCCTCTCTCTCAAATCAGTTTTGAAAGATACTGAAAACCAGTGTGTAGCTTGAAAATAGATTGTATCATTTGAACATGTTGCCTACACATCAATGCCTAATTTTTAGCCACCCTTCCTTCATTCTGTAGGTGATCTCTCATCAGACCTTTCAGCTCTTTCTAAAAAACATAAATAAGATCAGCTCATAAATGTGTATTAATTTTCTTACATATTAAGAATTTTGTCTTCATGTAACATTTATCAGGATCTCACTGAACACTAGTGTTTCCTGGAACACAGTATAGGAAATGCTGGCCTAGAGTAATCCTCAAACGGATAGCAAGTGTAATGGAAAATCAATAGGATTTGGAGCCAGGCAAACCTGTGTGCTAAGACACATTCTCTAATTTGATTTAAAAACAAACAAACAAACATAAAAAAATCAGCAGTGCCTAGATTTACATGATGGGGACAAAATAGTTGCTTAATCAATACAAGTATGTTTCCTCCCATCTCCACCCAACCCCTTCCTCTTTGAAGGCTGTTTCAAGTAGGACTTCCGGTCACAAGTGAAAGCAAATATCACCAAACTCAGGCAAAAAGGGAATTTGTTGGCTAACATAAAATGACAAGATTGGATTCAGGGCCCAGAAAATATAATTAGAAGTTGGTTTCTCTCCATCACTTCACTTTGCCTTCTGTCATGTTGGCTTCAGCATCAAGCCTCACATGGGAGCAAGAGGTGGCCTAGAGCTTCAGCCCCAACATCCTCTCTGGTTTCAGGCCTAATGGGAGAGAATGAACATCTCTTTTCTGGAAACTGCCAAAGAAGTTTGACTCTAGTTCTGACGGGGTCACGTGCTCAAGTCTTGAACATCTCCTGTGGCTAAAGGAACGGATACTAGTGGTGGGTCCACCTTAGCAATGCTCTGTGTGTGTGTGTACATGGGTGGTGTGTCATGCGATGAGCTAATTCCTCAAATGGAATTTAGGTTCTAGTCTTAGAAAAGGTGAATAGATACAGAAGAGTAAACTCGGCAGATACCCACTATAAACCCCTCTCATCAATCCGGAGTTGTGCATGCAGGTAGAAATCTTTCCTACCCATTAAGAACAACCATGTCCCTAAAAACTTCTGGCTTGTTCCCCTTGGATCTTCAAGAGGTCTCACCTTGTCAACTAGTCATTTAAAGCCCCTTGCCCTTTCTGTTACAGTTCCCACCGTTAGATTCAGTTCGCCTGCTGTTGGGACACCCCCATCCTCTCCTTCTCCAAGTCTTCACCCCAGTCTAGGATTACTCGGCCTCCCTCTGAGCTCACGGAGCACCCGGGAGGCCGTCGCGTGGGTCGCTGTATGTCGATTGCTTGAGTACCTGCGTGTGTCCCCTGCACGAGCTGATTCACTCTGCGGTCCTCGGACCCCAGCATGGAAACTGCCACAGAAGAATAACTTAAAAGAGATTCGTTAGAGGAATAACTGAATGAATCAGACAAAGGGCGGCTGGACACGTAGGTATCACAGAGGAGGCCTCCAAACCGTGACCCCTGGGCTTATGCTGAGGAAAGCTAACTTCGGTTGCAGTGTTGGAGAAGTATTATTAGCACGCTACAAACTTCAGCTGGCTGTACTCTCCAGGTTATTTCTCTTAGAGTATAAATATCTATATTGACCTTAAAGACTTGGAGTGAATTTTTCTTTGTCTGTCTCTATCACTAACACACACACACACATACACACACCCCACCACTCCCACGCATATGTAAAATTAAATTTCCCTAACAGCATGGGTAATTTAAAAATTACATAATGCAGCTCTTATTTTTGATGTTTTTTAAAATTATAATCCCAAATGGTGAGATCCTCCGAGAAGGCAGTGGCCACTTTTTTACTCCAGCAAAATCTCTAGATGCAGCAATTTTTTCTGACAATTTATTTGACTACAAAGTATCTGGCTGGCTTCAGAGGGAGAGAAAAAAAATCAGCCTGAGTTTTCAACAGAAGGAACTTCTAAAGGTAGATGAAGCCAACCCATTTCAAGGAGAGAGAAAAAAAAGTAGATTAGCCAACGGTGAAATCTCTGCCGTCCCAGGGAGATTTCTCCTCCCTTGAATTTTGCTGAAGCCGGGTTTTCAGCAATTACTCCCGTGGAAGTTTCTGAGGGCTGTAGGTACATATTTCTCACTCTTAAAGGCAAAAATTATTTTTCAAGTGTGATTTTGAAACCTAGTTAAAAAAAAAAATACACAGGCCATGCACAAGTGCAATTTCATTGTTAAAACAGTGCAAAACGGTCTCTAAGTATATAGAATGTTCAAAACACTATTTAGTCTATCTCTTTCCTTCCACGTTGACAATTGCTTCTATTTGTATCCTTCTGGCCATTTAAGAAATTCCCGCGTCTTATTCCTCCTGACGCCTCCCAGCTCCCTTTCTGTGGCTTCCTGTCCTGCTCCCGATCTTCTTGGCCAGACACCGCTTCCGAGGGCCTGCCTTCACCGTGGAGCCCGCTCCTTCCCACGGCCCCTTGTCACAGCCGGGGCCAGCGTGAGACACGGGCTCCAACAGGAAGGGAGTCATCCAGGAATTAAGGAATTCTGAGGGTCAGCATCCTCCCAGTAGCCGCAGGAGAGGCGATGACAGGAGCGGCAGCTGTGGCAACACACTGGCCAGGCTCCTCCTGCACAAGCAGTTGCAGCGTTTCCTGCGTCCTGCTTCCCTCCTGAGCGCCCGGCTTCCTGGCGTTTCCAGGGCCTCTATCCTGCTCCCGTTGACGACCCGAGCACTGTCCTTTCAGTAGCATGGAGACTAGACTTCTGCACGTCCTCTTGTGCCTGCTAGTGAAACTGTTAGACCAGCTTTCTTTCGGTTATTTTCATCACCCATCGTGTTAATGTAATTTCTCAGTATTTCTAGACGTGTCCTTTACACTGTGACTATTCAGAGTTACAAGCTATTGAATTTTTAAAAATCAAATCTGAGAATATCTAATTTTTATAGAAATTCTTGTAATCCTTGTCTTTAATTCTCTTGTTTTTGAAAAAGACGAAATAGTTTCTTGTTTTTAAAGGTCAGTGCATCAGCATTACAAGGAGCATTTATGATGAAAAGCCTGCAGCCAGCAGCATCCTTCTCAATGGTGAATGACTGAAAGGTTTCTCCCTAGGTCAAGAATAAGACAGAGGTGCCTGCTTTACCCTCTGCGATTCAACACGGTACTGGAGGTCCTAGCTAGAGCAATTAGACAAGAAAAAGAAGCAATGGGCATTCAAATATTCAAATTATTCAAATTGTAAAAAAAAAAAAAGAAGAAAGCAAAACTATCACTGTCTATAGATGACAGAATATTATATATAAAAATCCCAAAGAACCAGAGTTCACAAGACAGATGTTAGAGCTAATAAATGAATTCAACAAAGATACAGGGTACAAGATCAACACAAAATTAAGTAGTGTTTCTAGATACCAACAATAAACAATCCAAAAAGAAAACTAAGATTGCAGTTTCATTTACTTTAGCATCAAAAAGAGTAAATATCTGGGAATAAATTTAGCCAAGGAAGTGACATTTCAAAACTTACTACAAAGCTATAGAAACCAAAACAGGGTGGTACTGATGTAAGGATAGGTATTAAGACCAATGGAATATCATTGAGAGTCTCAAAGTTAATCCATACATCTATGTATGGCCAATTGATTTTTGACAAGGGTGCCAAACCCATTCAATGGGAAAAGAGTATTCTCCAACAAGTGGTTGCTGGGGCAACAATCTAAACATGAGAGCTAAAAACATAAAACTGGAAAAAACACACGAGGAAATCTTCACGACCATGGATTTGGAGGTGGGTTCTTAGATAAAGTTGCTGATTTAGTAGGTAATTCTCATACTTTTTATGACATTGGTGTTCTGTAGTTTGATCATGGATTTAGACTTTAAAATATATGTGATATTAGCTCATTGATGAAATAAAAATAATTGTTAAAACAGAATCATTTTTTAAAAATATGATTGATGCTCATCTTAAGCATTTTACTTAAACTCAAAAGATATAAATTTATATTATTTGGTAAGTTTTTGATGTAGCACAAGTCCTTTCCTTTGAGATGGGTCTGTTGGTCAGATTTTCATGTTATCTTTATTTCATGAACTACATGTATAATGAGTTATCTACAATTCTCAATTTCAATGTCTTTATAGTGAAGACATAAACCTTAAAGGTATTGTTGGAAGAGTTTATGTTTATCATATCCCAGATACTTTTTTACTTTTAACCCCAATTTTACAGTTTCCGTGCCCAAACCCAATTTTACATCAAAAATTTGAAGGGCTATGTCTCTATGGAGATCCCCAAAGCATTCAAGTTAGTTTTTCTTGACACATTTCTTGGTTTTATAGTAATAATTGATTGGTTTGGACAATTAACATAACATATACAAGTCTCTTTTATAGTTAGGGACAAAACACAACTGACTTTTTAAGAACAGAATTCAACTAGTGGGAGCAATAGTGCACAGATGTACCACATAGTCAGGTCCTACTTCTGAGTATTTATCCCACTGTGAGAATCCTTAACAGAGAATGGAGGGAGTGCATTAATTTGCTGAGTCGGTGAAGAGAACTGATTTGGTTAAGAGAACTTCTGCTCTGTTTCTCTTATTCAGAGCTCACTGCACTTCTTACAACCTGAGCAACCATGTCTTTTCCAATTCTGAACATTTTCTGTTACATGTTTCTGAAAGATACCTCTTCTCTCTCTACTCTCACGCTCAAGGAATCTCAGATACATGTTGTATATTTCCACGCTGTCCTTTATTTCACTTTGCTTTTTCATGTGCTCAACCTCTTTATATCTTTGGGCTGCCCTTCTGAGCTTTTCCCTGAAACCTGTCTCCCCGTTTTCTCCCTCTATCTGCTGTGTCTAAGCTATATCATTTAAGCAGTCAACTGAGTTTTCTGTTTTGATGGTATATATTTTACTTTCAGATGTTCTACTTCATTCTTATTCAAGTCTAATATTTTTTGTACTGTCCTCTATTATTGAGATTTCTAGTCTTTAATTATTTAAAATATTTAAAAAATAATAATCTCTTTGAGACTGCTAATTTAACTTTTTGTTACATCTGCCTACTCTCCTCACTGTGGTTGTTTACATAAGGCGGAGGGCCTCCGGAACTGGACTCCTTGAGTTCTTAGCTTGGCCATAGAATTCTATGCAATTATTATAGTTCAGTGGAACATTTGTCTCTCAACTTTACTTTCATCCCCGCCCCCCTCCCCCGAAATGAAAAAGACATAGTTGGTTATGTCTATCAATTTCATAAGGAAAAGGCAAATTTATCATGTAAGTAGAATTTACACCTGAAAATACTTTTAGGTTTTCAAATCTTGCCTACATAACTTAAAATACTGATGACTGATATACTTTACCTCCAAGCCCTTACTGTCTGTCTGTCTGTCTGTCTGTATGTATGTATTTCTCACAACTAGACAGAGAGCTCCTTGGATACTTTGAAAGGACAATGAATGGAGTTTTTGTGACCCCTTTTTCATAGAGCTCCCATTTTCAGCTAGAAGTTTTATATCAGAATCTCACTTTCAGCTCTTTGTCTCAGCCACAGGTTGTCCCTGTGCATCGGGGAGCAGGAAAACCTCAGTACTCTTAAGTCAGAATCCACATGGGTTATTATCCACTTTCCAGGTTCAATTTTGAGTTCTCTGCCTACTTCTGGAAACGGTTGATTTCTTATTTTGTGTGTATGCTTATCCTTTAACTCGGTTATTAGGTATCTGTTATTTTGTATACCCTGATTTTCCTCACGTTTTTTCAGGATGCTGGAGGTTGAAGGGGAACATCTACATTTCTCCACCATTTGGCTAAAAATCAGCCTAGGAGAGATTTCTAAAAATAAAATTTCTGGGCAAAAAAAATGGCTATTTGAATTTTTTAGCTGTTTCTAAATTTTCTTCCCCGAAAAGATGTTCCATGAAACCCTCCCTCTTACTGTGCCGAGTGGCTACGCCCCACACTTCTGCCTGTGGCACGTATTACAATCTTGGGGGAAATCTCTCCTGTGTTATGCTATCTATTTGCACTTTTCATCACCATGCATGGCTTTGAGGGTCTCTTCATTTTTATGTTTATTCTGTGGCTGCCTCTTCATATTCTTTCTGAAGGGCTAACATCCTTTTTGAGCCTTGCACTTCCTTCCACTCAATGGATGAGCAATAAATAGTAATTACTGATGATCATGATATTACTTCATTTTCTGCTGGCATATAATTAGTGAGAGGTAAGCGGCGCCATTTCTATTTTATAAGGATGATTTTATACCCTAGAAATAGAAATTAGGTGATTTGACAATTATGTCCAAGGTCACCCAGCTATGAAGTTAAGAAATCAAACCCAGCAGCGTGGTGCTAGTGCTGATGCTCTAAAAGCATCATCCTGCGTAAAGATGCCCTAAAGCTTACCCCAAACTATATCTAAAGAAACAACCAAGATACAACTGTCAAAACTCATGGACATTCTGAGCTAGGGCTAAATGCTAACAATGGAATGTGAAAATCCTCTTCCCTCAACAGAGAACTTCATTATCTTAGAAGTTGGAACCTGTGGGCCTGGGACTCCCTTCTGGCTGCAGCAGAACAGGGTAAAGTAAGGAAGACTGATAATCACTTCTCAGCGTTATTTAATACAATGTTTAGTTTAATTGGCTATTACAAAAGACCTGCACAATAAAAGGTCTATTGCTTGTCTCCATGTTTTCTAGTAATAATGATTACCAGCCCCACCTTTTGTACTCTGGGGCTCTGAAGGCTGTGTCTTGGTTAGTAAAAGAACTTTGGTTGGATGAGGTACTAAACTATCTAAACAAGCCAACTAAAGAGACAATGTGTACTGACAGCTAAGAAAAGCCACTTCGCTCACCATCTCCTTCTCCAAAATAGAATTCATTGGTTTCTTCAAAAAATACAGGATGTGGCAAATGTAGGTTTACAGCTGTGAGTACTCAAAACCAGTTTATCACTGTATTACTGGTTATAAATTATGGTATTATTTTCCATATGAACAACTATTGACCTACTTTGGCCCCAACCTGTATTTGTTGAAGCCAGAACTTAAAGTGGAGATATAAAAAGAACACAGCAGGTGGCAGGGCACAGTAGTTTAAAAAGGTCAAGTAAAAGGGGTGCGTTGTTGCTTCAAACAGCATCAGTTGTCATCATTGGCAAAATGTTAGCTTGAGAGATTCAAATTTAAATACAATGTGATCTTTCCTCTGATGACCCCTGTCCCACCGTTTGAAGGTCCTTTTGAGTCTGACCACTGCCAGGCAGTAGTTCGACCAATTGTTTCAACCTTTTCAACTGAATGATCTTTTCACTACAAGGCATCTGCAATATGCATTTTACGTGTGGAAAGAAAATTCATGCTCAACCTACCAAAACCTAGCAGATGGTACAGTAATTTGTATATACATATGTGCATACAGGATATATTCTTGGAGAATGGATCAGATTCATGTTATACCTATTTAAAGGTTTCATCATATTTAATTTTAATTCATTTATTCATAGTTTTAACCTCGGTAAGAACATTCATTATTTAAATTAATAGACAGGTAAACGGCATCAACAAAACTGCAGCATTTAATGGTGAAGATAACTGACATGCATGAACTCATTGTATTAAAATATTGGTTTTCCTTTGTTTTGCACAGATGGTGCTAGTAATTAATATTATGCTTATTTTTTTTCATCAGAGGATTCCCTGTTGACAAAATTCACATAGTAAAAAAAAAATTCACATAGTCTACAATAAATTGTAACATGGTACCATTTGAATAGACGATGTGTGGCTTGTAGATTTATTAAATGTAATGTATTATCTCAGGTACAAATTTTATAATGTTACTATTGGTCAATACGTTATTGAATTTAATAAATTTAAAAAATTGGGCAATGTGATCTATTCCAGAAAAAATATTAACAATGTGTCCTATGTCATCTGGTCTGAAGACAATAGCATAGGTATTTTAAGATACATAGATATTAAAGGTAATAAGGAACAGCATTACTTATCACTTTAAAAAAAGGTCTATCTGAAGGGAGCTATCTTTCCTGAGTGGCCAATGGATGTATTCTTTAATATACCACAGTGTTAGGGAATCTCAGTAGTATGGTTATATATGAACACATAACCTTAAATTCAAGTTTTAAAGCCCTGTCTTTATAAGCAAGCACTCTATTTAGCAAAAGTCCTCAATAAGCTCACATCTCACATGACGAGGAAGAACAGTTCTATGGCTTCTACCTGGATAAGCCATTCATCAGGACCCTGGAGTCGAGTCCTAGGAAACATATCTGGATTTTGCTAGCCCCTCCTACAGAGGGCATCAAAAGTAGAAAATTGATGCTAATAAAGCTCTCCTTATGCCTCTTTGAGAGGAATGACAATATAACAAGCTTGTTTCGTTTCTGAAGGATTTTTAAATTAAAGGTTTTAAAATTATCATTCCTTATTTCTAAAATGGCAGGAAAATGCTGTTTAAATTACACTGAACTCTCAAAACAGCAAATTACTGGCCAGAGAATTGTCCATTAGCAAACAAGATTTTTAAAGTGAGGAAATACAAAGTAAGTAAAAGGCACCATCTGTTTGGGGGCTTTACCTTCTCACGCTAGGACTGGGTGGGTCCCCTATGAGACCCTTCCAAGTCTTTCATGAGCTGTCCCCGGTTCCTCTCTACAAGGATCCTGGGTCTTAATACAGAAACTTCCTACTTTCGCACACTAGAGTGAAGGATAGCCCTGAAAGCATGTCTTCCCCGGGGAGCTTGAAGGGTAAACACTCTTGCACATTACTGAGTGGTACCCTTGTGGGTTCATTAGCACTTGGTGCTGGTGACAAGCAAGCAGGCCCCTGCAGCCTAATGTAGGTGGCTGCCAGCATGCACACCCTCGCTCTCAGTGCTGGGGCCGGTGAGGAATTCTAGACCTTGTTGGCGAAAATGCAGCTCGACCATCACCTCCGGCAGAGAAGTAGCACCTGCAAAGAGGCCCAGAGCCCGGCTGGGGTGCCACCCTGAAGGAGCTCTCCTTCTCTCTTTAAAAATTCTTTCTGTAGTCATCATGAACAGAATCTAAACTCACTCTCATTTTCAAACTAAAAACACACCATGCCGTAGAGCACAATATGAAAGAGAGCCGGTATCCTGAAATTTATGATTACAAATAGCCATATCCTGGGTCTTAGTCTCTCTCATTATTAATAAACAGGTCCCTTGGCATTGTCTGTATTGGCAAAAAAAAAAAAAAAAAAAGCTAATGCAATTGATCCTTTAAAATTCCCTGATTTGAGAGTCAGCTAGCAATGTGTGAAATTTCAGGTGCAGACATTGAAATTCAAATTGTGTACAAGCCCTAGAACTGTGCAGAGAAATAAGCTATTTTAAAATTAATAATAATACCTCCTCATGATTTATGAATGTTTTTCTGAATAGTAAAAAAAAATCTCTTAAAAAATCATATGTCATGTAATTATTAAAACATCCTCTTAATTTTTTATGTTATTTATATGTAGAGTCCCAGTCCCACTTACAAATGAAAACATAAACTACCAGTGCCTCTTATGAAAAAATCTTGCATTTATCAAGCAAATTTGGTAGTGCATAGAAGTCTATATTTTAGTTGATAAACTTTACAGAAAAAAGGTAGCAATAAATTCTACAGTCGATTTAAACCTTGCCATGTTTCTCTAAATTAATATTTAATCAGGAAACTATTTCCAACAATAGTTATAGAATGAGGTAATTCAAGGATATTTGGGGAAATGCCTTTCGAGCTGTATTGTTATGAATAGTCTATGAATGTGTCACTTTTTATGTCAGAATAATATGGTAAAAGAAGAAACTAGGAGGAGAGCTGGTTTGTATGTGAACTCAGACCTGTGAGAAATCAAGATGGGGTTTCTAATAATCCAATAACAGAGCTCAAAGAAGTATATTTCATTCATGTGGAATCTAAGGAACAAAATAAGTGAATAAGCAAAACAGAAACAGACTCATAGATGCACAAAACAAACTGATAGTTGCCAGCTGGGAGGGGGTTGAGAGGTTGGGAGATTGGGTGAAAAATGTGAATTTCAAATTAAGAATTTTAAATTGAGCCTGGCTAGGATGCTCAACCATCGACCTAGGATCCAGGTGATTGGGGTTCGATTCCCGGTCAGGGCACAGGCCCGGGTTGCAGGCTTGGGTTGCAGCGTGCAGGAGGCAGCTGATCAATGACTCTCATCATTGATGTTTCTCTCTCTCTCTCCCTCTCCCTTCCTCTCTCTGAAGTCAATAAAGATATATTTTTTAAAAAATTCAAATTGGTAGTTACAAGACAGTCACTGGGGAGGTAAAGTACAGCACAGGGAATATAGTCAGTAATATTGTAATAACTATGCATGGTGTCAGATGGGTATTAGACTTTTGGGGGGATCACTTTGTAAATTATACAAATGTCTAATCACTATGCTGTATACCTGAAACTAATATAAAATAATATTGAATGTCAACTCTAATTGAAAAAATAAAAATACTATAGACAGAAATTGACTTCTCAGGCCAGGCTTCATGACTGCAGGCCTCTGGGTAGGGAGGGGGCTTAATAATGACAATATGATAATTAGAAAATTTTCAAATTATCTTTCTCTCTGCTAGTTTAGAATTATTGACAGAGATAGGGAAAGGAGAAATTTATGGTGATGTATAAATGGAATTGCTTTATTAAAAATCATTGGGTATTATATTTCAGACAAATCATCAAAATCCTGCAATTTCCAAAAGAAAAAAAAAAAAGGGTGTTCTGTCCAAGTTTTACTCAAATAAACTGCAGCTGGGGACCCTCTGAAGCCCACACACCTAAGCTCCTTTAGCTGTTAGTCTGTATTTTCATTCCTTAAGGGCCCGGAACATGGCTCGCATGGCCTGGCCATATATGTTTGTAAAGTCCAAGCTAATTAAAGGGTGAAGAAAGAAGGAAAAAAGGCAGGGAGAAAGGAAGAGCAGGACGAAGTGGGGAAGGAACAGAAGGGAAGAAGGGAGGGAGGAGGGAAGGGAGAAAGGTGAACAGGAAGCTTGCAGAAAGTACAGAGGATCTGATTATAGGGAGTGGGTCACGATAAGGTAAGTGAACCGTTTTTTACCTCTTCCCAAGTCAGACATTACACTAAGGTCTTATTAATCACTCTGCACACACATACGTAATTGTGTATGTATTCATATATATAGTTTTTATGAAAGAGTACACTTAATACCCCCAAAATATTTGACAAATATAGGAAAGAATATGCTATATATTTAATGCTCTGCTCTGACAAATTTTTACAACCTATATGCAGGGTTGTAAGCGATTATAAAAATAAAGTACAAAGGATGTTTTTTAAAATTATGTAACATCGAGGATTTAATATCTTTGCATAAGCAAATGGTATTTTTAAATATCATTGTGTACTTTATCCAGTTATTCTCTTATTGGCCCTCTAAGTTCTTGTTTATATCAAATGTACTATTGGTTTTCTCTGAATTTTAAAATTTTTATTATCTATAAAGTAGAATATATTTTATGGCAAAGATAAATACTAAAATGTATGAATGTTAAAAAAAAACTATATTCAAAAATTCTCCATATGGAATGACCAAAAGTTATGTTAATTTAACATGAATTCAAATGAAAGTAGTGGACTTGCTTAGGTGCCCTAAATAAACACGAGTAATTGTCTTAAAGAAGATTGACCATGTTCACTTTTTCTTAGTCTGGTAAGAATACCAACCATAATGTCTAAGTTGTATGCCCATAATGTATTATAAAGCTAAAAATAATAATTATTCAAGCTTGTCATGTAATTTCTCCCTGTTGAACCCAAATTGCCTTTTCATTATAGACAGTGCCTTGAATCTCACAACTTGCCTTCCCTTGTAGTCCTCTTTGCCTAAGTTAGAAGAGAAAAACATAAAATGATGCGCTTTCCTTCAACAAATATATTTATTATAATGTAATTGGCTTACATATCAAAAATTCCTTCTAGGAAATAATGTATTTTAATGATCAGTTTATCTACACTGAAAATAATAGGTACAGCTAGAGTAAAAGTCTTTATGGAAACAAAGGGCAATAGAGTACTCCATCTATTTCTCTTGACCTTTTAAATTTTATTCTAAGACGTTGACTTTGGTCTTATGGTTATGTGTGTCCTGTTTCTCCATTAACCAACACTGGGAGTTCACTCATCCCCAAGCTCCTCCCTGTAGGGTAACCCATAGCCTATGACAGAGTGGTGAGGGACACAAAATCCCAGATCCTTGCGTCAATGAAAGGCAAACTCTACAGTGCATTCTTTGGGATCAGCCTGAGACTAGACTTCTTCTGAAACCACTTCCTTGTTTAATTTCTTCCCCTTGTCTATTTTGCTTCCTTCACTCCAGTAAAGATTTCTCCCAAGAACAAAATCTAATAAATCTCTTGCAAATGAATCCCATTCTCAGGCGCTGCTTCCAGTAAAATCTACTAAGACAGGTACATAGAGATGAAGCAATAAACACACTGAGAGTCAGAAACCCAGTACCACCCCTTAAGAGTGAGACTTTGGAAAAATTCTTTACAACTCTAAGCCTGGTGTTCACCTTCACGAAACAGTGATAATGACAATCTCCATCACAGAATTGTCCTGATTCACAAATGTACAAGAAGGTACTTAAAAGGGGTGTGTAAATGGAAGCACTTTTAGTTATCACTACTCAATTATTTTTTTGCTTATTTTCTTTGAAATACAAAATAGCTATTGAGAAAAACAATTGTACCCACTTTACACAGCAACCACTTTAAATTAATATTTTGATGTATTAATACAATGTTGAATGTGATTTTTTTTTCTGTTCTGACGGAATTGTGGTCAAAGCCCCTATGCTAAATAGAAGAGAATTTAAGTCACACATATTGAAAAACTATCATTGAGCTACCGAGACCTGGAGCCAGAACCTTTCTACACAACTCACGGAAGATGCAGAACAATTAGCTACTAACACAATCTTAATTCCCTTCCTCACATCCCCCCTCCACTGCCCAGGCATGGAGAGAGTCTCAGGGTGAAAGGCAGGGAGCACCAAGTTTAGCTGAAAATCCCTCCCCTTCCCTCCCCTTCCCTCCCCTTCCCTCCCCTTCCCTCCCATCTGCAATGGTCCACTACCTCCTAAGGTTGGCCAACTGAGGGAGAGAATTGCAGGTGATACTGTTCCTTAGTCCTTGCCTGGATGTTTGCATTTCTGGGTGTTCACTCCGCTAGAGCAGCACTGAGCCTGTCTTCTATCAAATGAAACTGAGAAATGTAAAACACACATGGTTGAGGGCCTTGAACCCCGAGATGTATGCTGATATGTATAAGAAATAGAATACGAACAGTTACTCCTTTCATTACCGCACCCTCCTCTTCCAGTATTTGTCTCATATACAATAATGACCTAGTGGCTGGAGAGCAAAATACTAACTGCACGACACTGCCTGTGTTTCAGGAAATATGCTAAGTGCTGTCATATTTTTATTGTCATAACGACTTTTGGATATAGGTGCTACTTTTCTAATTATTTCAAATGAGGAGAGCACGGTCTCATCAGTGATGTCACAAGGATGGTAAGTGATCAGTCAGAATAGAAACACAGCTGTCTCCTCTCTAGACTGTTTCCCTAATAGTTTGAAAGAAAACACGCTGCTTTTGGTTAGTACTCTGTAGCTGATGTCTAGAAGGCTGTGGAAAGTACTCTAGAGGGACTTCTAAGGTTGGAAACCATACTTGGTGGAAGCACCACCCTCAAGCCAGGTCGCTGGGAGGGGGCTTTCAAGCCCAGGCGCCTCTTTAAGACACGGTCTCATGTTCCAAGTGAGGCGGCGATTCAACTCTTAGATTCTATACTCGTAAAATATCGAGTAGCTGATTCCAATAAAAGATACACACAAGCTGTCTATATTTGATAATAAACAATTTGGTAAACGTCTTCAGATATCTTTAAACAAACTGTAGGTTAATAAGTAGGAATCATTGGAAGGCGTTTTATCGGAATTGAGCAAAACCGTGGAGATTTTGCCTCAAACTGTTGCTGGGGAAAGGCCACTTAATAGACTGAGGCAAGTCACAGGCCCGCCAGTCCCTCCTGAGCGCGCAGAGCAGGGCCGGGCAGGCAGGAGGCTCAGCGCCGCTCTTAGCCCATGAGCGACGCTCTGCAGGGGCCCTGGGCGCTGCTTATGAGCAGCTGGGCAGGGGGACAAGCGTATTGGAGAGTCGGGGTACCAAAAAATGAGAGCGTAAAGGCTCTTTCGGCCTTGTTCCTTTATCTCGAGAGCCGCCTGACCTGAGAGGACTGAGCGGGAAAGGGAGAAGTGTTTAAGGATGTTAAGTTTTCCCCCAGCACCGAGTGAGATTAAATCCTCAGGAGTTAGACTAAGAAAAGGCGAAGAATGAACAGAAGAATCACAAGCCATCTCGCCCTCGAGGGTGGGCACGGTGCTCTTCCGCTGGGCGGGAGGCGTCCTGGGCATGTTTGGCTCTCTGGGGGAAGCGCAGGAGAGCTTTGGGCGATGGTGGAATCTGATGAGCAAAAGGCCAGCTCAGAGGTGGTAGCTGGGCCCCCTCCATCCAGCTACAAAGAGAAGGGGGGCGAAGGGATCCACCTATCACGCACAGTGCAAAGAAAGGGTGCCACTCAGTTCCGTGGTGCCAAAAAAAAGGGAAACCATTGAGCCATTTTTGACACCGAGAAAATCATTTGTAACAGCCTTCCTCACTTTTCAATTCATCTTCATATTTAAAAGGAAAAAAAATAACCCATTCGGTTGTTTCTATTATAAGTCAGTTCATCATTTATGGACCCATGTCCGTGTCTTCGTTTTTCCAGTGAAACAGCTAATTCATATCATATTTGCAGTCACCACTTCACAGTGAATCAGCGCTGCTTGATGTAGCCTGTCATCTGACGCTGAGCATCTCGAACCCCTCGCATCACTCTCCTTGCTCAGATCTGCACACATGCTACTAATAGGAAGGCGATACCTCAGGTTCATTAAAAATATCCAGGGAATGCAGACTACAATAATAAAGCCAGCAGAACACGTATTTCACAAAATTGTTAAACTGTGTGAACTAAGTTATAACTATTAATTACACATAGAAAAATTTCATAATGATTTCAGAGTAGAAATATAAAATATATTTTTTTACAAAACCAGAAAGTCCCATCAATGTACTTATAACTACTATGTAGAGCATTCAAAATATGAATGAAATGCATACTACTGAAAATATGTGTTTTAAATAAAAATTTTTATTTCAAAACACAATGTCCAGAAGTTTCCTCTCCCAAATACACCTGCAATTTTTAAGTCCTTTTAATTCATTCCTTTAAATGAAAGGGTTGCGCATACAAGGTCAGTGAAATTGTTATTTATGGTTGAAATGTTTTTGCTACATCTATTTTAAGAAGGGTCATTTTTCATTTCATTTTTAAAATTGCTTTAAAGTGTTTAGCTGACTATACAAAATTACTCAATGTGCAACTAACAGTTTCCTCAATTTCCAACCTATAGGTAGCCTAAGAAATACATAGGATTTTACAATTAAGATGATTAGGTTAAATTGTACCATTTAACTGTTCTTATGTTTATTGTAATCATCACTGCATTAATTGTTTTACTATGACTATAAAACATTTTTCTCTTAAATGTGTTTTTACCTCTTTATACATTTTGGTTTACTTCTGAGGGAAAAATACAATGTGAATATTTAAATCACTCATTAATAATACAGACCTGTGTACCCAATGCCAGTATATTATGCTAAGTTGGCTTCTAGTTATGAAGATCCTTATTTCAGAACTGAAACACTGATCTCCAAAGAATATCACTGCTCACTGTCTCATTTTCCACAGGAAATGTAGTGTTTGTTCAACTCAGTTACTTTTAAAAAAAACTTATGCTTATTATGATTTTGCCTTGTGAGGCTCTATTAAATTAAAAATGCATAGGACCTACTTACTGGTGAATATTTTTAGATATTTCAATTCCCATTTTCTTGCTGGTCGATATTAGCCACTCTTCTCTCCAGGCTAAAAGAACACATCAGCCTTGCCAGGCCGACCAGCAGAAACTGCAGATGTGTGAGCAGAGCATCCGAACACAGAAAGAAAGCACTGCTGAAGCTGACCTGGAGCCCCAGCGAGGCCTCAGTCCAGGCAGGTGCTCCCCTGCAGGAGTCAGGGAGTTAACATACAGCAGATTTGAAGATCAAAAACTAAAACCTCATCAACGAAGCAAGGTTTCGTCTTTTTATTTGGAGATTGCAAGAATACTGGAACTGGAAGTTTATGTATTTGTGATTCTTGAACTGTACACTTGGTAGAATGACTTCAACTACTAAACCTTTTCTAAGGTGAAGGAGATTTCAAAGTGTGACTATTTACAAGTGAAATGAGAAGAAATCGAGTCTGTCAAAAATAAGACTGAGAAATTAGTCAAAACAATGACTACTGTGAAATTATGATGATGATTTTTGAATTCTTACTATTGCTGTTCAAGGTCTCTAGGTATTTGAAGAGAAAAAATTAAACAAAAACAAACATTTCTTATAGTAGGTAGACAAAAAAACAAATGACTAACCTTGACCTCCATCAGCACACAAAATCCTACTAACCAATGACAGACTTCATTGTTTAAACACTACTTGGAGATGATTCAGAAAAAGGTGATGTAATCTAATATGTGATAAAGAGAGATATAATATTCTCTACTGGAAGGCGTTCCTATCATGTCATATCAAAGTCTAGCAAAACGTTGAAAGTTAGAAATGTTATCAAGCATTAGCAGGCATTTAAAGAACGTCTCTTGAATATTTCTAGCATAAAAAAAGTATTTCATGTGATGTAAATGAATGGTAATTTTCTGACTTTAAAAGAGAGCTGTGCCAGTATATTTCAGCGTCCTGGACCCAATTCTGCAAACATGGAGACGCTTTCAATTTGCTCTGCCTGCCTTCCCGCCTTAGATGGCTGCGATTGCAGCGAAATTAATCCATTTAAAAATCTGCGGCTTAAACTTAAGGATTTTCAGTTTTTTCCCCCCTTCTCTCTCTTTTTTTTCTTAGAATATCAATAAGTTCCAATTGAAGAGCAGATTCTTTTGCAATTCAGGCATGTGCCGGCGATAACGGGCGAGTTGGCATGAAGAGAGGCAGAGATGGATTAATTATGCAGAGAACATGGAAATTCTGCTTATCATCGGCTAGCAAAGGAGCCCGGCTCACATAATCAGCAAACGAAGGGAGAGGGGAAAATAACAATGCAATGGCACCTTCCAGCCCATCATCAGGATTTTTCCTACCCCCCTTGTAATTAAAAAATAACATACACTTATAGCCCTATCTCCTGTGCAGGCAAGGAGTGGATGTCCACAAAATAATTGCACTGGGATATTAGAGCTGGCAACATGGGCTGTCCACGCCTGCTTGCTCCCCCTCTCGCCCTCACTTTCTCTTTTGGCCTCTCGAGGCACGCTGCGTCTGAGCCCGGTCCAAATCAGACCGAGTCTCAGGTGACATTCTAGCTCGGTTTCCAAAAATCCCCAATTGGAGCCTTATCATGATCCAGGCAAACACACATACATAGGTGATAAATATTTGAGGGGCTGACTCTGGGGGAAGGCGTTGGAACTGATCACCTGTGGCCTATCCGGTCAATTTTGTTTTCTGATGAAACCTGTCCAAATAGCCTTCATTTTGCAAAGTGACTGGGTTGAAACGGTGAGCTGTGGGATGGCTGTGGTCGTCTTCTAGAACGATTGAACGGACTCACAACTTTTTGTTTCTATTGCCTTTGCCAATTCATCGTATAGACTCAAGTATACATGGTTAATGATCGGTGTGTTTGTGCCACCAAATCAGAATTCACAGTCCCGTATTGTTTCTCTCAAATCTGAAAGCTTAACGCTCTGTATTTCTCTGAATGCCAAAAAAAAAAGGGCCATAACGAAACCAGTTGATTGCTTTAAAGAAAACTAAATTTAATCTCGCGCTTGTATCTCTGTATTTCCCAATTCTGAAAATTCAGATGCAGACACGAATGTTAAAAAATACCCTGAACTGAATGCCACCACAGTAGGTTCTGCTGCTTCCCTCATAATCCAGAATTATTTGACCTAATCAAAGGCGTAAGTGCCAAGAAGCTCTGGCCATGGGAGAGGCCACCTCTTCTTGCAAAACTGACTGGTGAGCTCTAGAAACACAAAGATGGAAAAACCCAGAAAGACAACAATTATGCAACATCTGAAGGAAAAACGTTGCAAAGTGCAGTAAGCTGGGACTGGGAAGCTGGCAGGCCCTGGAAATGTAATTTATTCATAGAGTCCCGCCAAAGCAGGGAGCCAGTGTGGGGCGCAGTTGACACGCTTGTGGGAGAGCTGTGAGTGACAGTGATGGTAATAGACTGCTCTTTAAACTAATTATTCCCATGTCTGTGCATATGAACACCCCCCCCCCCCCCGTACCTATGAGCATTATCAAAAACAAAGACTGGCAAGGGGATCAACTGAATGTTTGGAGATACGTGTGATTATTGACTTCGTTAGTTCCTGGAGGGTGAAGGAAAACAAGAAAAAAAATACTCAAGTGGGGCGGGGTTCAAGGTTAGGGTGAGGAGAGGCAGAGACAGGAAAGAAAACCCTCGTGAGGAAGGAGCAAGGGAATAAAGAAACAGGGAGCAAAGAACATTATAATGGTGATGGTAGAAATTATTATTTTTAAATGTCTGGTTGCTTTGTAAGTGTACACACACAAGATATAGCTTATGCGAATTAAATATATAAACAGAAACACTTAGGAAGGTTTTCGAGTGTGCATCCCAACACCAAGAAATGTCCAAATGCATGAATTAGAGACCACAGATCCCGTGGAGCAAAACAAAGTCGGCCAGCGACTGGAGCACAGCCACCCAGACAGGGAAGCGCAGCTGAGAAAGCCGGGGGCCCTTGCCGCGGAGTCCGCCCTTCCTACCTCGCCGTCTCCTCAAGCTCATTCCGGATCCCTCTGGCCCAGCTTCCTAAACGCTCACCTAATATTCTAAAACCTACCTCTTAGTGGAAATGAGCAGCAGCGAGTAAATCTTACTGGGACTGATTACCAGGCCACACTGATTATTTTTGATACGAGAAGGGGAGATGAGGTCACATCTAGCAAAAGGGATCATAAAGTGTTATATGAGGTTATATATTCTCTGCAAAATAAATTACTGGACTTTCGGGCTCATGAGAAACCGATATTCTTATAGGATCAAAATATAAAGAGCTAGTTTAATTCAGCCAGACACTAGATAATTATCTCCTAGGGGGTTACCAGGTGAGCAGAGAATCATCTCAGTTAATGTCCAGAGAGCTGGAGGTGGCTCTTTAGAGACTGTCCTTGGGTGTTTTCTAAGCTGGGCTGCACATTAGAATCCCCTGGGGAGCTTCTTAAAATACTTATGCCTGAGCCCCAGACCAAAACTCTAGTGATGGGGCCTGGGTGTATATACATACTGATATGGGGGGGGGGGGGAGGCTCTGTGTATATATTTTAACTTCTCAGGTGATTTTAATGTGCAGCCAGGGTTGAGGACCAGTCACTGCCCTCTATTGGAACCCATTTTAGATCCAAACCATTTCCATGGCTGGACCATGAGCACCATGAGGGCAGGGGCCACGCTGCTTATTTTCTGCCCTGTCCCCAGCACCCAGCCAGTGCTTCTTACATTGCAGGTTCTCCAAAATAATTTTGGCTGAAATTAAAAAACAAACAGGAGCCCAAAAGACCAAAGGCTGTGTGCCTATCCGACACCACGGCTACCTCCTCTGCTCTGCATGCCACCCCACGAGTCTTGACAGTCTGGGAGCTTTCCCAAGCTTTCCCGAAAACCTGTGCCTGGAATTTTACAGACGCAGCAGACTTCTATAATCTTTTATACTTCCTGAAAACATGTCTTAACATCTTTTACAAGAGACGGTAGATAATAGAATCCTCAGTAACCGGAACTGTAAATGGATTTGTAATCTACCCATGATTAAAATTATTTTCATCATGAAGTAGAATTCTCATTATTGTTGCAATTTTAATATTATCAACTCCAAAGTGTCTTGGTGATTGATAATATAGACAGCGAAACCCTATATTATAGTAATTAAATTTAAAATGAATCAGACGTCCTTATATGTCTCAGTACAGTACCTGATTATTTGAAAACAATTATCTTTGCGCGTCACCTAATGCCACACGGCACTTGGAGCTGCTACAGGGAATTGCTCCTGGTCCCAAAGTTGCCGCAGAGTTGAAATCCACAGAATCTGTGACTTAGGTGCCCCGATGAATATTTCCTCCATTAAAATACATGACCACCACGAAAGTGAGCTCTAACCCAGGAGGAATGCAGGCCCGAATTAGGAAACCTTTGAACAAAACCTTCAGGCTGAAATGTGCATTCATCACGGGTAAGTCTCACCGACTTTAAAGGAAACCCTTTCTCTAGGAAGCCCCAGAAACCACGGGCCCAAGAGCAACTGTCTGACTTTGAGGATGAGTTTTTTTTCTTTTCTGATCAGAGCCAGGATGTAATGCATAATGCTTTCTTCATTGGATAGACCCCTTCAAAGGAAATGTCCCCTTAGAAATTAAATTAAATATTGCTACACTTCCCAATGTTTCCTCTCCTTTCCCTAGTGGAGATTTCACAGGAACATGCATTTCTCCGCTGCAGGAAAGGGCTCACTCCTCTGCTTCTCCGGCTACGACATTTTGTGCAACCCTTTTCAATGACAACCCTCCTTCGCCGCCTGCGACGGCCCACGCCTTCCCCGTACACATTTTTTGGGGGGAAAAAATTAGTACAAAAATTCTTCCATACTTGGTTCACTTGCAGATTTCCCCAGGCTTGCAAAAAGCACACCTGTTGTGCTGTCTGGATTTCCTTTTCTGATCATAGGCTTCTGACAAAGAGGGGGGGAAAGAAAGATTTTTATCAGACGCTCTTCACTGGACAATGAATTTTCTTCGCCATTTGAATGTGTCTGTGGAATGCCTGAGTGATTCATTACAGCAGATTCTGAAGTATGACAATGGGCCGCAGAAATGACTGATGGTATCTTTTTCCTGATTTCATTTCCCTGATCCACTTCATCCCTTGGCCTGTGTACCTCGATTAATTAGAAACCAGGGATTTTCACTCATCAGCTGATGGGTTTCATGCTCCGCTCTGTCACAAATCTGCTGCTTGCACTATCTCCCTTACAGCCGGTGGCTGCGGCAAAAACTTTCCCTTCTGCTGGTTTTTTTTTTTTTTTTCTTCCTTTTTTGAAGCAGGGCTTTGTGACTACAGGTTTAGGTCTTTTAAAGATTCAGACATAGTTTTTAAAAAGAGATTAAAAATAAAAGCAAAGAAGATTCGAAATCTCTGATTAAGCTAATCCCTATCCATATATGATCCTTGCCCAAAAATGAACTTTTTGAAGAGATAATAATATGAATGTTTCATGGCTCTCAGCTTTCTAAGTGTGTTTTTTTTCCCCCCAAGATATAATGGGTGAAGTATTATGTAAAGACTGAAAAAATATATAAATATGATTTTGGGGTAGGCTCACAAAAGCACCTATGTTCATTTTTCATCCGTTTTGGAGCACCTGTACTACATTTTCAAACTCAGCTGCATTCAAATTCCAGTTGAATAAGCCATTTTATAATAGCATCCTGAAATAAATCGTCGAACCCTTATTGTTTCTGGAGGAAATATTTTATAATTGAAATATGCTCCCCTTAGGGTATATACCAAATTAAATCACATGATGATATACTCCCCAAGGAAGCAAATGATAATTAAATAGTATTTAAAATGCAGGACATTTTAAATACTATTATTAAAAACTCTCTTTCCGAAATTTAAAATGACCCTTGATTCAAAGGTGAAAAGAACAAACTATTTTCACCCAAGAAAAGTAATAGCTACCTACTTCTACAAGATTATTTACTAAAGCATTTTTCTAACATCAACTTTGAACCAGGTCCCAGAATTAAAAGCAAAACCCTTCATTTAAAAAATTCCAGATCTCTCAGGTTTGGAGAGAGAAAATGACCAGGAGAAAGGTTTACATTTTCATAGTTTTGCCTATAGTAGAAGATGGCAGGGCATTCAGAGACTTCATCTTGTAACTCGGTTTTTAGATCATAATAAGAGGGAAAAAAAAGTGTTTTGGGGAGGAATAATACACCCTGCATCCGAGAACCCTTGTCCCTTTGTCCACAATTGCCAAGAGAGAACTGTACACCTAATAACTATTCAGAATGACTCACAAAGGCCCTGGTCAGTATCGAGGCCAAGCCTTTTCTATTATAACTGCCCTAAAGAGAAAATCACTAATCAACCTAGCAAGGTTTTTTGGTGTGTGTGTGTGTGTGTGTGTGTGTGTGTGTGATTTTTGGTTTTTTTTTGAGGGTTGACTGCAAAGTAAACAGGGCAGCGGGAAAAGCTACCATGCTTATGTTCCAGAGATATGCAAAGAAATACATCCAACCATGCTATTCAATCTTTGTGGCACATTTATTTCCATGTATTGAAATCCAAATTGCCGAAGATGTTGATTAGACCACTCTGGTCAATAACATGCCACAGTATTAAATTTTGTTCCAGTTGTAAGGCTAAATTTGTCTTGTTGTTGAGCTGGTCTACCATAAAGACTTACAGATTTGAAGTAAAGTGGATTTCATAGGATTCAGATCAATTTCTCTTCCTGTTGTATTTTTGAAAGCCTTTGCAATATTGAAGATGGACACAAGAGAGAGGTCAGGGAAATACACCTGGAGCTTATATAGACGTGAAGAGAAATCCATTACTTTTTGGAGTTATTGAAACCTTTTGTTAAATCATACTTGGCTTTGAGTATGATTTGGGAGGGGGGGGGAAGGAATCACACTAAATTTTAAATAACCCTCCCGAAAAAAATTAGGAAATGGGTAAAGAAGAAAGATTAATTTTAAACAATCTCTGCCTTTGTAAATTAATATTTTCAATATAGAATGTCACCTGTTACTCTTTTCTCACCTTTAAAATGGAACAAATCACTATCATTATGCTAGTTGGGTTTAAAAGCTGCCTACATAATATACTTTTCTTTTCTTCAGCAGTGATGCAAAAGAGCCATGGAACAGTTGGAGAGTGTTTTATTTTAACAGCAACACAAGTGTGCTGATAATCTGGAGTATCAGGCCCATCTGTAAATTTCCCTAATTTGCTATGTCTTTCCCTTAACACCACCAATATTGTGATAATGCCACATGTTCTTGAGTACCTGCTAGTGCCAGGCACAGGGACGAACAAGCATGAACAGACACAGTAGTGAACATTGCCCTGTAAGTCTGTAGATGGGCATTTCCTCCGAAGGACCCTGTACTTTAGCCACCTCACAGTGTTGACTTGTAACAGTCCAGGAGAGTCATCAGTTCAAATGGCGTGTTTCTAACCTATTAGATTAATTCTAATCTAGTCATTCTGTCCCTGGAATGTTGCTTCTATATACAGTTTTTCAACATAATTTTATAGACTAAAATTTGCTATTATATGGACAAACTCTGAGGTACTGAATGTGGAAGATAATTTTTTCTTTTAATATAAACAATTTAGAGATGAAGAAATGGAAGCATCCTCAAAGTAGTTACACTAAGAGATTTCACCAAACTTTGTTGACTAATAAGCGCGTGTAAATTTAAACCAGATCTTGCATCAAATGATAATTTCTGATAAAAATAAGAAGGCTACACATTCATGTAAAGCCAATGCACCATCAACCCAAAACATTTTAATCATTTGCCTTATTCTTTCTATTTCTTTTAAGGTGACTGAGTGGCAACATCACGGGCTTAAGCACTGTGTGAGAAATACTCCAGTTATCAGTACACACCAAGCAGTGTGTCAGTGGAAGAGTCTACATCTGTTGTTTGTATCTTTTTACTTTCCTGGACTACTCAGTTATGGCTATGGAGGAAACATGAGCAAATGCAAGGAAGCAGGAATGAGAAAGCCCCATGAGCCAAGAACCAGTAGCCAAGAGCAACAAGAGAGTGAACTCCTTTGCTTAAGGGATTATGTATTCTCAAATTTTCACAGGCTTGTAGTGGCCCTGCCCATTCTGGCCAACCATCCCTGTCCTCAGATTTGACTCATAGGCAAATGCTTTCCCTATGTCACCCCTACTTCACTGGGCATGCATCTATCTCCCCTTTGTTGGACCCCTTCCCCCAGTGTTTTGCAGGGAATGGGCCTGTGGCTCCCTGGGGGATGTGAAATTGCAGCTTCCAGGTGAAGATGCCCAAATGACATGCCTATAATATCTGGTCTCCCTCTTGCTCCTTTCCTATTAATAACTAGCTAATTATAATGATACCAGTATTATATTTTGTTGAATCAATAGGAACACAGTTTCATTAGAATCAGGCTGGCCTTTACTCCTATGAACCTGTGTCTGCTAATTTGGGATTGTTTACTGGAAATGTGTTTCTGTCTTCATCGTGCTAACTTATTAATTCCCAGTTTAAAAATGCACTTCCAGTAGTAGTTCATTCCCCAATATTCATTATTTTTCTGCTCTTTCATCATTCATTTGTCCAAATAAATATTTGCCAAATATTCTGTGCCAATCCAAGTTTTATGTTAGATGAGATGAGGTCCACACATGAGGAAACTGTCTCTTCAACAGAATTTAATGTTTTAATCAGTTTATTGTCTTGACCATTATTATTTAACATATATTGGTTTTCATTCCCTGAATAGATTATAAGCAACCTGAGGTCAGGGAACAGGGCTCTGTTCTTACTTACCCAGCAGTTCTGCCCACCTAGCTCATGGTTGAATAGATGAAATGTTTAATAAACTTGTCTGTTGACTGAATTCTCTTTTAAATACTAAGAACATATTTAGAAGTTTATCACATTTCAAAAGTAAATTCAAAATTGGACCCTGAATATGACCCTTCTATTAATTATCATGTTTACTCCCGTATTTCTCTGCTGTTTTCACTATTACCTGAAGATTGGGAATCTTGCCAGCATCTGGAATTTCCACCTTTGGTGACCCTCATTAATCTTTGTGATTATGGTCCCCATTCACTAGAAGTGCCCCAAATGACACTACAATTACTAGGAATATTAATTGGAAACTGGATTTTCTACTTTGTCTCCCTTTATTTGCAAGTCATTAATGGCTTAACCTCAGGATTACTTCCAGAGTAGCAACAGGAAAGGACCAAAAGAAAGGAATGTGCAGGTGGTCAAAAGAGAACATTTGCATTTAGGGATTGCTTTTATTTCTAGACTCAGGATCAGACCTTAGACTAATCATCCCACAGGAAGATGACTAGAAACATGCTGTCATCCCAGATTCTCTACCCATTCCCCCCAATTTGGAGCTCCCCAGGAGACTACCTTGTCCTGATTCAGGCACCCAAAGAGGTAAGAGAAACCCATAAAAGGAAAAGTACTTGCTTTCATGGCCCTTCTCTCCAGTCTGCTGCAGCTTCTATTTACCTTTTGTTCAGCCTGATGAGGACATTGTGTTCTTCTGAGGAGATCCTTTAGGCTGTTTTAAGGGAGGAAAGAGTAATGTGAGAGATAAGTATTATAACTGAAAAAAATTCTTTCTTTATCTTTAAAGTATTTTTATATGTTTTTGAGAGATGTAGAGAGAAAAACGCAAGCATTTTTCCTAGAAGGGGATTTTGGATCACTGTTACACTTGACTCCATATTTCTGCAACCCCTGTGTTCTTGATTAAAGGAATTGGACTCTTCTATATTTTTATTTTTAGAAAATGGAAGCATATACCAAAATTTGGCTCAAGTTTCATACAGGAATGAGAGAGTAAGTCAATTCTAAAACTGTGAGCTACACTTGAAAAATATTTCCAAATCAGAGGCATTAAGAGTATTTGCGCATTAAGTGTGTGAGAAAGGAATCTAGATAACTGCAGCCTACACAGAAGTCTGGGCCTGGGGCTTCGCAGCAAGATGGACAACCTGTTTATGAAGGTGACAACGGATTCAGAGCAAACTTTCAGAAAGACTTGAGTATTCAAATCTGGTCCTCCTAATTCTGGGCAAGGTTAGTTCCGGGAACTGGGGGTAATTAGCAAGTACTCTCAATCATGATTACAGTTTGAACTAAAATCCAGCCTGAGTTTGTACTGAATTTTTTTCTTCCAGGTTAGTAAAGCAATTTATTTTATTTTAAAAAGGTTCAGTTGGAAAAAAATCACAGCTGAGTGAGGGAGGAGATAACTTTTAGAGGTAAGGAAAAGGGTTGGGAAAGTTCTAAGAGGCATCCCAGACTGAAGAGTTTGAATGTCACTGATATAATGCCTATTAGGTAACCTCGCCACATTCGCATTTACTGTAAGTGAATGAAATAAATTAGCTTCTTTGACAAAATGTATGATTATCCAAAAGAAAATATTCACTACAGTGCCATAAAATATGGAGATTTCTCTCCCAATGTAATAAACAGTATAGTACTTACTGAGGAGAGGATTAAGATTACTATGCTTTCATCCTGGCCAGTGTTGTTCAATGGTTAGCGTGTCGGCCCGCAAGCCAAAGGGTCACGGGTTCAATTCCCAGTCCAGGGCATGTACCTGGGCTGCAGGTTCAATCCCCAGCCCCTGTAGGGGAGCGTGTGGGAGGCAACCAATTGATGTGTCTCTTTCACATCAATGTTTCTCTCTCTCTCTCTCTCTCCCCCCCTCCCTTCCACTCTCTCTAAAAATCAATGGGAAAAATGTCCCCAGGTGAGGATTAACAATAAAAAAAGATTATTATGCTTTCATTTGATTAATTTTATTATAAGATTGCACCGACTCACGATAAAATATTTAAATAGTAGAAATAAACAGAAACATAGTCAGTACTATTCCCAGAAATGTTAAAAATGGACTTCGTTATATATGATTTTAAAAACATTCTGGGCACATAGCAGTGTTAATACTCTTACACAAATGGAATCATGACTACTCAATGCTTTGCAATTGGCTTTTTGCAAATAATACTTCTTAAGCTTCTTTCTATGTAGATCTATAGACCTATCTTATGTTACCCATTAGGCTGCATAATATTCCATTTTTATGTATCCTATGTTGCAATGAACATTCATTAACATGTTAGCTATGTCCACTTATGTGAGTATGCCTGCAGGACAAATTTCTGAAAGTAAAATTTCTGGGCTAAAACACATAGGCTCTCATCCGTGGGTGCCACAACAATATACAGCACTTTTAGTTTTTTGTTTCTAATTCATTTTATACAATAAAATGACAACGTATATTAGTTTGTAATATGTATAAATGTTAATTCTTTAGAAAGTATTCACTCTCTTTATAGTACAACAGGCAGTGCCATGGCTAGTTAACCAATATAACATTTTTTCCAAGGTAGCAAAATTCCATCTCACAAGTGCAGAGAAAAACAGGGGAAATAGAGACACTTAGCAAAGCACCTTCTTCTGCTCTGTGAACACAAATTATTTGCAGCTGGAAGTGGTACCAGCTTTAAAGGTCAATGCTCTTTGTCCATCAGGAAAACGATTGCCTTCCCTGTTTTTGAGTCTATAAAAGTCTCTTTCTTTCTGTCTCTCCTAAGGGGTGGATATGAGGTCAGATCCAGAACACAACATGGGCGAAGTCTTGCCCTGCAAAATCAGTGTCGGAAGCTAGTCCTGAGTGGCGGAGAGGCTGAGGGAGTGGACGGTAGCTGGGGTGACTAAACTTGATCCCTTGGCAAACGTGGGGTCTATAAGCTCCTGGACTTGGCTGCAGGTAACCAGGGAGAATTAGCCTCAGCTCTGTGCAAGAAATGATCCTAAATGGGTCATATAGACGGTGACCCTTGCTAAAGGGAGGTCTCCCTACTCTGCCCCAGCCTGGGAGAGCTGATGCCATCACCCTGGGAGTTCAGGGAGAGAGAAACAAGGCAAGTGTCCTTGATGGCGCACGGAGCAGGGATCTTGGCTGTGTGACACTAACCTGAAGTAGGAGCAGCAGAAGAGGGAGGAGAAAGGCGTCGCCTGTGGACCTGCCCTCCTGTGGTCCCACGGGGGTGAGGTGCTATGGGGGTCGCAGCAGGGAGGGGGGGCGGCTGCAGTGACTCCCCAGGAGCACAGGGCCTGTGTCACCGGGAGCAGGCCTAGGCTGCAGAGGGAACAAGTGTCAACCTTGCTTGAAGGCCACCTTAGAAGGCACGCCACCAGGAGCGCCTCAATCTACAGCTGTGTTGTCACAGGGACACTACTGGTTTTGTTATCATTGGTGAAACTTTACCTATAGCTGTCTCTTCGTAGGCTGGGGGGCCGGGAAATACATTTTATAGGCACTATGTATAAAAATCTCATATTTATTACACACTTGTATGCTCTGGAATCTTTGGTAACCATGGTTTTGAGAATGCGTATATGGAAAAGACAAACTTTTCTGTGTGATGGTTCAGGTGTGTGTTCTGCAGGAAGAGAGCACACAGATAGTTGCCCCCTCTTCTGTCCCCAACACACTGTGTGGCAAAGAGAATTTTTTTCGGTTAAAGAGAATCTGTTTCAATAGCCAGAAGCCCAGGTCCAGGAAAATGTGCCCTTCATTGCTACCTTCATGGGTCAGGGACACACTGAGACTTCTGAAAATGAAGGAAGGACAAGTGGGATGTGAAAACATTTAAAATTAGGCAGAATCAAATCCGTCAGTAAGGACAAAATTGCTACCAATGAAAACAGCCAGTCTGGTTCAGATCGATTGATTACTGATACTTAAAAATGTATCTTCATAATGGATATGTTAGCATTTTCCTCTGTCTGCAGCATTAGTTCTTTCAGTCTGGGTATTTTACTATGACATTTTGCATCAGGGGTTCCCTGATTTCCTTTTTAGCTTTTAGAAACTAGGACCTCAGTGAGCCTGGGGTCCCTTAGACCTTTGGTGGCCTTTACCCTGCCTTTCTCTCTGCCTTGGATTTTTCCATCTAAGATGTTCACACAGCCCTCCAATCACCCAGCCACAAGTTCAAATATAATTTGAACTTATATTCAAATATAATTTGAACTTACATTCAAAGGGTCTGAAACACTTTGAATAAGACTCAGAGCTTCTTACAGACTCAAGCTTATTCCCACGGGGCATGTATTGTAGTACCAGCTCCACGATTGGCTACTCCAGTTCAGAATCGAGATGTGTCCTGCACATTCTGAATTTGCTTTTAATCAAAATGTGTTTTTACCCACCAGACCAAAACTTACTTGATAATAAGTCCCCCAGTTTACTTAATATTGCGAAGAAACCCAGACATCACCCTATAGAGTTTGCATCTCACCCTAGATAAAGCATAAGTTCCTGCACTCCAGCGTGAACACTCCATAAAGGGAAAGCCTCTGGATCGCCAGCTGACTGCTGCAGGGACATTCCCCTCCCTGGAGTAGGGCTCATTATTTACTGCGAACAGACAAGGCTCCCTCCCATCCCCACACTCCTATATGCAAGCAGACTCTGTCCCTATTAAAATAGGTTCTCATTCTAATGGCATTCCAAATCTAAAATGATAGAAAAAAAATTCTGAATTATTCCGCTGGCTCTTTGATTGTTACCTCCTTTGTGTTCAGAGGCTACAAAGCGCCTTTCTTGTAAAGATTTTTCTTTTTTTCTGCATGATAATCTCAGGTTTGCTCCTGATTTTTCCTTCCAAATTTGCCATTAGTAGAACTTGTCCAGAATCTCCAAAATTTCACAAACTCTACAGCTTGGCCTTTTCCCTTTGACTGTATTCACGGAGGCTCTGTGGGGACCAGAGAAGGTTTGGGTCACCGAGTGGCCCTGTTCTGCCTCTTTCTATGTAGAATAAAAGTGAAAGAGAAGTGGATTTGTATTTACATGATAAGTTTTATCTTTTTTAAACCTTGCTCACAGAAAGGGAAACACTCAGAATCCTTAGAAAGGATCTATCTTGCTTGAAGGCCCTGTTAAGAGGTTTGCCCCTCCCCATGCCTCAAGGACCTTGTTTAAATGCACCCCCCTGCCCAAAGCTGTCTGCTCTGCTAATGTTCCAGCTCCACACTGGGACCCGTCAACAATATCCCTATGGACCTGAACTGGTGATAGTTTTCTACACGGTATTTTCTTTGCTAGTACTGTGTAAAAAATATCAGCTTGTTTTCTTTAACTGTCGTCCGATTTATTTCACAGCCCGTCTCAGAAGATGGGCTGGCTCCTTACTACTCCCACACAATATAAGAGCTTGTTTCCAAAGAGCAGAGAAAATTGACTAAGATCCATGGTTAGATGACAGATGCATTCTGTCCCATTGCCAGAGACATGAAATTACAAGTGACACCTGATATACGATAATAAAGAGCATCCATCCAGGAACCAGCCCTTGGCCTTTATTTGTGTGATGTCATCAGCATGCAGGTGGCTTACCTGAGATTCTGAGTAAAATGCTGGGCATTGTCAAGAGGCTCACATGGACAACTTTTATCTCCCCATCTGTGTGATCTCCATGTGATGAGTTTGAACTACAGCCATTTCCATCTCTGTCTTGGTTTACAAAAGTTATCAGAAGGTTGTCTGTGGGCCTTTTATCCTGCTCTGTCCTTTGTGTTTAAAAAAAAACACCCTGAAACATATAAGACAGTTCAATTATATCATTAACTGTAACGGCAATAGCTTTAGAGCTAAATTTAAATGTTTTATAAAATATAATCAATAATATGAGTTGTAAAGAATACCCACATAATTTCAACCTGGATTGAGTTGTGCATGGTGCTCTGAAGACAAACTCCTGCCTCTGTTTATTTTACAGGGTTGTTTCCTACAGTTTGGTGACATATTAAAAATATGCCCGAGGAAGTGGTGCTTTTCCTGGGGCCATTTAGGAAGTGGGCTGTTATTGTATTATTTATTTCCATTCAGTTCAGCTACCACTCTTTAAAAGATATACAAAGTTTATTTAAGACCTCATAATAAAACAAACACCATATAAATTTTAAAAAATTAAAAGATTAGTTAATAAATAAACTCATCCACCTATAATAGGGTTATGTTATGTATTATAAACAGTTTGCTGAACAGCTAGCTCGCTTAAGGTAAAATAACTAGCACTATTGGGAGCACCTGGAGCACAGAATACAGGTGCTGTGTATCCTATGACCATTCGCTAGTTAAAGCTCGTGGATTCTAGCGAGCTGGTTTATTTTATTATTGCCAGTTTATCGATAAGGAAAGGGAGGTAATGGAGGTACTCAAGTTTACACAACCGTAAATAGCAAGACCAGAATTAAACTCCAGCTTCACTGATATCAAAACAATGCTCCTAACCAGTGTGTCATACTGCCCATAAATAAAGTGTAGGTAGAACAACAGTGTTTTTTGCATATTATGTTATAATCCCTCCTTACTAAGATATGAATGAACCCTTGGTCAGGAGCATTAAAGGAAATAGTTGTCATGGTCCCTCTCTTCCATTATGATCCTACAGGCCTATTGTTCCCTGACTGTCTTCTGTGCCCAGTGCCAGTCCACATCCTAAAAGGAGCTGGTCAATGCTGATAGACAGGTAGCCAAGAACTCCTGGCTCTCCACAGGAACTTGCTCAAAGCCCATAGGTATTGTGGAGAGTTATCATTAAATCATTTATTTAGTGGTAATTACATTGCTTATTACTTTAGTTTTTTGTTTTACTTTATTTTCAGAGGGTGCTGCTTGAATAGATTGGGAAACATTTTGGAACATAAGGCATTCTGCCATTCCTAAGTATGATGTGTGCAAAACTGCTTACTTGCTGTTGGTGTGTCTGTGTGTGTGAGAGGGAGAGGGAGTTGTAAAAGGTGCAGCGTGTACTATAAACTAATTGTCTTTTAATAAGAAAAGAACAATTTCTGGACTTAGTACTGCATCAGAAAATGTTCTGATTTAGAAAAAATTCTTGTGTTGGTTACCTTTCATTTCATACAATTAAACACCTTACTTGGTTAAAGCGATTTATTTTAAAAAACAATTTCATGCACCCCCCCATATAAACACATGCTAAAACAAAAAGGAAATGAAATTTTTAGAATTTTCTACATTAAATTTAATCACTTTCTGGCTTTCCTGTCATTACATGCTAATAGTTAACACAGAATAATTTGAATAATTTTTATTTTAATATCATGAAATGGTACCATTTTGAGATGCTGTTTAATACTTGAAATGGTTTTTGACAATTTGTCGTATGGGGGCCCAGCCCTCTGACATATTTGCTTGTTTATGTGTTTGTATAAATAAAAATAAATTTGTAAAATTTGATAATGAGAAAGACTCCACTGACTTTTTTCCAGATTTTTCTTGAGGAATGTAAACAGAAGTGTTTACTACCATACGGACAATGAAAGTAACCCAACAATAACATAAAGCTGTGTTTTAATTATAAGCTTTTTATTTGATGGGGAGCGAGGTGCTACTGCACTTCCTTTGTATTCTCGGAGACCAGCTCTGCTTAATAAACCTGGCCTAGGTTAGAAACATTGAATGTAATGCGAGAATTGTAGGGTTCCTTAACTGCCCCGGGTGGCCTTGGGCATATGCACCGATAGCAAGTTCCCAAATGAGCTTTCAATACATACACATACCCAACAGGTTCGTTACCTTCCATCTTCAAAGTCATGCTTCTTCATACTGTGATGTTCTTTCGCCCCACAGTCTAACTTGAACCCATAAAATGAACACTTAGAGTTACGGGAAATGAGGCATGAAATGTGTGCATCAAACTATACATCAGGAAATAAATCACAAGTGAACCATGCCATCTATTGGGAAGGAAAACAAATTTCTGAAAATCCAAGTAAATACTGGCATTAGGCTTCAAAATCATCAGATATGTAGGGGAGGAACTATTTATTCATTTAGAGAAACAATTACAGTGATGTATGGTTGGGCAAAGAGATGAAAATTTTTCAAGTAGATGAAAGGAGTTAAAAATTGAGAATCTTCTACATAAACTTCTGTACATAAGTAGGGCGTCCTTCCAGAGTGACATGACAAATATCTCTACAAATAAGACCAGCGGGTTCTCATCAGAGTCCCAGAAATTCTTTGATAATGCCTCCTGGGATGAGACGTGATATAATGTTGGCTAAGCGTGAGATCTGATTTCCAATCTATGTAATTTTCACAAGTGGACTCTTAGGGGCACATTATATCACTTCCTAATGATTTTTCTTATCAGTTTGGTAAGTCATGCAATAGTCCCTAAAATAAAAATCAATACACTTCATGCAGACTGCCTTGGTTCTGATCCAGCACAATCCCAAATAAGCAAGAACTAAGCTCATGGATGAGACTTTTTGGCTTAACTACAAACACATCCTTTAGTCCAATTTCTATCATATATATCTCAGGTCTATTCCTCAGTGTAAGATTTACAAAACTGCAAATTGATCAGAATCGCTACGAAGTGGCTATTGATTCATGCCTAAATTATTTCAAACATGTTAATGATTAAAGTTCAAGTCATTGAAATGAGTGAAGGGAATAGAAATAGAAGGGTACAATTTACTTAATTTGGACTTTTAAGCTGCTCTAAACAAACAAAGCCTCAACTTAAAAAAAGTAAAACTTTAAAAGTAAAATACAGATAGAATAAGCTACTTTAGAAAACTCCATAAGGAAAACAAATATGCACATTTTTATTAGAAAAGTAAAGTCTGATTTAAGACACTACTTTTAAATTCATATTTTGTAATACATTTATGTTGGAGTAAAACTAGCTAACGAACAGCAAAATATTCCTAGAAAAAGATGAAAATTGTACTGTATGATTTTGTTTTATCTTATTTTATATTTGTGTAGAGTATAAAAATTATGCAAAAGTATCTTATTTTGCACATTAAAACTGTGTGAATCTCTTTGCCTTTTATTAATACCACCATATATCTCTTTGTCCTGAAGATGACTCCTAAAACTCCTCATCCACCATAAATCTATCACAGATTGATCAGAAGGAGATTAATGATTTCTACTGGACTCAATTTATCTCAACCTCGAAGTCCAAGGCCTACTCCCCTTGTTCTTTAACTCCCAACAAAAATTTACACTTGATTTCTCTCCAAATTGCAAATGATCAGAACACAGTGTGAATAATTTTACTGTGTCTGTGTGACATTCTTAGTCTGCGTAGAAACCTTTTTTCTTTGTTTTTCTGTAGCACTGTCATTCGATTCAGATTCTAAATCTTTGAAAGAGAAACCCTCAGACAGTATGTTCGTATGGTCAAGCTTGATGTCAACAGAGAAAAGAATATATTTCTCCTACAGAAAGGCGCTGCACATTATAGGGCAATGAGTAGGGATGAAGAATCTTACAGGTAGAGAGCAAAAACTTGGAAACAAAAATATAATTTATCATGAACTACAAAGCAATGTGAGTAAATATGAAATGTGTTTGGCTCACATAAACAGGTTCATTTAAATACATTTGGCAGCAATAAGGGCAAGAGAAGTTATCCTTGAGCTGAGTCTTGCAGGTTGAGCAGGAGTTTGTCAGGGTGATAAGATGGGGAAGGTATTCTAGAGAGAGGTAAAGATGGGCATTGGCAAAGACATAAAGGAAGGAATGAGCCTATTTGTTCAGGAAATGGTGAGCTTTTTAGCAGAGTTGCAAGACTAGGTTGCTTCTTGCAATAGTGGTCTGAGCTTATATGCAATCTAAGAAGCTTTGACCATATATCTTAAGAAACAGAGTGCCCATGGAGGTTATTTGTAGCAGAAGAGCATCCCTATAAAACCAATATTGGGCAAGTCAATTAATTCATACCTTAGGCTCTCAGATTCTCAAGGTGCAATAAGGGATTTGGGGGACAAATTATATGTCAGATTTCTTTCCAGACCTTGAGTTATATAATTCCATAAATTATGACTCAATTAAGATTATTTTCCAACTTCATGAAAACATATCAAGATTTCATTTTTAAGATTTCCATTTTCAAAAATCTCAGACATGAAGCAAAATTTTCCTTTTTTCTCACATAAAGAACCCATAACAATTATTCAAAAACTACTGACATGTCCTGATATATGATTACAAATCCAAATGACAAAAAGCAGACTATAGAATAGTTATGTTTTGAATTGTACTAAGTCGTTGTTAAACAAAATACGTCAGAGAAAAAAATCCATTTAGCATAAATTTCCTCAGATTACAGAACTATGTGTTTTTATTTTACACACCATAAAAATCTTTTTTTTCTTCTAAATGGTGAGTGTATATATATCATGAGATATGTGAATATAAGAGAAAAAACTGAATTAGTAAATGAATTCAAGATTGACTCAATTATATTGAGGTAACAATCCTGAAATTTAGTTAGTTTGCAATATCAAGTATTTATTTTTAGCTCCCCCAAAAGATTACTTCAAGTCCAAGTAACTCTTAAGAACAGTCATACTCATGTAGCTTTAAACTTTTGAAGCCTCTTATCAACACATATTCTTTCACTATCACCTTAGCAGGGTGAAGTGTGAACAGGAGAATGGAATATCGGCAATTAAATGCTTCTTCCCAGAAGTGACATATGTCATTTCTGCCAACCATCATATCTACACACATTTTATTGTGCAAAGGAAGTCATATGGCCGCTCCTAACTTCAAGGAGATGAGTGCATGCTATGTTCCTAGTGTCCCCAAAGACAGAGATAATCAGATTGTTGTGAGAGAACAGCTACCATCTACCATAAAGCAAGAAATGACCATTTGTTTACCATCTACCATAGGCCAGAACTGTGTTAGGACCTTCCTTGTTTGTTAATTGAGTGGATGCTCACAAAAATCTTACTGGTATTATGTAGTATCATCATTTTTCAAAAGCCAACAATCAAGCAAGCAAGAAAACATAAAACTATACCCCAAACCTGCCCCCAAAAGGTAGAGGGAACTTAACTCATGAAGTTTTGTTCCAGACCTGTGTTCTTTGTAAGCAATCATATTGCTGTTGAATGTCTCCACAAGTTTATAAATAATCAATTAATAAATATTATCCTTGTGTTTATCACTTAAAAAGTCAAATAGAAGTTGTGTCTTGAGGTTGTAATTGTCTTCTCTTTTCTTGAAAACAAGATTTAGAAAAACATTATATCAAAGCAGTTGGATATCACAATTATCTGATTCACACGGTATTGAGGAAATGTCCATATTCCATTCCAACTTTTTGAGTGTTCTGAATATGTTCTTTCAGAAATTATAAATATCTAACTCACTGGCTAAAAATTTATCATTTTTGTGTTTCATCCATCAATGGCCATAGGAATTAAAAATGGAGCCCAGTTCAGCATAAAATGTGAATCTAGTTACATGAGCCTTTTTCAAAGCTCAGTGATAAGTAAAGAGCATTCATACCCATTGAATATCTTATCTCAGTGTTTCAATGCAGGTAGGATGATGGTCTTGCAAGAGAGATTATTCAACATGGTCTATAGATTTTATTTTTAAGTTGAAAAAGTAATCTGCAATATGGCTAGGATAATGGTTTCTATATACTCTTGAAGGCAGTCAGTAGTTCTATAAAAAGGCCATGGAGAGCATTGTGCTTTCTTCCCAAAATGACTATTATAATTTTTTAAAAACCTGAATTGATAATGGATTTAGTTTGCATATATTAACATTCACCCAAATTGTCTATTTTGGATATTAAATAAATAATATAGGATCTGTGCATATGAAACAAGCTCTTTCTGTGTTGCTGAAATTCTCAAATAAGTTTCACTGATTGTACCTCCCTTTCTCTGCATCAGAATACATCCAGGAGATGTGAGGAAGGAAATATCATGCAAAGCTCTTCTCGTACAACATTTCTTCATTTTAAAACTTTGGAAAGCAACTTATCTGAATAAAAAAACTTCATAAAATTAAGGTTTTCTAATTGACTTTCTTAAACACTGGCTTTCTAGATATGTTCTCAATAAATGTTATAAAATGAAAGAATTCATTCTTGTTAAGCATAGTTATTAATATCCAAAGCCATGAAAGAAATAAAAACAGATAAAGAATGAATTAAGATAATGAATATATTAAAGGGAGTTTAACGTATTCTGCAACTGATCAGGTTTAAATGACGTCGGCACTTCACAACTAACATGGGTTCAAGCCCAATCAACGCACAGAATGTCTCCTGAAATCAAAGGATTGAGCTTCCTATCACACAGTACTAAAGGCTGAATTAATGAAATAAAAACAAAACAAAATAAAAACATTGAGTCAAGACATTTTCATAAAAAGCATTATTCAAAAGACATAGGTATATATTAGAAGTTCATTAACTGTTCTCTTTACATTGTTGGACTGTCTGTGTTGCTATCACTTATTGTGCGTTGAATAGTTAACAGGAATGTTTTCTAACCTTCCCAACAACTCTGGAAGTTTGCTATTACTAGCCTCACTTACGGATTTATTTAACTGGGGCTCAGAAATGCAAATTAGCATGTATGAGGTTGTGGGTGGAGCAGAGATCCAAGCCTACTTTTGAGTGATTATAATGTCAGGTGTTTTCTGAAGCATCACAGTCTGTTACAGGTAATTGCACCCTAATTACCCAAGTGGCGGGCCAGTCACTTCAGGTATATTTCAGAGCCCCCTCTTCTTAGTTCTTTCTACAAATTGATTGCACCTATCCTCTTTTATCTATTGCCATTGATTCTGACCTAATTTAAAATGCCATTATATTTTGTTTTAACTTCTTTAATTTATTCAATTATCAACATATATTAAATGTTGAATAATTTACGCTAAAAGATAGTAGTTTCAAACCTGCACCAAAACTCTTTGACACTCCTCCCATTAAGAAGTGAGGTCGATGTCCCCTGACCTTGAATTTAGGCTCTGTGACCACTTGACCAATAGCATGTGATAGAAACGATGCTCTGCCTGTCAGGGCCCGGGCTTAAGAAACTAGGACCTTCTACTTCCTGTCTGATGTGAGAAAGCCCAGGTCACATGGAGAGACCATGACGGTCCTAGCTGAGGTCTCAAGTCAATATCCAGTATCAGCCAACTGGCGTGATTGAGAAGGCCTTTGAAATGAGTCCGGCACAGGCTCTGGTCAAGAACTATCTACCTGAGCACAGTCAACCTCCAGGACTGTGAGAGGAAATAATTAAATAACTGTTGCAGTTTTAAGTCGCTAAGATTTAGGGTGACCTGTTATATAGCAATAAATAACTGGAATTGATGACTAAAAACCAAAGCCTTCCCAAGTCTAGTGGAAAGTGAAGAAATAAAAGAAAATAAATGAAATGGGAAATTTTTCATCATCAAAATAACTTCAGGAGAAAGCCCAATGTTGGCCCGGGAGAAATGCATGGATGACCTGATGGGTCGACCATTAAGGCAGGCATACCTTGACCACACTGTTCAGGGTTAAGGCTAGGCCCGCCAGCTCACCTGCCCTACCACCTCCACGTCTACCCCGTAACCTGCCCCCACCACCAGTGCCTCCTCCCACAGCCTCCTTCCCCCCACCCACCATCCCGCCCCCCACTCCTGGGTACCCTCCACCTCCACCCACCTACAACCCCAACTCCCCCCCCACCCCCATGCCTGTCCCCCCAGCCACACCGTCCCACCTCACCCTTCTCTAGGCCTGGGCCTGCCCCTAGCTAGTTTCTCACCTCCACCAGTGCCCCCACCTATCCCCCCACCTGGCTGGCCTCCAGTTGGGGGCCTGGGGCTCGCAGCCTAGATGAGATAGCCTGACGCCTTCCCACCCCACTTTGTTTTTTTTCACAAGTTTTTCTAATCAACTTGAAGAGCAGTTGAAGTGAGAAAGCAAAGGGGTACCTTTCATAATGCTAGACAGTTGCCGCATGAGACGACGTGGACCAGCCCGCGAGGCGAGACCCGGTGGCCCTCCACACCTGAGAGCGGGGACAGCCTCGGCAGCGCCCGGGGCCACCGGCTGTGCTGGTGACGGCTGAGGGTGGGAGCCCTGCACTGGGAGACTCTACTAGTGAACATGCCAACCAGCCATTTGGGCTCAATAAATAGCTTCGGTAAGGAGTGAATTTCCTTGCAGAAAATTTGCAGTTTTACTAATCCTAGGAAATTTTAGCTGGAAGGAGCTCTTCTTAGGTGCCACCCACCACAACTAATGCTTTGGTAGTACCAGGCTCACCCTCTTTTCCTGGTTCTGCTTGTCCTTTTGGTTTTCAAAGAAATTCCTACCCAGAAGAGACTTCCAAGTGGCTGTTGTCCCCAGGTGCTTCAGTTCTCAGGCTAAGGCTCTGACGGGCAGGAGAAGGCGGCCGGGATGCCTAGGCCTGGACCCAGGTCCCACTGCAGGAGAGGCCGGTGCGCGAATGTCTTCAGGCTGAGCTGTGTCTGCCAGTGGGGGATATGGCTCATTCTCTCAGGAATTTTCTAAATATCCCGATATTGATTTCAAATAAGTTTGAGGAAATATTTGTCCAAAATAAGACTGTCTCCTATGATATTGCTGTTTCCAGAAAAATAGGAGTTTTGTGCCAATAAAAACATAAAAAACAGTATTACATATTAAAATGTAACTTTATAAAACTCTGAATCAGAAATTCAACATGTTCATTTGGTCTAATTTCTCTATCCCATTCAAGTTGCTTTGCTGATTAAAAAAAAATCACAGCATATATCAGATTAGCAACACATTTTCCTGGCGCGTTCAACAACAGAAGACTTACTTTTCTAGTGAGCTCCAGGTTTTTTAAAAAAATGATTGGTTATTATTACAGATTAAGTAATAAATGCTTATTTACATTTTAAATTAAATGTAAAACTTGAAATCATAAATTGATAATTGTTGGCTTTTCACATTTTACCTAAAAGCATCTAGATACGTGCTGTAGTCACATATTCATAAGGGAGTCACATAATCTGAAGAGATGAAACTATCTAAAAAATTCAGAGTTTATGTAATTATATTGAATCAGACAGGTCCTGTGACTTTGTTCCTGGCTGGGGAAGAGGTCTTCTGTAATGCTGAAAGGAAACATTATTACCGTCCCACTTGCTCGTGCTTGGAATTGGTTTAGTGATTACTTCGGCATTGACATCAGTGGAACACATTTGACATCTGGCCTAGAAAATCAGACAGCAGGCCACAGAGACTTTGATTAAAAATCTTCATGTAATTTTCTCCAATCAGTAGCTTGGCCTGTTCTTTCATCAGAGTGAAGGTAGCTCTCATCACCTGCAAATTTCTACTAAAGCTTTAAACAAACAAGCATGAAAGTTTTACATGAGCGTCCCCTCCCGAAGGAATACTTACGGAGGAACTTGATGAGTAGTGTGCTGGTGATCGGATTTCTTCAGTGAGAAACAAGCCTGGAAACTTTTGCAGATTCCCTTACTCCACTCGTGTGTGTCCACAGAGATGCGTGTGTGCACGTATAGGTGTGTGGGCATGTATATGTGTGTGTTGAGCCTTCATCTCATAAAGCATTTGTGGGAAAACTCTATGCCAGATGCTCTTGCTTGCTGGGGGTGGGTGGGTGGTGGGGGGGACAGCTTCTTTCACACATCACCTGTGCACCAGGAACTATTCTGAAGTCAGAAGTCACGGGGGCCACTAGGATTCTGTCTGGTTAACCTCCTTGGAGCAGAGCATTCACATTACTGAGACCAGTGAACCCTTAGCGCCACCACAGAGGAGATCCTGAAGTGAACGGCATGGGAACATGTCCACGAATTCAAGTCTCCATCAGAGGCGGTGGCTCTTGGCATCAGACAACAGCGGCGTCGAGGAAGTCGAGGAAGAGCTGCAATAACGAGCCACTCCGCCGCCTTGTCTCCTTGAAGACAATTTATATGATGAACCTTGATAATTAACTTATGTCCAACAAACTAAATCCAATATATCTGTTTGCAGGTCAGAGGCAGCGGCTGTAGGCTCCGGGAACGTGCTACCCCATCTGCCAGTTCCTTGACAAGGAGACAGTCCCCGCTAATACAGTGTCACAGTAAATTTGCTTATCTCTTAAGAACAACGAGGTATTCTGTAAAATGTGTAGGTGCTATCAGAGCATCCATAATCAACCCGAATAAAATTAGAAAGTTGAAATGAAAAGAAACACAGTCTTCAATTGCATGTCTTGAAATTACCTTCAATAATGGATAATACATTTTATATATGGTATTACCTATATACCTATGTATTTATAATGCTTCAGCCCAGGAGCTCAGAATCGGCTTCCCCGGGTTCAGTTTTCAAGGCAGGAAGACAGTGAAGGAAACACCAACTTTGCCCAATTCTACAACTTTATCTTTCATGGTTTACAAATTGTCCTTGCACTGTTACACCCTGGAGAATATGAAATCTACTCAATGATTAGAGACACCGTCAAAAAAAAGCATTTCCTTCTTGATACTACCTGAAACAGCAAAGTGAAAAAACATAGAAGGTGAAAAAAGGAAACACTTGGATCATTTTTCAAAATGTCAATGTTTTATTTAAACCTGCCTGGGGCTGATCTTTGCACTCAATCCATGTATAAGGCATGGTATTGGAATTACAACTCTTGGATGGAGAGAAATAAGAACAAGGCCGATTTTCATCACAAGTTCTGACTATTTCTTGATACGTGCTTACAACAGTCATTTATTGGTCCATTGGCCTACGTCCTCATGAAATCAGATTGCATTTTTGGAAATCAGGCAGAGAAATAAAATCTGCTCTCAGAGATGAATATCTATTAGGAAACACTTTCATTACGTGACAGCTACAAGAGGTATTCTGGTGAAAAAAAGTGATTTGTTCCATGAAAAAATGCTTCTAGAGGAAACTGATATTTAGTTACTCCTATCAACCATGCTTATAAAAAAGAGAGATTCTAGGTTTTTATCTTTTAAAGATGTTACATGATTAATCTTTCTAGATGTATTTATTTGTAAAATGACATACCATGAGAAGCTTAAAACTGCTTTTCACAACTGCTGCCTTTTAAGTATAAAGTGTATTGCTGATAAATCATTTAACCCTCCTTTTGTCAAGTTAACTCACTAATGTCTTAACTAAGAATCGTTTTATGTAATGCTCTTAAAATATTTCTTTTCCAATTAAGGTTACAGTTATTTTGTGAGAATAATCAGGTGAACAATGGTTGGTCTTGATGGCATGTTGGAGCATGGCCGATATTATTTTCTCAAAAGCAAGTTGGAAATTGAACAAATGTCTTAATTCTAAAATAAAATCCACCATCAATGGGATGTTTGTAAGTAACCAACCAAAATATACCTGTTTCAGCTGTTGGGGTCCAAAGTATGATATGGTTGGATCTTACTCTGCTTAAGGAATCAGTGAAGGCCTTACAGAGAGGCTGAGATTTGAGTTCACTGTAAAGAGCAGATGGGCCAAAATGGGCAGAACAATTGGAATGAAAGCATTCTTTGAAACTGTGAAAACAGTATTTCAGAGAAGCAGCAATGAGACGTAGTGAAAGAAATTGTGCATGAATTAGGATAATTAAGCTTCTGTTAAAAAGGAACCTCAAAATATAGTGAGTTTAACAAGAGTGAGAGTTGATTTCTCTCTCATTAACAACCTGAGCATAAGCTATTGAGGCTGATATGGTCATCTCTCATGCAGAACCAGGCCCCTTCTATTTGGTTGCTCAGCCATCCCCAGGACATAGCTTTCATCTCATGTTTTGAGAGCTGCTTCAGTTCCTGCCATTACATCAGCATTCCAGTCAGTGGAAAGGAGAAAGCTACACTTGTGTAAATGAGTGACAGAAAAATTAGAAATTGATTTCAAATGTTCATTTAGTGATTAGTATAGTCCTAAGGAGCCCTTATCTACACTTTGGTGACTGTTTTTCACATTACTCTGTAAATTGTGTGTGATACAAATAAATAATGAAAAAAAAAAGACTTGCTGGAAGAAGAAATAAGTAACTTTTTTTTCTTTTTTCCTTTTTTTTTTTTGGAGCCTGGACAGGTTGCAGAGAGGTGCCCTATTCTAATTTTTTTAATGATAGTTTCATTGACATACAATTCATATACCATATAAGTCACCCACTTAAAGTATCCAGTTCAATGGTTTTTAGCATATTCACAGAGTTGTACAAACAGCACCATAATCAATTTTCTAACATTTTCATCACTTCAGAAGGAAACCCTGTACCCACTAGCAGTCACTCACTATTAGAAATTCTTGGCATCACACGGGTGGGATGGTATCTGTCTGGTGCCTCCTACTGGCACATAGTAAATACTCACTATATGGTTGCTAAGTGACTGAGTGAATCAAAAAGTTATTGCTTGACAATTTCACAGAATAGTTTTCACACAAGAAATAATTATGCTAAGGAAAATTACTTGGATTCAATACATCATGGTTTCACTTTTGTCTTTGGCTTTAATTATTTGTATCACCTGAGACAGTATTTACATTTATACCTCAGTGGCTTCACCTGTAAAATGGTAATGGAAATGCTGTTTTCACTAAAATAGGTTTGGTAATGAAAACCAATGAGTTCGTTAGAAGCCTTTTGATAACAGTTTGTATTTTTATAAGGCATGTGAGCTATTCCCAAGGTTTATATTAGAAAATCAATCCCTAAGATTTCTTCTAACTCCATGAGTTTATTTTAAAAAGTAGATGTAAAATCTTGATTATTTATGCTCATAAAGGGTTCTGATATTGAGAAAAACATTTGCAGATATAAATATAAAAATCAATACTACTACAATAGTGTGTATACATGTGAGTACATACAGTATGTTATTTTTGCATTTCTAATTTGCAACTAATATACCTTACTAGGTGAATCTGAAGATGAATTTACATTTAATAACCGCCTTATGTCATGGCTGGGGATTCCTAGAACAAGGCAGGGGAGGGGAATCGACCAAGCACCTGACTCTGAGTGTGGAAGAGAAAATTCTTGGATGGGATTCCAGCGGCTAAGATAAAGTGCAACTAATTTCTTAGCCACATACCGTCAAAGGAATAATCTGTGTTTAAACTAAATTACATCTACCTCTTGGGAAGCCTGCATCTATTTTTATGCATTCTTCTACAGCTTGTCTACGCTTCCTCTCTCTCCTTCAGATGTTAATACAGTGAAACACAGGAACACAGAAACGGCCCACATTGCATTCTTTCCCCTACACAGATCAGAGCATGATGGTGACATTTCTTGAATAGCTATTTTTTTGTAGCCACTGGCCTAAGCACTTGGCGAGCATCATTTTATTTAATCTCACTACAACCCCATGAAGTGGGGATTACCGTCATTTTACAGCTGAGCAAACTGAGGTTTCCAGAGGTTAATAACTTTTTCAAGGTCGCACAGCTGTTAAGGGGCAGAGCCAGGTCTAAAATGCAGGTAAATCCATTTCACCCTTGGAGTTCTACATAATACACCAGTGGTTCTCCAGTGTGGTCCTGAGGCCAGCAGCGTCAGGGGACCACCAGCAGCAGCTTTCCCTGGGAACCTGGTGCACATACAAATCTGAGCTCCGTGATGGGCCAACTAGATCCGAAACTCGGGCAGGAGTGTGCGGGGACCCGGGATTCTGTCTTTTGACAACATTCCTGGGGATTTTGTCGCTCAAGTTTGAGAAACACCGAACTACATTCTGCGTTCTCCATAACAGCAAAATGTTTGGGGTTCAGAACCTGCACATGCAAAAGGCTCCGTAAGGATTTCACGGGTGAATGTCTTGGCCGCAGCAGCTGGATAAACACCATCAACAGCACAGGTCCTTGTAAGGATGGGATCCAACGGACCGGGAGGGCCTTTTCCACCTCGATTTATTGACTTATTCCTTGAGACTCAGGCTGCTTCTCCATGGGGAAACATTTCTCACGCGTAACTTAAGGGAACCCAAATATGCACCAGTCGCTGATGGGCACAGCCTCGCCCAGGAAGGGTGCCACAGGAGGGAAACCAGTAAAAGCCAGAGGCGAGTGTGCAGGAGAAGCAGGGCCACCGGTGGCCTGGTCACTCAGCTGTCCCCGGCTGTGATCAGTCCCCTCGGCGAGGGGCGAGGGGAGCAGCAGGGAGAGGGCAAGCCTCAGAGAGGGTGGCGAGGCGAGGCGAGGCGGGCGACGACCCCGGCCTCCCCGTTAGACGCGCGCGCCCCGCGCCCCGGTCCCGGTCCCCGCGCCCCAGTCCCCGCGCCCTGCGCTGTCAGCAGCCGACGGGAGCCCAGGGACTTCAGGCCACCGAGGTGGGTTCACGGTTCAGGAGCTAAGAGCGGGAGGGGAGACTGGGCCCGGCGTCAGGGAGCCACTGCTTCTGGATCCCTCCGAACCGGCTGTTGGGACAGCGCCTGGTGACCGGGGAGGGCTGGGGACCCGGGAGCGCGCGTTCCACGGGGAACAGCTGCTGCCCAGCGGGGCGTGCAGGCGCGAGAGGGCGCTGCGGGGCCGTGGCCGTGGCTGGGGCCGTGGCCGTGGCGTGGCCGTGGCCCGGGGACACGGCAGCTGGCTGGAGAGCCCCCCGCGTGTCTGAGGTGTCCAGCCCCCAGCAGGGCTGCGCTGTCCTCTCCGGGCGTCAGACCCCCCCCCCCCAGGTTACTGTCGGGCACGAACCACGCGGTGCCAGCTGAACCATGTGCGAGTCGGGCGGCGCTGGGAGAGGCGAAGATAATTTATGGAAGGTACTAAAACGGGATTGCAGGGAAATTTATGATAGGTAGTCGCACAATCATAAAAAAACCAAAGATTAATTAACATAAAAATTCTAGCTGTCATATTTCTCTAAGTAGAAATAATTGTAATTTTATTTCACTGATTGAACCTCCTACTTGGGTCCTTGGTAAAGTCAATATGAAAATGAAAGGCTCTGAAAGGCACCTTTCGGCCAGAAGGAAAACAAGACGTGATCTTACCAGCTTCAGAATTAAAACCAGAGGATTATTTGCTATCGACATGCACGCGTGCACACACACACACACACAGAGGTATCTTTAACAGTATTCATATTGCTTCCAAAGACTGGGAAGTTTGAAAGAAAAATGAACCAGACTTTTTAAAAATCTGTCTAAAATATTCAGGGAAATTGTGAAATGATGAACGTATCGAGCTTTATCTTTAAAAACTCAAAACTTTTTGTTCATTTCAGTAATTCTTAAACTAGCAAAGCATTAGAAGTACAAATAGTTCTTTTATAGACACTTTAACCAAGAAATTAAATTGTTGAACCAAAATCAATCGTGTGGCATCTTTTTCACTCACAATGTGGAGGAATCACACTAGAAGCAAAAGTTCGTATAATTAAAAATATAATGTTCTTAGCTTTTCAAGCATCAGGCAGCAATGTCTAGACTCCAGAGGGGACGGCACCCGCTGTCTACTTCGTCTTTGTATGTCCGGGACACAAAGCCTGCTGCACCGCAGTTGCTCAGCAAATGTCTGTTGGACCAAATGAAGTAGTTTTCTAATGACACATTGGCAGGGCCCATTACATGTGAGAGTGTAATGTTTCTGAATGAAGAGAGAAGCTCACCCTCTGAGTATTATAGGCGTCCATCTGAGGCTTATAAACACTATCTCAGGCACCTGGTTTTCCTCCTTTCATCTCCTGTAATGATGCTGAATCACACTGCCTTCCCAGACTTTTGGTTAGCAGAGGATGTGAATGCATTTTTCTGTGTTTAGGATGACTTGTGATGCATTTGTGTGGTCTATGCACACTGTGAGCAGTTGGCTGGCATTGCAGAAGTAGCCACCTGGAGTAACCCAGAATCTTGCAAATGCGAAGATAAGGCAGGTCTGTGCTGCTTTTGAATTAGATAATAGCATAGCAATCACGACTTCAGCAATCGTGTGTTTTGGATTAATGCTTACATTTTTGTATAAATTCCTAAAAGTGGGCCTTTATAAAATTTTTAACTTTAAAAAAATTTAGTCAAAATAAAGTATTTAAAGTGACATTTGCCCTTGTATGGTAACTGAAACAAATATTCTCTTTTCCCACCCCTTATCTCCCTTCCCCAAAAGCCTCAGAAATCAGGAGACTTGGAGTCCAGTCCTGGACCTCTTGGGCAAGTTCATTAATATCTCTGGACTTCTGTTATTTTCATCTTTAAAGAAACACTAACAAAAACCTATATCAAACAGTAATTATGAGGTTTAAACAGAATGGAATACTACATGTGAGAACGGTTAGGGACCTAAAATTTTACAGAAATGTGGTATAACAGTTTGATGATAAGGTATTAAATGCTGAATGTCCAGAACATCAGAGAATATAAGTTTGGGGTTCCATTAATTTTCTAGTTAATGGAAGATAAAGGGAAACTATCTCTTTTTCAATCTTTATTTTTAAAACATATTTCTGAAATAAATCAGTTTGCTCTCCTCTACTGATAAAAAGAAAATCAAGTCTTAAGATTAAATGGGATTTAACAACCTGTTGAGCAGCAATTCTAACTGTAGTATTGTTGTAGTTCATTCTATGGGAGTCGGGTCTGAAACTATCCTGATCTAGGATCCTTAGGAAATTTACTTTCATTTTGTATTAATTCCTGAAATCAGCTGATTTTCTACAACATTTCTTTTCTATAAAAGCAGAGTATAATGAAATAAATCAGTAGTAGTTAATGTTACCCTGTCTTCAGTTAACACAGGGTTTTATAGTGAAATCTGTTTTGTAGATATATCTGATTTATTATCAAAGTATTGGAAAATATCAGACACCTTTAAGTTCAAAACAATGGGAAGAGTGGACTTAAACGTCCACTTATCACTGCTGCTCAAGGACTTAGCAAATTCATGGCTAATTGGATTCAGTAATGTGAATAGCATTTCCTAAAGACGGGGAATGGAGTGCACAACACAAAACTAAAATGAATGGACTTGTGTCTTGAGCCCAGTCTTTGTAATATCCAGCTTTTACCACAGACAGTTTGTCCATTTGGGGGTAACAATTTAATTGTGGGATATATGTTAACTTAATGTAAACATATACATTTAAAATGTGTTCTTTATTTAAAAGGAGCTGAGTAATTTTTTTTTATTTTTTAAATATTCATGTGCTGTTGACAATAGCATCTATTTTTATTTATGCCCATAGATAAGAACAAGACAATATTTTTATTATTAACTTTCTAAGATGTTTATTTTAAGTGGATTTTTTCCTTTAAAAATTTTCTTATGGAGGTATAGAGATACATAGATAAACTTGTACAAATATAAATATTTGAAGCATATTGTTTAGTAATGTATATCTGTTTATTTTCTAAGACTATGAGTAATTTAATGTCAGAGACCATATTCTATTTGTTTTTGTGTGCTGGGAGATATTCAAAATAGTTAACCAACAATACGGCATGGGCACTGACCCATCCAAGCTGGGGATTGGCCTAAGTACTGGAGCAGGGGCCTGGAGTACTCCTGAAGGGTGCCTGGTATTAATCCTTAATTTGCTGGACAATGGGGAAGTCTGAATTCCAGGGGAATGCACAAGATAGCTGAAAAATGGCTGGGGCGAGTGGAGTAGCCAGGCAGGATTTTAACAAATAGCATGGACATAATTCCCACCATCAGCTTCAGTGCTCAGTACAGTGCCTGGTGCATAGTAATACTCAATAACTTTATGTTAAATAAAAAATAATAAATGCATTCCACACCCACCAATTAGAGATGAGCTAAGGTAGTCTGAGAGAATTCTTGGTGAGAACAGGAACACAGTCAGGTCTGACAATATTGCTGTAGATAATCCATAAAGGAAATAGCACAAGTACATACATGCACAGAGATACACAAACATCCGATTGAAAACGGGTTGTGCATAGAGAGAAAAAGGGCGATTATGCACCAAGGATACCAATACCCTTTATTTGTACAGTGTGGGGTCTGGTTAAAAGCATCCAGCCAGAAAAATATCTATAAAGCTGGATGAGTTGTAGCCAGGATCGCTGAAAGTGTTTGGCTTTAAAACTGGGTATCATGTACCCAAATTTATTTTTTGCTCAGTCCCAGGAGAAAGAAGCCAAAAGCCCTAGTTAACACTCAGCCAAAATAAATCCCCAAATGGTGAAAATCCCTAATACCCTAAGTTGGAGGCAAAAGGTGAACACCGACAAACAGAAATAGTAAAGAACCGCCATAGGCAAATAAGCAACAGAAAAGAAATGTTTTTAAATAAGACTGGGGGAGGGGTGTAATGTGCTCAACTACCCTGCTTGGGCTAAAAAGGACTCCAGCTTCACCAAGGAGGAAAGGCTAAGAGCCAACTGCTGTGGTTGCATGCATCCATTTGGGCAATACTTATGAATTAAAGAATACCTTGTAAAGGAATTATCAGTGTCAATAACGATTATTCCTCATTCATGAACACAAGGTCTCCACTTTCAGGGTAGACTCAATGTCTTTTACATTCTCTAGGTGTCTTCTGAGGAGACAGCTTCGCAGACAACACCACACTCACTCTGAGCCTTAGAGACAGGCACAGTTTTACCAGTGTCACCTGCTTATCAAACCCTTGGCAGGAAGCCTGAGATGCATAAATCTAATCTTGTACATCTCCCTTCCACACTTTATGCTTTCAGCTCAACCAGCTCATGGCTCTTCCTGAGCAAGCTACACTCTTTAAATTTCTGCTGAGAATCTCCTTTCTGTGTAGAACCTCCTCTATTGTTCTATCCTTTGATCCGCAGATAATTCACGCTCTTGCTAGGGAAGCTTTCCTGCTCTCCCCAGGTGAAATGAGTCCCTACAGCCCTTTTTATGTATGTCTAGGGTATGGCACACACTGTACTCTGCTTCATGTTGTTCCTGCCTGATCTCCTTAAGCTGCAAAGGCCCTGAGGCCAGTCTCCTTCTTCATGTTTGGATCCGTCTGGCAGGGTGGTGATGCAGAGAAGATTCTTGACCAGTTTGGCCACTTTTACTATTCAGAGTGAAAAGAAAAACAGCATGAAGCTCAACGTTTCTAAAAGATTTCTACATGTGCAAAACAAGGATGTCAAACTTTTATGTATTTCTGCTCCGGCAGGGGGGTGCTGATAGTTCTTAAAGAATCTTATTGTAATAAATGGGGCTCAGGAAGCTGGATGGCTCCACCACTCACAGTCACACAAGGGACTCATTCTGCAGCCCTGTTGCCAATCTCAGACTATGACATTCAATAAATCACCTGCTGTCTATATAATTGTGTATTTTTTTAAGAATACCTCGGCTACCTCCCTTGAGTGATTTGTAAGTTATCATTAATGATCACTGTCCATGTTTTCAAAAGCACTTCTATGAGCGGCTTTGATCAAGAAATGAGTAAATTCACAGCTGCTCTCCACAGCTGACCCACTTTCAGTGGCCTATCCCGCTCTTTCATAGACTACACAAATGATGGTTTTATACATTAGATCATAACATAAAAACTGATGTTAAAGAAGAGGTTACTGTTACAGACATGAGTTATGCTCCCAAACTAGTAATTCTGAACCAGGTTTGTTATCCTGTTTCTTTTCTTTAAAATCTCATTTATGCTTTTTTTTTTCAAAATTAAATTAAGACAAAAACTTAGTGATGGACTTAAAATATTCAAATAGACCATATCTCAACTATGTCATTTTGTATATTGCATGTAATTTAATTTGACAAATTAACAGCAGTTTTGATGTTTGAAAGGCACTAGTCAATGAATGCTAATCTTTTAAATCATAGGTTTGTAAATAAGTGGAGTTAAGGTATCCAAATAAGCCTATCTGCTTGTGGCATTAAAAAAAAAACTTTATAAACAAGAAAAATAAAGCACAAGCAACAGTCAGTTGCAAGAAAATGACCACATACTAAAATAACAGCATAGATTGTGCATTTGTGCATGAATGTGCCATCAAGGCTAATATATACACAATATACTCTACCTAGCAATTCTGTCCATACAAAAACACGTTGCATTTTAAAATCTAGATATTCAGCAATGATGAAAGTCATCAAAAGCAGCCACGAGAATGATCCTCATGCACAGACTTCAAAACTCTGCCAAGAAATGTATTTCCCACATTGTCATCAACACTTTTTGGCTTCATCATCTGTTGATAAACATTTCCCATCGATTCTTCACAAGAACATACTATTGACATACTTCCAGATGATAACAGATCGCCTAAAATAACAGCTTTTAACCCTCTTCTTTGAGGTCTTCCTTCATAAAAAAAAATAGACTTTTAAAATTTATATAGAATCATATCATTGGCAATTTTATTTTAGCGACAAGCTTCAAATAAACAGAGCTCTGTGTTAAGCAAATTTAGTCTTCTCCAATGCTTTCAGACTAACCATCACATTTTTTCCTTTGCAACAAAAAGCCACTAAATAAATTAGCAGGTGTGCCTGGCAGCCCGTCCAGAAGCAGTATTTTATCAAGTAACATTTTTAAAAATTGACTAAACTGTTAAAGATTACATCAGTGTTCCCACCTCCACCTCACCACTAGTTATCAGCAAACTGCTAATCTATAAACTCATAGAGCCCTGGATCTCCAGAATCCATTTGTCAATCAATTTACCTACTTTGTATTAACCACAGGCTTTGTGGCCAATGTTTACCAGGAGGAGGAATATTTACTGAATTAAGCAAAGTTGTCACAGTGATAACAACCCTGTGTCATCAGTATTAATATTGACTCATCACACCTCCAAAACATTTTAATAAATTACTTTTCCCTTAAGGAAAACAGAACATAGTATACATTTAACAGAAAGTCAGGAAACTGCTGTTGTGTTTATTACAGGAAAGCACCGGTGGAGCTATTCTCTAGGAAACAGGGAGGAGGCCCGCATGCTTGAGTCTCTTCTCCAGATGGCTACTGCCACCTGCACTACTGTCCACCCCTGGGTGGCAAAACAGGACATCTAATGCCTGGGCAGGCTACCATTCTGCATTGTGCACTTGGGCTGTATTTACACATATACAGGTGGAGCGCACTGAAGCCCTTCGTGAGAAATCCCAAGACATGGCTTAAATAGGGCTATGGAAAATTGGGGGAAGGGGAATGAAAATTCATAAGGAAACAGTCACAGTGTGGGAGGCAGTCAGACGGCCATGAGCAGAGCAAGGTCGATGGGCCAGGTACGGAAGGTCAGCAGGGTGGAAAGCCGGAGGTGCCTAGCAACGGGCGATTGTAGGGTGGGACCTCCCCCGGAGGGCGGCCTTTCCTCCCCTAGCATATAGCTGGTCATGTGGTTTGGACCCCTGACCTTTCCTCCCTGGAGATAACCTCTAGGCCTCAGTTGTGTTTCAGCTCCAGGCCCAGAAAAGCAACAAAACCAGCCGACACCTGACCTCAGGACCAGCTGCGTTGGATAATGACCCCCAACCCTGGTGCCATTCAATCAACCGGTGGAGACCACAACCCTGAAAGCACACACCTGGAAAACTGCTGAATATTCTATTGAGGCCGCCCCCAAAAACTCCACCCTTAAAACCTTAGGATGGGGGACCCAGTACTCTCCCTCCCTCCCAGGAGCACACGGGTGCCTTTGCCTTTGCCTTCCCCCTCCCCCCAGGCGTTACCATCAGCTCCCTCACTCCCGAGCTCCAAGGGCCCTTCCTTTGCCTCTATAACGTGTTTCCTGAGCCTATTTCTTCTAGGAATTACTTCTTCCACCACTGTAATTTTACCAAATAAATGCTCTCTTGTTGTTTGGTCTTGGCTCTGAATTCTTTCCTGGCCAGAACCTCAGTACCGAGGTTGCTGAACCCAGGTCTGGTCTCACCCCACCCACCTAACCCCCGGTGCCATTTCCACTGCCTACAGCAATTGCAGAGACCACGCTCCCTCTAGCCAGGATCTACAGCAACTTCATTTCCATGTGGAATTGCTGGAACCCTTTACCTTACTGGTCAGCCATGGTGCCCCTAAAGGCCAGGCCCTTGTTCTTTATACTTTCTGGCCTGTCAAAAGCAGAAGCAGTCCACTTTTACCTGTTTTTTTAAGGCAGTGACAGCCTGGTGGTGGTTAAGAGTATGCATTTGGGTATTAGACCTGGGCACTGGTACTAATTCGACCACCTACTAGCTGGGTGACCTTGGGCAATTTACCTAATCTCTAGATTTAGTTTCCACATTTGTAAAACAGGAATAAAAAACAGCACCTACTTCATAGAATCACTATGAGATAAGATGAGATGTTGCATGCAAGTCACTGTTCTTGGAGCCCAGGAAATACTCCAACTGTTACTAGCAGCAAATAGGCACCAGACCGTTACCGGACCTCCGTTCAGCAACCTTGGTACTTGAGTTCGGCTGGGAAAGAATTCAGAGCCAAGGAACTCAAATTATAAGAGAAAGTTTATTTAGAGAGTCACAAAGGTAGAAAACCTGAGCCAGCTGGGCTGCGTGAACTCAGCAAACAAGTTATAGAGGCAAAAGAAGGGCCCTTGGAGCTTTGGAAAAAGGAAGGCAGAGAGAACTCACCCTAGGGAAAGAAGAGGACAGAGAAAGGAGCAGATACACTCAAGAGAAAATGGAGCACTTACCGAGTCCTTTGTCCTGAAGGCTCTTATCTGGAGGTCTCCGGGGAAGGTCTCAGGGCCCTGATCCACTGGAATATCCATCAGTTTTCCAGGTGCGGCTACTCAGGGTGTGGCCTCCTCTGATTGGTTGGCACCAGGTCCGGGGGCTCATTAGTCATCGCAGCTGGTCCTGATGCGAGCCTGGCCTTGCTGCTGCTCTGGACCTGGAGCTGAAACACAACTGAGGCCTAGGTGTTTTCTCTAGGACTTAATGCGTAAGGAGTGGTCGAGCTTGAGCTTGTATGGGGGTCCTATGAGGCTGTTCTCTGAGCCCCTGTTCCTCCTCCAAGGGGGTCTACCCACGGCCGGTGACAAGCCAGGGGAGGAGAGGTCAGGGGAGGGTATGAACTGCGTGACCAGCCATATGAAAGGTCAGGGGTCTAAACCACAGGACCATCCATATTCAGGAAGGAAAGGTCACCCTGGGGAGAGGCCCCACCTACAACTGCCAGGCACCTGGGTGGCCCTCCATACCTGGCCCATTGTTCCCACTCCGCTCAGGCCTGACTGCCTACATCACTATTATTATGCATCGTCACCAGGGTGATGCCCCAATTTAAGCTGCCATCTAATTCACAAAAGCAGCTGTGGCGAACGTTCATAATCTGTTTACTTTGATCTCATTTTTGTGGGCTTAGGAAACAAGTTAAAGGACAGGACACTGAAAGTCACAGAAAAGGGAAATATCAAAAAAACAAAGCAGGAGTTGCAGTTACAATGGTGAGCGAGACATTCAAATGCATTCAGGGAGTCCAGTCCTGCCGGGGGGAAGAGCGGTAAAAGTCAACTGCGGTACAGTATAGGGACAATGGCACTGTGCCCTTCCTTACCACAGACCCTCAGCCCGCGGGTCCACGTGTGGAGGGTTCTGGAAGGCTTCCTGAGGAAGCGACCCGATGACTGGGACTTGAAAGTGAGTAGGAGTTAGAGAAATACACGCTGTTGGGGGGAAAGACTGGGATAAAGGAGATAAAGGTGACGAGAGAGGGTGTATGGCAGGAAGCCGCCGTTACAGACAATGAGAATAATACTTGCAAAGGCCTGGAGAGAAAAGGCTGTTAGAGTGTCTGTGGTGGGGGGGAGAAGTAGCAGAATTACAAGCCTGAGCTTGTTGGTGGCCGGCTAAATGGCACTGTGACTAGGCACAGGTTCCGGAGTCACAGGGCTTGGAGGGGGTGTGGGGAAGGTCAGGTCAGTGCTTGGATCCCACCCTCGGAGACTCAGCTGGTTTTGGGCAGGGCCTGAGGCATGACTTCTGCCGAGCCAGCACCCGAATGGGCCACAGTCAGTAGCATCTGGCACCATGACAGGAGCCCTGCTCTGGGTTTGGTGGGCAAGGTACCTGCAGGCTGGTTTCTCCAGGGTGCCCCGGGCCCTGGAGCTCTCGGGAGTGAATAATTGCTAATGTAAATCGTGAGGTCCCTTGGTACACAAGTTATCACTGACTCCCGCCTTGAGTTAGACGCAGTTCGATGAGAGATTCAGCTTCCATCCAGACAAAATGACTTCGGCTATATTTTATATTCACTTTCCTTTTTCCTGGAAGTAAGAAAGAGCCCCTTGAGCTGTCTTCCACGCTATTCCTGCCATTCATTCTCAGCCTTCAATTCTCCATGCTCCTCGGTGCTCTCAACCTTATATCCACATGCTGCCGGCTCGTGACTGCCCTTCAGAGAGCTGAAAATAGAGACCCTGTCCTTCTGTGTAGAGTCATATTTGTTCACAGTGGGGACCTGGGGCTCGACGTGACGACAAATTCAAAGGCAATATTCAATCAAATTATTAATGAAGTTGGATCCCTTCTTCTGGAATTTTAATAAATTAAGTTTAACTAAATATTTCAGCTAATATCCCTAAGTAATTATTCAAGCAAGAGGAAACAAGTGTATCTTTTTTAGGATTTCTGTAAAAGGAAGCAAGCTGTGTAAGACACTTATATCTGATGTTTAAGTAAAATTCACTAAAAAGGAATTATTCCACTGAGATCATAGCTTTAGTCGTCAATAAATAAATAATAACACAAGTCCCCAGAACAGAATGAAAGCCCCAGCACCCACTGCTTAAAACCTGCCAGGAAACACATCCTACAAGGAAGAAAGGTAAAAATATCAGAGGGAAACTGGCACTATCTCCCTGGGATCTACAAGATGCCTAGAAGTGAATGTCATTTTCTCACCAATAATCTGCACTTTAATCTTACATGAAACAATTTTTTCACAAAAAAAGTCTCTGTTCCCTTGGATTTGAAAAAGAAAAAGAATTAGAAATAGGCCCAATTTCTTTTAGAAAAGTAGGTTTCTTCAGGTTTCGATTGGCCTTTCTCATGACCCCCTATACAAGAAGACAGATAATAAATATAATGATTTATACTGAAAAGAGAGCAGTGAGGGGAATGGCCCAAACAGTGCTGTCTTTTATTATGTTACCATAGTAAATAATAGCAGTCCCGCTCGCACTGCTATACTTAAGGTTGTAGCAGCGATGCCATTATAATTCCTGTTTTTCAGAAGTTTATAACTTGGTCTTGACAATATCCTCCAGCCTGAAACCAGCCGTTTTCTTTTCTTTTTTTCTTTTTTAGTCAAAGGCTGGTTTTCCTTGATTGTCATGCTTTTATAGAATTATCAAATTGGAAAATTAAGTAGTACTTTCAGTATTTTCTGTGGCTACACTTTGCATGTATATATTGAAAATCTATTCTGTAACACACACACTCACACACAGAGTACTTTGCCTACATGTTCAACACTTGTATTTAGTAAAATGGAGAACATTCAGTGCATTCAATGTTCCTTAGCTGGAATGACCACTATAATAAGTTACTACCAAATGCCTAAAAGGGCGTATGTTAAAAAGGTTTTATACACATTTGCTAATTCTGTTAATAATAGGATCTTTGTTTGATTAAGGTACATAGTTTCACTTGACGACAGAAACACAGTTCTACTAAAGGCTAGGCAATCCAATTCAAAAGAAGACATTAATAAAGAGGAAACCTAATATATCAGTGAGCCAGAGTAAATATGGGCAATTTTTACAGTACATCTGTTTTGATCTACTTATACAAGGAGAGAGGTGGTATTTAGACTCTGAGTATAGCCTGCCTTAATTTTTTACTTTCCAAATAATTCACTCAATGGGAGACAAAATTTTTTAGTAAAAAAATAAATGTTGCCCAGCTGGGCATGGCTCAGAGATTTAGCATCAACCTAGGATCCAGGAGATCGAGGTTTGATTCCTGGTCAGGGCACAAACAGGGTTTCGGGCTCAATTCCCATTGGGGGGCCTGCAGGAGGTAGCAGATCAATGACTCTCTCATCATTGATGTTTCTATCTCGCTCTCTCCCTCCCCTCCTCTCTCTGAAATCAATAAAGATATATTTAAAATATAAAATAAATATTACTTGTTCAGTAGCAGAAGGAGAATTAGGAAGCACATAGAAAATTAAAAACAGTGTGTAACCTGTGTCCCACAAAGTCTGAAACTTAAAATAATTTGGTACCGTTAACTCTGCTGACTTAGACAAACAAAAGGAATCTTTTGGTTAAAGGAAAATGTTTCCTGAACAAATTATTAGGAGGAAAAGTTCTAACACCATAGGTCTTGTTTGGACCTAAGAAAACAAAAGCCTAAGTCCACATAGTTTCCTACTGAAAAGAAAGGTTCTCTTTACTTTAGATTAGCAGCTGTCTCAAGGATTCTGCCTTATTCACGCTTTCTCCCCAGTGCCTAGAAAATACAATTTTGCCTTCTAGATGAATGGAAAATGGAACCTTGACTTTTATAGCAGGTTGTCCAAGACTTAATTTGCAAATATGAACAACTCTTCCTTAGTTTTTTACATCAAACAGGAAAAAAAAAAGGAACTTTCTCAATTTTGAGCAATACTTTGAAATATTTTAAGGTGAAAGAAATTGGTTAATTTTATCATTAATTCCAAACTCAAGAGGTCGCTAAAAATAGAGAAAAATAATTAGCGTGGAAAGAGTAAAAAAACAAAAAAAAAAACTATTATAATGGCAACAATCTTTCAGCTATTATCTAGAATATAAACTCACCACATCAGACCCTGGACTACAAGAACTATAAATATAGGTAATATTTGTATGAAACCTTACTAGAAGATGTGAATAAAGGAACCCAACATTTACCAGAGATTCTATTCAGAGAGTGATCCAGAAAAATGGAAAAGACAATGAAGAGAAAGTAAGCAGCATCTGCGACAGCCGGATTGGAACTGGGCAAATCCAATATTTGAAATCATTAATGTGAAAACTCATATTAAGAGAGTCTTTTATATAAAACTATAGGGTACTGAAACATGAGGGTGAACTGGTATCCAGTAATAAGCAGAAGTTATATGAAGATATATAAAATAACCTATATTGGACATCACGAAGTCTCATTCACTTAGCTTGGTCCTTCGCTGCTACCCAAATCCATTGTGATCACCAAGAGTGGAAGACTATCGGAGACATCGCCTGCCTTCATGATGCTAACACCAGGGCACGCCGGATAACTTAATGGGTACGAGGAGGAGACTCCGATGTCTCCCCAAATGTGGTTTTCAGCTTGGAAGTAAAGATCAGATTAAATAAAAAACAAAAACAACAAACAGGTATCCCCAGCTGGTGTGACTCAGTGGCTGAGCGTCCACCCATGAACCAGGAGGTCGTGATCCGATTCCCAGCCAGGGCACATGCCCGGGTTGCAGGCTGGATCCCCAGTAGGGGGCGTGCAGGAGGCGGCCTCAGACGATCGATGGTTTCTCGCTCATTAAAGTTTCCATCTCTCTATTCCTCCCCCTTTCTCTCTCTCTAAAAATCACTAAAAATATATTTAAAAATATATGTCTGCAGAATGGCCAACATTGGTTAGGAACATGTTTCTGTTATTACTTTGATTCTATCACACGGTACTGCAATTCTTGAGGCAATACTGAAGAGATGCACTGCATTTTAAAAGGATCGTGAAGACAGCCTAATTACCGTCAATTGTTTAAAGAAATGAATGGTTATTTATTATACAAACCCCAGGCACACGAATGTGTTTCCCTGTTCGATTTGTGTTGATTTAAGTGCCTATTATGGGTGAATGATATTGATCAAGTCCTTTCGCAAATGGCCTCAAAACGTGGAATTTCCTTTTTCTTTTCTACTAGCACAAATTTCAACATGAAATATTTTGCCAGGATGCCATGAACACCGATAGCATAACATAAACCATGGAAAAATTCCAGGATGTGTTGACATATTTTACAAATGTTATGGGATAGCAGATTGGAGGTGTACATCTGTGGGGGCTGGCCAGTCATCCCACGCCGTCTGTGTATCTGTATGCTTAAGTGAATTAGCTAATATAAAAACAGGGCATACACAAGTTTAATGTCATAGGATTTCATTTATAGGGTAGAGAATATTCCAGTCTGAGTAAAGACGTGGAGAACTATGCTCAATTGCTATTACTTGAGAACGAGGAATGTATAAAATGGAAACGCTGCAGCACCCGAAAAGAGATGCCTTCTGGGCAGTGCTTGGCCGCTCTCCAGTCCCTCCCTTCTATTACATTGTCCCGATTTACTGGCCGCATGTTTTTGCAACCTAGGACAGTGAGCGATGACCTCCATCAGGGGCCTGGAGAAGCACTCCCACACCTCAAGGTCATTTCATGACTACCAAACCCCTTTCTTCTCGAGGAAAAACAAAACCATAATATGGAAACTTCAACCTTGAATTTCCATTTTCTGCATTGCTCTTTATACAACACTTATCAAGAGAGGCCCCCCTGGTGGCTGATCTAAGAAAAGAGTCGCTTAGCAGTAGGAATCCTTGTCCCATCCTTTGCAGAGATATAAAATCCCTCAGCGAGAAAGCCCAGCTACAAGGCCTGGTGTCAACAGCTCCGCACTGAATTCTCTCCTTCCCCCTTGTATTTAATTCCTTCACGATGCCTCTTGCTGGTTAGAGTGTAAATGCTTTTGTCTGGTCTATTGGCTGATTTGAACTTTCCTTGTGTCTTCTCCTAATTCTTAAGTATTATTTTGCTCGAGTCATTATTTCTCTATGGGTTCATTATCTGCTAAACAGTTCTCTGTGTGTGCATGCGTGCGTGTGTGTGCGCTACAAATAAATAAAAAGAGGCAACCAACACTCCCTTAGGGGAAACTATATATATGCATATACAATAGGTATAATTGGTGTGAATTTCAATGGTGGGGTTTTTTAAGTTAGACAAGAAACAATAAAACTTTTTATTTTTAGCTAACAGTTTGCAGGCTAATTTAGTCCTTGAAATCTTTCCAAGCATGATAGCTTAAATTTGTCCCAGATGGACTTTCTCTTCTGTTCAAATTGCTCGACAGCAACAGAACAGCCATTTATAACCAAGTCTGCAGAAATGGGCTGGCGTTCCTAGTCTTCCAAACGCACGGGGCTGTTTGTAAGGAGAGCGCCCCCATAAATCAGCGTGAGTTAAAGAGGAACGCACACACGCCCCAATCAAAACATCAGGAAGAAACCGCTGCCCAATAGATAAGTGCACAAACAAGTGCAAAGCATCGCTTGAGTTTTTATAGAAGGCCCAGATTTTTGGAAGGCAACCAGTGCTGTTTCACAGGCTGTACTTTTTTCTAATCTGACTGACTCACAGTCTTGTGATAGTGAGATAAGCTAGGTAGGCAAATTTTTATAGAGTTGCAATTACTGAAATTGTCATTACGCTGCTCACTGTAAAATAAATATAGATAGAAGTGAAATTATGCACAGGCTAGAAGTAGAAAGTGTTTTGCTTCTGTTTGCTAAATTAATCTCTTCCTAAATGGCTGCAGGCCAGGTAGGTTAGCATTTGTGGTTTCAAAGGTTTTCAGCGCTTGCAATGAGCCATGAAATTACTGCATGCTGCTGAAAACGGCAGCTGATGAAAGGAAAAGAGTGAATCCCAACGGCAGAAAGACAGGAGGAAGCAAAATTACAGGCAGAAAGTCTGATTTTTGATGTTGCTCATTGTGAAATGTACACCCAAACTTTTAATAAAACATAAAACATTAATAAACCTGCTAACAATTCCTTACAATTTCTTTTGAAGTCTGAGTATAATTTCTGAATACTTATTAAAACAGGCAATTCAGAGGGGGCTGAGCAGTTTTCTATCTGCGGTATGTGCTGTACTGGTAGATACTCTCCTTGTGACTTTTGAAATAAGAATTTTATTGATGTTTTTAATTGAATCACACAAAAGGACTGATTTCCAGTTAATAGAAGTGCCCAGGACTTTTGATACTGCATCGGCATACAGTACTATCATCAGTGCTGGTCCCCTGTTTTAAATCATCTGAACCATCACAAGGTGATGCCTGTATTATTAGGTATCCTTCGTAAAACTCTCCAGGCCAGAGCGCTGCATCTCGGCAGCCTTAACCCCATTCTCAGGAAGAATGTGCACCAGTTGAATTCTGTAAAACCACAAACACCATGCCATAGACAGGCAAGTTATCATCCCCAGACCAAAATCCTCCCAGTCCCCAGGCTTTGCCTTTTGAGGACCAATTTCAGATGGAAGGTTGCACCAGTTCTTAAATGTATTTTATAAAGGTGTTTCCCGTCCTGTAACGAAAGCCAGTCTTTAAGATTTCCAGACATTTCATAGCCAGCAGAAATTCCTGAAAAATGAAATGATCATCATTTAGAAATCCAAATTTCTAGGTATTCCACAGACTCAGTCTCCCTGCAACTGGAGGTCAGCCATAGTAAAATAATCAGGCCGCCGCTAAGGAATGCAAAATAATTACACAATTTTTAGAGATTCCAAGCACTTACACGTGCATGATTTTATAGATTAATTACTAGGAAGACGGGATTGTAAAAGTCTTTGGATTAAATTCCGTTATAGAAGGCATAAATAATGATTACTATGCATGCCTGCTCAAATAGTTACCGTCACCAAGTTATTGGAGGGCTTTTTTCACTTCTAGCAAGGAAATGATCTGAACTGCAAATTGAGTTCAGCTGCAAGGAAGAGAAGCTTCCATCTTAGCTCCCAACCCTTTAACAAGGAGGGGAGCAGCCACGTCAGTAACCAAGTAGCCCAGGATGTCTTCATTTATTCATGAGATACTTATAAATGAAACCCTCACGAGGGCAATACCTGACTACAATCTGGTCATTTGTGCCTTCATTTTAAGTGGCCATAAAAACATCTTCTTCCTATATTCATGGTGCACTCCTCTCATTTTTTTTCTTTTTTAAAATAGTCACAGTGGCCCTGGCCGGGTGGCTCAGTTGGAGAGTTGTCCTATACACCCAAAAGTTTCCAATTTGACTCTGGTCAGGGCACATTCCTAGGCTGTGGGTTCCATCCCTGGCCAGGGCCCATGAGGGAGGCAACCAATCAATGTTTCTCTCTCACCTCAATGTCTCTCTCTCTCTTCCTCTCTCTCTGAAATCAATAAAAAAAATCCTCGAGTGAGGATTTAAATCACATAATCACAGTTATGTGATTTCATGCAGTAGTGGTTTACTGGGAAGTGCATTCCAATTGGAGTGGGAAAAGCAGAGATTTGCCACTTAATAGCCATGTGACCACGTGGCAAAGGGCACTCACTACCTTCTTGAGCCTGAATTTCTTCTGGAGGGGGTCATCTAAATCCTGATAGAAATGACTAATGGAATTAAATGAGTACACTTTCCACTTTGTAAACTAGAAACTTTTATACAGGAGTGAGAGATTATTTGAAAATGAATGTTTAAGGCATTGTTAGTTTTCAAATAAGATTGATGAGGAAGGTAGCCAAGAAGCCTGGAAAATTAATCAAGCTGAGGGTGTAGACTCGGTGCCATGGGTAACGGAGCTTCTGGGGAGGGAAGTCCCCACCTCGCCACGTACCTGAGCAGCTTCCTGACCTCGGGAGCGATGATTTGCCCTCCTTCCCTATTTTCATTCCCGCCTTACTGGACTTGGAGTTGAGCTACAATTTTCGAACAATTCAAAACAAGTTCCACAAATTCTACTTGCCCCATCGGTGTCAGCACTGAGGCTTCAGTGACGAAGGAAGGAAGGAAGGAAGGAAGGAAGGAAGGAAGGAAGGAAGGAAGGAAGGAAGGAAGGAAGGAAGGAAGGAAGGAAGGAAGGAAGGAAGGAAGGAAGGAAGGAAGGAAGGAAGGAGGAGGGAGGGAGGGAGGGAGGGAGGGAGGGAGGGAGGGAGGGAGGGAGGGAGGGGAGACCGTGCTTGCCCTGTGCTCAAGCCAGCCTGACAGCACATTTCCCAGAGTCACATCCACATACAGATCAGAAAAAACAATGACCTTAGAAAACCAGGGTATAAGTTTTACCATCTAGTTCAATTTAGTCACAGTCATACCTGCTGTCAAGTTTGGTCTAAAGTCAAATTGCAAATTCAGAAGGAATGGGACTAGAGGATGCTAATCCTACTGATGGTACTGAAGGTGCTTGAAATCACAGCTGTTTTCCATGAATGCTTCTGTTGTAATTGCAATTGTTTATAGTGATTTGACGGGATTATATTTTTAAGTTAAAAAAAATGCTGTTACGACAAACCTTCAATATCGAAATAGCATCAAAAGCAAACATGCCCCTCAACAACCTTAGAACTGGTATAGTGACTAGGAGGTTAAATGTTTGCAAACAAATAATCCACGAATGCTTTGTTAAAATGCTATTGTGAATGTGAAGGATAGTTGAATCTGTCTTGAAAATATTTTATCTAAATGTATTCTTTGTCCATGTATTCAACAAATTTTATTGAGTGTCTAGTACGTTCTAGATATTGTTGTAAACATTAATGAGCAAGACAGACACGTCCATGCTCTATTGGAGCTTAAATTCTAGTGATGGGGACTGTAAATCAATTTCATTTGGATTTTCTATGCACATTCATTAGAGAAGAGCCTAGAGAACTATGTTAAAAAGAACTGTGGTGGTTGTGTGGAAGTTCAGGAGGAAAGACTGCCAGGATCGCAGCGTGATGTCTGCTGTGAGAGCAGAGCAGAGAAGCACTGGCACAGGCCACAATTTGCTGCTCCTACTTTCTAGCAAGTCACCAAGGGGCTATAGGCATCAAATTCAGAAATTTCCTATGGAAATTATGGGTGCTAACTGCATACATATACCAACTTGTAGTTTGCCATGCTTGGATTTTTTTTTTTTTTTTTTGATAATACAAAGTTTAATAGGGATACAGAGAATTTAAATAATGAAATTTACATTCTTATACCAATGCAAATACTTCTCTATCAAATATCTTTGGAACATTTATAAAAATTAATCATTTTTAAGGTTCAAAGAGAATCTTAATAAATTCAAAAATAGAGACTATCTTACCAGCAATATTCACTGATGATGATAATACAATATTATAAGAAATTAATAGCACTGGGAATAACACCAATTTTCCCAAATTAATTTATAGATGACCATTTCAATGCGATTTTTACTGAGAAAAGCCCTTAGAAAACTCCCCTATATTTCACCTTGAATTAAAAACCAAAAGTAACAAACATAAATGTGAAAATGATAGAAAAAGAGGGTTACCTCCAACAATTGTGTGTTAGAAATAAAAACATAATTAAATCATTATGTAACTGGCATACAAATTAATAGATCAATGGAATAGACTAGATAACTTCAAACTAGGTCTTAATATATAGAAGAATTTAATATTTGATAAAGGGGTATAAATAATGGGAGAAAGAAATAATTCAATAAAGATGCTGAGGAAATTGACTATTTAGAAAAATAAAATCTGTGTGATACAAAACTAGATGTATTTTATGGTCTGCACATTCCCCAGCTAAGGGCAGCTACATTTGGCACAAACAACTGAATGGCTACAGTTATCCTCTACCATGTGATCCCTTTTCTCTGGACCATCATTTCTGAGTGAATCAGAATTTATGATTTATAAGAGACATATTCTTCTATAGTCTGGAATTTGGTTAAAAAATATGAGCTTGACTATCAGACCACCCTCTCAGGAATATAAAACTGAGAAACTGAAGAATTTGGGCAGTTAGCAGAGGGGCATAAAAGATCCCTAGAAAAGTATGATTGAATATTTATGTCGTGCAGTATTGTCAGGGTCAGGGTAATGTCTAAAAATCTCTTATGAATTAATAAATAAAAACTAAAACTCTATTAAGCACTAGAAAAACACTACAAATATTTCATAGAAGAAATACAAATGACAACCATCTGAAGGAAAAATGGTTCGACTTCTCTAATACCTATAGAAATGCAAGTAAAAACATAATGACTTACTAACTCTACTATTAGGTTGAAAAAGGTAAAAATCAATATCGTAGCTCTGAACACCGGCAGGGTCGTGCTGAGCTAGGTCTTGGCTTGTGTACTGCTGGTGGGAGTATAATCTGGTAAAAATGAATGAATAAATAAATTTTCTGAAAGAAATTTAAATATAATCGATCAAGAGCCTTAAACTAATAAATATTCTTGTATACTTTTTGATCCAGAAATGTCACTTCTAGGAACCTATACTAATAAAATAATCAATCATATCTGCCAGGATTTACATGGACTATCTCTGTATCACTTTTTGCAGTAGTGAAAAACAGAAATGAGAGAATGTTAAATAATTATACTTTATAGTAATAATACAATTGGGCGCTAACATTCAAGAGTGTACTGAGTGCCAGAAACTTGTACTATGTATTCTGACTTATCTCACGACAAACCCTAGGGTGGGTACAACTATTCCCTCTTTGTTCCAAATGAGTGACCTGAGACACAGAGAGGTCAGGGCAGCTGGTAAATTGCGGAGCAGAATGGGCATGGGCGGCCTGGCTCCACACTTGGCACTTCTCGCTGCCATACCCTCACAGAGCTTGCTGAGTGTTTCAGTGTGCCAGATGCAATGCCAACATCTTAGGCTGCATTATTTAATACGGAGCAAAAAACAATTCTGTTGATATTGCCGTTATGCGCATTAGAAAGCCAAAGCAAAGAGAGTTAGTAACTCACTCAGCAAAAATATAGAGCTAAAAGTGGCAGTTTCAAAGGAGGTTTAATGCATGTATAAATGGCCCTGTTATAACATGATCATTTGTTCGGCACAGTACTAAGTTGTAGGGCCTGGGGAAATTAACTTCATCCTCCTGGGGAGTAAAAGCGGTTCAAACTCTTTGGGGTTTGACACCCGCTCTCAAAATTATGAAGGCGCAGAACAGTTAGTCAGCAGTCCCACTCTCACCTTCAGTCCTACTGAAATGCCAGCCCGAGTACCACAAGATAGGTGTGCAATGACACTGTTTGTAAACAAGTTATGGGAAACAGCTCACATACCCATGAATAGGGGTTGTTCAATGAATTACAATATAGCAATGCAGTTTATGCCAAGCATGTGGAGATGAGTGAGGCTGCTTAACACCTACAGGCCTGGGGAGAAAGCCATAACCTGTTATGTGAAAAGATACGTTGCAACCTCCTAAGATCGCAAAGTGTCTGCCTCTAGTGTCTTTAGTCTTAACCACTACGCAATATTGCACCTTTAAAGGCATGATTTTTATCTTTTAGTTCTATTTTTTAATCTCTCAATTATAGCTGGCATTCAGTATATTAGTTTTGGGTGTACATCATAGTGGTTAGACGTCTATATAACGTATGAAATGATCCCACTGATAAGTCTAGCGTGCCCCTGACACCATGCACGGTTGTAAGAATATTATTGACTGTATTCCCTAAATTGCACTTTACACCCCCATGACTATTCTGTAACTGCAAAGCTGTACTTAATCCCTTCACCTTTTTCACACACACTCCAAACCCCCTAACACCTGACAAACATCCGTTTGTTCTCTGTATCTATGAGTTTGTAAAAGCATGATTTTTAAGATACATAAATTGCATCACATCACCACTTATTTAACTTTTGTCCTATTTTTTTCACATTCAGTTATTCTAAAATTTTAAGATAAACATCCTTATACATAAATCTTGAAGCACTGATTTGGAAATAAATAACCCTGATGTTCTCTTGCTTATTACGAAATAATTGTGTGACTGATTCGCACTTCCTAATATCCAGTTACCACAACAGAAGTAATATTTTGGTAAGCACGAATAAAATTTTGGTTCTAGTCCAAATTTCAAGTATTATAAACCTCTGATAATTCTTTTACTGCTGTGAAAATTCTAACTTAATGTATTGTGAGATACGCCTAGAGAATGTCAGCTCCAAAAGAGCAGGAATCTTTTCTATCTTACTCATTTTCTCCATTGTCTCCATTGTCAAGGATCATGTGTGCACCAGTTGACAATCAATAAACACTGAAGGAGGAGAGGAAGGAAGGAAGGAAATCTGTATGGGGAAAATAATTTGAAATAATGACTCAGAAAATAGAGCTTACATTGCAGAGGAAGTTTATTCAGTCGCTGTGATGAAAAGAAAATACAAATGTTATGTAGGAAAAGGGCATACGCAGAGTGTCTCAGGAAAATCCTTATTTGAAGGGTAAAAGTGCGTGGCAACAGGGTCAGTTTCACATTGAAGCTTTTTGACCAGCCTGCACCATGATGCCAACCACGCCACATCGTGTTTCCCTGCCCTGCCCACCATGTGGCAAAGACCCTTCTCATCATGGACCCTTCAGAATCACTTCATATGAAGTTTAGGTCAAGGGCAAGTAGCTTTTTGGTTCTGGCCTAACAACTGCAAGGGCCTGCTCTGCCATTATCATCTCTGGCCACTTCACTGTGGCTGAAGGCTGAAGGTTCATCTCCAAGGTCAACAGCAGCAACCACAGGAGAATCTCTCTGCTATCTCATCTCCATCACTGGCCATGCCCCCTCCCCTCCCCTCCCCTCCCCTCCCCTCCCCTCCCCTCCCCTCCCCTCCCCTCCCCTCCCCATACCACCATGCTGAGAGCACCATTTCTAATCTGGTGCTCTCCCACATCATGCTTCCTAATATCAGCTACATACATGCTCCATCAAGTAGCTCCATGTTCTCCCACAAGGCTCGTAGCCCCTGGACATGCTGAGCTGGTGCAAGTGCCATCTCAGAACTCCACGAAAGCAATTGCCTGGAATCTGCCACCTGTGAAGTACATTGGAGTAGCCACCAGATGGTCACCAGTTCACTGTTTGAAGCTATGGCTACAGTGAGCTAAATCATATATCATATATCCTCAGTTGACCTCTCCAAACTCATTCCAACCAGATTTCCTTAATTCACCATGGCAAAGCCTCCTGGTCCATGGCTTCACTCCTGAAAGTCTTTCTTTCCTTTAGAGTCCTCACACTGTGTGAGTATTCTATCTAGAATGCTCTATCTTCGGTTCTTTGCACCAAAGTCAAATCAGTTTAAGTCATAAAATACCTGTTATGGCATGAATCTGGCATTTCTTGGGGCATTATAATAGAATCCCACTCATGAATTAAAATCAAGAATAAAAATGAAACTTTATTTTGCTTCAAAATGTTTCTTTCGGGAAGCACAAAACTCACTTCTCTTATATTCAACTGCCCTACTGATCCCTTCAGCTCTCTTAAACATGTTTTGCAAAGCTCTTTACTAACTCCCACCTTCGAGTCCCAGCCTCTGCCAGAAAAAACACCCCCACCCAACTCTGCCAGCTATCTCTCTCTCATCAATCAGGCTCTGAGATAGGATCTAGTCCAGAAAGCCTCCCCTGCCCAATAAAGAATGAGAGGAGTTATGTAATCACTAGCCATGCTGCCCCAGCACTAATTTATACTTTTTCTTTGTATAATACACATATTCCATATGTACCTGATCCAGTGCCTTAAGGCTTGATTCCCGTAAAGTACAGAACAATTTCTCATACTTTTTATAAAAGTTACATAGACTGAGATACTAACTTCCATGGTCATCAGCACTCGAGCTGAGCAACCTAAACCATGATAATATAGGGAAAAATCAGGTTTCTAAAAAAAAAAAAAAAGACACAAAAAACAAAAAAACTTCAGATATTCTGATTAAAACACAGTGCATAAAAGCTAAGCAACCTTAATTCTTCCATTGTTGACCATCTGGAAATATGTCTTTTCTATTAGATGAACTCCTGACAGACAGAGTAGAGATCAAATACACTATAGGCTCTACCATGTATCGGCTCCTTCCTGACGGAAGCAAGTCACTGAACATTTCTCAGCCTCAGTTTCCTCCTTTGAATATAGGAGTGATTGTACATGCTTATGCGCCTGTTGTGAGGCCTTAAATGCAAAGCACTTGGTTGTCATTATAATAGCATTCTCAGAAATCCCCCAAGTTCTTAATCATCACTTAAAACTATAGTGACTTCATTTGCAGCAATATTCTAATAAATGTCCTTTTTATTATTTGAATTTAGACTGTGCTGTCCTTAAGTTAAAGGACTAATAGCTTGTTTATTTTGATGCGGTTTTTCAATTAAATTGATTGCATATTTAATGAGTTAGTACTTGAAAGTGTCCCTCATTATCGGCTGTCTCTGCCAATTATCCAAGACTGTACTGCAACGGTCCACATCCCTGCCTAGGAGATAACTATTCTTACCAACTATTGAATGATGACAATCTGTAAGACAACTAAATACAAAAAAACTGGACTTCAAGAATCCATGAAGAAATGAAGTGTGTGTGTTCATTCCCAAATCAGCCAAAAAATTTTGGCACATGCATAAATGATTGAATAAGTAAAGAAATAAATGAACAATTTTTTAAAATCTCTCTTAAATGTAGTGAGAAACAGCTTTTGCTTAGATCCATTATTAATTGGTAACAGTTTTTCTTTGTGATTTAGAATATCTACCAACTATCTAAATCCCAAAGTCATTCTTGAAACAAACTAATGACACTAAAGAGTCCTTTAAAAAGAGTGATTGTCACATAGACTCCTGGCTGACTGATACTGATCTTAACAAATTGTACTCACTGATCATTGCTTTAGGTTCAGTGGGAAGGAAGAAGTTGTGAAGCACTCTGAATTAACTCAAAATTAAAACTTTTCCTTGGCTTCCACTCAGGAATGCAGAGAATGAAAAACTGGCTCCTGTCTGAAGCCTTCCCTGGCACATACGCCCCCACCCACTCCCCCCATTCATCACAACGCTGGCTTACTCTTATCACTGCATGTATCATAAAGCATAAAAACCATTTGTTACATGTTCTGTGAGGAACTGGAGGCCAGGAACCAACAACAAATCCATTTCTTCTCCCTAGTGCCTGGAACATATTCAGGGTTGGTTTGTTTTGTGTGTGTGGGGGGGGGGGGAGGAATGGATATTGACTCCGTCCTCAATAAACATAGAACTATTGAAACGATCAAGCTCATGATCTTCTAATTCCACCTGTTTCTTAATGAAAGCTCATAAAGTTTACCCGTAGGGCGGATCAGAATAGTAATTAAGCATGATGTCAACTGTTGAGCCCTTAAATTATACCCACCTCCAATTTAAATAAGTAGATAGCTTAATAACACTTGAGAGACAGTCTAAAAGGTGAAGGCTGTTGGGACTCAATCTTCAAGGTCTTCCCAAGAACCACCACCTTTATGAAGCCCTCACAGACCAACCCAGCTATAGAGATTTTAGTTGTCTCTAAATGCTTAGCATGGAACCTTCACATAGTTTATGAAACGAGAAGGTTAGAATTAAACAACCAAATATAAAATAGGCACACATTGTTTATATCACCCTTAGGTGTTTAATTATATAGTCTCACGATAACTTTTTCATTGTTATTAATTCTTAAAACAGCTTTTAAAAAGTTTTGTTATAATTAATTTTTGATATTTTGAGCTCTCTATTGCTAACTATAGGATAACTTTTTGAGCATAAGGACCATATCTCCTCTTACTATGTTTCCCTACCTAATGTTAGCTCAAAGCCTTGCTTGTAGTAGGTGTTAAATGCACATTTATTGAAATAAAGACATATTTTGAAAGCTCTCTCTCTCCTTTTCTTTTCTTTTTTTTTTTTTTAGTAATTCACATTGGATGGAAGAAACAGCTATAATGAAGAATTTTACATTTTTTTCCAAATTCCATTTCTACAGACAATACAAAGTAAAGAGATATTTGACTCTAGCTCTTACGTTAGCAAGTCAAATTTAAATATTTGTCAAATCCTTTGAAGAGTCACATAAGTAGTATAGCTAGTTTTCTCAGTGAGAAGAAAATATTCAAGTTAGTAATAATGCAGTAATAGTTGATGTGTGCCTACTATGAATCAGTACTTTATTACTTCTTTAAAACTTCATAACAACCCTTTGAGATAAGTACTATCATTGTTGTCATCTTAACAGATGAAGAAACTGAGACCCAGGGAGGTTAGGGAGTGTCTCTGAGACAACAAGGCTAACGCCTGGTAGGGCTGTCACGGAAACACCAGTCGGCCCTCTCCGGCTCTCTTGTTCTTAACACTGCACCCAGCTGCCTCCAAAAAGGATCATTCTTCACAGATTATGCTGATCATGGTCACAGTTGCATTTAAAATTCCCAAATCAAATTTATAAAATCACTAATGTGCAAGGCTGAGTACCAGTGCTCACTGCTGTCTGGGTGGGGATGTTACAGAAGGTTTGCATGTGTAAAACCAGCATGTGATGCACATTCTGATTAGACAATGAAACACTAGTGCAAGCTTGTTCAATTTAAGTTTACGCATCCCTTAAAGTTCTTAAATTTTGGTTGAGAAACAACTATAAGCACCTTTAAGTTTTGAAAGAGCAGTAATATAAATGAAGTATCTGAATGTTTATACAAATCAAAATAGAAAACTACTTATGAACAGTCTCCATAGGGACAGTTTTACAAAATATGGAAAAACATTCAAGGTATTTAGAAAGACTATAAAGATGCTTTATAAAGATGGCACAAAAAATACTTTCTCATGAGTAGAGAGGGAGACCAACTTGGAATTTCAAATTAACTTTTTGTGCGATGCATTATTTAATAAATGTTAGCATTAATTTTTAAAGAGTTTAATTTGCATACGATTGCTGGGCCAAATGGTTGACGAGGACCACAATTAAAGAAAGATGCACCATTCATTTTACTAAGAAGAAAAAATCCAACAAAGTCAAATCTTCATCATTAAACGGAACAAAGGCAGCCTATAACTGCCAAAAACGTAGAACGCCCTGACAGATGCAATTCAACTCCTGTGATTATTTAAATCAAACTCCTTTATGTATGACCCTATGCAAAAGCTCAATATCCTCTCAAGGAATAAGTATTTTTTCTAATAGTATGGACTTCAGGGAGAAAAGTGAGACATTAGAAAAGAAAAGCAAATTAGGGAATTGGGCTGGGAATATAAATATAATTTGAAAGAGTATGTCGGCAGTTAATGTTACACCGTGGAATTAAAGCACTCGGCAGAGAGGAAGACACTCGCCAGCACATTAACTAGCCTTTAGTTCCAACATGACTCACGCTGTGTTTAGTCCAGAGAAGTTATATACAGAAAACAGACATAGGACCCACTGTCATGTACTTTATTATAGAAATAAAATTGAGTGTTTTCACACGCACCTGTCCCGCAATTTTCTGAAGGAAAACATACTGTTTACTGATTTACTACGTGCTAGGCAAAGATTTAAACTTAAATATCACTATATGGCAGGGTTTTGAATGGCACCTTCTTCTTTATAACTTTCCATTTAATATAAAGAGTATTTAGAAAATATAAATGACAACAAAGAGGTAGGTTCCATCTATTGTACTAGTAAGAGTTTTTAAAAATGTAGACTCAGTGTTGGTGGGAGAATGGGTAGATAACCCATTTCACATACAACTCGTGGAATTATAAATCGATGAAAGTTATCATAAATGCAAGTTTCACATGTATCTAAAACAAAATCATATTTGATACTGAAACATTAGCAATTGTAGGGGATTGATGAAATAAATAAATAAATAAATAATATACTAGCCACAATGGAATCCTATGCAGCCATTAAAAATGACGATGCATATTTTCCCTTAGCAACATGGTAGAATGCTCAAGGCACATGTGAGAAAGGTATATAAGAGTAAATTTTTGGAATTTATCATTAAATATGTATAAACACCAACACCTTGGATCCAGTAAAGGTAAACACCTAACAATTACTTGAGTTAATGTAGCGAGGGAAATTCAAACCCTCCTATGTCCTTGAAGCTACCAAAAAAGCCACAGAACCAACCGCTTGCCCTTTCCTTCTGCTATGTCGTTGAAGTCATTTGAAAAAAATCACATTCACTCTTTCCCACACACCCCACAGAACATGCGTCCTAATGTGTGATTAGATTCAGGAGCTGGCCTCATGTGACCAGGGTATTTTCCTGTTGCTCACTCTCCCAGGGATACTCTTCCATCTGATCATTAGCAGGAACATCTGGCTTAACTTTGGCCTCCTTGGCGAACCCACCTCGCCAAACTGATCACTTCTTACTCCATTTTCCCATAGTTTTCTGTTCATGCTTTACATTAAAAGCTAATTAATATTTCCACATAGCATCATCACACAACCTGGCATATAGTTCCACCAAAGTTTATTTTATAAATAGTGGAAGGTAGAAGCAAAGATAACTCCACAAATAAAAGCCATCGTTCAAACTCAGGAAGTAGTGGTTTCAGAAGGATGTAGTTGTTTTTCAATGTTATTTTATACACATCTACATACAAGTTTTCTTACACTCCCCTCCCCTCTGGCCTAGTTAGGAGCTCTCAGAAAGCTACCAGAGTGATTGTGAAAGACACATTAGCTTCCAAGGCTTCACATCCACACAATAAAAAATAGAAACCAAAACGAAAACACAACTGGCTTGTATTCGTAGGCCGTAGTTTTAGTCATTACTTGGCCAACGTTTCTAGTTTGATAGGAGTGAGGATTCCAAGATTGGGTCCAGAGAGGAAATGCATTTAGCTGAGGTCTGGAGAATCGCTTAATGAAGCAGATAGAGGAGAAATCAGAAAGATTTTCTTGCTGGTGTTTGTGTTTTCGCCTTTGGCAAACATTCTAGCAATAATAATAGTAATGCCGTGTCTCCGAAAGAGCTCATGCTTATGGCTCGTCTGTATTAGCATCTGTGGGCCACGGGCCCTGCCTGCCGGTGCTCACACTCGCCGAGGGAAACTCTCCCGGTTACTCAGTGGTACTGCCTCTGGGAGGGTAGAAGCCAGTCTCTCTCGGGGGGAAATTGCTGATGTTACTATTTTAATTTGCAAAGCACATTTCTCTGGATGATGATGAGATTTCAAATAACCTAGACAAAAACAGACCCTAGTTTAACAAGCTAAAGAAAGAAAAATAAAAGCAAGAAAAGCAAACAAAAATATTTTTAGCCTTTCTAACTGTATAATTGAAATATCAAGTCTCTCAAAAGCACCTTGCAAGGGTAAAATCATAGACACAATACAGACACTGATTTAAAATGGCATTTAACCTGAGTCCCAGTAGAATCCACTCTCACATTTAACCTAGTGCTACCCAGAACCGAAAGGGCAAGTACAAAGGTAGGTGATGTCTAAGCATGATGAAGAAATATACATTTTAAAGATACTTTATTTAATATGGTTCATTTATTGTGTCCACTGGCTGGAAGATGGAAGAGTGTTGCAACATTTTACCTTTAGAACAATGAACAGTTTATGCATGAATTTATCTGTATGTTATGTATTTATATTTTCTTCACAAACACATATTCCACCAAAACCAATTAAACTTTAATATGAAGTAGTCACATTTATGCTATGAAACACATGTCATCAGACTATTAAGTCCATCTGTCCAAACTTTATATTGAATAATCTTTGAAATAATATCATTAGAAAATGTACCTAACTCAACTCAGAAACAAAGCAGTAAGACAAGTTGTAGAAACAAAATGCTCCCCAGTTAAAGCTTAGAGCTGCATATAATTGGCACAACTATGACTTTATTATTATAAATACAAATAAAACAAAACACATGCAACTGAACATCCAGTTTGATTATTGAAAAGCCACTCATCCTTCATTTTCAATGGATTTAAGAGATAGATTCGGGCCTTAAATAACCGCTCAGTACTACTTGACATTTCCTCATGATCATCATAAGGGCAAAGTGATTAGATGCATCACTTTTTCTATATTTTACCTTGATAATTGGGGGTGATGTTTTAGAACCTGCTGTCTATTCCAGAAATACGCATTTGAGCAATTTTGTCTTGGTAAAGCAGGTTGTTTCCTACTGAGAGGAAACGTTTTCTACAGATACTTGTACAATATTTACATGACTCATCTTAATCAGAAATGCCCTTTCCAGTCTGGTTAGTTCTTTTTGGCTCTGTTCTGGAAAGAGGCATTCCTCAGAGAGGAACTTCTGCCTTTTCCCAGACCCCCTTCTTAGTCCAGGCATGTGTCCAGGTGAAGAGGACAATTGCTTAGCTTCAGGTAACCCCCTTAGAGTTATTCAGCTCTTCAAAAGCAAAATTCTGCTGTTATGCTCCCGACCACTTGTATCTATGAATCGCTACTTTCCAATGAGGGAGTTGGGGCTTCTTGGAAGGTTCCACAGTTTTACTGATCACATAACATGAATTTTCTCATTTTCTTTAGCTGATTTTTTAAAAATTATGGACATGGAAGATGATATTGATGGACAAAAGGAGGAAAATTGCTGGTGTGTATGCACATGTACATGTATGTACATGTGGGCGCATATAAAAATGGCTCCGCATAACATTATGAATGATCTCAATCTTTCTTTCCTGAAATTTCTTACCCCTTTCTGGCATTTTCTGGGAACCGGAGCCCTCATTCCCCTTGGCTATTGGGGCTTACCCCATGGCCCCTGTATCTGACAATGCCCTCCAGAGTCAACAGAACTATGGATTTCATAGATTCCTCTGTATTTATCTGTGCGGGAATTTTACCAACTGAAGTGGGCATTTCTACTTGGGCATTTCATCCCTCAAATCTAAAAATCTATTTGTATCTGGTTGACTCTGAATATGAATATGTGTTGTCTGGGAACAAAGATGTGGTCCAGGGTTTGAAGGAACATTCTCCCTGCTTGCTCTTGTATCTCAACAGGTTCCATAGATTAAATTCAATTAACTTAAACTTTTACTGAGCCTGCACTATGTAAATTTACTTTTCCTACAGCTAACAATTTTCCTAAGCAACCCAATGCTGGTGGCATGCCTACAAATACAGCCTCTTATAATTTGTAATATGTAACTGCAGTTTACAACTTGAATATGGTCACTGCTGAAATCCAAAAAGCAAGCCAGATGCTCCTTGGAAAATTCTTAAGTAACTGAAAACCTAGCCCCAGGATTAGGCCCACGTGGTTATGATAAACACTATTTTCTATACTTGAAACTTGCAATCTAGCAAGAAATTTAGAAATAAAAATATAAAGGGATTTTAATTAGCACAGGCTTGACTCTTGAAAGAGAGTTCATCTCAATTTGTCCCTAAAGAACCATTAATTCTAAGGTTCCTACAGCTGGAGTTTTAGTTTCAAAAATGCACCTCAACAGCACTTACTGTTAAAGCCCTGTGAGGCGGTTGGTACTCACGTTTATTTTAATCCATGGTGTCTGTTCTCTAAAATACACATTGCTTCACATCTTCAAAATGGACTATGTACCTTCTCCCAAAATGTGTCACAGCACGTGCTGCGTCTCACATGGTTACACGGAACTGTTTCCTGTGCCAGACAAGAAAAGGTAAGACAGTGGTCACAGGGGGGAAAATTACCCTTCTGAACAGTATGTGCCACCTCCATTGGTGCTTGTGGGGGCTGCACCTGCATAAGAGATGAATCTAAGCCATATCATTTTATGAGAAACTAGCTTGATTCTAACATAGAAATTCTACCGAGGGTCAAATATAACAATCATTTTTTCAGTGTATTTTTCCATAAAAGAATTTATCCCAAATAATATTTTATTACAGCTTAATATTATTTCCAAAGATCTTATATAAATTAAAATCTAGGGTTATAAGTGAGATATCAATTAACATAAGAATCAATTTAATGGTAATTTAAATGGCTAACTGTTATAATTTTTGCATAATGAAGTGGCCTCTGGGCTTAAAGTCCTAATCATGTCTAATTAATTTAAAGGATGTTACTTTTTATTATCAGTGAAATTTCTGACAGGTGATAAAACATTTAGGGTTGCCATCACAAACTTTTACATCAGCTGTACTGCAAGTTGACAGGCCATAGATCATCCCTCTGAAAATGCCTATTTAGAAAAAGAAAAAACACACCTCAAATGTCTCTCTAAAGTTATTACTAAAGGAACCACTATTTTACCCCCGAAAAAGAAAGCAATTCTATTCATTAAAATAATAAAAAAGAGTTGACATTTATTTTCATGATCTCAATAGATGTAACCAAACTTTATAGGGAATAATCAATTTCCATTTCAGAAAATAATCGTCATAACCTCTTGGCTTTATATAGTACCTACCAATATTGCCAGAAACGTGAATATACTTTCTGTTGACGATAAAAATCAATCAATCAGTCTTGATCTATTGAAGCTCAGATAGCAAATAAATCTAATTGCAAAATGATTGGATAAAGGGTTTGCCATTTCTTTAAAATAGATCATGAAAATATCTACCATTAAAAGAATGCTTAGTAATGTAAAATAAAGAAAAATTTTCCTTGGAGACTATAGAGTCTATGGCCATAGAAATAAAACAAACCCCAAGCATGGGGAGATAAGCTGAAGCAGATCAATCTAAAGCAGATGTAGGGCCCGGCCAGCATGGTTCAGCTGCTGAGCATCAGCCTAGGATGCAGGAGATCTTGGTTTGATTCCCAGGCGGGGCACATGCTCAGGCAAAAAGCTGCTCCATATTTGTCTTTGCCCAGCTTTCTGGAGCCTATTTTGCTGAAGCTCCCCCACTTTGCTCTCTTCCCAACACCCCATGCTCCAATAATTCCAAATTTACTTCTCAACATGTTGTCTCCTCCACCTAGAATATGCTTTGCTTGGTAAGTCACTTAACCATTCTGAGCCTGTTTTCTCATCTGTAAAATGGGGGTTGTAATATGCTTTCTTAGGGCCGTTTGAAAATCAACTGAAATACTACATTTGAAAACGTTTAGCTCTGGGCCTTGTCCAAAGTAAATGCTCAATACTCATTCATTCACTAATTCTGGAAGTTGTAAATTCAGTGTCTAGGCAGAGCTGTGCTTAAATAATGCTAAAGAAGTATTGGCTGAGGAGTTAAGGCCTGAACCCTGGAATGACAATCCTACTACACTAGAGTCAGCGTATTTGCAAAATGAAAAAAAAAAAAAAAAGTGGGGGGGAGGGGTAAATTGCCATACTCTTAGGATTTCACAGGCCACCCATCAAATGTACTAAAAAATAAAATAATCCCTTAAAAAATGGGCTGCCTGATCTCCTTAGCTCCAAGGCAGCTTATTCAAGAGTGAAGATTTAAGAACTGAATAAATAACTGCGTATATTAAACACTAGGTTAAGTTCAGGCCCTGGCCTAGAGGTCTTGCAATCTAAAGGGAACAGCATGCAAAGATGGACACATGCACAAGGAGGAATTTATAAAGTTATTTTTTAAAGCTTTCTTATTTTTCACTCTATCCAATATTCTTGACTGATAAATGCAAAGAGGAAAAGAAAAAAAAAAAGGCAAGCAGAAATTGTTTCCTGGTCTCTGTGTATCTCAAATATTTAGTTTTCACCTGACACTTATTAACACTAAATTGTAATTATGTCTGTTGCTTTACATGCACCTAGTAAATCACTGAGTTTATTAATGATAATAATGATGGTCATGAGAGCTGACAGTTTGTAGCATTTAGTAGGTGCTAGGCATTTAGCAAATGCTTTAATATCTGCTATATAACATCAGAGATAAGTATTATTAGTATTTCCAGTTTTTACATGAAAATAGAAAAATGGAGATAAGCTATGTAACTTATTTATGGTTCTTCTGTTGTCCTGCAGATCAAGATTTGACATCATGTCTCTTTGGCCCCAAGGGCCAAACTTTTTACTACAACAAATCCATGTTACCCCTAATAATAATGGTTTACTTATTGCCTTAGCAGCAAAACTGGTTTAGGTATAAGCAACTAGTGACCAATAAGAGTAAACCTCTTCCCTAACAAGAGGTGACTCGGCACAGATCTGCCCACTAGCGTGGTTGGGTGCAGTGACCAGCATAACTGTGGTTCTGATGTTGGAGGAATCCCCAGAGCCCTCCCACAGCACTTCACAGGCTGTTCGCTGGATTGAGGTATTGGTTTGGAGCTGCTCAAGAACAGGTGCTGCAGCTGGTGGTGGCTTGGTTTTTCCCCTTAAAAGCCCCTTTTATATAATTATGAATAATTTCCCCTTTTATACCATTATCAATAATGATATAAAACTTTAAAAATCTGTAGGCCCTTTTGTATAGCAAGAACATGAAATTTTGCTTATTTTCTATTTTTCAATGAGAAGCCCATCACCATAAACATGATCACAGACTTGGAATTTTTTCAAATAAATTAATTTCAAAATATCGGGTTTATATTTACTGTTTATTCAAGATACTGTGCTGGGAAGTACAAAGTGACTAGATTTGGCATCTTAAGTAACTTATAATTTTGGTTAATGGCAGATAAATAAATGTTTATACAACTAACCATGCCTAATACGATAACTTTTATATGGATGCTTCTGAGACAATTCTCTATATTACAAGGAAAAGAGCAACTATTTTTCCCAGGGAAGGAATTTTTTAAGTGACACAATAACAAAGAAAAACTTGTAAAACACTCAGAAAGGAGATAAAATCTGATTTTATTTTTATTGCGACTGTATCTTGGAAAGGTGGAGAGAAAGCATTCTAGGGAGAGAGAACAGAACACATTAGGTTTGCTTTGATGATGCAAGAAACAAAACTAGGAACAATGGGTAGATGCTATCAGGGAACAGGAAGCCAGGGAGAATTGGGAACATGACTACCAGCATTCAGACAGCGCTTGATGGTTTTCCACTTGGTTGGTATATTTCAGGGGAAACTCAAGCATTAGATGTGTTCTTGGATCAGACAAATGCATGATATTTGTAAACCTGCATTTATTACTGGATGTTACATAGTCAAAGGAACTAACAAAAGCCCGAACTTCCAGGGAACACCCAATGTCATGACTTTTAAAATCCTAACGTAACGCAGTAAACTAAACTTCCAGATTTCCCAAGTTATCATGCTACAAAAGTAACACATCAATTGTACCCTCAGGGACATGACTCCCCTGGTCTCCTTATCGCCTATTTCCTTCTGTAAGAGAACAGAAATACTAGCAACAGAAAGACTGAGAATTTCTCAATGAAGACTAGCTCATCATCAAAATAAAATTTGAAGCACAAAAACAAAAAAGAAAAGAATGATATAATCACACACTCAGTTCCTATCTGATTCTTTTCGTTTCTTATCTGATTATTTTGAAGTTCACATTGTATAAATTTAGGCTCTTTTCATGGTCAGGTAATATACACTGTCCACATGGGGAAAGTCTTCGCTTTCTTTTTTGCCAGGCTACTGAGTAACATGCCCACCTTCACTTATAATTTGGGAGCTTATAATTATTAAAGAATCTAAATACTTGATGTTTTATAAGGTTAGTTGCTGAGCATAAGTATTGCATCATTTTAGCAAAGTAAGGATCTCGAATCGCTGAGCTTCTAACCTGGTCTGATCCTAGAGAAGCATAAAGGATCAATACTGATCAAGATGCCACCACCCTCCATCCCATGTCAGAATAAGTTGCAACCTCTATATGTAGTTTTGCTCTAATTTATAACCTGAATTCTATATTTTTGTTAAAGCCATTTTAAACTATACATTTATGGTCCAACATTTTCTTAAAAAAATATATCTTTATTGATTTCAGAGAGAGGAAGGGAGAGGGAGAGAGAGATAGAAGCACCAATGATGAGTCATTGAGCGACCATCTCCTGCATCCCCCCTGCTGGGGGTCAAGCCTGCACCCCGGGCATGGGCCCTGACTGGGAATCAAACTGAGATCTCCTGGATCCTAGGTCAATGCTCAGTGCTAAGCCATGCCCAGCTGGGCTGGTCCAACATTTTAATTCATCTTTCCTCCCATTTGTTCCAGAACTATTTGCCTTACTCAAAGTCCCATGTATTTACTTTTTATTTTTTGCTCACTCCAATATGAACAATTATATCTTCATACTTTACAAACAACATGTCTGTATAAAAACCCTATTCTAAAAATACAACCTACTATATTTAGCCCTATTTGAATTACAATTATTTAAATTTTTATGCTTTATAGTCTCCCTTGTGTGAGTACCATTAAGAATCCATGACCTTTCACAGGCTCAACTTGTTCCAATTAACCATAATAAAATTATTAATGATTATATTAATATCAATTTACATTTAAATTTTTCACAATTTAACTATCAGGAATCCGTTTAAGTTAGCAACTTGGTCCTTTAAGCATCGTCTGACATTTAAAAACGATTCTTGCTTTCATGGACTTCGGTCCTTTATGAAACCCCCTGAAATAATGATAAAGGTGTCAGAAGGGCAAAGTCCACAAGAGAAAGGAATAGGAGAAGTGATGAAAGATGACCAAAAAATGTGTGAAACTGGGAAGCAGGTGGACTCAATCTCTCTTAGAAACGAAATCTGCATTTGTGAAGGGGTTAGACTGGCCGGGAGCCAAGAGATCAGCCAATTCTTGCTTCAGAGCCTGAAAAACACAGGGCTTATTTAGGGTCACACTATGTTTCTAGAACATGCAGGTGGAACTAACAGGCAAATTGGTCGAAATTTTGCATTTGAAGCAAGTAGAGTCTTAGATACTCCCATCTGCGCGAAGAGAAACATCACTATCCACCCAGTCTCAGGCAGATGGCTAAAGATTTACCCTCTTAAACAAGAGGGAGCTTGGGCACAAAAATTAGAGCTGAGGAGCCCCCATGAAGCAGAGGCCTCAGTGAATGTTGACACTGATGTGCAGGATACTGGCCCCTTCTCCCTTTGGCTCCGGCTGCTCCTCAGCAGGGCTCTGTGGCATTTCTCTCGGAGGAAACCAACCCGCCTGAGCAAAAAGGCCTGGAATAATAACTGCCCCATAACTTTATAGTGACCTCACTGCCCAACATCCTCACACCTGGTAGCTTCTTTGTGCTTCACACTTAACATAAACGGACATCTATGAATCGCCAGACATCTGAGAAAGAGACCAAAACAAATATGTAAGGAAAGAAGTGGAGGAAACAGGCAGAAGAAAACTGTTAAGGAAATAATTTAATTGGCTGGAAGAAAAGGGATGGTCCTGCAGTCGTGAAACAAGAGCAGCAGTCTTGAAAAAGAAACGCTCAGAAATTCTGAAAGGGGTCTCTGGAATTGGAAAACAAAAGCGGTATCAGAAACGAAAAAATTAATAGAAGAGTTGGAAGATTAAGTTGGAAAAATCTCCTAGGAAGTAAAAGAAAAACCTGAAGAGATAGAACATAAGAAAGAAAATATTTTTAAAAGAGTATCTGAATAATGAAAAGAAAATGAGAGGGAGAAAAGCACCAATGAACAAACAAGATTTTCTAGCACGAAAGACGCTGAGTCACATTTTCACGAAATGATAAGACACTGAGACTAAAGAGAACGGGTTAGCACCAGGCGTTTTAATAGCTGCGCCGGCAACGGGGAGACAACACGAAAGTACCTTCAGGAGTCAGGACAGGATTTCTGCTCTAGAATCTTCATTCCCTCCAGATTCCCAGTGAAGTCTGACGATAGAAATGAAATCTGCAGAGATGATAAAGACCTAAACTGTGTACTACCTGGCACAGGCTTTCTTTCTGGGGAATTTACTAGCTGATATGCTCCACAAAGGCAAGGGGGGAAGAAACTTAGTTATACAAGAAAAGAAATGCAAACACAGGGTATATACTACATGACTTGGTTGTGAGATCCATGTGTCTATCTGCCTATCTATCCATTTTTCTATCTGTATTTCCATAATCCTGAGTATTGTGTTGAGTAAAATTCTGACATAAGTATTCTAAGAATAAAGGTGTAGGAAAAGTGTGAATGGAGTAGTGAAAAGAGAGTTAAATCTTAAACTCCCCTAGCAGGAAATCTAAAATAATGTCAAACAAAAAAAATTTCAAGAAATGGTTATGTTAGCCTGTTATTCAGAAATACAGAGGAGATTCTAAAAGGGAGAGAGAAGAAAGTCAAAACTGGTGACACCTTGGGAGGAGTTGGGGGGAGTGGTACAATGACCGCTGATTTTCATTGAAAGTTCTGCACAAAAGTTTACTACTTCTTTCCAATTTTAAAAACTCTTTTAACTGTGAAAGGGTAGAATAAAAAAAAATGCTTAACCTTGTGAAGGATTTTTGCTAAAGATATTTTAAATATTTAGCTGTATTCTTAATAAATTTAAAGAAACTATGTTCTCTTTGTTCCATAAATAAGGGAAAGAGTGACATAGAGATTGTTAAGAACAACACCGCCTCTGATGTTTTCATTCTTAAAGATGTTCTGAATCAAACAGGACTAAATGTCAACGCGTATTCATTTTGGGTGTCGTGTGGTTTTCTTTATATCTGTTCGTTTGGCTTGGGTTTGGTTTGGCAGCAGGAGGGTTTTACTGTTGTTTTGTTTTCATTTGTTTGCCTTCCAAATTTAAAGTGAAGGAAAAAGCAGGATAACAAAGGCAGGATCCTATACTCGGGACAAGAGTAGAAAAGTATACACAAGGCAAGGAAATGGATATTAGAAAGAACAGGTTTGGCAGATAAAAACCAATGGACACCTGCACTAAGACACAAATGTTCAAGAACCATCTGGAGATAGTTTCTGCTACAATTACAACTCCCTTGTAATTAGCAGAATCTTATCACCTCCCACTTTATCTCATTCCATCAAAACGTGGCAGAATGGAATGCTCTGGACCCTTCATTTTTAGGCACTGACCTTGAGGTCCAGAGCAGAGGGCACACTATGACACTCAAATGCAATTATAAACTGTTTCGTGGTTTAAAAGCATGAACTTCACAGCCCCAGAGCCCACAGAATGAATCCAAGCTCTGTCACTTCACAGCTGAGCAACCTCGAGATGGCTTTGCCCCCCGCAGCCTCCATTTCATTACATAATAATATTAGTATTTAAGCTCATTATCATAGTATTATTATACGGAGGTAATAATATCTCCCACTTTATAAGATTGTTGTGAAATTTAAATTTGATAGTGCTTTGAAAGCTTCTAGCACAGAGCCTTGCTCAAAGGTAATAGCTCAGTGCAACAGCTATTGTCATTTTTTTGCCGCATTTAATGAAACCACTGTCCTTTCTTCTGCACTATCGCGGGTTTGATTTTCGTGGGATCAGAGGATGTGACCAACATAAAGCAGGAGATGTTACTGGAAATACTTTTGGGTCATTTAAATGTACCATTAATTGGCGGATGCTGCCGTGTGCACGCGTGCGAGGGGTGGCTGGGGGCGCCCAGAGTCCCTGCCCCTAAGAGGAGCTCTTGGTCATCAGAAAGGGGCAGTCACCCCCCAGGCTGCAGGAGGAGCTGCTGCTTTAACAAGGCGACCCCCCGGGCCCCACAGCTGACCGGGTGTCCAAGCAGAGTGGGGCCGAGCGTGGAGAAGATGAGTGACGCGGACACGCGGAGAACACAGAGGGGCCCCAAAGGAGCTGGTTTCGAGAACCTGGCCTCGCCTCGTTTCTCAGGTGCCATCGCAGCCTTCGGTCTGAGATCTCCATGAAGCTTCAGGTGCCCTACTTTGAGTCATGTTTTCGCTCCTGCTACTTGAGCTGAGTTTTTGTTACTTATGACTCCAAAAGTTCCGGTTAATATAATGTGAATGCCACACAGATGCAGCTGTTTCTACTTACCCAAGGCTGGCGTCAAAAAAGGGATTTGACTTACAACTTAGGAAAAGTGCCTGATAAAACTATGTAACTTATTTCCAAAGCTGTGTTATACATACATCGTATTGGTTTAAGAATAATTACCACTGATCCGAAGAAGTGGGAGCTTTAGAAGATTCAGAAAAGAACCAGTTGAGTGAGTGAGGTATATGTCTTTAGATCGCCACCTCCCCCAATTCTGCGTATTTAGACATCATAAAAGAACTTATAAAATAAGACAGAGTTCTTCTAGATTGAAAAAAAAGGTAACAGAAATGACATGACTTGGCCTAAATACAGTTAAATAATACAAGGAGACAGAATGCAAATGAATATATTTTGTGTGTGGAATAGATACGCTGCTAATTGCGTTCACTTATTATCATAGAAATGACATGTTTTCAGCTTTACTTATGTGCCGCCACAGTTAATAATTGAAACACAAACACATGAAACAGTAATTTAGTAGCAGACTTTGTAATTACAAAAGTATAGTAAGGGTTTATTTTGTAAACATATGTGAAACTCCTTTATACATGGGGTATAATTAACATGAACATAAAAATATAAGGAAAGCTTAAAGAAAAAAAATCCAGCCATATTATTACTAAAGCAATGGTCAAAATAAAACCATGCAAGTCTCCATGGATCCAAAGGTTTCGCAAAGCTCTTACTTGGACATGTTAAAAGGTCATGAAAATAGTATATATGCTTTGAACTATTTACTTAATATTTATTTTAGAAATAAAAGCCACAATTCTGTATTTTGAACTGTTTTTTAGTGCAACCCTGGACTGGTTTTTAGTTTTCCTGATAGGTTGGTAGTGCAACATCGTGGCTTAAGTCAGACACTCATTTTAAATTCTTCCTACTATTTGATCATGGGCAAGGTCCTCACTGTCTATGAGCCTTGGTTTCCTCATCTATAAAGTAAAGATAAGTGTTTAGAAGGATTCATCTAGATAATTTATATCTTTTAAAAACCCATTACATGGGTTCTATAATGACTAAGACTTGGACTAAGATACAAATGTTCAAAAACGATTATGTTATTATGAAATGCAGATGGCCTTCCGGATACCTATAGTTGTGGGCTAGATAACTAATTGATCATTGTAATATATTCTAGTACTGAATCCAGATGATATTTTCTTGGGCCCCGTGAATTCAAATAGTTAAGGGGCATATTTCATGAAGTTCAGCTCTACTGGGAGCCATGCTAAGCATCTTACAGACCATCTCAATTAGTTTTCAAAACAGTTCCATCAAATAACCATTATCTTCCCCCACTGTATAGATGAAGGAAATAAGACAAAAAAGCTAGATACCTTACCCATAATCAAACTCAGTAACTAATGAAGCTGGAGCTTGAAACTAGGTAAGCCCAAAACCAAACAATTTAAAAAATTGATTCTATTGTTTTTATGCTAGTTTTAACCACATTAATAGCTTATTCATGTGCCAGACCATTTGAAAACATAAATTTATTCTCATATAAAATAGGATCTGAAGTAATGACATTTGTCCTGGAAAATAACAAAAGAAAAAAACAGAGAAAGATTCAAGGGAATAATGGGAATTGGAAGATAAAAATTAAAAAATAGAGCTGAGCATTTGGGTTGCCTTCTCTATGGCCCAAAGAATGTGGGGTCCAATTTCTAAAAAGCAAACCTAAGTATTAGCCTTACAGTGTCCCAGATTAATATTTCTGAAGGCAAAGGGTGAAATGTAACTCAGTTAAGCCAGCAACTCACTGGCCTGCACAGCAGACAGTTAGACTCTTGCTGTCCTTGGGTCAGCTCACTGATCCCCAGAAGACAAACCTCCTAGCAACATACGAATCAAAGTAATACCAGCCCAGGAACCATAAGTGGGTTATCTCAGCTTGAGAACCCAGGGAAAAAGAAAACCATCAAGAAAGGTAGATGGTTTTTTCAGCTAATCCACGCAGAACACATTATTATTTCTTGACAGAGATGAATATTAGCAAAGGAATATTTGGGGAACCTGAAAACCCTTCATTTTCTTTGGTGGGCACATGCACACATCTTAAAGCAAAAAGCACAGAAATCCCTATCTCCCAGCTCTACACTTCCGAACACGCTCAACAAAGGGTGCACTCAGATGAAACATCAGTTTGCTTTTTCTTTCACCGGGAATGTGCTTATTAACTGTTGTTCAAATAGTTTGTAGACATAACAGCCCCAGGAGTGAATGTGGCTTTGTATTTACAAGGTAGTCATTTGTTGTTATTTATAGTTCTTTTAATTTTCACCTTTTTACATTTAAATTTTCTTCCAAAGGTTATGATTAAAATAGGCACTACTTAAAAGAGGAAAAATTCCCTTCAACGTGCATGTTTTTTAGACAGATTTTCAAGCTTCACAAAGAATCCAGGGGTGCCCGATTTGTTCCTTTGTCAACTTTATGGACATTTATAATTTGTTCCCTGAACAAAAAACAATTGTGGCATCATTATGCAAAAGTAAGACACAGCCTCTTTTAGCAGAGGTCATCATTCTGAATAGAAGTTCTTCCTCTCATCACTAAATTGCTCCAAATAAGAGAAGTAAACGGAACTAACATTTATATACAGTATTAATAATACAAAAGTCGCTGCTGGTTAATACAAGTCCATTTTCATAAGTAATTCTTAAACTAGGAATGTAGGTATTATTGTGTGTTGCTGCATAGCAGAGTGGTTAGGGGGTGGCTTCAATGTCACACACATCTGGGTTTGCATCTGAATTCTGCCCCTTAGCAGCTGTATAACCTTCAACAAGTTACTTAAACTCTTTGTGTCTCAATTTCATTTTCTTATTTTTAAAAATAGAGAAAATTTTAGCAGACACGATAAAAAGCTTACTATAAAAATTAAATAAAAGAATCTAAGCAGAGCTCTTAACCCGATGCCCTCACTATTTACTCTTCTCACTTCTCAGAGGAACAAACCGAGGCACAGGGCTCCAGCCAGTAAGTAGCAGTGTTATTAGAAACTGGGTCTTTTTTTTTTTTTTAATTCCAAAACCTAATGCTCTTTGCACTACATTGGAATAGGATAAGTGGTGACCACATGAGAGTTTGTAGATTTGATACTGAGGGACAATGTTTTCAGACGAGAGAGATATCTTTTTACCAAGAAATTGCCTGGCCAAGTACACAATAGTCTCATCAGAATATTGTTAAAAATACTAGAAACTTATTCAAGTAGACATATCTCTGAAAACACTCGAGTATCCAAAAAAGGAACTGTACCGCTGATGGGAATACTCTCTGAAAGAAAGCAAAGAGGCCAGGACAGAAATAACAGTCCTTCCTGGTGCCCCCACAGAACACCCATCTTATTCTAAGGAAGGGGAAAAGGTCTCATGTTTTACCAACTCAGTGTCAGTCGTGGAAATAGTTAGGAGTAGTCCATAGGCCTGAAATATGCCAACATGCAAAAAAGGAACTTAAAAATATCAATCTTAATGGTGAAGCCAAATGGAGTAAAAGACAGTATTGTCCTTCATGATCTGCACACATTACATGTCAAAGTAACTTTCAGGAGTCGCGTCCCTCTGCTCTCTCAGCCACTATTAGGGCCAAATCACACACACTGAGTAAAACTACATACACACTGTTGGGAATTAACAGCAGCATTTATGGAAAGCCTGACGTTGCCTGTTTATTGAGTAAAGGAAAATAAATTTTATGTTTTAGAAATAAATACAGACATTTAAAAACCAATCAGATAAGATATCACCTGGCTATTTTTCAAAATGAGAACTCTACCAGCCCCATCTTAGCTCTACCTTCAGAGTTCAACTTAGGTCCACACACACCAACAGCACCCTCTACTGTCTGGCAACACACTGTGAACAGAGCATTGGTCACACTTCCTGAAGCCACAATTCATTTAAATTTTTCAAATGAAAAGATTTTGTTAAGCAATAAAATTTGATTATACATATCTATATGTCTATATATCTATATCTATCTCTCTCTACACACACACACACACACACACACACACACACACACATCTTGCAGTCCTGCTTATGAGAGGCCAAGTCTCTGTGGAAGGAGATGATCGAGTTCCTCACCACTTTACTGGAAGGTGTAAGAGCATCTTCTGAATTGTCAGCATTGCAGCTGGCGGCCCTCACCCTGTGGCTCCCCACCATTCCTGCTTCATCTTTTCATGTTTTTATTCTACTCTTTTCTTGTTATATTACTAATAAGAGCATCTGTTCCTATGTATTAACCCCTTACAATGTGCTCCATATGTTTCATTTAATTCCCCCAAATATCCTGTGATGCCAGTTTTATGATCTTCACTTCACAGATGAGAAAACCGAGATACAAAAGCATTAAATAATCTGCCCCAAGTTACAATATCAGTTACTTCACATTCCTGTCCGACTCCCTAACTCACGCCCTTCCCGCTACATCAAATGCCTCCCGGCCTTAAGACATGCTGAACTGTGTTCACTCTCTCTCTCCACATCCTCCTGTCCCATCACCAGTGCTGCAGAGCACAAACGAGCAAAAACACAGACAAGGTAGTGGAGAAACCTGAGCAGGGAGAGAAACTCTTGCTCAAAATGGTCACAGTGGCTGGCATTAAAATAGCAGCCAGAAGAGAAGCTGGTTAGAATGGAATAAAGGAGGGAACCTAATTTCAGGTTTTAAGGTGGAGTCAGAAACAGACATCAGCCTCAGATTTACTCAAAAATGGTAACTACAAGAGTAGAAATACTGGTGGAGCTGCCAGGGGCCAAAAGACCTTTACCTGGCGGGGTCCTAGCTCTTCAAAGGAGTGACATCCTGTATCATACCCCCTGCATCACTGGGGCTGTGAATGGGGCAGCCTTCCATCATTGGGATTTCCTTAAAAATATTGAACATTTTTTTTTACTATTAAACACTATCTTCAAAATCCTAGGGCAATGTTCCAAGAGCTTTGATTCACCCTGAAATGATTTGGTTCTCAGAATGTTTCAATTTCTGGATTTAGCAACTCTGAGCTGTGGTGCAGAAAAACATATTTTGAAAAATCCTTGAAGCTAAGGGCTCAGAAGAGCCAAGTAGCCAGCTAGAAATTGCAGAATATTTTATTTTATTTTTCTGTTTCAGCATCGGGGTTTCTGCCTGATGAGCATCTAAACAAATATTGGACAAAAAATTATACAAACTTGATATCAGGATTCAACCTTTTTCATATTCATAATTTTTACAGAAAATGAAGCTGCTACGGATGTTTGCTAGTTACCAATTCCTGTGTGGTTTGTATGATCTGGTTTCTCACTGTGCATATAAGTTTGCCTAGAATAGTCCCTGGCACATACAAGTGCTAATAACAATTGTCATTTTTATGGTTAAAATAAGAAAATGCTTTTCTGCTCTTTTTATTTGTTTGCATCAAAGAAACATTTATTTGGCCCTGACTAAGCAATAAAGTAAAAATCTCCTTTTAAAGAAATCAAGCTTGGAGGGTCATTTTTTTAGCTCTATAATTAACAAATTGAGTTGACATTACTCACTGATTCAAATTTCTCTTTTTCCACTTTGTCATCAGTTTATTACAATTGTGGTGTTGTCTCTAACACTCGATAATTAACAGCTCTCTTCAAAGACATCAAGAACTACTTGCAAGATCCAACCTGTGACTCAGACACAGAATTGGGGTATCAGAAAATGCCCCTTCCTGCTCCCCTCTCATACTGCTCGCAAATAATAAAAATCCACCACCACCACAGCACTACCATCTAATCGGTCAGAAAACTCTCTTGGCTTTGCCGCAAGTCCCTTTCTTCAATCTATCTCCTCTTTCAGTTACCACTTCCCGTGCCCTAGCTGGAATCCTTATTATGTCTCACCCGAACAATTACAGTTCTTGCCTAAGTGGTATCTGGGCTCTTTCCCTTCCAATACATCTTAGCTATTGCCACCAACGCGATTTTCTGAAACAGATCAAACCAGTGTCTCTCCCCTGCTGGAAAGCTTTCCGTTCATCTCTTTCACCTGCTCCACAAGGTCCTCCGCCTGCTCAACTTGTTATTTAAATTCCTTAATAACACAGCCTTTGTTTACCTTTCTAGATTGAACTAGCTATCTACAGCAATTTTTCTTACTGTTCTTAGAAAATTATGTTACTTGATTACCTTGGCGTCTAGGTGATTTGTTTGTTTGTTCGTTTGTTTTAATCCAGCAGGAAGGGCTTGCCATCTCTCCCCATTCCCCTCCACCTTTTTTCTCCATGGGCATTTTTTTAGTTTTAACTCTAATCCCGTCTCTTTCAACTCTCTCTCTCTCATTCATCCACTCTTGTGCTCTTTCTCTGTCTTTTGCTCTTGCTCTCTCTCCCCCAACCCTCATAGAACTTCACTTACTACTACAGTGTCTACCTAGTTCTATGAATAATTTTAAATATGCTTGAATCTGAGACCACATAATGATCGCCGAGAACGCAAGAACCATGATGCATTCCTTCCACAGCACTCAATGCTATATCTAGTACTGTCTATGATTTCATAGAGCAGCCCTCTCATAAATGCTTAATGAATTGAAATAACCTTATAATATTGTAACTGAAAGTCAAAAATTACTGTGTAAAGTGGATACTCCATCCCATGGTTAAGTTTCATTGCATCAGGTAACCTGCTGGTCATCTTCATTGCTTCTATCCTTAGCAATTAGCACAAAACTTGCTACATAATAGACATTTAAATACTCATTGAATAAATGACTGATAGAATAAATAAACCTACGAATCACTAAGTAAAGTGAAAAACTAAGATTAATCACTGAATAATTGAAAGTAAACATGGCCCATCTCAATTTTACAGTTTAATCTACCTCCGGAATCCGGATTCAGTCATTTCCCCAAGAGGCCTAATTAAGAAAATGATGCTAAAAGAAGTACTGATAGTGGTTATTTTTACTGGTAACCACACGGGAAAACCCTACACTTGGATTGGCAAGTCAACAATGAAGCAACCAGGTGCATTGTGGTCTTTCCTGGGTGGTTGAAGCCTGGGTCTCTCAGGAAACAAAGGTGTGTATTGGGGGGCCAGTTTCAGAAACCAGTATTTGGCATCCCTTTGCTGAGGAAGCAGGAAGCTCATCCAGCTGTTCTCCTGAGAAAGAAGACCTTTGAGGATAAGTGGAGAGCGAGAATAGAGTACGCAGCCATATCAAAGCACCATAGACGCACCTTCTGGCAGGCCTCCCCACAGCATCCAGCGTGACGCTCAGCACAGAGGGACAGAGAAAACGCTGTTAATTATCCGTATGGCCCATTTCTATGTGGCCAAGAAAGGTGGGCAGCCACTGGCAAGGATTCAAAAACGCCATTCACTGCCTGAAACTGTAGGACTCATTCCCTTGAGAAACATGGATGTTCAGTCCACACCTGCCCAGATTCTACCATGGGGAAGGTTTGGATCACTTCTTACGTTTCTTTCTTTTGTTTGTTCTCACTTACTGAAGGCATTTCAGTCTGTATAAATGTCTAAGATTAGAAAGATTAGCAGAGATTTCAAAAAGCTCTTCCCTTTGTGGGCAGGGTGACATGCACTTTGGACCCAGTTTTGACATGAAAGTTTTGAGATAGAAAAATACTAAGGAAATTATCACAAAGATATGTCAAAGTGAAATGAATGAAAAAATAGTGAATGACTATTAGGAAAACGAGTATTTTTACATCATTCTTTTACATGGGTCGTCTCTAATATAATAAATCATGCAGTTCCTAAATCTAATGTTTTATCCTTACATCTTTCAACTACTTGGAAGTAGTATATGCACAGGTTGGGGCTCTGTGCCTGAGAGTGGTTAAATGATCTTTCTCTAATTTTCTTCATTTTATGTTGCAAGCAACATTTCATTTAATTTCCTCCCAATAATAAAGAATTTGTTTCCTCCCCTTTCCTTCTTTTTCTTGCCTTTTTAAAACATTTATCTTCATTATTGAAAGCATTACAGATGTCCCCATTTTTCTCCATTGACCCCCTCCACCCTGACCCCCCCCAGGCCTTCACCAGACTATTGTCGGTGTCCATGGGTTATGCATTTATGTGTATAAGTTCTTAGATAAATCTCTCCCTACCCTCCTTCCTTCCTTTCCTCTGAGATTCTTCAGTCTGTCCCATGCTTCTATGTCTCTGGATCTATTTTGTTCATAAGTTTATTTTGTTCATTAGGTTCCACATATGAGTGAGATCATGTGGTACTTGTCTTTCTCTGACTGGCTTATTTCATTTAGCACAATACTCTTCTTTTTAAAAGAGAACTGATAATAGTCCTGCCAAACAGGCTAATACTGCAACAAGGTCAAAGTCAAGTCACACATAAATTTTCAACTTAACACACTCACCATTAATATTTATTGAGGATGAACAAATTCAAGGAGCTGGACTGTAAAGTCACATCCAGCAGCTCTAATAACAGACTCCTAAGAACCTACAACTTCTCCCTAGGATGTTTTAATTTACTTTTATCTTTTTTTCATGGCTGTTTCCTGGAAATATTTCCTCACATCAAAATTTCACCTTTCAGAAATCAAGCAACAGATGAACTGGGAAATATTTTAATTTTTGATCTGCCCAATTTTATATCCAGATGAGATATACTCAATTACAGAATTTTGAGACTCATCACCTCTACAAATGAGATGATAGCCTAAATTGCATCTCCAAGAATTTTTTTTTCTGCTCTAATATTACCAAGACATATGGTCAGTCTAGTAAAAACAGCATAATCATAAGAAAGATCAATGTGATCCATAGAATTGTGGGGAAGCTTTATGCTTCATAAAATGGATAGGACTTGAGCTGGGCCTGAAGGACAGGTAAACTTGGGAGTAGCAGGATCAGATGATTCAGGTAAGGGTGAGGCTGGGCTTCCCAGTGTGGCTTAGATATAGAGATATGGGGAGATTCCTAACAGGACAGAAAGAGCACAAAGATAAAACCATTTACAACAGAGATAGCAAAATAGGTGTCACCTTTTGTGTAAACTCAAATCAGTTCACCAGCTGTCAAGGGCCAATATCTGGTCTCAGTGATGACTGTGCTCTGATCGTTTAGCAATGTCAACCATGGGTACAGGGAGGGAACACAGTCTCCCACCGGCCACTTATAACATTTGTCATCCTTATGTTGGATGGACCTGCTGAGGCGATCAGGCTTTAATACCTTGATAAGGATGATCTAAAATAAATAAATAAACTTAATTTCATGTAAGCCATTTGTTAATTTTATTTGATTATTAAAGGCAAAAATCAGCCAAAGGTATACTTTTGGTGAAGAGGAAAGAACCCATTAAGAACAGCCTATGCGAAATGACTCATAGTAAATTAGAAAAGGTAAAATCTCTTCCAGAACATCCATAGAAAGATTTTTTAAAAAGTTGTCGGGGGAGAGGGCACAGACTGGCATACTACGTTAAAATATTAATGTTAGTAAACATTCATTTGTTTAGATTTAATATAAAGCATAGAAAATAGATTGTAGAAATAGGAAGGAAGCTGTGCCCCTAAGGTAAAATGCAGTTTTATGGTTATGAAAATTTAATTTGACTGCTTTTCTCAATAATTGCTCATATTTGTGGCAGCAGCGTGCCAGCGAGATAACAGTCAATCAAACGGACATCACCCCGCAGACGCTCTTTCAAAGCCTGCGCCGTGTTTCCTGGTGGGAGAGAGGCATTGCACCCAGTTGTTACGGGATGCTCAGCTGAAAGGCAGAGTAAGAAACCGGCCAGTAGGAAATCTTTATATATTGCCATTTCCCTCCCTCTCTCAAATTAAATTCCTGTTGGGGGCTGCAACTCATTTGTTCTTTCTTTCTGAAAATGGAAAATCTGTCACATCATAAAGCAAACCTTGAGCACAGAGCATGTGAGGTCCTCTTTTTGAAACCCTGTTTGTGGTCAGGGAAAATTAGGCTATGATTGACTGTGGGCTGGGCAAATATTTTTTTCATAGGTGAGTGAAGGATGGCCACCGGTCCCTCAAGGTCTGAAAAATGCCCCTGGGTCCTGGCTGGAGAATAGCCGCAGATAGCTTGCCGTCTGTGTGTCTTCCTCGGAGCTTCCTCTAATTCCTCTCCACCTTTTGTTCTCTCCCTCGTTCCGTGTTTCCCACACTCTTCATGACCGTCGAGAAAATGCCATTAATAACTGGTACAAAGCGTCGTGCTCGGTGCGTGGAGATAAACCGGGGATGACAAAATATCAACTTCCTGCTGCTCAATTGAAAGCCCTATCTGTACAACTGGTAATTACTTTTAATTTAATTAGGACTCCTGGTATTGTTTCTATCTCGTAGATTACATTATAACATGTAATGTGTTAAAGCAACAAGACAAATTGAGGCGAGAAAACACAGAAAATATTACCTTTTTTGTCTACAAATAATACCACAGTTTAACTCTTCAAAAAGCCCTCAAGTAGCTTTACTATGAGCTAATTATTATTTTTCATATTCCTTTGGCTTGAGTAAGCAAAAGTCTTACATAATCTAATGAAAAGCTACATCTCATGGGTTTCTGAAAGGAATGTTTTTAACTCTACACTTTCTCCTTCCCTCCCTCACACAGAATAAATAAATGATTTATGCTGTTGCATGCTAAAACAGCATTCATGTAGCTGGAAGAACAGTCCCTGGCACTGGAGAGGGACTGTGCCCTTGACTCTTACCCGTGTCTTAGGAAAGGCACCATTTTCAGGCAGAAACACACTGCAAGCAAAGCAAGGAAGCCTCGTTGAGACCGTTGCTGACTCCAAGGAATAGGAGGAATCCCTTCCTTGGTGAAAGACATGCACTTAATTTGAGTTTCCATGTAGAATTCACAAGCTGTGAATTACTAAATAACCTCAAATGACTGTCTAAATAGTTAAATTATATAAGAAGTATTGATTAGGACTCTGAAGATTCAGCTTTCCAAAACGCTCAACTATGGGTGAGTGAAGTGAGGTAAGAGAGAGAAAGAAACAGAAACAGAAGGAGAGAGAGAGAGAGAGAGAGAGAGAGAACAGGAAGGCACCAGGGCAAAGATAAATGCCTCGTTGCACTGAGCTTACAATTGCTGTCCAAATAAACTGAAAAAAAAACCTGAATGAATGCAAGGTAAAATGTGATAAAAAATGTCTCTAGTAATATTTGATCTTCCCATCTCATAAATTAGACCTGGAAATTTAGAAGGTAGATTTATTAGCTTAGCAAAAACTTACTCTGAATTTTTCATAGCACACAGAAAACCAACCAATCACCCCCTCAAAACATTGCCCTTTTCTAAAATTAGAGGTACATGTTCACAGATAATCTTAGAACCCAAAGACCTTAAATACCATTTTGTGCAATAGCTTCATTTTCTGTATGGTAAAACCAAATTCTCTAAAAGGAAATTAGCATATATATCCTAGCAAGGCTGAGCAATGACTAAATTAGGAGGACCCAATCCTTATTTCTAATCCAGAGTTTATTTCCCTACACAACATTGCCGTTGCACATTGTACTAACTAGAATTCAAACTGGCAAATTTCAAAGGCTTAACAAAAGTTACCCAAAGTTAAATAATACCTATTTTTGTCCTGCTATTGCAAGAGATAAAAGCATGTAACTCCACCTGGATGGCTGAGCTGATTATGACAGTATTCTCCGTTTCTAGAACAATACCTCTCTGGCAATCTCGCACCCACAGTGTGGTATAAAAGGGACAGCTGTTGCCCTATTTTCAGCTCAAGAAAATAGCACTGGCAGCCAGCTCCTGCAAGACAGGAGACTCCTGGCAAAATGGCAGTGTTCTCTTACAAAAATAGCAGACCATCATCCGGGTAGATTCAGGAAAGCATATGACTTCTACCAAAGTGAAATTGCGCAGCGCTGATGGGGAGCCAGCACTGTTGGGAAGGAGATCTAGATAAAGGTCAACTTAGATGTAAAGACGATGTGAAGAGAGCTGGGTGCTAAAAAGTGGAGTCAATTTCTTAGGCAAGTTATCACATTTTCTTCATCAAGCGTTCAAATAATTCTCATTAAATATACAAGCTTAACATTTTATCTTTCAAAATTTAATAGTATTTTCAAGCAAGGCCATCTAGCTATACCCTATACTTCTGGGGAAATTTACATGCTGTGTTACCAAGAGGTAGGATGGGGAGAGGGAGAAAGGGTAACGGGGAGGATTGGGGTTGGGGCTAGATCTCATCCAAATATAGCTTTTACCAGTATAGCTCAGTGACTTTGCTGCCCCACAGACCTTGGGATAAAACCAATATAATCCATGCCCTCATTGAGCAAACAAGCAGCAAGTTGAATACCTAAAGCTGTTGGGAGGGGGCATGACTAATTTAAAAAATTGTTGCCATAACTGAGGAAGGAGAGTCTCAAAGGATATGATTCTAATAAAATCCCATAAAGCTTTATGGAACGAGAGCATAACATTGAAATACATCCTAATTTCTTCACGTGAGATTGTGTGCAAGTCATGCCAAGAATGAAAATGGAAATTTCTGTATGTTTCTTGTTAGTAGTTAGAAATTCATGAGGTTTTCACCTCCCTCCCATGCACTAGGGAACAAGGGAAGTAAAACTCCCCATTGAGAAGTCAAGAGTAAAATCAGCAATGGAGCAAAGTAGAGATGTGCAAAAAAGTCCACTCGCTATCACTCCAAGGGGAAAAAGCGGTGGGCAAGTTAGCAAGACTGGACTGTGTCCTGTGTGAATAAATAAAAATATCTGAAAAAGAAAATGTCGACTATTGAAGATTCACCCAGCAAAGAACACATACAAAAGGAGAGCCACAGAGCCAATGCTGGCAGTGCCTTCTTGCATGCCGTCCAAAAGAAAAGGAGTTTTTGGATGTTCACATGTCCCCTCCAGATGGGACACAGGCCATGGCAAACATGAGGATGGATGCATGGAGCTAAAAATCAAATGATTCAACAGATTTCTGCTCCCATGAGCAGTGCAAATCTTATCCTGAAATGGATGCATCAGAATTTCTTATCTTGATTTCTTCAAAAATTCAGTTTAACACAACACAATCTTCATCTTTATTTATCCTCACTAGGTAACCTTCTGATACACATTAGATATATCCGGAGGGATAGAATATACTGATATGCTAAATCAAGATTTTCTCTTTCAGTCTCCCTTTGGTCATAGTGATCTGCTTTCCCCATGAGGGTAGAAACTGTGGGAAAACAGGGACTATGATGAAAATAACATGGAAGAACAATGATGGTTTGATCTACTAAAAATTGCTTGGTGGAAGTGACAACATGTTCACAATAATTTATATTGCTCAAGAATTTACCATGGCTCTCTGTCACCTAACATCGATGGTTAGAATCTTAGCGCCAAAAGACACCTGTGATCATCTTGTGGGAGCCCACCGCTCCATGAAGAAAGAAACCGAGGCATACCAAAGTGAAATCCTTCCCCTACAACAAAACTCTGTTCAGTCTAGAAACACCCATCAGGTTTCTTTCAGCACCTGGTCCTGCTGCCTTCAAGCCCATTTTCCAGAGAACCTGAGCCCAAGTTGTGGCAGATGAGAGGTCCTAGAGAGGGGTCTTGGTGTGAAGTTGTAGAGGCTCACTCTGACCCTGGCTTCCAGGTCAGAAGAGAGCATAACCTGCTCTTCAGCAGGCCAGCGGTGCCTCTCTCTGGGGCTATGTCAAGTCCAAGAAGATGGCCCTCTGAAGTCAGCCTCCTTCTAGAATTGCATTCTTTGGATCAGTCAACCCCAGAAGTTGAGTTGGAACTTGACTATGGAACCCCTGCTATGAACCAGGCAGGGCGAAGTCTGACATCTCAGACTGACCTGTGGATTGCCAAGGCGGGGTCTGGTGGAGACCTAGATGGAGAGAAGCTCAGCACCTCTTAGTCAGAATCAGCATTTGGAGGGGGGAAAACGTCTCCTGTGGCTGCAAGTGAACATTATACTACCTGGAACCACTGCCAAGTGCCACTCGGTGGAGAAGTAGTAAGAGGAACTCATGAGTGCCACCTATAAGAGAAAATGAAGTAGCCCAAGGAGAAAGTTTTCAAACACAGGAATATCTAGATGGAACCACAAAGGACAATATGTATTCGGGACTCCCAGGAATATCCATAGGTGACGTGAAGCAGTTCAGCTCTGCCTGTACGTGTACACCGAATTGAGTATATCCTGGATGCGCTCCTCATTGGGCGGATACTGCTCAGAAAAAAATTGCTGGCATTCATTGTCACAAAGGATGGGCATTCTGCTACATCCATGCTTTGCTGTGGCACAGCCCATGGGGCTCTGTAGTAAGGAACGTAGGATTCCTGGCCCTGCTGGTCCTCTGCACCTCAGTCCACTCTCTGTCCCTTTAAAGGACACTCATTCCCCAAAGCCACAGCTTTTTCCTCCGGCTCCAGCTTCTCGGTGGCAAGCACCAACCTTCATGGTATTCCTTATACTTTTATGTGCAATTTACTTGTTTGTATTATTTTTATTTTCTTTTTTATTAAATGGGGTTCAATGGGGAAAAAGTTACCTTTTCCATGGGATCAGTATCGCCATGTTAAATCCTACTAAGACTCGGTGTCAAATTCAAGAGAGCCTATAATCTCATCTCGCTCCTCGAATCATGTTTATTTTCTAGTCCTCTAACCAATCTCGTGGCCTTCTGAAAAAGCTGTAATCACAAGAAATGGCCTCTTTTCTCTTTCCACCTGCAATCAAAACCACTTCTACGTGAGAGTGGCTTCCTTCTACAGATAACATGCCAGCACCTGGCTCCCTCCTGAGTTACACCTCCTGGCTTGGTTCATTTGTGATGCCAGCGGGTCTCGTGAGTGTTTGAGTTTGTGGTCCTTGGTCCCTTAGAGCAATAATTTTCAAGCTGTGTTCCTTAGAAGGTACAGCCAGATAGCCTAAATTGGTCACCCTTACTAGAAAAAAAAAATGACTCCAAAATATTGTCTCGCTGAAAGCTCTCTTATGTGAAGGGAGCAAAGGCTTTTTCAGCTTTAAAATCTCTATATGCCCTAATAGTCTGCACTGCGTGTGATCGTCCTATTCTGTGTAGGTTAACAGGGCAAACGATAGTGATAATGAAACTAAACAATAATAGCAACGATAGCTAAAACCTGCCGGTCACTTATTTTTCCTAACTCAGTGAGACTCACATGAGGTATGTACCGTAATTATCCACATTTTCTTGCTGAAGGAACTGTACACAAGGTGCCACAATTAAAATTGCCTTACGGGTCCTAGCCTGCTGAGCAGGCTGCTGGCTATTCATACCCTAGGGATTGCCATAACTAGACGCTCACTTCTAATCAGTAAGTCATGATGGACATTCTGAAAGAAAGGAACTCTTATAGCTGGTGACGGAGGAGGGCCTGGCCCCGCCTGGCCCCACTGGCTCCTCGACTCTATATCCTGCCTTTCTAGAGGTTTGAGTTCAGGGCCCCAAATGTGGTGGACTGCAAAATGGTCTCAGTTCTTTACCCTTCCCCTATATCCATGCCCTTTGCAATACAGCTTTGTATCTCCTATTAAAAGGTGAAGTCCATTTTCCCGCCTACTGAGTCTGAGCTGTCCTTGTGACTTTGGCCAGTAAAATGAGGGATGAGAAACAGAGTCACACTTCGAAGCCTAGGCCTCAAAAGTCCTTGCATGCTTCTGCCTGTTGTCTTGGAAGGCAGTCCAGTGTCACGAGAACAAGGCCTGCTGGATGGAGAGCCCTGTGTCCCAGGAACCCCCTAGCCACGTAAGGCCGTTGAAGACTAGCCATTCTCAGCCAGCCCCCATGAGCTCACTGCAGCCTCTCAAGTAAGCTCAGCTGCAATCAGATAAACCCGGCCTGAATTAACAGAACCATAAACCCACAAGCAACAATAAGGGCTTATTTTTATAAGCCTCTTAGTTTGGGGGTGGTTTGATGTAGGGCATTAGGAAGCTGATGAACTAACATACAGGTTCCATCCCATCACTATTTTAGGACCAATGCTTACTTTGAATAAATGGATACAACCTGCTAGCCACTGCTTTTTTGGAAGGACTGTCACCTAATCACCCTATACCCAGTTCCTCACCAACCATGGTCCCAGTTATACCTGGGCTTCTCTCTGTGTTGAATTATCTCCCTTGGTAGACTTTCCAATTACTCTACATCTGGGACCTACACTTGCCATTTTTTGCAGCTCAGGATTAGACTCTGACCCAGTTACTGAAGCCAAGTTCGTCTCAATGCAAATTCATTTGCCCTCTTGGATGTCAACGTATCCTCCACTCCTGAAGTCTCTGCTGTAAATTTCTCCACATATCACTTAGTCATTCAACCTAGTGGAAGCCAGCTGCTTTCCTGAATGTCAATTATTTTCAATAAAACTGAAAAATATGCACTTCGATTCAGTAAATTGGAAAAACCCACAACAACTTAGAGTCTTTTGATGATTTTTTTTTTCTATGAAAGTGAAATGTAAATAAAACTAAAGGAGGGACAAACCTTTAAATCATTTGGAAAACAACATATTTTGCTTTCATTCTTTCAATACAAAGATGAATAGGTTCCTGCCCTTCAGAAACAAACAATCTAATAACGAAGGAGGAAAATTAAAAGCTGCCGTAAAATTAAATATTTTGTATCTTAATCAAGTTGCCTATCATCTTTAACTAGCCCAATAGTAATAATGAGAACTGTTTGACTAAGTGGTTGCCAGGATTAAAAGAAAATTGCGTATTTGGAAATGCATGTGCCTGGCACATTGTAGGCTCAGAAAGTGAGTTTTAAATACATTTATAAAGGCCAAGTGTTTACTGCAATGTGATTTACCAGGGGCAATGCTAGAAGGTAGGAATGAAAGAGGCGTATTCCCAAGTATGTTACAGGAACCTAGCTGGGAACCTTCCCTTGAATATGCCTTTTGTCACCTTGTTTGTTACAGCTTTCACTGGTCATGAAATAGTCACAAGATTAGACGTGCACCGCCTTGTCTTAATTCTCAGGAACAGGTTTCATAAATGTAGAGACATATTACTTGGATAATTCTGCAACCTCACATTTTTATAAGTACATTTATAAAACTTAATTAGGAAAATATATACAGTTTGGCAGGTAGTTACTGAAACAGCTCTGTAGTTTTGTGAAATATATTAGATTTGGTACACAAATAATGTAATCATTTAATGGGTCAATTTCAATTACACTTTTCTACTTGGCACCCTGGAAATCGATTTCTTTAACATAGAGACATTAGTCATTTTCATATTCCTACCTATATTTCAGTCCCATGAATGGAACTGAAACTAGATTGAATAAATCTTTTCTTCCATTTCAGCCAAATGTCCTCCGTTGGATGGATATTAATGACAGAGCAGCTTAGAACTATCACAAATGTTAAAAACTTAGGATAAAATACTTTGTTGCTGGCTCACAATGTTTTGAAAGGACTCTGAGATTGTTATTAAAAATTGTGATGACACATCTCAAAGGAGGGCCACATAAGGCCTTAAGCATTCGTCAAATCAACTTAAGAAATGAGAGCTGCACATGCAATGGCAGGAAATCTCCATTGTCTCCCAGCCTACACCCCTTTGGAGGTGTGGATGCAGCAGAGGACTCCCGATGGATAAGCAGGGTCCCAGGTAAAGGACAGCTGTAAAAAAGAGAGATGGATTTTATTTTTCCCATTCAATTTCAACCTTTCCAACACCAAGGCACTGTTCTTCCATTCCGGCCTTTTGAGCTGGGCCTCTGGAAACAAGGGAGGTAGCTTAAGGACAGGCTACTTTGCTTGCTAAATATGCACAGATTGTGTAAATGCCAGCAAGGGGCATGTTCCTAGTTCGCTTTTATAGAACACACAGGGAAAGATGCATTACTCAAGGTTTCACATCTAACAAAAAGAAAATGTTTACTTTGGCTTTCTTTTTATTTTTCATCTTTATGACTGTGTGCGTAAGAAAAAGAGAGGCTTGTTTTCCCTCTCAGTCATACTCTGACATTGAAGGTAAATGTTCATAAAAGGGGCTTGGTCCAACCCCAGGAAATCATTTGGGGGTAATTACCACTTGGCACTAAAGGGGCGTTTAACAAGCTTGCCTTTTTCTACTGTTAGATGAAATAGTCAAGTCGGGCTTTCATTGAAGGCCAAGCTGGACTTTCCTGATTCATGTAGGTTTTTTACATCAGTTCAGATCCAGATTAGTTTGGGTGGCAGTTCAGGAGGTAAGAAAGGAGACTTGGTAATTTAATGAAGTACAGAATATATATTCAATAATCATCAACTATTATTTTAGTATGACATTATATGGGAATGCCTGACTTCTCCAAAGAGCACTAAATACAAAATTGAAAGTAAGAAATTAACACATCATATCAATTAATCATGTGTATTGGCCCTTACATACATAAGGCACACACACACACACACACATGCATACATGTCCTTTCTCACATGCACACTAATTTGAATCCTTAGGTGTTTAGACAAGATGTTTGTTTTTCCCCACACTAGCCTTTCTTAATACTTCTTATGCTGTTTTGGGTGTAACTCTTAAAATAGAGAGTTAATAGCCTCAAAATTGATCTGAGCCCTTGAAAAGGGGCAGAGAATTCTTAAAAGTGGCAGGAAAAAGTAAACAGACTCTAAAGACAAGAAAACTGAGGAAGAAGATGGAGCTCCAAAGAAAGCTCAGGACTGTGTTTTTCAGCAAGTCCAATCACGACGATGGCAGAGACTGCTCTTCTGTAATGTCAATTATTCAAAATCAGATGGAATTTAACAAATACAGTCCTTGGCTTGATATTTACCAAGAAAAATATTCATCAAAAACCATGAACAATGCATAACGGAGGAAGATATATGCTTACGTAAGCTTGCATGCTTGTGTCTATGAGGAAATTGTTGTGTCCAAGAGATTTCCTTCCTTTCATCCGCAGCACCCCTCCCTTCCTATCCACGGCACCCCCATCCAGATACGTGCCTTTCCCTTTCCTTTTCTTTGAAAAATGATGTTTGGGCAGCATAGCTAGTCAGTAATCATTAATGGGTTAAGAGGGTTGGAAACTCATTTGATTTCATAGTTGACTGTTTGCATGACTACAGGTTAAGCTGTGATTAGATTTCCATTTACAGCTCCCTCATTTTCAGGCATTTAAAAATAACTCAGCCCTAAAAGTTCCTTCTAAATTGATTGAACTGGAGCTTACCAATGAGTCATGGATAACCCTCAACCTCAAAAACACAAACAAAAAAGCAATACCAAAGCTGGAGGAGGGGAGTGTACCAACCCAAAGCAAAATTTTTAAAGAGTTTTTTATTCTGAAAAGCACATCATTTGGGGAAAGCAAGCTAATAAATGTCAGTTGTGTATAGCCATTTTAAGTCATTTTGCAAGAACCCCAAATGAGCTAAAACATTCAACTATTGCACTTGCAAAAGATTTAACACACACACACACACACACACACACACACACACACCCCACATGTGTGTCTGCCTGCATAGAAACAGATAAGAACCCAGTGGCCTGATGGAGGTTGTGTAAGACACATTCAAAGTCAAAACGGGTGCTTTGTCATGGTCTGGTCTCTGAGGAAAATCCAAATAGGTTTATAAGACCTGATAAAATATCCTTTTTTCCCCTCCTTTCTCAGCCCCAAATTCAAGGCTATTCAGGACTCTTGCCCATTTGCCAGTTCCCAGCTGTAGAATTACCTAAGTGTGTAGGTGTTTTCAGAGCATTCAGTCAGCGACAGGGGAGTTCAGCAGGGGAGCCCCTGGTGGTGATATCTCATTAGGCCTCCAGGACAATGCAGCTATTTTTCCTTCTACCCAGGCTCCTTAGAGGAGGAACTGGTCTCTTGACCCATCCTGTGACTTCCAGATTCCAGTTTCCTAAAGCACTACAGCCTCTTATTATCGCATTTGAAAGACCTAAAGTATTACTTTTCCCCATGCCAAGGAACACAGTGATGCTTTCAATAAAGTCAAGAACAATGCAGGCCATTACTCTTTACAGGCACGTTCTTTCCATAGTCTGGTATTTGTGTCATTTTGGGGAAGGTCATTCATTAAATACTTTTCCTTTGTAATGGAGGGGTTAATCCTTACCAAAAATAAGACCAATAAAGCTGGGAACCGTAGAAGAATAACACAGGGATTTATTTAGTCTGGTAAAATTTTATTAATTTGACTTCCACTAATGCATAACTCATGTTATTATGTCCTAGGATAGACCAAATGCTTCTGTTTGCTATTGATTAAGAAGAAACTTCTATGCAAATTAAAAAAGAAAGCAAGACTGGGGTGGGGGTTAGTGGAATGGGGAGATATACTAAGCCTACCTACAAAACTTATGAAAACATAAAGCCTCTAAAAGCAGCACACTTTAAAACACTGCTAAATGCTCAACACTCTGGCCCCTACTTTAGAATCTACCAAAACAAGGTAAGAGCTGCCTTCAGGGAGTTTCAAGTCCACTTGACTATAGCACAACATGGACACAAATGGCTCTGGCATTCTGTTACTGGCAAAACCAATATCAGCTGTTGGCTTAAAAGTAGCTACAATAGAAGTTAGTTTGGCTATTGAATAGGAAATAATAATATTGGATTTAAATATATAACATATAACATCAAATATGTACATATATGCATGTGTACACACACCATTTCCTATTGCTAGGCAAATACTATTTAATACTCATAACCACCCCATAAAGAGGTTATTATTTTCCTCAATTTACAGATGAGGAAACTAAAACTGAGGAAAGCGTAGGTGGTTTGTCCAACATTACATGGCCATTAACTGTCAAAGCTGGAATTCAAATGGAGACAGTTTGGCTCCAGAGTTGGGCTGGCCCTTAACTCAGGCAGAAAACGGTTGGTTGGTGATTCATCGACGTGCCCTCTTCTCGGGGGTGTAATTCATGGACCCTCTCGGCTTTGTGCAGAGGACCCGTGGTGATGGCATTTCTACCACCAGGTAATGCGTTTGAGTAATGTGTTTACTTCATTCACATCCACTGCTTTTAGAAAGTGAAAAGTACGCCAACAATAATGCCACTCATGTGTATTCTAGCCCTTTTTTACAATATGCTGCCTAAGAGAAGGGAGACATGCCTGCCATCAGCCTGAGCACATTTTTTCTGGCTTTTAGTGTTTTTCCATTGTGCCCATGAAAATTCAGGTTTGCAGCTTCGTCACTGGCTGGGGAGTTGGTTTTACTCACCAAGTACTTGGCACAGTTCTTGGCTCACAGTAAAGGCTCAATAAATACTGATTTGATATCATGAATGAAATTAGGTGAAAAGTTATCATTCTTAAACTTACTCTTCTTATTTTTCATATAAAATGAATTAATATCTCTCAATCAGTCACCAGAAATTAAATTCTATAATGTTTAATGAACCAAAATGTACACCATATCTTGCCAAATTCCTGTGCCATTTTTCCCTGTCCCTGGATTTTCTTGGTTGTTGCTGACATTTTACCTATTGTAAGATTCTCAACAAAGAAAACCGATAGCCAAACTGCTGTTAATAGCTTTTGAAGCAAATCAACGTATTGTCATAGCAACCAAAATTTACAAAACAGATCAATTAAAAAAAGATTTAAATTCAAACTAGGAAATGGATGCTCCTTAAAAAAAAAGAGATAAACTATTCTATTTTCCACAAAGTAACAAAAACAAGTCAAGCCTCCTTCTGCCCCTGACAGTTTTCCAAGGTAAAGAAGGCAACCTATCCAGAGTCTAAATTGCATGTAGGAGTTGAGGAAAGGTAGAGAGACAATAATGATACCCAACTATCCAGCCAATTGGTAGGTGTAGGTCTCTGCTCTGCCCCTATGCCCAATACCTCTCATTCATTCTTCAGCTCTCAACTCACCCTACAGATTCCAGAAAAGTCACCCTGGCCTCTACCCCTCTCTAGATTAGGGAAGAGCCCCTAATGAAACCACTCACAGCACTGTGTATGACTTTTCTTCATACCGATTATTAATTTGTAATCAAACATGTACTTTTTGTGATTACTTGATTAGTGATTGTCTCTCCTCTAGACTGTGAGTTTCGTGAGTTCAGCAACTATGTCTGTCCTCACTCACATTGAATATCCAGAGATTATCATGGGATCTGAAACACAGACGGTACTCAGAAGAAATATATGCCCTTAGGCTGAAAAGCTCTCTCTCAGGACAAAATTTAGATTCCTAAAGGCAATATTACTCATCTCTCAGCTGGCCTTTTAATAAGAACTGGTGACTTCACCATGCTCGTGAAAGCAGTCAGTCCATAGTGATAGAGATGAGATTCTCATCTATGACACAGTCCCATTGGCCTAGACCATAGTGTGAATAATGCCATTAATTACCAGCCACTCCAGACTCTTCTCTCCCACTTAAGAAAGCTTATTTCCAACTAAGTGAATGTGAGTGACCTTATTGTAAGAGAGAGCCTTAGATCTGATTTAATTTATAAGAAAACATAAACCATTTAGAAACATTACTGCTTTACAGAAACAAATCATTCATGTCACACAACACAATCGATGGTCACGGACAAATGTGTCACAATGATTTAGTGCAGAATGGCAGCACGGATGTGGACTCTAGGCGTACCCACAGGAAAAGCCAGAATTTTTTTCAGAAAGCAGCTTGAAGTCTGCTTTAGTGTACAAACAACCATGCAAGTATAGTGCTCACCACAGTTTTGCACCAACCTTTCTTCTAGCTGAAAAACTTCCCTGGAAGGTTACACAATCAGTAAGAAGGCAGGAGAAGTAGGATCATAAAGTTAGAACCTCAACAAACCTCTTGAGGGACCAAAAATCATAAGAAACTGTTTAACTATATTTTTATTTATTCTTGCATCTCACCTTTGCTTAAGGCTCAATGTCTAGACAGAGTCCAGTGGCTATCTTGGGTCACGTGCTCATACTGGTTAGAGAAGGGCAGGGTGACCTGGTTTGTCAGCCCACCAAGACTATACAGTGGGTGAGAAAATTCCCAAATAAAAAATAGATTAATGCTGCCAAAGGAAAGATATGTGAAAGCTGCTTTTCATCACTGGCAAGTCTCAGCTTAGGGCTAGTCAAATAAAAGAACCACTATTATGACAGGGACAACCCAAACATAGTGCCTCTATAGATTTCATCTCCTTACATGGTCTCTTTGGTCAACTGTGGACTCTTTTCTCCTGCCTCTACTGAGTGAATCAATAAAGGAGTTGTCTAGGTTCTACTGTCATTTTGGCCATGACCCTCAATCTGGTCTTCCAGTCCCATCCATGGGTACCTGTAGGTTGGCTGGTTTTCACTGTTTCCTCCTGCTCTACTTCCTTCACCAGTCATTTCCACATGGAAAGATTGCTCAGAACTGTGACCTAAAACTCCCTCTGGTATTCTGAGTATCCACACAATGCCCAGATTTCCCTGAGAGCTGTTCTGCACTCGTACAGGATGCCCTGGAACTGACTGGAGTGAGGATCGAGACTATTTTACACATATCTCCACCTCCCCCAGAGACTAATGATTTTTAAACTCAATATTTTATAAGGTAGATATTGCCAATTGCGTATCATCAACAATAAGATCCCATAGTAGTACTTTCTGTGCCGGCTACAAGAATTTCTGGTGAACCAATCTGAATAAATTAGTTTCAAACTCAGCTTCCCAAACGACATGAGTTATATACAATTACTCCAATCTTGTTAGATTTCAGTCTAATAGACTTCAGCCTATTATTCTATTTGGTCAGGTTCTCTTTGATCCTAATTCTGTAACTCTTTGTATTAAACGTTTCTTCCAGTTCCTTGTCACCCGAAAATTTGATCAGCACTATCAGATAGAGAAGTCGTCCAGGACAAGACAAAGGGGAAGTGCCATTGTACCATCGTAGGCCTCCTGTCAGGCTGCCATTCATCTCTGGCCCGTCTGCCCTTCCATCAGTCAGCGTCAGCTCCTCCTAGCCACATTATTATATTTCCTCTTCTTGTCCACCAGAATATCAGGAGAGATATGCTAAAATGTCCCTGATCATTTCCTATGGCTTCATAATCGTACTAGACAAATACCAACAATACGAGGAAGGATGTGAGGTTGTTTTGGTGTGTTTTCTAAGTGATCACTGATTTTGCTTCTGAATAATCATAAATAAAACAATTAATAATCCATTCCTGTGTTTCCCTAGGCATTGAATCAAACATACTGGTCTTTAATATGTAGAATTCAAACTCCCCCCCTTTTGAAAAATTGGAAAAAGTCCTGTATCATTCCCCCACCCCCCATTTTTCATCATGCTTTAGAGTTTACTGTAGCTCCTCTTGAAACCCTTAGAATGAATTCATGAAAGCCGGGAGAATGGAACTTCTAAAACACTTAGGTAGTCTTCTCACCTGCAGTGTTTTAATCCCCCCTTAACGAGGAGAGTTCTATTGTGTCTAGTACAAAGAGCACCCTTTTTGGCAGAAACATGGAACAAAAGTAGATTGGCATAGTTGTCTGTCCACTTCATCAGTTCTCCTAACACAAGCTGTCCTATGGAGAAGACATGCTCCTTCTCATTGTCTTTTCTCTGAAAATAGAGCAGAAACCCATTAATTACGTGACTTCATGGTAGTAGTTTCTGAGAAGTCTGTGTGTGTGTGTGTATGTTTGCATGTTTTACACTTAAATGGCCTAAGTGTACATTGTTTCACCATTCCTTTGACGCAGCGGAAGGCCTGTCTTTCGTGAATGCCTTTGGAGCTCGGCAATACTTTTTGCATACACCATACCTCTAAAACATAGGCTACAACCTTCCACTTTTGGTCCCTTAAAGTGCAGTAAAAATTTAAAACACTGGCAAAATAATCTGAATGACGTGATCTTCTAGATTTAAAAAAAAAAAAAAATCGCAATTTCTTTTGGTTACAATGCAAAGCAATTTATTTTATTATTATTTCAGCAACCCATTGGTCTAGGCTTTCTAAAACATTTGGTTTAGTGCTGATTTTTAAAAAATGAAATGAGGGCTAAAAGCAGGAAAGTTGGCCACTCTCACCCCATTTGGCCAGTTCTGGCAGGTTCTGTGTACGTATCCATCAGTCTCCAGCATGCTCTCCACATTCTAGACCAGAACAAAGCGTGAAGTCCAGTCTCCCATGCCGTTTGCTGGTCTTTATACCTTTTTCCTTCCCTCACGTGATGAAGCAATACGAAGCACACCCCCTAATTAGCTGGGGACCAAAGCTTGTTCATCCAAGCTGTGCGCCAGCATGGACACTGCTAATGACTCCAGGGAGCGGTCACGGGACTGGTATCTTGACTGCCTTGTGTTGTATTTTTTTCCTAGTTCAGTCGCTATTGAAAACCTCACCACCAGTTTTGTTTTACCTCTCCAATTACTGTACCAATATAACCCACCGGTATGGTAATATCACCATAGACAGCAAAAAGAGCCCTGCAGGCGCAATCACAGTTCTAAACACAAAGGAACTAAACCTTTCTTTTCCAAGAAAGAAATTAGCATGATCATTTCTTCCATAGCAGTTGTTGCTAAATACAATACATACCAGCTCTTAAGTCAAAATCTGTAGCATATGAAACCACGAGGTAATAAATATATTCACTGAAAACATATAGGGAAGGGGAAGAGTGAGAAGTTCATCATTTTTACTAGTGTATAGCAATTCTAAAACTTCATATTTTAAACATGAATTAGGAAAAAAACAGAGCCTTGGTTGTTGGTTTTTAATGTCTTGACAGGTTTATAAAGCTAAGGAGGCATGGGGGAGTGTGCAGTGATCTGGTCGACCCAGGTCAGTCTAGACGGCTGTGTGAATTATCTAAGCACTCACACTCTAACCATCTAATTATCTAAATGAGCTGAATAATCTATGCAAGCTCAGGTCCAGTAAGGTACAGTCTGGGCTGACACGCATCCTGGAAACAAAAAAGAGAGGAATAATGAATGATGCTTACGTTCACAAAATGTGCATGGGATACTCTCAGACACTCACTGAGAGGTGGCTGCGGGCAGCCCTTCCATCCCCTTCTGCTGGAAGGGGCCCACGGAAAGCATCCTCACATTATCCTGGCACTTACAACATGGCCTCAAAAAAGTGCATAGGGAGACAGAAATGAGCAAAAAAATATTTTTAAGTTCATCCCAATCCTAGAATGTCAAATCAGCCTACTTCAGTGCTAAAGAAATATCAGGTCACTCATATGACTCAGTATTGTTTCCTCAGCTCCAGTTCTAAGCACACAAATATGTTTATATTTTTAAACATGTAGAAATCCTCTGGGGGTGAATACTAGAAACTCTGGTAATACTTTGCATCTGAGGTTTCTATGAAAGGTTGGTTAGCACCATTTCGAGAGAAAGAGCCTTCCCTGTGCGCTCCTGTTAAGACCTGTCGTCCTCTCAGATAAGATGCCCTCCTCCGTTAGCTCCCTTCTCCTGCCTTCTAGGTTTATAAAGGTATGAATAGTCTTCATTAGACTTTAAAACCCGTTCAGAATTGCCTTGCACAGAGTAAGGCAACTAAATTTGAAGTTTCAAATAAGACAATCCTTGCAGAGAGAATCAGTCACTTATCAGTAGAGTCCCATGCAGCTCACTGGAAATTCGAAATTTGGAACACATATTTAGAATATTAAACATGGCATTATTCATTGCCTGGCACCGAGTCATGCAAGGCAGTTAGCCAAACAAGCTATCTCTCTACTTACAGGTGAAACAACGGTTTGGAGAATCTTAAAAATTTGAAAACATTCATAAATCAAAATAGGAGGTTTTCTAAGGGGGAAGTTAACATCCTGCCAAGTTAAGCAAACTAAAGAAGAAAACAAGCCGGCCGTTCAAATGGTTTTCATGACAGACACTTAGAGTTCCTCCAACAATATCAATTAGTGTCTTCAGAACAGGCTTCCCAGAGATGACATTTCAATCAGCCTATTCTCTGGCTGGAAAGCACTTCCTCCCATTGTCTCAGGCTGCAAATAGGACAACGGGCCGCGTTGCCAACTGTGGCAGAGCTGGGGGTTTTGTGTGTGTGAATGCCTGAGCGGGTGTAAAAATTACAGCCCTTCTAGAACCTCAGACACAAACCTTTCCCAACCGGCAGCAGAATTTGTTCGTGTGTGTGTGTTTTCGGCTTACACAGATAACTTATTTTACCAAAAATAAGAAACTTATTTTACCAAAAATAAGTTTGCCTTTCAAGGATCAGCTATATTTCCCCTTGCTTTCTAAGGCATGGTCAGTCATTGCCACTTTGCTGTGAGGCTATCTCAAGTAAATACCTGAAAAAACAAACAAACATGGGATTCTAAAGAAGAGAAAAATGAAAGGTAAATTCTTCCTTACCACGTTGGGTATTGAGTTCTCCTTTATTATAAAAACCTGGCCAGAGAGTCAAGCCAAGGAAATCAAGTTCACCTGGGAAGAGATGAGGGAGGAGACCAACCAGGGCTGTAACACAGAGAAGCATCCTGGGTTGGGCTTGGGGAGAATTGCAAAGGTTTGGTGTTTGAAAAGACCCAGAGCTGCAGAGTTGGGGGACAATGAAGACATGCGAGATGCATTGGGAACTGAGTCCTTTCAATATGTGAAAGATGCAAGTAGAAAGTCAAAGTCTTCTGTTTGCAGATCTGCTTGTTTGGATGCTCCCCTATGAAGAAGGTGCAATTCAGGTTCCACCCATACTGTGAGCTGACTCACTCATGACCAAACAGAGTCACAGTTCTGCATCCCCAACAAATTGCTCCCAGAATTGGATGCAAAGATCCTCCTTCAATGACAACACCAAGCACAGCTACGTCGGAATGCAGGGAGTTGCATTTGACATGGGTTTGGGCAGAGAATGGTTGGCTATCTTTTTAGTCTTTCTTGAAGATTATGGTGGTGGTGGCATTTTTGAAATACTGCAGCAGTCACTTAAAATCATTCAATAATAGGGGTAAAACAGAGCTTTTCTAAATCATCTGGTTAGCACTCCATATGTTCTCTTGTTTAAAAAAAAAAAAAAGTCTGAGGAAAAAGAGCTGTTAGGCACAGATATCATGCTTTTCCCTTCTGTGCTTTAAAGGAAGTACAAATTGGCCATTAGCACAATTGGCCCTATTTGCAATCTCTGCAAGTTGCTGCTTGCTCCAGGGTGTAGCCTCCTTTGCTCCTCAGCAATGATGACAGCAGACTTGCGTCCACATGATGGATTTGTGTGACCTAGAGCTTCCCTGAGCCTGCTCCGGCCAGGATAGCGATTCTCCGGGCCTGCTGCGCAGCAGATCTGAGGCTTCCTTTGCTGCGGTTCTGAGAAGTCCGTTTACTCATTGGGGTTCGCATCACCTTTACCTGCCACATCTCGTTTTCCTTCTTGGTTTATTGCCTTGGTAAAACATGTCCTTCAATGGAGACCATGCAGTATCTGTGTTTCTGTGTCTGGCTTACTTCACTTAGCATAATGTCCTCCAGGTTCATCCACGTTGTTGCAAATGTCAGGATTTCCTTCTTTTTTTTAAGGCTGAACAAGCTTCCATTAAAAAGACAAACTCCATTCCTTGGTATTTACCCAAAGGATTTGAAAGTATATGTCCACACAAAAATCTGCACACGGATTTTTATAGCAGCTTTATCCAGACAGAACTTGGAAGCAACCAAGATGTCCTTTAGTAGGCAAATGGATAAACAACCTGTCCAGACAATGGAATATTATTCAGGGTTATAAAGTAATGAGCTGCCAAGCCATGAAAAGACATGGAGGAAGCTTAAATGCATATTACTAAGTGAAGAAAGCCAATCTGAAAAGGCTATGTCCTGTATGATTCCAACTATATGACATTCTGGAAAAGGTAAAACTGTGGAGACAGTGAAAAGATCCGTGGTTGCTAAGAGGAAGGAGTTGGCGGTGGGGAGATAGGCAGAGCACAGAGGATTTTTAAGACAGTGAAAACACACTAAGATGTTACAATAATGGATACATAATATTATACATTAGTCCATACCTATAGAACGTACAACATCAAGAGTGAACTGTAATATAAACTATGAACTTTGAGTGATTATGATGTGTCAATGAAGGTTCGTCCTTGGTTTAAAAAAATGTGAAAGTCAAATTCATAAAAGCAAGAGAGTATAAATAAATTCTGGAGAGCTGATGTACAACATAGTGGCCACAGTTATTATTACTGTATTGTATACTTGAAATTTGCTGAGAGTAGATCTTAAATGTTCTTACCACACACACACACACACACACACACACACACACACACACACACAGCAACTCTGTGAGGTGATGTATACGTTAAATAACTTGATTTTGGTAATCATTTCACAGTGAATACATATATAAAATTATCATATTGTATACCTTAAATATGTACAATTATTATTTGTCAATTATGCCTCAATAAAGGTAGGAAAAAGAATTTTTTAAAAGAAAGAAAAAAAATGTACTGAGGGGCTAAGTTTGGAACTTTGCTTGACTAGGCATATTTTCATTCCACCTGGACAGTTTCGGCCAGCATAGATCTCTAGACTGGGAATTACTGTCCCTCAGGTTTTTGTCAATGAGCTTCCAGAGTTGTTAAAGAGCCTGAAGTCATTTCTATCCCCACTCCTTTCTTTGTGTGCGACCACCTGACCTATTTATCTGTATGTTTCTCTCTGGAATATATTAGGATTTCCTCTTTATCTTTACTGTTCTGGATTTTGCAGAATGATACTGGACTTTTTAAAAATACATATATCTTTATTGATTTCAGAGAGAGAGAGGGAGAGAGAGATAGAAACATCAATGATGAGAGAGTCACTGACCGGCTGCCTCCTGCAGGCCCCGACTGAGGATGGAGCCTGCAACCCGAGCCTGTGCCCTGCCGGGGAATCGAACCGCCTGGCCGGGTCAGACATTATTTATTATTTCTGGGTCCCTGCCACGATGAGCATTTTCACGTGATAAAACTTAGATTTAGAAACCATTTTCCTTTAGTTCTGGAAAAATTTTGAATTTTTTCTTTGCTAATTTCTTCCCCACCATTTCCTTTATTATCTTCTGTAGTAACATCTACTCTTTTAGATATTGGGACTCCCAGCATGATCTGCTAATTTTCTTGTTCTTTTTCTGCCTCTAGTTTTATATTTTTAAACTTTTGCTCTTTCTTCTGGAAGATTTGCTCAAGTATATTACTCAACCTTTTATTGAATTTTTAATGTTTCATATATTTTTTTTAATTTCCAAAAGGTCTCTTTTAATACCCTGAATCATTCTTACTTATAGCATCCTTGTTTCATTTTATGCATTCAGTATCTTCTCTTACCTCTCTTGGGGTAATAAATATAATTTCTTTAAAATTTTCTTAGCTCCCTGCATGGTCTTTATATACTCTGGCTTCCTTTCGCCTTTTGTTTTGGTTGTTGTTTTTCATGTTGGTCTTATCTTGAGATTTTTGGGAAAAAAGTAGCAAAATAGTAAAATGCTGGCTTGCCCATATCTGTGTACATGGGTGGTGTTGGTGAATAGTGGGCTTCATTTCAGCAAGGGGAACGTGAGAGGAGGGCACTCTCCAGCTGCCAGTGTTACAGGGAAATCTGAAATGCCCATTCCTGTGAACCTTTCCTCTTGAGTGGGCCAGTCTCCTCAGAGAGAAGTCCTCCCCTCTCCTGTCCGAGTGGGAGAAAAGAGACTTTCTGTGCACTGGACATGGAATAGGGGCTGGAGTTCCAGAGTCCAGTGTGAGCCTTTCCCTTAACCCTTCCATTTTCATGAAGTACCTGTCTCTCCTGCTTTGCCTACCGGTGCACACGTCAGCTTCTCTACTGTGCATCCTGTCCAGAAACTACACCTCCCGCCTTCCGCTCGGGCAGGGGAGGAAATAAAAAGGCTCCCATCTTCTCACTGAAAGGCGTGCCACCAAGCCAGCGCCCAGCTCGCACCACCGCTCTTCCCCTCAGAGGCGCATTTTACCATCAATTCCCGACTCTCGGGAGCATTCTGCAAACTAGATCTCCCTCTAAGGCGTTACTCTGCAAGACTTCTCCGCAGGCCGCGTCCGTCTAGAAGCACAGCTGGGGTGTTAATTTAACAAGCCTGTCATTCTGCAGGGTGTTGCATGAACTGCTGACACCCCACCCTCCTGAGTGCCTGCTGGATTCCTCATTGGTGACGAATGCACAGCCTTCGCGCGAGCGGAGAAGGGGGGTCGGGAAGCATAGACTACTCATCAGTCACGGTGTCCCCAAGTCCCCAAAGGACAAAGAACTGAAATGTCCAGAAAAGTTTTAGAACTGCCCAAGGTGCATAAAGTCAGCTACAGAACCCACAGAGCAGAAGCAATGACTATTTGTTTCCACAAAGGTGCTGGGGGGAAAAAATCTCAAACAGCTCAAAAAGATGGGGGGAAAAGAGATACAGTGAGTTGCATCTGACATACAAACCAACCACCACTTCCTCCCACCAACCAGTTTGGCTGGTTGGTTCATTTTTAATTAAATAACTTGTTTATTTGTTCAACCAATCCCGCGGATGTTCAGGATCCACTTTGTGCTAGGCCTCATGGCTACTCGGGCAAGCAAAAAGCAGCATCTATCTCCCCCCATAACCTACAGCCTGAGGGTGTCCTTGGCTACCCCAGGCCTCGGCTTCCTGGTTGGAACAACCCGAATAGCTTAACTTGAGTGAGTCTTTCTTCGTGAAAGAAACAGTAACGGTTAAAAACGGGAGAGGGTGCTGTTTCTACAGAGAGCATTGGACAGACATCGATTAGCATATATATCTAGTTTGGTGTGTCACTTCTGAAAAGAAAAGTGAGTTCTGGAGTCAAGGATAAAAATATTTAAGTTAAAAACATATATCATAGAGCCCGGCTGGCGTGGTTCAGAGGTTGAGCATCGCCCTAGGATCCAGGAGATCTCGGTTCAGTTCCCTATCAGGGCACAGGCCCGGGTTGCGGGCCCGATTCCCAGTCAGGGACGTGCGGGAGGCAGCTGATCAATGACCCTCTTATTACTGATGTTTCTACCTCTCTCTCCCTCTTCCTTTCTCTCTCTGAAATCAATAAAGATATATTTAAAATATATATATATATATCATATAAAGAAAAATTAAAGGATTTTTTAATCTAAACTGCGGAAATTGAAGCCTGATTTAAAAGTTTTTTATGTAGGAAATGATCTTAAATAATGCAGAAGAAATGTGGTCCTCGCCTAAGGGAGAATTCTCAGCGTTGTATGAGGAGGAACCGGAGCAGGCAGCCGAGGAACCTGAGAGAATCTCACTTCTGGGCGATCCGTGGGTTAGACCTCCACTTGCCTCATGGCAGAAGCATAGGTGAAAACCTCTCCCCCTGTGCTTCTCAGCTTTCCAGATAAGCGAGAGGCCAATTACAATAAATGGCTATTAATTATGTTTAGAGAAAAAAATTGAAAAAATGAATTTGTTTTGAACCTATTTATACTTTTGTTGCAAAGACCAGACCAGCTCCTATAAATCACTTCAACATTATTGGACCCTTTTTCTGTGTCAGACACTGTACTAGGTGATGGAAATCTACCAAAAAAATTGTTTACCTTCAGCAAATATATAATTTACTGGAGAGTCAGAGCTAATAGCTATTACTTGGCTACCAACCCTTACTATATACCAGGCATTTTGTTAAGTATTTTAAATGTCTGCTTTTATTTAATTTTTACAACAATCCTAAGAGTTCTATATTATCATTTTGTTATATAGGTACAACACAGAGCCTCTGAGAGGTTGACTAAACCACCAAGGGCCCACAGCCAAATCGTGGAGCCAGATTTCAAATCCAGTCCCCCTAATCCAAAGCCTTGACCATTACTCTCCAACTTCTGCTATACTCCCAAAGAAATGCAGGAGATAATGACAGTAAAACAAGTGATGCTAACAATGATAAGAAAAACAAAGGATGGCAACATGGTTGTAACAATAATACTATAATGCTCGTTATAAGAGTAGTGTAAACAAAGCGTTTTGGGATTCGAGGGGATGGAGCAATTGATTTCCAACGAAGGTCATTGGAAATCTTTGATAGAGGGGCATTTTAGAAAGACAACTAACTGTCCACCTTTTTAAGGCTGTCACCTGGGAGGAGCTGCCCAGCCAGAGACATTTCTCAGCCCATCTGCCAGGACTGGTTCTCACTGGTGGGATCTGAGTGAACGTGACTTTCTTCCAGGATACCGATATGAAAGCAAAACATGAACTTTCATTCTGTTAAGCCACTGGCATTTGGGGATTTATTTGGTCAAGTCACTAGCATTACACTAACTAATAAAAGGTATTTTAAGCAAAGAGTAGAATGTGAGCAATATGGTAGAGGCATGATGCGTGTAGGGAGAGTGAATAACTCGCTGCTTTGGAGCACAGATGTGGGAGGAAGGGACAGCAAATGGAGAGGTAATTGGGGACCATGAGTACCAGGCACAAAGTTCAAACTCTCGGTAACAGGGATCCCCGAGACAAGGCAGGTCAGAAGCAAAACATACCTCATTTAAAGCTAACAAAATATTTGTATTTCCCATCAGAATTAGGAGCAGAAAGAATCAGGATCATGGGTGGCTAATTGTCTTTCCTGTTAAATAATAAGGCTATGTCTGGTTTTAGATGCTCACCCATGCTCACACATGCACACACATGCACAAGTGCACGCACATCCATGTTCACCCCTGAAAAGCACTCATGAACACATGCAGGTGTGTACTGCACACAATTACGCGCATTCACATGTGTACACATGCACAATTCTCCCCCTCCTGCAGTCATTAGATGCTACCTAAGTCACCTCATAACGGAATGTCCATGCAGCTGCATATTTATTTCTAGAATCGCCTCTGTTTGGACAACTGGCTTAATTATTTTTGTGAGGAAGGGAAATGACGACCTGTCAAACGACAGTGCCGGCCTAGTACAGGCTCGCTCGTGGCCTGTGTGGACCCCTTTCCTCTTTGCCGCCCAGAAGTGAGTCAGCGTGGAAGAGGCGGATCTGAAGGGAAGGCAGAAAGCACATCTTTCTCGCTTCTCTGTCTCTCCTTTCCTTTCTATTCTTAAAATATTTTCTTCTCCAGGTCTCCACACACTCTCCCCAGGTGGGTTCAGAGGTCCCAGGGGCTGCCAACTCGTCTCCTCCAGTAAGAAGCTTGTGCAAAAGGCCAGCTGCTACCCAGAGGGATGTGACAGATGGCAGGATCACCGTGCCGAGCGCGGATGGCTCACCCACGTGGAGCGGCATCAGGGAGCTGGAAGCAGGGCTCTGGAAATTATCCCTGGCCTGCTTCAGCTTCTCATATTGACATTTCCACGCCCTTCTAATCTGTGAATTTTGGAGGTTGGAGAGCCCAGATGCATGCTGTGTTGTTTTTTTCTTTTCCTGAAAATTTGAGTTCTGCAGAGCCACCGTTTCACTGGGGATGTTCTCTTTATTGCTTTGTACACTATTTGCAAGCATTCGCCGCTAGCTAACTAACTCAGTCTAATTTTCTTACCTGGGTGTGATGCTAACTTACAAATGGTAACCCTAGAGTAACCTCTTCAAAGTGATTACAGGGGCTCTCCAACAGCCACCGGGCAGCCAAAGCTACGAGGGCACGTGGAGTGACATGACTGGTGTGGGGCCTGTTATGGTCAAGGCTTTGCCCCTGGCCCAATGGAGGGGTGGCAAGTGCAGAGAAGTCAGAAATTGTAGCTTAGTTAAAGACAATAAATATTCCCCCTATAAGATACATCATCTGTGCTTTTCCTTCCTCTCAAGAGCCACCAGGGAATGCCAGGCAGGCAGCTCTGCTCTTAGATACCACTCCTGGATGGGAAAGCAGAAGTTGAAGCTCCACAACTAACATTTACCTTCAAATGGGAGAATTGTAGGAAACGCCAACCCCCTTACCTTCATAGGGCTGGTTAGGTTAACGTGAGCATGGTGCAAGTTACTAGATTGAAGATGTTTACTGCTAGAGGGCAGGAATTCTCTTTATTGCTTTCTTGTTAGTGAGATACTGATGACCATAGTTTTCCTGTACCATGTCTCTTTGTCACAAAAGGGACCAGCAGAAAAACAAGTGACTAAATGCCTCCAGGGTAGCAACTGGCAATCTGTGTCAAGATGAAGAGTATTCAGGTTAAATCAAAAATCCTCGGTATTTGCAGAACTCCACAACAGGCCCTTCGACGTGCCTTTTCCCAAAGTTGAGGTGATGTTCAACTGGAGCGACGTACTGTACACATCTGAGTAGATTTAAGTGATATATGTCTCAAGAAGCCTGGAAAAGTTAGAGCACAATTCATGGACTTGGAAAAGTCTTGTTTGTGTCAGGTTTTTTTACGCTCAGCTAAGCGGCCTCCAAGTGGATCAGACCCACACCTTTGGCAGCACTGTAAGTATATCCTGCCTCAGGGGCTTTCAAACCCTAATGTCCATAGGAGCACCTGGAGGACATGAGAAACTGCAGAGCCCAGGGTCTCCCCCTCCCCCCAAGACTCTGGTTCAGCACATCTGAAGTGGGGGCCAAGAATCTCATCTTAATGAGCCTCCCAGGTGGTTCTGACGCAATGGTCCTGAAACCAAACCAAGAATCAGTGCTGGCTGAGCCAGATGCCAGTTTAAAGTGTGAACTCTCCTTTCCAGTGGTGCATAGACTACACTATTGTCATCATGGGTTAGTGCTACTTGCCATGGCCGAAGTGGGAAGGAGAAAGGAAGAAGGCAAATGGCAAAGAAAGAGGAGCGGCTTATGTTGGGCTCCTCAGGGGCAGAGGCTGGGACAGGAATTCTTGGGCAGTGGTTTTTAAGGGAGAGCTCTCAGGAGAAAGGGGGTGAGGGGAGCAGGCCAGGAAAGGAGAAGGGCCTCATCAGAGAGCGGTCCCACTGCAATCTAGCTCCACCTAGGAGCTCTAGAGCCTGAATCACACCACGGAATCGGTCCCACCTTGAGGCCAGGGGTCAGCATTTTGTATGCTCTTATCAGAGCCAGTACTTGGCTGTGGGCCACCCTTGGTGGAGGGGCTTGAGCTCCCAGCATCTCTAGTGTGGTTTCTTCCAGCACAGAAACTCTGGAGGGAGAGCAGCTGTGAGTTTACCCAGCCAACACTCCCAGCAGGTGGAGGAAGGATGCATCCACCCAACAAAAGACACTTCGGTGGAGCACCAACTCCAGCTACGGGGAGGAATGGAGGTGGAGGAAAGAGAGAAAGAATCTTAAACAGTTCTCAGCTAAGGATGATGCAAACGAACACAAGTTCTACTGCAAATCTAGTGAACACAGATTTTCACCACAGTTAAACTAAGATACAGTCCGTCAACCAAGGCTACTGATTTAATCAAAATTTCAAAAGCTCTTTGTGTAGGATAAATCCATCCAAGTCACATTTTCTACCTTATTCAAAAACTCCATGAATTATTTTCAATTTCTTCGGAAATTAAAAATGCCAATTACTATCCCATTTCTCTCTATTACTTCAATGGCCTTATTTTAGAAGGAAATTAATTAGATCGTATCAGTGAGTCAACATTTGCTCCCAGTGTCATTGCTTTTTTAAAAATGTGTTAATAAACTATGTGTGATCATTTATTCTGAAAACATTGTCAAGGTTTCATAGTATTTTACCAAAAAATAAAATATTAGAAATTCCATTTCCCCTTTAAAAGCAAGTCATACACCCACCTGCAGTGTTTTGACCAGTCTCAATCACCATGATATCTAAAATAGCGCCTACAGTAACACTGTGGTATTCTCTGCATGATCTCCCAATACCTTACAACTTAATTCCTCTGAGCCTTTACTCATGTAAAGCTAATAGATGTTTCTTTACAAGTTATTTGTTCACCCGACCTCTATATCTTCGTAATGACCTTTTTTCTAACCTGTCCAGCTTAAAGATAATATTCCTTGCTGGTAAACATATCAAAATAGGGTCCAAATAATTTTTCTATCACCTTGGGTTTATATCTGTTATAATACATACTTACAGATCCACTTATTTGCTTCTCAGTCTCCTTGTTGCCCAGAAAGCAGCAGCCCTTTAAGGTATTCAACTGTTGTTGAAGCTTTCATTTCCCCCTGGACTTGGCCCTCCTGATGTTCTGCTACAGGTCCACTTCTCCCTCCTGTGTGCCTCTGGGCTAACGCCTCCCTTCATTCATTTCTGTAGATGCCCTTCTAGGTGACTTTGTCAGAAGGCTTGTTTTTGACTGCATTGCTAACTTTAGGTACCACATTTCTGCTTAATTATGCTCATTTGTGATTAAATTGTTGGAAATTCTACTTCAAAAGATTCCCTCTTGAGCCACATGAACTTTTGACTTCGCTGACCATGGAATGAGGCTTGCCCTCATTATAAACTCTAAGCAGTGTGTGTTCTAAAGCCTGAGATATAGTATTGAGTGTCTCCTATGATTTTTTTTTTTTACTTAAGTATCTCAAATGATTCGACTACTTCCTGCAAAGAAAGGTCCCTATCACGTCTCTATCGCAAAACAGTTCTTTCATAATTTGGTACAGAATATTGTTTTGTTTCCTTGCTTCTTAACTTTCTGAGTTGTCAGCAAGTCTAGAATTTATCAGATGCCCTGCCTTTTGTAGAATAAGACTGTGGCAGACATTCCGACGGGTGTATTTTCCCTTCTCTTCGAGGCCAGTGCTGTAATCTGCTTTCGGAAACCTTTACCCACATCCTCTGTCTGGTCCACAGGCCTGCAGAATACTTCTAGAATAATGTCACTGCTAATTCTCTTCCATGTGATCCTCCCTGAGAGGAAAACTTCCATTCTTTGTGCAGAAGGCACGAGAAATTTTAAGTCCCAACTGTCACCTGGGTTTCCATGTGGTACTGAAAGTTTGAATGCTCAAAAGAGAGGGAAGTCAAAGCCCAAGAAATATATCATCCAGCAAAGCCACCAAAAGGTCACTTGTTGTTTTCTCTTGAATGTTCCTTATACCTACTGACACCAGGTTGTACTAAAGCACACCCTTATTTATGGAAAGTAGAATTATTGGAACTGTTGTGCGTAGGAAAACAAAGCCATTGAGAACAAGAGCTTTGAGTATGAGCAGACATGACACTGAGTCTCAGCCCCATGCCTATTAGTTGTGTGCCATCGATAACCTCTCTAAGTCTCAGATGTCCGCATTCACAAAATGGGTTTATCGCTAGTACCTATCTCATAGGATTGCTGAGAAGTTATTTTTGAAAAACTCATCATGGTACCCGGATTTCAATAAATTCGTTTAATAAAAAAGCAATTGCTTAGTATGTGCCAGGAAATAGTGTAGGCATTGTGACTACAGCAATGAACAAGTGTAACAAAATTCCTGGCCTCATCATGAGGGACGTCAGGTGCAAACTATAAAGTCATCCATACATAAAACATATGTAAGTTATTAACAGCAGTAAATGCCACGAAGTAAATAAAAATACATAAAACGGCAACCAGAAATTGACCGTGTATGGCAGCCGCTTTAAGCTAGAACGGTCAGGGAAGGCTCCTCTAAAGAGGTGACCTTCCCACTGAGCCAGCAATGATGAGGAGGCCCAGCAATGCAAAAGCCTGGGAGAGAAACGCTCTAGAGAGAGCAAGGAGCGGGTGTGAGCAATAACCTGCTTCTCCATACGAATGTTCCCCTTAAATGCACTTCAGACAAGTGTTTGGTCTGATTTTATATTATCTGTTTGGGCATGTCCATCTTTATTTTAAAATGAACAGATTTCTTTTCATCATCCTCCGTAATGCCATTCAATCAATCATCAATATTTTAAGGTTTTGCAAAGCGCAAGTTGATGCCTTACAGGTCCATGTCTCCCCACTGAGGGACTGTGGCCGCATGCCATGCAGAGGAATGTGACTCTGGAAAGCATGTCCCTTCAATTATCTGTTAAATGCCTCTTTTTACACCCAACCTGCTGACAAAAACGAGAAAGCAAACAAATGAGATGAGTCGCAGCGAAGACACCGGAAGCCAAGAGAGCAGAGCATCTAATTGGAAGAGCGCAGGAGAATGTTTAAAATAAGTTTCAGAACAGAGATAAAGACGAGATGATGTTATCTCTTGGATAGAAGAAGCTATTAAAATCCGCCAGCGCGTTTTCAATCACTTAATCAGAAAGCCCTTTTCCTGAGAACTGTCTTTTGTCCGTGTGCCATGAACAAACATAAATATTTTGGATTTCCTGCATCCTTCAGCCTGATAATGGGCTCTTAACTAGCAGCTCTTCCCACCTCAAAGAAAAAACTAAAAACAATGATAAAACATGAAAGATATGATGTCTTTTCCAGATGAATTACTGAATCCCACAAAAAGTGCTCACAAAAAGTGTGATTCCTTCTCTAGCTCTGGCTTTTTTTTCTAGGATATTTTATATGATTTTATATGTAATATGTTATGGATCCTGGGTTGTGAGCATAACACAGTGTAAACATGTACACACAACAAATACGTTAAGTAAAACAAATAAGCTTTTTGAACAGTTTCATGTGAACTTCTTTTAAGATGCCACAACTGTAACCTCTCATTTGCACATAAATTTTCATCTCACATTTAATGTTTGAAAAATTCGTAAAGAAATAATTTCATAAGATGATGTTATGAAATGTTTACTTAAGGCTTAAATAATATTTTAAATTCTTAACATCAATATGCGTAACTGTGTCTACACATTTAGCAAAGTAATTTCTGTTAAAATCAAAACATTTTTTAAAAAATCCTCTGTTAACAGACCCATATAGGAAAAAAAATTTAAGCTATGATTTTTTAAAGAAAAGTTATAATTAAAACAAATTATTTGGCAGAAGATTCTCTTACTGATGTGGGAATAAAGTTTCATGAGATGTTCACATTCTTATGAGATTTTAAATAACATTTTCTGGATCCAAATAGAGATGTGTCAATCATTTGAATCATAATAAGCCAGAAGTTCTCTTTTGTGTTAAACAAATAAATCAAAACGAAATTCTACTTGGGCGAAAGGTGAAATTAAGTTTAAGTGACTATATTCATGAAAAAAAAAAATCACTATGAAGTACAATTTAATACATTTTTGCTACTATTCTAAATGACAAATTTCTCCATTAGAGCTACATTTTAATTTATAATTGGAAATTGAAATCCTAGTACTCAAATTGACCCCATCCAGGGTTTTGCTTTGAAGTGTGACCTCAGAATTTGTGCAATAATATCAAGTCGATGATAAAATTTCAGGAGAAATTGTGTAATGAAGGCACTCCCGTTGAATTTCGGGTGCCTAGCCGTGGTTTTTGTAGACTACACAGTGTATACCAACTTCTCCTTGCTTTACATAAGGATATCAGACCCCTATCGACTTCAGCCTCGTGTTACCAAAGCACTAAAATACAAATCTGGTTTAATTAAACGGCCAAGAGCAACAGAAAGGATCCAAGCAATATGAATAATATTCCTGCTTCTCTTCCCAAAACAAAATAGACTGCTTGGGTGCTTTGTGTTCAGGGAGAGGCAGCCAGTGAGCGCTGGGGGCCGTGTCAGATGACAGTTCAAGGGTTAAAGCGGCCAAAATTATCATTCGCATGTGAGAGAAGCTGCTATCAGCCTGCTTGCTGACCTCACATGCGCTCATGGGTAAGATGCAGTGTCACTTATAATAAGACGAGAGACGGATTTATCTGGATAGGCCGCTGGAGGAATCTGCTGGTCTCATTAGCAAGGTGGCCTCCTGGCCACCAGCGCCGCCTCCCCTCACCGAGGAAGCCGCCGCTGATCACACGCGCCCGCCAGCAGGACCTGGCACTGAATCTCCAGATAATGATGGTCGAGTGGGCTTAATTTATGCTCTGCTTTGTTTTTATTGATTCTCACAAACTAAAGCTGGCCATGCCTGTTACAGAATCTGAAATCACTGGAGCCGGTGTGATTGCCATATGATCTCGTTTTTGCAGAAATTGGGGAGTGGGTGGGAAGGGGTGGCGGGCAGGGGGAAGAGCCCTGGGAGCAGCTGCCGCCTCTGGAAGCAATGTCCCCGTGATCAACTGCGCCCAGCGTTGGTGCCAAATCAAGAAAGAAAGAAACGCAGGGTCCAGGGTCGGGTGAGTCACATCAACATCTCAAGACAATTCCAAGATGAACCAGCGCGCAGAGTAAATGACCTCTTCATCTGGGGTGATAAAGCTCCAGCCAAAATATTGTCGGGGCCCGAGACGTGCTTCACTGAAATATGTGCGTGGCGGGGGCCCCTCTCTCTGGCAGGGCCCGGCCTGCACGCTGATACGGAGCAAATGCAAATGTCCTGATAAGAACTGAATGCAAATATTTATGATATGATATTCCCTGGGAATCGTGTGCAGATAAAACAAAGTGTATTATTTTCCTGCTTCTCTTTCAGGTTTGCCAAAATGCCCTTTTTAGCTTTCGGAATTTGCATTTCTTCAAAATTGATTCGGCCTGCGTATTATGTTAAGCTATTTGTTTGCTAAGGATGGTAATTAGTTACTGTAATTACAGCAATGACAGTTGCTAAATTGTTTTTAAAGCATTACAGTGGGCCTGTGCCAGAAGATTGCAGTATTTTTTTGGATTTAAGCAGAGGCTGGAAAAACTCCCACTCTAGGGCCAGCATGGGATTTTCAACTACAAAGCTGCTTTTTTCTGATTGAAAATTTTTTTTTTTTTAAAGTCATTAATTTGCATTGATTGCAAGTGCTAACTTTACATTTAGGTATATTCACATATCACAGAAATATTAGCGATAGTGGACCTTGGAGTAAAGGAGACACAGGGGACATCCGTCGTAAATAAAAGTGAAAGCCGATAGCAGAGGAAAAATGGTATAACTATTACTTGGAGCCTGTTAATTAAACTTTTTAGCCTGTTTTTAGATAAATTAAAAACAATTAAAAATGTTTCTCTGAAAGTCATTCCCAAACTTTTCGGAGCCCTCCTGGTTTAAAATGAGTAATGTGAAAAAACATCGTTTGGCTATACTCTATTTTTGACATGTGGAAAGCAACAAATAAGGGAGAAAGGTTATTTACCCAAATACTTCTTACAGATTGAGTTTAAAAGAAAATAATGGAGGAGGAGAGACTTGAGCTGTTGTGCATGTCCAAGATGGTTTATATGATTTATGCTTTGTATCAACTGTGACTCAGAGGTTAAAGTCAGGGAATGTGGTTCTCTGTGCCGTCTGTTGTCCCAGGAATGTCTTCTAATATTACTTTCTGAAGTCTAGAAAATTCAGGTGAGCTCAAAGTTTGTTGCCAGCCACTTAAAGTCAAAGTAATACAAAATTTGAATACATACTTTAAGGTTACAGGGCCTTATACTCGTATTTTCACACTCATAAATGCTTCATAAATAATAAACCCTGTCATATTTAAATATTGAGCTTCTCCTGCTAGCAGAAAGTTAGCTACTATAATAATAATAACAACAACAGTAATAATAGCAGCTAACGTTTCTTGAGACCTTTCCACATTCCAGGCACAGTGCCAATCACTACATGCATTCTTCCAACAACTAATGGAGAATTATTATTATCATCTCCATTTTACAGAAAGAGATACTGAAGCATAGAGATGTTAGAACTTGCTGAGGTCACATTTCTGGTAAAAATGGAACATGGAATTCAAACCCAGGCAGCTCTTAACTTGAGAGAATATAGCTTTGTATTTGAATGTGAGCAAATAATATTTTTAAAACCCCGAGTTTGTCCTTTAAAGCTAAACTGAAAGCTAAACCACCTCGTTAAGATGTCAGAAAGTGAATTTTCATCTCAAAGCTTGTTCTCCTGATATTTTAGTTTATTTACTTGTTATAGATGTAAATATCATTTCCTTGATTGTGCCTCCAATAGCACTAGCACTTGATGAGAAATCTGACTTTTTACAAAACAAACAAACAGGCTCAACAAATTTAGTTTGTATATTTACCGTTATTTGAGAACTATAAATCCCAGTTTGTTTAATATTTTTTATATATTTGTATGAATGCAGATGACATTGGTCAATGGGCATTTTAAGACATTTTGAAATTGTTTTGAAAATTACCTTAAGCTGTGCATATTTACATATTACCTCCATGCTATGCTCTATAGCTACTCCATGCATAACCCCAAGTACATATCCCCAGTGTGGGAGGCAAGTATCTCACATGTGCACACACACGGAGGCATAGACCACTGCAACTTATACAAGCAGTATCTCCAATGAATGTATTCAACAATCCTCCTTATGAAGTCATTCCTGAAACACTCTCACCTCCTCCAAGCTGGACATTATGTCTTCAGCCCAGATGACACTATAGTTTTCCCCCTTATTGCATTTATCACAAGACTGATGGTGCCTTGCATATCTGTACATATCTGTTACCTCCAACAGACTAGAAGCTCTTGGGAGCCTAGGTCTTTTGCATCTCCTTCATCTAGCACAGAGCTTGGCACATGGCAAATGACAAATAAAGACTACTGAATAAATAAGACTTACTGAACTCATACAAAATTTCAGGGGGATACAGCAAGGAGTCTTTATTTCTCATGCATGAATCTACAGGGCAGCTTGGACACCTCTGCTTAAGGCTGTGCATCTATTGGGTCTATATTACTTGCCTCTATTTGGGTCCAGTCTAGAGGGGCACAGCTCCCTGGGGCATGTTTTCTCATAGTAGGGGTCAAGTGAAAACATGTGCTATCTTTTAAGGCCTACACTTATAACTTTCACATTTCATTTCATTTTTATCCACATTTTATTGTCCAAAGCAAGTCAAGAGCCAAGACTAATATCAATGTGTGGGTGAAATATACTCCTCTCATGGAGCTGTGAAGGGCAGATAACACATGAGGAGTAAATATTTGCTCAATAATAATATAATCTTCACAACCAACAAAAATTCATATAATAAAAAGTAAAGCATATTACCCTTTTTTTAATGTAAAGTATCTAAAACATTTAAAAGAAGTAAGAAAGATGGATAGTTGACTTACTATCAAGATCCTGGAAAACATTTCATGATTTCCCTTAATAATTTCTTTTTAGTTCAATAAACTTAACTGACAAAAATGTTCTTTGTGGGTTCAGCTTGGAGCTTTTCTCACTGTTATCCTTTGAATGCCTGGAGAAGTATTCCACCCCTCCTTCCATACTTGAAGGCCATTAGTCAAGTGTTCCCATGCTTTCCTCGGGGCTGACATTTCTTTCATCTCTCCCTGTATATTTCACAATATTTCACTTGTCAAACCATATCCTACCTTTGTGGCTCTTCTTTCGAACTCTCCCCAATCTATTTAGAGCCAAAAGCTATATAGAAATCTCTTCTTACCGTAGATCAATCAAAACTGGAAAGGGAATCTTAATTCCTTAGAAGAAAAATATTGGCAAATTCCCAGATGAAGAGAAACATATGGGTTCGCACCCCCACTCCCACATTTTCCTAACCCCCACTCCAATCTGCAAACACATCAGAGTCAATTTGACTAAACTGTATTGGATCAAAGAAGAGCTCCAAGGAGGGTGAAGTCAAGCTTCAAATATCGGCTGAGCACAGTTTGGTTACAGAAAGGAAAACATCCCTCCTGGAGTGAGACATCTTTCTTGTCCAGACGTTCAAAGAGCATTATCCATTACTGAGTTTATGGTACCCACACTGGGAGCACAATTCATTACTTCAGAATTCTTGCCCAGTTTACAAGGAAGGTCTCCTGTTAGCTGCCTAGTGCTGGCCACGGCAGATTCTGTCTTAGTCAGTATAAAATAGATCATTACTCTCTCTAGCTACACTTGGTCAGATGGTGACTGTAAACACTTAACCTGGAGTTCGAAATTTTTAAATTTTTCATTGAAGTTTTCAAATTAGGAAGATCATTTATTCTGCATTCTAGAAAGTAAGATTTAGTCACACTTTCTTCATTTAATTCACCTGCTTAACCAAAATTCCACTATAATAAAGAAAGTTGATGTGTTAGCATCAGCATACAGGAAAAAAAAAATCACACTTTGGAACATAATTTAGTAAAATCGTGTTGAGAAGAAGTGAAATGAAAGAGTGTCCGAGACCCTGACTTATATCAGTAATTCACATATTCAAATTCCAGATCACAAAATGGGGATTAACATGGTCTATTAGTCAGGGTTCTCCAGAGACACAGAACCAATAGGATGTGTAAGTATATATAGAGAGAGATTTGTTATAAGGAATTGGCTCATGCAACTGTGAGGGCTGGCAGGCCTGAAATCTGCAGGGTAGGTCGACGGGCTGGAGACCTGGGGAAAAGCTGATGTTCCAGCTCAAATTGAAGACGGTCTAGAGAGAGAAGTCGCCCTTACTCTGGGGACCTCAGAAATTTTTCTAAGGATGAGGCCTGTTCACATTATTTAGAGCAAACTTCTTTATTCAAAGCCTACTAATTTAAATGATAATTTCTCCTTAAAAAATACTTTTACAGCTACATCTAAACTACTTTTTCACCAAATATCTGGGTACCATGGCCTAGCCGAGCTGACACCTAAATTAACCAGCACACATTGCATACAATCCTCTTTGTTCTATCCCTTACTCGGACAACAAGCATATACTGAACAGCTACTACATACATGCAGGTCCCCAGGATTCCTGGGAAGCTTGCGAAATCCATGATTCTGAATTATTGTTTAAATGTATTGATTCTCAGAAACATTGGAAACCAAAGAGACTTGGAAATCATACCTAAATTGGGTCTCTCCTAAAACCTAAAATAAATTAGCACAAACATGCAACAAATTAGTCAAGCATGCTAAAAGAGACTTACCAAGGTCTACCTAAGTAGGATGTGCCCATTTTACAAGCAATATTAAATCGTATCCAGTAGGGTAGAAGCTATATGTCTGGCATTTTGCACACCTTTCCTCCCTTAATTCTCCCCACAGACCAGTGAGGTGGGGACTATCACTATCTGTCTTCAAAAGATGAGGCCATTGAAACTTAGGGAGGCCACACACTAAGGAAGTGGTGGAGTGAGGCTTCTACTCAGGTTGACACCTTGTTTTCAATGACTAAGCTGTGCTGCCAACGCAAGATTAATGTGAACTATGATAATTGCTTAATTTTGCTTCAAACCTAGTAATTAATTGAAAAATATGCAAAATAAGGAGTGGCATTTTGTTCCCAGGTCCCAAGAAGGATTCCTGGTTTGTAAATCATGTTTCTGACCATGATGCTATACTGAATAGCATTTCAGTGAAAATTAAGAACAGAGAATCAGAAGACACTTTAGGGAAATGTATCACTCACTGCCCAGTGGGGGAAAGATAGGTGATTTGCTAAGATTCACTTCAAAACCCTCACAAAGCTAAGGTATGGAAACATTTATTGGACAACCATCGCTTGTTGACTTGTGAGCATTAAGTAATTAGTGTTTTATTCCAATCAAGAATTTATACTGCTACTACGGTCAAAAAAATTGCATGTAGCAATGCAAACTCTTTTTTAAAAATATATATGATTTTATTGATTTCAGAGAGAGGAAGGGAGAGGGAGAGAGAGAGAAACATCAGTGATGAGAGAGTCATTGATTGGCTGCCTCCTGCACACCCCTCACCAGGGATCGAGCCCACAACCTGGGCATGTGCCCTGACTGGGAATCGAACCACAGTCTCCTGGATCCTAGGTCGACACTCAACCGCTGAGCCATGCCAACCAGGCCCAAACACATTTATGTTTTTTAAATGCTATATTAGGTCAGAATGGTATCCATCCAATATACTTTTCTATCTTTGGAACTGCCCTTGTAAAATGTGTCCTTAAAGATGAAGGTTTTATGAAGCTCAGTTTCAAGAGTACTGATAAGAGAAATAAATTTTTTATGACAGAGACAGACTATGGAAGGCAAAGAATCTGATGATGGCTCTAGAAATTCATACTTCAACTGAATTGTTCTCTTATTTACATTTCAGTTGGAGATGGAATATATGAAAAACTAAATGTGAAATTCCCCTAATTCTGTGTGATCTTCAACTCCTTCTGCCAAATTAATCATCTCCAGTTACAACTTCTCCCTAATTCCAGACTTGTATATCTATCGAGCAAGCTATTGGATACATTCACCAGGTTGTTTCTGAACTCATTGAATTCAATGACAGTAATCGCATTGTCTTCGTGGCCAAACCATGAAGACAGATTCGAGCCCTTATTTCCCACACCTATCCTAGATCCAGAATTGCTGCTGTTTCCTAACTGTTCTTCTTCACTTCTGGTTCTTCTTCAGGGTTTTTCTCACCAGAGTGAGGTTTGAAACTACCAATATGACCCTACAACTTCTTCAGTGGCTTCCAGTGCCCAGGATATACAGGTCACATTCTCGGGAATCATCTGGAATTTAGTTACCCTGCCCCTCTCCAGTGTGCCTTCCCAGCCATATCAGCTACTCCTCCACCGTACGGTCTACTCTGCAGCTATTCCAGAATATAAATGTTCCCCAAAATATCTTGCCTCAAGTGTTTGTTCCTTTGAATGGAACATACTTCACCCTCTTGTTTCACCTGGATAGCTCAGGTTGGTCCTTTAAGACTGACTCAGCTTAAATGCCAGCCTGCCAAGAAACTAAAAAATGTCGTTTGCAGACCAATATTACAGTACAATTGATGTGTCTACTTCGGCTTCTTTTAAAGCTGTTGAATCCCAGCCATCTCCAGGCAGCATCCTCTCAATAAGGAAGTCAAGTTTTTACAAAAGACAGAAATAACTGTTTGCACCCAGAAGCTTCTATTTTCTGCTCTGCAAAAACACCAAGGCAGCGAATTACTAAGGGGTTTCCCCCCTACCTGAAATCATGAAGCAGAAAAACTGTCAAAGAATACTGTATCTCAAAAAAGGTAGCCTTCACCATGGCACCAACGCAAAGCAGGAGAGCAGGCTGTAGGTACCAAACAAATATTAGTTTACATTCGTTACGATTGATTTTGGCTTTCTACCCCTTTTGTTATTTGTGTGATTTCTAGGGAGAGGATGTTCCCAGGTTGACTTTTATCTCCAAGCCTGCACTTCTTACTCATAAGGCATGTCACTCGTCTACTCCCAGGCCAGTTGACTTCTGGTCAGGAACTGACTTTACCGTAAATGTGAGGAACTGTCCAGGTGTCAGGGACCCGGGAACCACCAAGGTGAGGCACAGAAGACAGCCACCAAACCCAGCTTCATCGACTTCCACAGAGAGCTTTCTAGAGGCCCCTCCGCTCGCATCATTTCTGTCCAGTTACCTTCTTACCCTTCAAGGCCAACCAGCCAATTCATCTGGATTTTCATCTTCATTCCACACACTTTTACTTCCAGCCCAACCTACATATTTATACCATATGTGCATGCACTTGCACACATGTGCACATTTACACACATATGTATATGTGTAAATAGTATTAAGCTGGCTAAATTCTCATCACCAATAATGAAGCAGGCTACCTTTTCTTGTTTTCCAGGTCCCCTACCTACTTCAAATCCAACCTCGCCCCAGCACTGAGTGGTAAGATTCTCTGAAAGCAATTGTCTTCACCAGCTGTAGAAATCTGACCACTTACACACAGATTTTTCTCTATATTTCTTTTCTTCTCTGTTTACTATATTGCTTTAGTAGACGTGGGATTTAGGGTCACCTCTTTCAAAAATTGTGTAACTGTCATTCCATCTACATACCACTCCCTTATTCAACTGATAAAAACAAGTCCGGGGTTTTACTTATGGCAGATACTAGTCTATATTTAGCAAAGGGATAATTTAGCTTATAGTATAGTTCAATAAACCTGTTGTGTGATTGGTTAGTGAAAAGTCTGAAGGTCTAATCGAGTTTATTTAAGAAGTTCTTGGAGATTCCTAACTCTAACAGCATTGGATGTGTCTGAAACTCTGTTATATATAATGTAACTAAGCAATACGTGTATAGCATTATTACCAATATACACCCCCATCTTACATGTCAGTTTTTCCAAATATCACCCTATAAATTAATGTAATCAAAAAGCAAATCAAGCGTCTACTAGGCAGCTAAGCAATGTACTTACTAATGGCCTCGTTCTTTTCTAAGAAGGTTATCAGTCTTCGCTTTTCTTTCAAGTCTTATAACTTTTATCTATGGAATACATTTTAGCCAGGCATTAATGAAAAATACATAGAAGACTCACAAAGATTTCAGATTACTAATGAACACACACAATTCATCACTAAGTACTAACCTAGCCTATCTTCTTAATGTACAACTTAGTTACAACAAGAACTATAGTGTATATTAACTCCAAAGGGTTACTGCATCTCCAGAGAAGGATGGTTGTATACAATTTATTAACAGTAGGTTGCTGATTCCCAAATGGTCTGTTACTGATCATAAAATGTTTTGGCTGTGACCATCTTGTTGCAGTGCTTAAAGCAATGCACATCAACAGAAAATGAATTATTCTTTTTTCCTGCTATGGCTAAACAGTATAAATGTAAACACTGAAAATTCCTCAGACTGATACAAAGCAAATATCACACTGGGGAAAGATTCTCCATATGGAACTTTGATGTGCATTGAAAACTCAAGTGCCACATGTAACACTCAAGTTTGCTTTCTGGAAAATAAATACATCAGAGGGCCTGGTAAGACACAGTGTCTAGTGACGTATTCTCTCAGCCTATGTACTCTGAAAGTGCACAGCTTCACTGGATTATATTGCATTAGGAAGATCTTTTAAAGCAAGAAAAGCTTAAATCACCTTCAAATAAATAAAAATGACTCTTCAAGATTTTACCATTGTTTCTGGGAAAACTTCTGTTATTATTCTATCTGGGTACCAGTTATGCAACTACTAATCCAGGTCCCAGGCCCCAAGAGAAAATTCAGCAGCACCATTTTTTCCTACATGGTTTCCATATGAGTTCAGGAATCTCCTCTGTGATTGCCACTGTCAGAACCCTGGGTACCCCAAAATGCTCAAGGATCACCCATGAGATCAGAGAAAGCTGAGCATAGAGGATGCTAGGCTCCTCACTGCTCTTCAAGTAAGAAATCTCCACTTTCATAAGTTGTATATATTTACAGTCTGTTTGTTTTCCAAGAATGATTCCTCTGTCAAATAAGTTTAAAATTTTAAGATATTCTAAATAAAATAGTGGATCAACCCAGTATTGGATCCACTATATTCCTCAGTTTATCTCAGGCCTCTAAAAATGTGACCAGCCAAAGAAGCCCCATCAATTTTTGCCCACATATCTACTGCACCATTTACTCATCAATACATGTCTGAAACTCCAGTCCTCCACAGACTTGTAGCACTTTTCTTTGTAATTTTAGGCTCTTTAAATACTTTTAAATTGACTTGGAAACGAGAACAATCCTTCTTCATACGAAAAATACTGTGAAAAACTTTTTAAATATAATACTTTGTGTTTTATACTGTCTACTTTCTGGAGCAGCAATTAATCATAAAATGGGAAAATAGCTTAAAAATTTCAAGACCCCCTTGAAAAATTAATAGGAGAGAAAAAATATATTTAAAATGTTCCAGGCACCCAGGAGGAATTGATTGTGAAATGAGTGATGCTCAAGTCTGAAATCATTGAGTGAAGTAAAAATTAGAAATTGAGTTGTGTGCTCTTGAACAGTATCTAAGCTACTCTAAAAGGGGCAGCTTCTCTGAGGAAAAGCAGACTGTAGCTTCAACCACTTCAGCTACTTGCAACTACAAGAGTCTAAACTTTGATCACATAGGACTTTAGTTTTACGAAGATTCCTCTGATACCTTCTCCATTCACTGGAGTAGCTTCATCTGGTCCCTTTCCGCTCTAATTTGCTCAGGTGTGAAGGGGCACCTCTCTCTTATTTGTATCACCTCCTTTATTGTCCAGAATCCTAAACACTAACTGGAAACCAATGGAAGGTGTTGTCCACTCAGAGTAGGTCATTTAAGGAGCTGAACACAATCCCAGGACAACAGTCTGGCTAATATTCATTTACTTATAGGTTACCTGCCATATACCAACCACTGTTCTAGGCACTAAGTTTACATCAGTAAATATAAATTTGTTTTTTTCTTCTTAAATTTATTGACCTCAAATTTGGAAACATGCCAAAGATATGTTATTTATTTTTTAATCCAAAGTTTTCTATCTAATTTCATAGATTTAGAGTGTAAATTAATTCAAGCTCTAGATGTTGAGTGACACTGCCCGGTATCTATTTAATTTCTCTCTAAAACAGGACTTTCAGCTATGGAATGTTATTAACACACCAAAATCCTGCCCTAAAATATAGACAGAATTAAACATCTATAAACTGCATGGGGCTGGAGCTATCTAAGGAAACAAATTCTGGGTTGTAATATGGGTCCCTCATTTTCTTTGCTGCTGTGAACCCTGGTAATAATGCATGATAACTCCCTCCCTAGGGAACATCATGCCCAGTCTTTAAACTCTGCATGGTAAATTGTTCTGAAAAACCTGAAGAGGTATTTTATAAGTAATTTTATAAGTAATCTTTATAAGTAATTTCTTGAAATTGCATTTTTATTTGGGAGAAAATGGGCTCCACCTAAGATAGATTTTGCCTGTAAGTCTCCTCCTGACAGGGTTCACTTTGGAAAGGTTCTAGTTCTTTCTCCTATCAATAAGAAGACATAGTCTTTTCAGGGCTGTTAGAAAAAAGAGATTGCTTTCCCCTCCTGGGAAGCCACTCAGGCAGGATTAAGTAGCACAATCCAGTGGCCATAACAGAGACAGATGTGTGGATCATAGACAACAGATGAACTGGCTTAATGCTTGGAGAGACCATGTCTATCACCAGTGATAGAGAATGCTTGGCTGTTCTCAGAGGGAAACTAAAGAAATCTGACAATTACTTACATCAAGAAAGATTTAGGCCACTTTCTACTATACAGGCCATGTTGGAGAATTACTGATAATATCTCATTGGTTAAATCTATACACAAAATTTTAATAACTTGTAATAATGGTTGCCATAGAATAACAAGTTCCAAATATTTCCATTCATGACTTATAAAGCCTCCTTACTTAAAATCCCTCTAAATGTAAACCTTCTACCAAGCAGATTGTATCTTTTAGAAATAGGACAATTTTGAACATTCATTGTGACCTATATGCCTGAGTATATAGCTGGTGCTCAGGAATTATTTGTTAAATTCCTCTAAAATTCCTCAAATTTTTCCACCTTGTTGTTGCTGTCCTTCATCGGAATTTCAACTCTTTTTTTAATTCTTTCTATCATTTTTGGGTCAAGGAATGTATTCCAAGTTATTGGAGTTCCAGGCAGTCACAGTCTGAGCTGCCATGGCTAAAGATGCCCTCTCTGTAAAATAATCATACAAATATTTTGTTAGATAAGTTGCTTTTGTTGTGCATAGAATCTGTATAGATTGGGAGGCAAAACTTAAATACCAAATGCCTGGAACTCAAATCATAGAAGATGTTAGAGTTTTCTTCTTAGGGTAAGCTTCTTGCAAAGTGGCTTCCTCGAAATAAATCTGAATCTAAAAATGTTATAACAGAATTTTTTTAGTTGTATTAAAAGATTTTAACCTTAGTAGTTGTGTGACTCTTATATACCAGATAATTTGATGAAAAGCCCTAACTTCTTTTTCCAGAAAGCAAATGAGCATCTCCATCAGTAATGTTTCTCTTCCATGGTGTCTTTACATAAATAAAATGTCCTGGTCACTTGTTAAGAAAACTAGTTATGAAAGCTGAACACAAAGTGAGTTGTTAGATCTTATAGTAGCACTGTACAATGTTGAAGCCAATTTAAATACTAAATATTTGGAACAGATTAGATGGATACTCTTAATATCTGATTTGATAGCTGGAGTAGTTCATTCATTGGACAAATGTTTGCTGAGCAGCTAGAGCTAGGTCTATGGGCTAGATGCAGCTTCATTATAGTGATCGATAAAACAAAACCTCTGTCCTCAGTAATTTGACTTTCTAGAGTTGGGGCAAGAGGAAAACAAGCAACCATATGAGTGATCATAACATGAGATCATATTTGATGTATTGCATAGAGATATAAATGAAATGTTACTACCGTTAAAATGAAGACAGACATACAGGGTTTTAAAGGAGAGGTAAAATTATGAAAAGTTTCACAGAGTAAATGACATTTAAATTATACTTTGAAAGATATTAAAAAATAGTGTCTAGCATACAGTAGGGGTTTAATCATCATAAATGAATGAATGAGATTTTGATAGGCAGAGAGATAGGGATGGAAATTTCTAGGCTGAAGGAACAGTAGTAGAGAGAGCTCAGAAGCAGGAAATGACAAAGGAAAACCAGGACACAGGGAGCAGTTGAGATTATATTTATGATACACAAAAGTAGTAAAAATACGTAACTCTAGAAATGGATGTTTGTTGGGGCAGTATAATATAGGGCTTTTAATAATAATTTGGGGAATCTTTACTTAATTTGAGGGGCTGTCATCACAAGAATATAAAAATGAAAAAAATGAAAAATAAAAAAATATTTCTAAAACTGTAAATTACTTCCCAATTTGCTCTTGCTGAGTACAGTAAGTCGCAATGTGTATCTGAAAATACTATGGAGTTAAAACACTGCGAATGTTCTTAAATTCAAGTGCTATAACTTACCCGTGCTGCCCAGCCAATGGCTTTCACTGTGCTCCTGAAATGTTTGTTCACTTGTTAAAACCCATGTCACAAATCTTCAGTGCAGCAGCTAATATTTTACAATTGATCAAATAGTCTTGGGTATATATTCCAAATATGTGACTTAATGAAAACAACATAGAGATTTATGCTCCATTTAATGTACTTAGCTAAACTGGTGGGATTTCAAAAGAAGATAAAAAGCAGGAGGCAACACGGGTTAATGCCTAGTTATCTTTCGGTTAACTTATAAAGCTTAGCAATCGAAGAACATGAAAGAGGAACCTTTGATAAAACTCAGTTGCTTTTCAAAATCCATAAAAGGCAGCTGCTCTTCCAGGAAGGACCATATTAACATTGGAATGTACGACTTTTAAACAAAAGCTCTTGCTAAGCTTCGTTTGTAATTGACAGCCAAGACATAATTTTTTAAGCTATCGCCACTTAATAATAATGCTAGCAGAAAGAGCCTAGAGTCGGAAGACCTTTCTTCTTTAGTTGTAACATCAATGAAACTCCAGGGCCTTCCTCCCCATTTCTTTGCAGACTTCAGTGGTCCAGGAAGACCCACTGAGAGTTTGTGGGTTCAGGGAGGAGGGGCGCAGCCTTGACGGAACAGAAGGCACGTCGGAACATCCGATGGCTGGCTGGGAGTGCCCATTCGGTTTTGAGAGGCCTTCTGAAGATAACTGAAGTCAAATATTCAAGTTTTCATAATTTTCTCAAATATATATCAGCATATTGATCAGTCCGAAAGTTTCCTTTAGTCGTGATCATGAAATCCTATACTCCCGGCAACTCCAGGATTCCATGACCCTCTGGAAACCCACAGGCGGGCGAGGTGGCAGAATCTGAGCTGTGACGGGGGGTGACAGGCGAAGAGTCAGGAGGAAACAGAGAGTGGCCTGATGTCGGAAGAGCACTGCCCAACTTTCATGGCATGCAAAGGATTGGGACAGGACAACTGTGGCTGATGGTAGGACTTGGTCGTCAACCATCACAGATTCACTAGGTACAGGCTCACTTGTACCCCAGGTTTTATAAATGATCTCTCTCTCTCTCTCCTCTCTCTCCTCTCTCTCTCTTTCTCTCTCTCTCTCTCTCTCTCCCCCCTAACTCCTAAATCCTTTCTACTGAGCACTGGAAAGGCTGGTGGAGGACTGGGTTGTCAGCGGGTGCTCACTCTACTCCAATGTACTCCACAGGCATTCTGCTCTGTTGCTCTGCATCACATCCCAGCACATTTCCTTGAGATGCCCCCTCCCTTCCCGAGCTCCAGATGGGAGCAATGAGACCTCTCCTCCCTCTCCTCACTGATTTTTTTCAAATCCATCTGGGATCACAGAAATAGGCAAAATAGAAATGTATGCCTCAATTCCTTTCTCCTTTTACTTCCTAGCTAGTGGAGTCTTCAGCTGATCTGGAGTATTTGGGAAAGGGGGGAGAGTGAAAGACAGAAAGCCCATTATGACAGCACGTTTCGAATTTTTCTTGCCTCGCATCTGAATCAAATAAAGGATTTAGCATCTTTATTCTCTGATTCTCTATTGACAATCGCCAGTGTGATAGGTGTCCTCTAATCTAGCCACCTAAACCAGGGATGCTCTCTTAGTAAACCAAATTTACATATTTTGTCACAAATTCTTTGGGAATTAAAAAAAAAAACAAAAACAAAAAAGCTCTTTCCTACATATCAAGCACAGTCCTAAGCTCAGGATCATCCTGTTGAAGTGACTGTGGAAAGCTACCTGAAGGAAACGGGGCATTTAATCTGGGTCTTGAAGGAAAGGGCTCTAATGTTAATGGATGAGGAGATTAGATGAGAGAAAAAAATTTAAGGCCCACTAAGTGTAAGTCTTGCTCCACCATGCTCTTGTGTATGTGTAGATGTGTGTGTAGGCATGTGTATGATTTACCATCAGATTTTTTTCTAATTTTACATATTTCCAATCACAGTGGTAGCTGTTTAGATTAAAGAACATTTTACAGAACAACTTGAGCCACTGAAGCACATTTTTTAAGTCTTATGCTCTGATTTGGAGGAGCATGAGCAACTGTTAGCTACTCTTGACCCTGAAAATCTTTCTGAGGTACAAATAATTGTATAAAGTTACTCTAAGTTCTCCCTCTGCTCCTTTGACCTCAGGTTGTTGGCACAATTCCTTATTCCCTGAGGATGTTGACTGAGGGCCCCATCTTTCTCCTGGCTGCTCTCAGGTCCTACAAGCTGCCCACAGTTCCCTGATGTGTGGCCCACTCAATGAGTAGCTCACAACACGGCTGTTTACTTCTTTAATGCCATCTGCAGAAAGCTCTCTCACTTCAGTCTACTAAGATAGAGTCTTACATAATGAAACTCAATCAACGGAGTAGCATCCCACCTCCTTTCTCACACTCTATTAGTTAAAAGCAAGTCACAGGTTCCACCTGAACTCAAGGAAAGGGGATTATACGGGTGATAACATGTAGAGGGTCAACTTGGGGTGCATCTGTCACAGTGGACTTTGGCCAATTTTTTTTTTTTAAACTGTGAATATACTCTAAAAATTAAGGATACTGTAGTAAGCAAAGCAACTTTCACATTGTGGTTTCAAAGATGAAACTATTACATTGTACAGATAGGAATATACACCATTCAGCTGGCTTACTGTGGTTCCGAAAGATGAACACCCTCTCATATTTAATTGATCTAATTCCTTCTCTAGGCTGACAATACTTTTACTGCTAATTTTCAATGAAATCGTTTGTCTCAGGCCTCCTTGACCTCTGAATGCTCAGTCCTGAGGAGTTGTTTGGAAAGCTTCATCTGAGTAATGCCGTCTACCAAACACAGAACATGTCCTTTGCACTATAACAGTAAATACAGGCAAAATACACTAGGCTTCTTAATATACTGAGCCAGGCAGAACCCCTAGTTCAAAAATATAAAATGTGTCACCCTCTTCTTGGATCATTTTCCTATAGAGAAGAATCTAAGCCTTAGGAGGACTGTGTTTCATAACATCAAACACCACACTGGACCCAAACACAGCTCAGTAAATCCTGTGTGCACAGAGATTGAAGAGTAGCTGAGACTGAATCACCATTTCCACCAGTGGTGATACTTGCATCCTGCCATCCAGGGCATCCCTAGGCAAAGAGGTAAATGAAGGGTTACATTTAAATGCCTCCTGTGCATCCCCCTAGATCATGTCCTTTTCTGTGGGGAAGAGAAGATATTGGGATGAGTTTTCCTCTTATAAGTATTTTCTATGTAATTAAATATCCTATCTTAGAAACTATTCATAGTAGCTGGTTCACAGTATGCTTTTTAACAGAAAGTACAGTATTCTGATTACATACTCTTACTCTTAGGCTGACTATGAGAAAACACTTTTTAGTTATATCTTTTCTTACAGAATTAATTATAGATGTGGCATATATTGTCTCCACCATATCCTTGGCTCTGTAATATATAGAACAAATTGATAGTATAACTTTTATTTCTCTATTATGTTTTAAGTGCACTCACCTCTGATGATTTTCATTACAAGAGATCTACATAGATATTGAACAATTTGTTTCTTCCTGAAAGGGAATAAAAAAGTTTCCATAAAAACTTGGCTCAAGGTCCTCAGTGGAGTCATATGTCTTTACTTCTTAATTTTCCTCTACTGGGCCATGAAAATTAAATGCACTAAGTTTAATGCTGTGGTTATGAAAAGCTAATCTGATTTTCTGGGTAACTATACAGCTAAAGCCATCTCTGACACTTTCTTCTGTTTTTCCTTTAGGTTAACTTTTTTTATCATTTATCAGTTTACTGAAAATGATGATGATGATGATGATGATAGCTAATACTGAGGATCTACAATTGGCCAAGCACATTAGTCAAGTACTTAACATCCATTATCTCGTTGAGCTTCACAATATCCTATAATGATCCCCATTTTACAGATGAAAAAACTTAGGTTTTGAAGTTAATCACATGCCCAAAAGTCACACAGGTGGCAGATCCAGGACTCACACTCAGTTAATTCTATCTTCAAAGTCTATTGGCCTCTCTGCCTTTTCTGCATCATCCTGTCTTTATAGTGGTTGAATTTTAGAATGAATGACACATTGTTTATAGAAAAATATAAGAATCTCCAAGATGCATAAGCTGGAAACATTTTACTACTCTGTGTACAGTTACTACAATATCTAATTTCCATAAATTTGATAAAATTGCCACAAATATGGGATCATATTTGACAGTGCACCAGATTAAAGTAATTTCAGCGTCAAAAACCTAGAAGATATGATCTGTGCTCGTAGCTTGGCAGAATGCGCATATCTCCCATTTGATATGATGCTTTCTTCAAAGGTATCAGTATATACTGTGGTCGTTTTATAGAGGTCTCCCTAGAGGACTTAGTGGCCATATAAAATTACATGCATGTTATTAATAAAAAAATACATACAAGGAAGCCCATATTTCTTCAATATAAACTGAAGAATGAATATTGACTATCAGAATATTGATAATACTTTCAATATCTTTTGAAAATTATGATCTTAAGTGGGTCAATGAAACAGAGTAGCAAGGTGATATATTAGTCTGTATTCATTTTCTGGGGCTGCCATGCAAGGATCACAGACTGCGTGGGTTAAGCAAGAGAAATTTATTTTCCCACAATTCTGGAGGCTAGAAGTCCAAGATCAAAGTGTAGTCAGGTTTAGTTTTTTCTGAGGTCTTTCTCCTTGGCTTGCAGATGGCCACCTTCTCTCTGTGTCTTTGCATGATCTCCCCACTGTGTGTGTCTATGTCCTAATCTCCTCCGTATAAAATAACACTATCGTATTGGATTGGGGTCCATTCATGTGACTTCATTTTAACTTATATACCTCTTTAAAGTCCCTATCTCTAAACAGTCACTTTCTGAGTTGCTGGGGGTTAGGACTTCAACATACGAATTTTGGGAGACACACATTCAGCCCATAACAGAAGTACATCCTAATGTCTCCCTGGCAAGTCATAAAACCACTCACTTGGGTTGATGTCAAATCATCTTTCCTTTTTCTTGGTGTGACTTTCTTAATACAACTGTCAATAAGCTATTTCAGAAAATAAAAAAGTAAAAATGCCCACAAAGAAATAACAAGTTCTATCCCCCTCAAAAGAAAACATACCAGAACGTGGTTAACAATTAACAAAATGCAAAAGATGTCTCCTAAATTTCAGTTATCTCGATTCCATCTCACACTATATAGGAAATAATTTTGACAAATTGTGCAAGATCAGTTTTAATAAAGGAAAGCAATTTTTTCTTGTTGACATTTATTATAAAAGTAGAGATGTGTCTCATGGGCCCCAGGCATTCCGTTACCTTTATTTTCTAAAAGAGTCTCGGGACCAGTTATCACTTATCTACAACTCTTCAAATAAGCAAGTGATAAGTAGCAGTGACCCGTGTGGCTCCTACATTGCAGAGGGATTACAGATTTTGTTTAGTTTTGCAATTAACACATAATACAGTAGCCCTTCCTCAGATGTGTGATCGGGGCTCCACAGAACTAATTATTTGCTAATTCATATCCATTTCTTACGTTGACTAGAACTTGGCAAAGAACTTGTGGTAACAATTGAAGTTTATGATTACGGCTTTTGATAGCATTTGGTAGTGATATAAAAAAGGGTAGGATAAGTATTTTTAAATGTCATAAAGCAGGAGTTCTGTTATTAGTTTTTTAATCATGGATCACTTTGAGAAATTTATGAAAGCTACAGAGGCTCTTTTGCCCCCACAATAACACAAAATTTCACACCACATTTTAAAAGTTTAAACATATTTTTTTTAAAACCAGTAGACCTCAGGTTGAAAATCTCTTATTTAAAAAGAGCAGAAGGAAAAAGGAAGCACCAATCTCAGCTCCGGGACATAGAGAGTTGGAAAGAACCCAACTTCTGATTAGATTAATACTAACTTCCACACTAATGGCCTAAAAGACAATAAAGTGTTTATTTAAAAGCGTAAACACTATTTACCTGTCTTTACTACTACATAACATGTTTGGCTTTCAACAGAAAATTACAATGTGTATAAAAGCTAAAAACAAACAAACAAAAAAAGCCAATTCCCAAGACTTCCAAGAAACAAAAGAAGATCCAGAGCAAACCAGACTCAGATATGACACAGATGTTAAAACTATCTAAGAGGGAATTTAAAAGTAGCTATGATTAATATGTTAAATGATCAAATGGCAAAGGTGAACAACATGCAACATCATATGAGTAATTTTAGCAGAGCAATTAAATGTATAAGAAAAAAATCAAACATAAATCCTGGGCTACATGTATAACACAGTAACAGAGTTGAGGGATGCCTTCAATGAGCTGATAGGTAGACTCAACAAAGCCAACTAAAGAATAATTAAACTTAGTTAGATTTATAGAAATTACCCAAATTGAAACACAAAAATTTAAAAAAATAATAATAATACAGCAAGGGGGGAAAAAACCACAGGGGAGTATCCAAGAGCCATTTTCTATTTGTTCCATCTGTTCTTTGTTTCAGTTAAACATATTTTCTAATTTCCCTAAAGATTTTCTCTTTAACCCATGCATTATTTAGAAGTGTATTGTTTAAAGTTTCAAGTACTTGGATGTTTTAAAATAACTCTGTTATTGATTTCTAATTTAATTCCAATAGATCCAAGGACATACTTTGTATTATTTCTATTCTTTTAAGTTGTATAAGGTTTGTGTTATAACTCAGAATGAGCTCTGTCTTGCTGAATTTGTGTATCCTGCTGCTGCTGGGTGGAGTGTTCAAGAAATGAGTAGCAGGGTCAGGCAGGTTGTCAGTGCTGTTCAGATCGTCTATGTCCTTCCTTCTTTTCTCCTACTTCTGCTTTCAGTTACTGAGAAGGGTGTTAAGGTCTCCAAGTGTAACTGTGGATTTGTTTATTTCACTTTTCAGATGTATCCGTTTTTCTTTCATGTGTTTTGAAGGTATTTGTTATGCGAGTTCACATTTAACAGTGTTATGTCTTCTTGGGCGACAATGACTTTCTCAAACTTCTAGGAAAAAAACACCAGAAGATCTGTGTGATCTTGATGTTGGCAAAGAATTTTGAAACACAACAGCAAAAGCACCGGCCATAGACTAAAAACCTGATAAATAGAGCTTTATAAAAATTTAAAACTTTTTCTCTTCAAAAAGTACTCTAAGAAAAAAACCCCAACAAGCTACAGAGTGGATCAAAATATTTGAAAAACACATATCTTATAAAGGACTTGTACCTTGAATACACAAAGAATTCTCAAAGTTCAACAGCAAGGAAACAAACCACCTGTCTTTTTCAAATGGGTAAAAGATATGAGCAGGCACTTTACCAAAGAAGAGATGCAGAGGGCAAATAAATATTAAAAGATACTTAATTTCATTAATCATTAGATAAGCGTAAAATAAAACCACGATGAGTTAACACTGCTCATCTATTAGGATGATACTGTAGATAGTGTTCAAATGTACAACACTATACAACCAGCGACCTAGGTATTTACTCAAATGAACTAAAAACATATATTCACACAAAAATCTGTATGTGAATATTTATAGCAGCTTTATTCATAATCTCCAAAAGCTGGACACAACCCAGATGTCGTTTTTCAGGAGAATGAATTCACAAACTTTGCTATATCCATACAAGGGAATACTACTCAGAAATAAAAAGGAATGAACTATTGACCCAGGTAACAGAGGGATGAATCTGAAATACGTTTTTCAAAGCAAAAGAAGCCAAACCAAATGGCTACATATTGCATAATTCCACTCACAGCACATTCTTGAAAAAGCGGTCTGAAGGGATAGAAATCAGATCAGTGGTAGTCAGGGCATGAAAAGGGAGGAAGCGTTTACTCCAAAGGGGCAGCCTAAGGGAATCCTGGGTGTCATGGAACCAACCTGTATGGTACTATGGTGGTAAATACACAACTTTATGTAGTTGTCAAAACCCATAGAAATTTACATCACAGAGAATGATGAATTTTACTACAGGCAAATTTTTAAAAATCAATCCCATTGCCAGGGAACCCAAAAACGGAATGCAGACTGTGACAATCATATCATGTAAAATGTCAACATGAGAGGAAACTGAGCGAAGTCTGTTTGGGAACTCTCTGTACTATCTTGCAACTTTAAAATTATATGAAAATTAAAAGTTTAAAAACTCCCTACGCATCCCTATTGCTTAATATAACACCACCTTAACACGAAAAGAGAAAGATCTAATCTCATAACAAAGCAAAGTTCCTAAACTTCTGAATTGTAATGTTTAAAACAATAAAGGTTTTAGCACTCCCTTAGAGGTCCAGAAGTATCATTTCTCCATTTTCTTTCCTTGTACATTTTAAATAGTCATTTAAAGGGTATTTGCCTAGAAGTTACTTAGGAAAGATTTTTGAATGAATTAACAAATACTCAAAATCAACTCATCTTCTTCTCCTTTGCCCCAGTAACTTCTGATTTCACAATTTTATTTGGCATTATCTTGGTGCCCAGGCTCAAAACCTTGGTACCTTTTTTAACTCTAAGTTTTTATCTTAACACGTTTCCCCGCCCTACATACATGGAATAAGCGCCCACCCAGGCCGTTTCCACCCTGCTTTTCATTTGCTACTGTTCATCGCAACAGTTAAGGCCCCGTAAATTCTCTAGTGTGATTACACTGTGACTTCCAATGGCCTCCTTTTGTGAAACAGCTGCCAGATCAATCTCCCTTCCTTGCTCTGATCCTGGCCTGATAACAATGCTCCAAAATTCCGACGATTCACCATTTCCTACTAAATAAATTACAACCTCTTCAGGGCATTTAGTGGCTTCCAGTATTTACTAACACAGGCAGACGGAACTGTTCATTATTTCCCAAGGATGATATCAGTTCTCACCGTTTTCATGCCATTGTTATCGCCGCTCCTTCCCCTGGACCACGTGCTTCCTGTCGGCTCACAGGAATCCAGCCGTCTTCGTTCACATCTCCTATTTCTCGAAAACCTCTGCCTGGTTCCCCCCCTGAAAAGTGGATGCAGACCCCCATCCCCTCCAAACCTCCACACCATTTTGTATGAGCCTCTCTTACTGGTTTCATCACATTTTTACCTTGAATTGTGATTATTAATCATCTTATTTATTGCCTTTCTCATATGGTAAGTAAAATGGAAATGGGCTCCGTGATTCATCTTGATTTTTTTGTATTTCTTATCGGACCCAGGAAATTTTTGACACATGGCCATAAAACAATAAATACTTAATGAATAAGGAAATAAAATACCAATAAATGTATACGTGAATGTTGACCAAATTATGATGGAGGTGAAAGTAAAGTTTGGACTCGAGTTTTATTTTTTAAAAATAACCCATTCTGTCTCTCTTATAAAAAAACAAACAAACAAAAACAACTACTGGAGAAAAAAATCGCTTAACAGAAGAACACCAATGGCTATTCACATGTCTTCTGGCTACTGGTCCTACGGCTTTAGTCACAGGCACATTGGTGACTATATGGCTTCTTCCAGAAGCTTCCATAACAACAAAAGGAGACCCAGCCTCCTTCAGTCCTGAGAGCTGACGTTGCGAGCGCTGGCAATGGCTATCTTGATTCTTTAGAATGTAAGATCTCCCATCAGTTTTCATGTACTTAAAAAAATGTATTATAAAGACACGTGCTTTATCTCTTTTATATAAAAGAAACTAGACTGTCCAGAAGGAAGGCTAGAGAATTTACCTGAGATAATAGCAGTCTCAGTAAAAAGCACTTGCTGACCCATACGAAATTAAGACATCACATGGCACATCCCTTAAAGATACACATCAAATTACATTCTAACACTCCAGATGGCCCTTTTCTTTATTAAGCATAACTGAAAGCAAGAGCCTAGGAGTGGCAGGTATTTCTCTACTCGGCCATTGGAAAAGAATGTTTTATGGCTGAAACATCTTTTAAACATCCCATCAAAAGTTTTAAATAAAGCATGCCTGTATTTTTTTTTTTTTTTTTGAAGACCAAGTCTTTCACAACGCAACTTTCCTCCTGTGCAATGTTTTGCATATTTCCACAAAATTACTTGAAAATTTTTCACTTGAATGGACAGATGTTGCTCAAAATCATTCATGAACACAAGAAAAATAAATTACTTCTGCTACCTTCATTCATAGGACACAGCAATGGCCCTAAACAAACTTACCTTATTTATGTGGTAGCTAAAGTTAGAGATGAATTGAATGTTGAAACGTTAGTAACCAACCTATATATTATTCATTTTAGCCTTTAAAATGTTGGATTTAAAATATCTGCCCTTTTAGTTTCCCTTGGCTAAAAGACAACAATAGAATATTTTAAAAGTCAACTATATGTGGCATTGCATTCTATATAGATTCTGTGGAAAGCCAAACTCTTTTTTCAAAACTCATTGTCTGGTATCATTTACGTAGCCCTGGGAACATGCACAAAAACTTATTGCCATTGCTGATTTTATATATATACACACATATTTGCATTTAGCCAGCTCTTTAAGTGGTTATCTATGTTGTAGCTTTCTCCAAACTCACCTCTACTTTTAAAGCACTGAAGTCTATATAAGCACCCTCAAGGGTTACAATATTTTTTACTAATAAATCTAGAATATACGTATTTTGGGTTAATTTACATTGAATGTGTAATCATCTTTAAAGCTCCTATCCTAAATATTACTGAGCCCCCACTTTCAGAAAAACTGTAATTAAAACATGGAAGAGAATTTTTAAGGAAGCCTCTAGTGACTCCCTTTGTAAAGTGAGTGACCACATTCTAACATCTCTGTTTTGTCAGTTAGGAAATGAGACTCTCGTTTCTGTACTGTGGTGGAGGAGATGAGAACAGGGCAAAGAGCACCCTTGGGTGGCCCAAGAGGAAAGGGTGAGCTGAGAGGAGAGGGCGCAGCCCGCTTCTTTCCCTGGAAAGTGCAATGTCAGTAGGGTTAGGCCTTGCCAATATAAATACAATCACAATGATGGTATAAAAAGACATGCATTTTCACCTCTATTGACTTTTCACGTTCATGGGATAATTATTGTAACATTTTCTTAAAGGGCAAAAAGCTTTTGATGATGAATACATCTCATTACATGGAATTTTACGTGTAATCCTTACATGAATCTCATTGTAATTCAATGGATGAATTACGTGTTAATGCTAGCATAACAAGCCTTTAACCTATTTGACTTAATTACAGGCATATCATCAGATTTACTGGGAAAAGGTTTCTTCCCCATGCTCTAAAAAGTCTTTTCACTTTTTTAACCCTTTGATTAAACCTCTTGCAGGCAGCAGCAGCCTCGGTGACCATCTATGTTTTACTACCACGTCCTATAGGTTTCACCTACAGGAATAGAGAGGCCAGCACAGAGGATGCATCATTTTGCTTAACTTTATAAATGTGTGTCTAGATGTTGGGGGCCCAGAGCACGCCTGGACCCTTATGAGAAAAACCTTTCTAATCAAGACATGTGGTTGAGTGGAATGAAACTGGGCTGAGAGCTGGAGATCTAGCTCTTCCACTCCCTAACAGGTAACTTTACAAAGGCCAGTTCGCCCCATCATGAAGCCCCGCTGGCTTTTCTGCTGAACGAGATAGTACACTCCCGGGGGGGGACCCTAACTCAGAGGAGCAACAGCGGCCCATCTGGGACTTGAACGGTGAGCAGAAAGGGTCAGAATGGGAGCTGTGCTGGGGCAAAGCGGGCCTGCCGAGAAGCAGTTGCCGAGTCTGTGTGATAGAAATTATTATTTGTGAATTACTACCAAAAAAAGCACCCAGGGACTTTTCTTGTTGAATGAATGAAAGAGAACCCACATTTGAGCAGAGTGCAAGACGAGAGGGCTGGCGGCGAGGGTGAGGAGGGACACAGCGGGGGCCAGTTTTAGGGGGCCACTCTGGCTACTATGAGAAGAGCACTGTAGAGAGGGTGGGAGCCGCCCAGCCCACAGGGGCTCCCGTGGGCAGGCCAGTTAATCCCCCAAACCCTCTCCAAGGATGTGCACACAGTGAACACCCTGTTCTGGGAGAGTTGACTCCCCGCAGATCTGAGCACCTTTCCTGGTCCCCTTTGTCTGCAATTAGCAGAGGGCATAACTAGGCCCCCAAAATAATGCCAGGTTTCTAGAAGGTTTATGAATTCCTCCCTTTTTATGAGCCTTTTTATGCCATACAAGCAGTGCGAGCAGTGTGGTGGTGGTAATGGTGGTGGTGGTGGTGTGTGTGTGATTGAGTGAGGCCAACCAACCCCAGAGAGTTTCTTGAGGTCACAGAGTCCATGGCTCAGTGTGGATTGATGAAGCCTGCTGCCCTGTCTGGTCCCCAACCCTCTTTATCTACCCACAGGACCTGTTCCCATATGAAGGAAACATAAAAAGCATCAACCTCTGAGAAGTTACATTTATTTCCTTGTGCACTTGGCATTTATTTGGGTTGTTTCAATTTGTGTGGCTGAGTATATAGAGTTCTGTAGGTTGTCCTCTGAATTCTGAGTCTTATTTCTGTTGGCATCTCCCTTACTCTTTAGTTAACATCACTATTTGCCATTTCAATAAAAGTTGTCTCAAAAACTGTCCTGGGCTCTGGTGTCACCACAGTGTGGAATCTAGCAGGAACTTCTCCACTTTTCACTAAGATAGAAATTTATTCAGCATCAGCCCTTCTTGATAACTGATTTGAATGTTTCCTGGGAGAACAAAATTATTTTAACTATGATTTCACATGTTTTCTCTGGCCATTTGTCTCTCTGGTGAAAGTCTCTGGCCTTCAAATATGCCCTAACCTCTTCCCTACTCGCAGTGTGGTTGGTGATGTGTAAAGCTTTGGCGCTTTTCATGTCTGGCCTGCCTGCAGCTGATTTGCTTTGAAATGCACAGCTGTTGACTTCTGTGTGGGAGCACCACAGGCTGGACACAGAAATGAAAACAGAAATGACTCCCCAAAATAAAGAGCTTTACTTGATGCAAGCCCATACGTATCCGCCAGGCACAAGTGGCGAGATTCATCAAATGAACATAAAGATGAACTCAATTCGCTTTGCCACACCATTTTTTCCAAAAGACTGAAATCCACTTGAGAAATAGAAACCGTTCTCTATCGCTAAAGATTACTGTTGAAACGATCGTGTCACACTGGACAAAACAACCAGCATCACAATTCCAATAATGTGGTTTATCATAAAACAGCTGGGCTTCTAAACTGGAGAGAAAATCACTATATGTAATTGTGATGGCACATCATTAATGAGCTCCATCACTGTCCACACCGCACGTAGGACATTCTTGCCTGCTGTGCTAGCAGGACTGGCGCTGGAAGGAGGTGGTCACCTAGGGCACAAAAATGTAAGGCTGTGCCAAAAACTCAATAGTCAATGTAAACATTTTAATGCAATATTTTAAAAAACAAAACTAGTGCCAAAAATACATGATGAACAAAATATTGAAACTTATCAAAATGGACTGATTGTAAAGTCTGTGCCCTTTAGACAGACACAATACCACCAGATGGGCAGGAAGGATAATCAGCCTGAAAGGTATGCTTACTGGGGTAACACTCTATGTGTTCCAACGGACTTCAGAGAGAGAGAGAACCTAGGCTTATTCCGTGTTGTGTTTTATCTACCTTAGATTGAAAGAGACTGGAAAACTGGAGGAGAGAGATAAAGCCTGTAGGAAAAGTAAAAAGAGGCTCTACAGCTGCCCAAGGCCATCATTAACCTTGATGCGTTTCGTTGACTTAGGACCCCCACTCTGAAGAGGAGATGACATTCCCTGGCTTCGCTCTGTGCTCTACAATTGGCTCCATTCCTTTATCCATCAGAGCGACACCCTGGGAACCATCACCCTGCTCCTGCCATCACTCAGTGCTCACTGAGGGCCCGGCTCTCAGGCCAAGGCAATGTGCAAAGCAGCAACAACAGCTCGGGTAATTAGGCAAAAATACTTGGCCTAAATTATCCTGAGAAGCATCTTGTGGGATAGATTAGCTATTAGAATTGTATTTGGAGACAGTGGAGATAAACTATTTGTTATGAAAAGATGGGGTGTTACAATAGGCAGGTGGGAAGTGTTATTCATCACAGCCATTGGAATGGGGGAAGTACACACATGGGAGCCCTGCCTGGGGACAGCGTGTCCCCTGAGCAGAGGACAAGCACACAACCTGGGTAGGACAAGATGAGGCCACCGTCTGTGCTACTTGATATTTCATGAATTTCCACTGCTGAGAACCTCCAATCTTTTCATTATTAGTATATTTTACTGAGCCCGTGCCTTCAGGGTTTTCATGTGAAGGGCACAATTTTTAAAAATATAAACTTTAGATCATCATGCATTAAAAGTCGTTCATGACCATGAATATATTTAAAAATGGGATGTTGAAGCTATCAGATAAATCCCCCAAACTGAAATGAGCTAAAGGAAAAATGTACTTTTGAGAAAGGGAGACCCGGATAAACAGGTCAGATCAAAGAGTCCAAGGTCCACATTGGTTCAACTGGACCCAATCAATGGATTCATAAACCCATTCCACTTCATTCATTCACTTATTCAATCAACAAATATTTACCAAGTGCCTACTATGCGTCAGCACTAAACTAGATCCTAAGCAAAGCAGATCCCTGCCCACATGAAGCTTAGAGTCCTGTGCAAAAGACAGTCTTTAAGAGAACCATCATCTAAACAGATGTAGAAGAATACATAATTGGGGGACCTGAACTGCTCTAGGGTTCAGGGAAGAATCCTCTGAGACAGTGAGATGTAGGCTCAGACATGAATGGATAAGTTGCAGCTGACTTGGTGAAAGGGGTGCCTGTGTGGGGATAAGGGAAGCATCTGAGGAAAGGGTCAAAGAAAGAGCCCATGATAACAGAAAATGGCAGCATTTTAAACATTGTAAAGTGAACGCAGAGCATTAGCAGGAGAGGTAGGCAGGTGTGGGTTAACGTAGGAACCAGAGCTTACAGGAAACTGAGAAGAGCCAAGAGGTAAGAGTCTGGAAGGATGCAGCTGGGAAGCTGAGGAAGGGTCCCCAGGGCTTCGGGCTGGGGTACTGGAGTACAGATGGACGCTCGTCAAGCCCACCTCCACACACGGTGAGAGTTTCCAGGAAGGTCTGTGAAGCTGCTGGGTGTGTGACAAAGCCCCGTGTCCGAACCCCCAGCTGCCTGAGAATACCGGCCTCCCCTTCACTCCTGCCTTTCAAATATCACATCAGGTCAGCAATTTCTATCCCAGGACCATCAAGGGAAGGGGGTTCTAGAAACTGTTGCTCCCATTTAGGCAGAGGGTGGTGATGGGAACAGCAAGGCAAGCACAGACCATGGAGGGCTTGTTAACAGGCTTAGACTTTGTGCTTTAATGCTAAAATCAATGGGAAGTCAGTGCAGGGAACAGCGTAATTAGAAGTTCATTTTCTCCGTCTTGCTCTGGCCGTACTACATAGAACACATTAGAAGACAGCCAGGGAAGAGCAGAAATACAGTTAGAAAACTATTGTAGGGCAGATGATAATTTGGACTAGAAGAGACTAAAAGAAGTAAAAAGATTAAGATCTAAGATAGGCCCTTGTTATGAATGGGTGTAGGTGGTGAGGATGAGCCAGGAAGCAGTAGGTGCACGTGGCTTCAGTGCTGGTGCACTTCTCCCAGGTTTTAGCTTCAGAGAAAATCAGCTTGCAAGGGCTTTCTGGTCAGCTGGTCTACCTGTGTCCCCAATTCTGCCTGATGACTGTCTTTCTTCAACACTGTGTGCTCCAGGTGAAGGGTACGTGCGTGATTATTTCAAGACTTCTTTTCAGTCCACACAATTTTCATGTCTTTGCATGAAAAAGTCACTGTAACAGCATGGATTCAAAAATTATAATGTTACCATTTCTTTTTCACTGCGGACGAGTTGTAGAGGGAGCGTGGGACGTGTTAGACAGGAACTAGAATTAGTGCCCGGCCAGCATGGCTCAGCTGTTGAGCCGCAACCTATGATCTGGGAGGTCACGGTTCGATTCCTGGTCAGGGCACAGGCCCGGGTTGCGGGCTCCATCCCCGGCAGGGGCGTGCAGGAGGCAGCCGATCAACGACTCTCATCATTGATGTTTCTCTCTCTCCCCCTCTCCCTTCCTCTCTCTGAAATCAAGAAAGGCATTATATATATAGTGAAGTCCAGCATCCAGCAAAGACAGGTGGCACTTTCCAAAGCTGTGTGTGGATCTGCAGTGAGAAGATCAAGTTTAGAGATGGGCAAGAGTGGAGTTTTAAGGGGATTTGAAGGTGATGAGAAGAACCCCTATCTCTATGTGGATAAAGAGATGCTGCAGGCGGCTCAGCCAACGCTCCTCACCACCTCCGTTATCTGTCTTGGGAGCTGTGTGGATTGGCAGAAGCTGCCTCACTTCGAGAGGAGTGCTAAGATAAGTTAATTATGTGTTTGTATTTGATACCATGTGTTAGAACGAAATGCCAACTTTCTCCCATTCAGTGATGTAGCTATTATAAATGAGAAATGCTGACGATACAAGTGTGCCCTGTTCTAAGTCAATTAGGAGGCAGGCTTTCAGGTTTATAAAACTTTATCAAATCAGTAGCAACCTAATGTCTTCCTGAAACCTTGAATTTAGGGGGTTGTGAATCACGTGTGAGATGGTGGGACCTACCAACAAAGTGCACCTAGTATATTTATGGAGAATAGTAGTGATCTAGGCTTGGTTTTAGCTTGTAAACCAAGAAAGGGTGCAACAAAGATTTGCTGGTTTTGCATGTGAGGTCAAGGAACTACCAGAAAGAAGAAAAAAATGTTTATAGGTCCATCTGGCCCAATAGAAAACAAGAGGGAGTGGGTGACACGTAGCAGAAGAAAGGATATGTACAAGTTAAGGAAATGTCTTAGCAAAAAGAAAGTTAAGAAAAAAAGCAATGTTCTAGTTTTAAACTTTCTCAAGCCAAGATCTTATAATCCAGTGATGTACTATGAGGCCCAATAGCTCTAAAATTGGCAACATCTTACTCACTTTTTCCTTAAAATACTTCAGATCTCTCCATTGGTGAATTATCCTCTGGAGGAATTTATTTTTAATTTTATAACAAACTCTAATCATAAAGAGCATTGACCTTCAAGAAATATGTTTTATTAAAAAATCTTCACTGTACGACATACAATTACAATTGTATTTTATAAACATGGGCATGCTATAGAATACATGTTTATTATTATGAAACGGTCTGGATAATCAACCTTCTCTAAAATATTTCAGAAGAACTTAAAAAGCATTATTTCAATTTCAAAATAAAAATGGGATGAAATGCATTCATAAAAATCACTTCTTCATTATACGCATTTCATTCAGAAATTCAATGTCTCTCTCTCTTTATAATTCCTTAATATATAGTTGCCAACCAATGAACCATGAACCATTCAATCAAATTACTTTCAAATATAAAGTAACAATGTATTTTGAAAAATTAATTTTATTTCCTGTACTGAAAGCAAATTTTCAAAGTTGTGATGTTATACAAACCCAAAAGGCTAATACTGAAGGTTTTAGAAAAAAATTAGTAACCGCATCTGAAATAACAATTTCCAAGTTGCTGAATGACACAGAACCACTTTAGAGGGAACTGTTGCATGCTGAGTGGGATGGCCATGGTTTCTACCATCCTGAATGGAAATGTATTAATGCCCCAAGGTGGTCTGAGATTAGGAACCCTCATCAACCTCTTAACAACACCCCAGGCCACATTCCTGCTGCAGTTCTAGCGTTGATTGCATGAAAAATAGCATAATGTTTACAACCTCCTAAGTTTTGGGAAAGATTAAATGAGAAAATGCATGTAAAGCACTTAACACAATACCTAATATAAAGCTAATGCTCAATAAACAACTGCTATCATTGTCATTTAACCTTCCTACCAGCCAGAGAAATTCCATTAACTGGAACATGAGTACAGTTTTTTAATTGAGGGTTGAGGTGCTATCAATAATTTATACTCTGTCATTTTCATCTAACAATGATAAAAGTGAGTCAACCCCAGATCAACTAGTTATCCTTTTCAGGTGAATTTCAGGGGGACATAAGTCATACAAATGTCCCAAACTAAAAGAATTTAGTAAAATGACTCCAGGTTTTAAAAGTTCCAAAAAGTACTTAAATGTCCACAATAATCTGTGCTGTCTCTGTGAGTTGATTAAAAGTCAGGGTTTCTGTTCTTAATTTACACGGCAACTCATATGGGACCAGCAGACCGCTTGCTTGATGTAGATGCGCTTCCTATAAAATAGGGGCATTAATCCTATTACCCTGTTAACGCATTTCCACAGAAGACAGCTTGGCTAGGCATCCAGATGACCATGGTTCCCCTCTCTCTTCTCTTCTATAATCCATCCTGCCCCAATAATCACTACAGTTGCGTTTGGCCAAAATAAGCAATACTTTTGGCTCCCAATAATAACCACCACCAAAAAACAACCCTAATCAAACTGACTTGAACAGTAAAGGCACTGTATTGTTTAATGTACCAGAAAAATGCAGAAGTAGAGCCCCTGCAGGCCCCTTTAATCAGGGCTCCAGTTCTGTTTCTGCACAATCGCACTGTCTCTCTGCCTTCCCCCTTGGTCGGCCCATCCTCAGGCTGGCGGCCCACGTGGAGGTGCAAGGTCCTTACCAAACCTATGGGTTACAGCCACACAGGACTTTTCCAGAAAACAGGACTTCTCTTCCCCCTCCCCATCAAACACGAGTCCCGAGCTCACTCTGACTGGGTCACCCTTTGCTCTGTGCCATCCCGCAAACCAGTCCTTAAGGCAGGGAGGTGACGCTGTGCTGATTGTCCCTGGGGTGAAGGCAGGGTTGCCGCCCCCACAAGCTGCCCCAGCGACACTGAGAAAGCGAAGTTGTACCGCCCGTGAGCGTCCACTACAGGGGCCAGGGGCCTCGCAGATGCTCCTTTGAGATCCAGCTGTGGTATCTGCCACTCTGAAATCTACGCAAGTCCCAGATCGCCAAAGAACAATCTGAAAAGTATGCTTCTGTCTCTGCTACAAATTGGCACTCAGGTCACAAGAGCTCATTGTCCTGGGACCAAGTTTGTGTACTGTTTCCATATCTTTGTCCCTGGAGTGAACGCTTTTCATAAAATGCCCAGGTCCCTTATACAAACAGGGCCTTGATTAACTCCTCCCAGACTTAAATCGTGACTTAAATTGGTTCTAGCGCCTCTGCTGTACATTTAAACTAAAACCTCACATGGAAACAAAGCTTTGTAAGAACTAGCCAGAATTCAAAGTCTCTGGAGAAAAGTCAATGCATGAGTAAAAAAGCATATGGAATCCTCCCTTGGCTGGACTTCAACACACAGGCCACATGCGTCCACTTTTTTAAGGGTATGATGTAGGAAATACAGTAATGCCAGATTGCACTTTGTCTGACACTCATTTTTTAGATTGAAAGAAATAACCCAAAGACTTTCAGGTTCTGAAATTTCCTGGAAAGTTTTCAAAAATGATTTAGAACTTGGGTGAAATATTTTTTTAATATGTTTAAATCATTTTCAAAAGAATTGCTTTCCTTTATGAAGTTTAACTGAAAAGTTGGGAGCACACTTCTTTTTCATTTATTTAATGTGCCAAAAAATGCCATCTTGCTATTCATTTTGAAAGGAGTATATGGAGATCACCTATCAACAGGAAAGACAAACCCCAAAATATAGCTATCTACTTAACAGAATTATATGACCCTGTGTTTGTAAGTTTAGAGAATTTTGAGTTTTCCATAAAGGTTTTCCATTTAACCTTTTTGAACTATGAACTTCTTTGGCTCTCTGATGAAACCCATGAAACTCTTTTCAGAAAAACAAAATTAATAAGGAAATCAAGTATATTGAAATACAGCTGTCAAAATAATAAACTATTGATATGGTAATATACGTAGTTCTTAATTAATGTAGTCAATGATGAGATTGTTCTGGACTGGATGTTCGCATCCACCCCAAATTCATATGTTGAAACCCTTCCCCGTGTGATGGTATCGGAGAGTGGGGTCTTCGAGAGGTAATTAGGATTAGTTGAGGTCTGGAGAGAGGGGCCCTGATGAATGGGATTAGTTGCCTTGTGAGAACCATGAGAAAGTTTGCTTCTGCTCTCTGCTCTGCATCACACAAGAATACAAGAAGTCAGCGGCCTACAAGAGAGAAGAGCCGCCACCAGAACCCAGCCATGCTGGCACTCTAACCTCAGGCTTCCAGCCTCCACAACTGTGAAAAATAAATCTCTGTTGTTTATAAGCCACTCATTCCATGGTACTCTTTTATAGCAGCCTGAATGGACTAAGACAAAGATCTAAAAACAGGTCTACTAACTACTGTAATTTTGAAGGAATTACAACGGGAAAGGATATTTTAAGATACCTGCAAATTTGCCGTGTGATTCGACACACAGTCACAGGTACTACATTCCTACAGTGGTCTGTTGCCTTGACTCAGGTGACACAGCTGAGATTCCAACCCCAGGCAATCTGGCTCCAGAGTCAGCTCTCTCAACCACATTGCTCTTCTGCCTGAAACAGAGCTATGAGACAATTTAGCTCAACCCCTTTGCAGGTAAGATAACTAAGTTCAGAGAGCAGGGTAATTTGCATCAACAGCTATAGGCGAGGAGTGTTTGGTTTTGGTTTCAGTTGCGACCTTCGAATATACGGAAATGGACCGACCATAACCATTGCTTCAGGACCTACCATCATTACTGGTTCAGGTATGGCCCTCCTTCCTTTAATCAGTGAATTTAAAATAAAATAATGAATATCCACAAACTCACTACCCAACCCAAAGACTTGGCATTGACAGTAACTTATGACAGCCCCTATTCTACCCTTTTCCTTATGACTTGAAGTAGACAGAATGTTCATCCTAATTTCACATACACATACACTTTCTTATCACAGTATAAGCATGCTTACACAATGTTGTTTAAATTTAGTAATTTTGGAACTTTATCATATAATAGGTCATTTTCTGAAGATTATTTTGTGTACTCAAAATCACAGTACTAGGATTCATTCATATTGCTGCACATACCTATAGTTCAATCATTGGCTTAAAAAAAAAAGACCTCATAGTCCAGTTCTATACTGTTTATAGGAAATAGATTTGAACCCCAATCTCCTAACTCAAAGACCAGAGCTTGCTTCACCACCCTAAAGAGCTGCTCTTTTTCTCCAAGCACCCCTTTCTCTTCTGAGCAACATATTTACTTAGAGGGAGCCCTTCCCAGGAGCCCTGAATTATAACAGTAGGTGGCTGCCAACCATACCTTTGGGTTAGGCTGGCTTGTTATCTGAAACATGTAAATACATTGGCATTGAGCACTTGCAATCTGGTAGAAAGAAAAAGGAAAATTAAATTCACAAAAGTATACAGAGGCCAGGGGTATGGGCCGACCTGGAGAGGGGGAAGGGGGAGCTTAAAGTCACAACTGATTGGGCCATGAGGAAGACCTTCATATGCTTCATTTGGGCTAAGACCAAAAGCCAAGCATGGCTGAGACCTTTGGGGGCAGGACTCAGTGCCATGTTGCTATGGTGATTCTTCCACCAGCTCAGAGGCTTCCTCTGCTCTCTAGCAGAACCCAGCCTCCAAGATGGGAGGGGTTGAGAGTGATGGGGAGGAAAAGACAGGGCTGCTGAAACCAAGGACAGAAACCTCCATTGTGGGAAGACCATGGGATGGAAATTCCCTTCTGTTGCATGTGTGCATGTGTGTGCCTGTGTGTGCATGCGTGCATGTGCCCGCACTGGGGAGGGAAGGGCCAAGAGGGGGTTTTCTCTGCTGTGTGCCTACCATGGCAGTGTAGCTTTGACTTATTCATTCCAAACTTTGTCTTCTTCCCATACGATGAAGACTAATTCAGGCAACTATCTCAGTGTTGCCGAATTTGTCTCTTAAAGCACTGTGAAGATATCTTATATGAGTAGCCCACTCCACACAACACACACACACACACACACACACACACAAACACACACATAACATGCACCCTTCTGCCATCTTTTCTAAACAAACAACAGATTGCATTGCTGCTGTTCAAAATATTATGCCAGGAAAACAGAGAGAGAAATTAAAAAAAAAAAAAATCCCTACTTCATTAAGATTCAAACCAAATGTATGTGCCCACCAAGTGATATACTGCACAGTTATAAGCACTTCATAAACGTTCATCTGAGCCCATGCCTGCAAAGACTCAGGGAAATTGATAAATGTTCATCTGAGCCCATGCCTGCAAAGACTCAGGGAAATTGTTTCCCAGCCCTACCCTCTGGAAAAGGGCCTCATGCAAAAGTGAGTCATATCTGCCATCTGCACAGTGCATTCCAGAATGCTCAGCAAGCATTCTATTTAAGGTCACTCATAATCCCCATTTTACAGATGGACAATCAAAGTGAGAAAGGGAGGTGCTGGATTCCTTCCTCCACTTTTTTTCTCAGGATCCACAGAAATATGTAAGCTCCTTTTATTCACTGAAATGATTTTTTTTAAAGCCACAAATTTTGCCAGATCACAGGGGCAGAGTTCAGAGTATTATTATTTTTTACCAGGAAACATGGTATCTTTCATGACCTCCACCAAGTATAAAAGGAAGAAGATATTTTTTCTTTTTGGGGGGCTCATGCAACTTGAAACTTATAATGGCAGGTACTCTTAGGCAACTGCACCAGTCAGCAACAATTCTGGGTCAGCCACTCACAAGAGCCAAGGCCCTGTTGTATTGAGGCATCTTTATGATAATAATTTAAAAGTGAAATAAAATTAAGATGCTTAAAACCCATTAATTTTTTTCCAAAATTGAAATGTACAGTCTTAGCAAGAAAAAACTGAAAAACAGAAAGCCAGCCTACTCTCTAATGGCATTATTAGAGTATGGCATTATTCTACTTATGACCTCAGACAAGTTACTTTACTCTTTCTCATTTTTCTCATCTGTAAAATGGGGGTATAAGTAGTACCAAACTCTCAACTCAAGTGATTTTGATAATTAAATGTCATTATATATGTAATGAACTTGGCACAGTGCCTAACACATAGCAAGAGCTGAGTTAATAGTAGGAATTCTCCTACTGTGCCAAGTTGAAGGGTCTTATTTGAACTGGCAAATGACTGCCTTTCCCAGTGGAAATGTAGAGAGATCCCTACTTTGTGATTTAGAGACTGGCATTAGCAAAATACTCGCCATTGCCAAATACATCCTCAAATTATTGCTGAGGCTTCATTTACATTAAAAAGAGGACTACTGTATAATTTCTAAAATCATGACAGTGCTTTCTGCCCTGAGGTGAACTCTGCCACAGACTTGGGTGAGCTGAAGTGGAGAAACCATATGCGGGGAAGGATCCAGGTTGTTTCAGGGCATAGATTCCAGTTTTGTGGCATGGCTATGGGCAGCTGGGCCACTTGCATCAGCCTGGCAGCCGCTAAGCCTGGAGCAACTCCTTTGAATAAAGGTTTCCAGCTGACTGCACATCTAATTGGCAGGGTCATGAATGGCCTTAGGTTCTGGGAGACAAGGCTGTATCCAGAATTTGAGAAGAGCCTTTACTCCAGGGATGTAACAAGAGGAGGGCACACCCCCACCGGTCTCTTGAGCCACAGACACATATGCTAGGAAGAAGGACCCCCAAAAGCTGTCACCGTTGAAAAACAGAGAATGGCTGATTATTACAGAGAGTCCCATAACTCAGCGGTTGTATGCGTTTGTAAGGCTCCTGATGCAAGATGATTTCTCTCTGTAACCATCCTAAGAGACAAATTGCTATTCATCTCAATTAACAATTGATAAACATAAGGTAATTAAGTTAGCTTGTGGCCGACGTCATCATGGAATCCTAGACTTGTAACCATCTGAAGATAACTTAGACATCATTGAATGATTTTCCCTGTATGAATAAAATACAGTTAAGAGAGATTTGTTGGCTGGTCCAAGCCCTCATAATTCATCACAGTAGATGAGAAGACAACACCTCAGCGCTGCTTCCAGAGCTCAGGAACATTAACAAGTCTGTTGAGAACCTGTCACCACCACCCAGCCTGAGGACCATGACTCAAATATCCATCAGTTTAACCACGGAGCACATCTGACCGACCTCCACTGTTTCTAAGAAATGGCCAGCCGCAGGCCCAACTGCCTCCTCCTCTCTGGAAATCTCCCAGCCAAATATACTCAAAGGCCATTCGCAAAACTTCCCTGCGCCCCTTCCAAAAGTCTTACCCTAATAGCTCGTCCCCTTTCTACTCCAGAAAGTTCGTTCTCCTTTTAAAACCTCTTCAAACTCCTGCAGGAGCACAGATGGTGGATGCTTCTCTTGCAACCAGGTGAATAAACTGTCCTTGCTAATTCGGTTTCTAGCTTAGTTTTGGTTTTAGCACAGTAGGATTTGAAAATGAAAGTGCTACTAATAAACCCTGCACATCGAATAAAAATTTTTAAAATATAGACTTTAGGATCCAGTGGCTCCTCGATGCTTTAACAGCTATCCCTCCGTGAGCTGTTTGGCCTGAGACAGTGCAAAGCTCCTAAATGATTCTCTAGACTCTTTCTTCCTATTACAGGGACCAAGGATGTTCCAGGTGGCAGCTTTCCTGTCATCCTGAGTCCCTGAGACACTGATGGTGCAGAAATCCATGCCAATGCACTCCGTACATGTAGCGTGATTGCGGTATCAACTGGTATATGTCAAACCCTGGGAATTTGGGGAGGTTCCTGTTACTGCACTAACCCATCCCATCCTGAGTAATACGCATCAAACAAATGAGCAAGAGAAATTTATTCACTCGCGTGTATTGGAAATAAATGATTTAACAGAGTTCATTTTTTTCAACCTAGGGCCCATATTATCTGAAATTCAGGAAGCTTTAGTCCATGCATGGGGACTGAAGAAGACATAAGGGAGATACAGACAAAAATAACTGTTAATACAACATCAGCCCATATTTAATAGAAAGATAAATGTAAGAGCACAAAGAATGGTTGCATTAGCTCTGATTGGGGGATCTGTGTAGGACTCAAGTACGGTATGTCATTAAATCCGTTCTAGAAGAACTCTGAGTGGAAATGAGAAACAAGGAAAAGAAAACACTATGAATAAAGGCCCACCCTGCATTTCTGTTGGGTTACAGGACTAAAATAATAATTAAATAAGAGCTTACAGTAGTTCTCTGTGGTGCTGGCAACTGATAAAATCAAGAGATCATTTTCTAGCTGCTAAATGATCTCACTGGAAGTCTGTGTGAGAAAGATGATATTTGATGGAGGTAGTTCATGGAGGGAGAGCCGTGAAGGTTCTCTGGAAGCAGTGCATTCTGAAATGTATAGTTTAAAACTGTTTTCCAATGACAAGGACTTTTAAATAACATATTCAAATTCAAATTTTACTGAGTCAAACACAAAATTTAGTTTATGCCCAGCTGGAGTGGCTCAGAGGCTCAGCCTTGACCTAGGATCCAGGAGATCTCGGTTCAATTCCCAGTCAGGGCACATGCCAGGGTTGCAGGCTCGAGCCCCACTCGGGAGCATGCGGGAGGCAGCTAATCAATGACTCTCTCATCATTGATGTTTCTCTCTCTCTCCCCCTCTCCCTTCCTCTCTCTGAAATCAATAAAAACATTAAAAAAATTAGTTTATTCATATACTTGCTATGACAAAGGAGCCATCTACCATCACTTCCATTTCATTATGTCCACCAATCTTACCCCTTCCTAAGGGTTTGGTCACGGTGGTGTTCTTCCTTACTGCAGTAAGCTACACACTCAGCTTTGTCTTATCAAGAGGTTATTTTGGGGAGCCACACATTGAACAATCGCCACCTTTCCAATTTCTAATTATCAGTTTATTCATTACCTGTGACCAGATCACTAAACCAAAGTGAGATATTTTTGTATTTTTGTTCTGTACCACCTAATACCAGGTACCAATTTCTGTATCAGTCATCACAAATTGATTGTGTTGTTTAACAAATAACCCTAAAGTCTCAGTGACTTAATACCACAAGAGTATATTTCTAACACACACTACATGCTCAATACTTGTCCAAATAGCACTGTCCTTCACACAGCGACTCATGAACACAGACGGATGGAGGCACCGCCATCTGGAACATCATTTGCCTCCAAAAGAGGAGAGAGACACTGCAGGATCGCTCACGAGTGTCTCACTGCCTCAGCTTAGCACTGGCGATGATTTCTCTGGCCAGAACTATCCAGATGGCCCACCTAACTTCCTGGAGCCAGGGAACGTGGGAGGCATATTTGATCAAGAATCACTGTTCCTGACATTCTCAGGCTGTGGAAAGATATCAGCACTAAGAAAAATGAAGAGACTGCCAGCAAGGGGCTTCAAATCTGGTGAAGGAGAAACACTATAACAACACAAGACCCATGACGAATACCTTTCTGAAGTCACTGTGTCTGGAGCTCCCTCAAAACCGAGCCACAATTACTTGTGGAGAACTCCCAGCAGATGGGCTGGATCTAGACACCTCCCTCCCCTGGGGCTGTGTTCCAATCTAGGCAAGAAAGAGTCTAGGTCATCTGTGTGTGTTCTGAACCTGTCCTTTACCCATGCCAATTTTCCCTTGATCAGATCTAAACTTGGAAGATCTGGTAGCCTAAAAATGGCCTGCTAACCTGGGAAACCTCTGCAGTTCAAAATAACCAACCAACCAAGTGTAGCTTACTCAGAACCAATGTAAGAAAAGCAACTTGGAAAACCCTAAAATCATCACAGACACCGGTAGACATGAATAAAGCCACCCCCCTTCCCTACTAGAAGCTCTGTTAAGTTGGAGCATCACTGTCATCTTAATTCACTCCTGTGGTGGGGGATGGGGACCTCTCCTTATTTGATTGCTGGAAATCTGTCACCTCCGTGAGGTTCTGTGTTCCAGGGTCCTATTTTGGTGCTTTAGAGCCTAGTCTTGGGTCTAATCAAGTCCACACGTAGTTGTACATCTACTCTCATTCATGCGGATGGCCAGATGCCTGTTGAAATTACTGTGATCCTGAGGCTCTGGATGTCAGAGCCCTGATAACTGAGATAAACCACCTGAAAGACGTGACGAGTGACAGCCCTTTTGCAGAAGGCCCCTTCTGAGCCACCGTGATGCCATGTTGACCCCACGAGGCCCTCTCTGTAGTACTCTATCTATTCACACGTCTATTCCAAACCTAAGAACAGCTGCGAGCAACGGAAACAAGAAGCCAGAATCTAAATGCATGTCTCTGTGCCAGGAGGGCAGACTGGAGGCCGCAGGTGCCCAGGAAGCCAAGACGGCCCCTCCAGACCGGCCAAGGCTCTGGCAGCAACAGCAGTGTCTGCGCTTTAAAAGCAGATATTGCGATGGGTGCCCTCCCCCCCTCACAACACGCCTCTTTCTGCCTAACCTCCATCTCCCTGCAGGCGACCGCCTGAAGGCCCCGGCCGCGCTCGGAACCCGCCTGCCGTGCCGCCCCGTCTGCGGAGTGCGCTATGCGAGCCCTTTTTATTAAACTGTACGAATACAATCAGATCAGGGAGCCCGGGCTCAGGCCTCATGTAGGGACATCTGTGGGAGCCCACAGACAGGCAGGACCTGGCTGCGGGAGGACAGAGCAAACCTGGAGGGCGGGAGAAGAGAGCGAGGGAAGCAAGCTTGAAATCCTGATGCTCTGTGCCCGAGGCTGCGACCGTCAGCCTCCGAGGAGGGGGAATGGTACCCAGAGCCTGAGCTGATGATAGGAGAGAACAGGGCGCCAAAGAGGGCATCCAGCAGAAAGGCTTTCCAGAAGCTCTGCCAGCACCGGCTAAGAGATTCCTGAAAGAGACCGGTCTTCACCAGCACGGAGCAGGACCCTCAGCGCTAGGCTGCAGAGTAATGCTGGGGTGAGGGACAGAGATCCCCTACAGGTCTCACAGTAGCAGAGCCTTGGAGTGAGGTCACTTATTTGTTCAGGTGCTAAATAAAGGAACTGAGGCTCAGGAAGATGTTCTGAGCTGCTCAGGGCCACAGAGTTCCTCGGGTATTGCTTTGCAAATACGTTTCAGGTAAGTTTCCATAAATACACATTTTAAAACAGAAGTGCAAACCCATATTCGTAATTGGAGTTCCTCCAGAAGTGAACCCCAAGACAAGAACATGTTTGAGAGTTTGAGAGGAAAGGCTGGTAGGGGAGTAGAAAAGTAACACGGGGATGGAAAGCGTGCCAATAAAGCAATGAGACAATAAAGCGTGTGTTACCATCGAGCAAGCTGCCCCTCTGGACGCTTGGAGATAATCCAACTGGGGAAATGTGGGAGACGGGCTAGAACTTCAGAGTCCTCCCGCTCAGGGCAGAGGGAGCCGGGGTAGGCATCCATCAGCTCCCATCTGTCACTGGTCGAGGGTCCCTCCAGCCTGCCCTGCAAGCAGGCCGAGCAGACGTCATTGCTTCGGAAAAGTCCTTAGGCAAAAAGTTGGAGATGCTGACAAGAGCGTGAGTGCAAGAAATGGAAGGCTCAAAGGAAATGTCTGAGGCACTGCAGTTTCTGCTGTACCAGTCCGCTATATATTTAGCTATATTTCCACTCACCTCTATTCCAGAGATAATTAAGAGATAATTATGTGACTTGGTTTTTTACAGGCATTGTGGGGGTGACAGTCACTAAAATGCTCCCTCAATAACCCAACTATGCCATGGATCCACTTTTGCAAACTCTCTATCATAAATGCTATATCATTGGCTTACAATACACATAATACGTTTTATAGTCAAACCCCTCCATTTATCAACATGTATTATCATAATGCACAGCACAGATGCGCAGGCATGTAGCTTATTTTGTTAGCTAAGCTAGTATAGGTATGTCCTAAATTTCTGAATGTTACAGCATTTTAAATGTAATGAACTGTGAGAAGATTGGATTGGTACCTATAATTCAGGCTCTGGAATTTGAAAACGTGACCTAATCCCCACTGTCTTTGTTAATATATCAAAGGAATATAAAAACATGTGTCACCTCAGCTTTATTAATAAACAAGTATATCTCATTAAATTAAAAAGATCTCTATATCTCAAAGAAAAATGCATGTCTTCTACTGGGGTTGCCTGAAATATTATTTGGAAAGTTGATTTCTAGAATAAATTTAAAGTCATTTTAATGTACAAATCTCTGACAAGAACTAGAAGTGCAACCTATCACCCTGAAAGAAAGATAAAATAAATGTAGATTTAAAAAGGACTTGAATTTCTTTAAAGCTCTCAGAAAGTGTTACCACTTAGTAATGACATTCCCTATTCATTTGACCTCAGCTTGACATGCTGAATTGCTCTGAACATCTGTGGCCAGACGCATAAGTTCTACCTCTTAACTCTTGCTTTTCTAATTTGTACAGAAATGCATGTTAAAAGAATGCCAAGGCTAGAGCCAGAGACAAGAAGTAAAGTCATAAGTAATTATAAAAGCCACATCTATGAGTGCAAAGAGGTTACCAACATTTCCTCACCGACTTTGACAACACTCCACATAGAAGAAACTCAAACTTAGAGCTACGTCATGTTTCTTACCTGATTCCTTGGACTGAAAATGCCTGGATGAAAAATACCTGCACTTAAGTCTCACAAACTAAAATTAGGAACGTCCTCATGACTGCTGGACTCCTAACTAGGCCATAATATGATTGATTAGTAGAGATGTAAGGTATAGAGAGGAGGTATTGGATTATTTCAATACAGTCAAGAAAATTTAGGAAGTGAGTACATCTACCAATGAATTTTCATGACTGTGTTGGCTGTTCTCTGTAACGTGACACGAGTGGACTCAGCCCCATGAGCTGAAAGAGGGAGATTTACTTTGTGGTCAGATTTCAATGACTCTTCATCAAACCAGCTCTTTCAATATGTGTATTTGGTAATTATTACAAGAATCGATGTAATTCAAGAAAATAGCAGAAAACAAAAAGCAAGAACCAATCAGGTTCTCCTTCAGCTAACCCACCGTGATCATGTATTTTATAAAAAACAACAAAAAACAGAAAACGAAAGAATCTCATACCTTCGGACAAGTCTTTCAAAGTTCTCAAACAATTCATCTGTTTGCCTCTGTTTGAGAGAAGTTGAGCAGTCTCCCTCAACTTCCCACCCCTTTCTCTGGAAAGTTCCAGTTTTTGAATGCCTCAGAGACAAACTATTAGGTGAACAATTTGAGGCCAAAAATGTCTGTTTCATTTTGTTTGTTTTCCCCTAGTTTGATAAAATGGCAAATATCACTTGACTTATCCCTACTGTATTCAGTGTTAGATTTCTCCTCTTGCTGAGAAAATGGCATATACAGTAATTCTTCCTCTACTATATATAAATTCTAAATGCTACCTTAGCAGAATTATGAAATAAAAATGAATGCCTTTTTAAAGCATTTATGGAGACTGGGGAATAAATGATAGAATTTCCTTATATTTCTTGTATATGCAGATAACAGATACATTTAATGCAAGAAGGAAATAGAATTTTAATAGAATTTTTAACTAAAGATCTTGAAACAAAACTAGACATACATTTTAATTGAATTTCTGGCTCAAATTACAGCAAACCATTATAAATCATTAGGAATCAGTTTTAAAACTGCTTTCACTTTTCCCCGTATTACAAACACAGAGGTAAGCTTTTACAGCTTCAGATAAGTGTTAATAAATTACCCGAATTTCAAAATTAATGGCTGCCCGGCTGCTTTGGGGAGATATCATTGTGTTTCATGAATATTTTGATTTTGTGATTAGATCAAAATGCACTGAATTCCTAAACAGTCATAACCAAGGTCTGCTGATCATAAACTGTTCTTTTTTAATAAATTATATTCCTCACAAATCTGCTGATATGGAATAATTAGAAATTGGTTGCCTGCATTTACTGTAATATTTGCATGACTTTAGATCTCCACCTACTGATCTAGAGGCTGGCAGGAAATGTACATTTTGTACATTTCTAAATATACCTTGCCTGCCGAGATAATGGTTTATATTGTGATGGTAAGAAGGTTTTTATTTGCAAAAAACAAAGAGGTGTCACTTTCCAGTTCTGGAAGACATTGATTAGGAAGTTTATGTCATTCCTATTCAGAACTTATTATTTACAGCTTTCTTGTTTTCTTTCTTTTTTGGAGATAAAGATCTGTACCTTGTAAACTGCTTAAAGAATGTCTATTTTGTCTTTTTAAGGAGTCTTGAAACACATTTTACAGAATGCAAGCATTCTAAAACTAAACGTAAACTGAGTAAAATACAGTATCCCAATTTATTATAATATCTCTAAGTGTGATCTTTAAATTAAGTGGCTTATGAATAGTGACAGTGAATTAAAAAATCCCCAGTGTAAATCCATCCATTGCCATGTAAAGCACATGTATCTAAATTTGAACCTATATAACCTACACCATGTCCCATTGTAGAAACCGCTGATTTCAAATACATAAGACTATTTTTATTCTTCTAAAAGGAATGATCTTTTGCAAAATTGAGTGGCTTCAGGAGCTAAAAGTTTGTGTTTTAGAATATCCTAGTACAATAATATTTATGGAGTTTTTCTGCAAGGCTCATTGAGAGAGAGGTTTTCACCATGGGAACAAGAACAATTCTTGGTAAAATCCAGAGAGAGATTGAGGAGAAGGGGGCATGAGGCTTGTGGATGCTTCTTGTTACCATTTAGAGGCCTGGGGGAATAAAGAAAGGGCTCTCGGAGGCAATGATTACTCTAGTGGTGGTGCAGTTAACATCGTCTGAGTCTTCATAAGCTAAGGCCCAGGAATTTAGGGTCCCCTAGTACAGTCACAACACAGAGCAATCTCTCCATGGGTCTTGGAGGGTGGGACTAGGCTCCGACCTGTTGCCTTGGTTGTAGTTCATGGCACCTGGTATTTCCTCAGAGCTTAAGCCTTGGCCAGTCACAGTTGCTTACTCGGGGTCCATTGCAACTTCTCATTTAACCACAAACACAAGAGGAAACAAAAAGAATGACTAGAGTGAAGTGATTAAGAGTCCATGAACAATGTTTAACCTTAATGCAAGATTCTACCAGTCCAAAATAGTAAATGCACAAACGTTCATTTGTTTGTAGGAAAAGGAAGAGTGAAATAACAATCATATTTATAATTAGGAAACCGAGCACATTACAGCTTGGCATATTAGTAAATATATCTAAGAAGCTACCTCAAAATCCCGAGTAGAGGGTATGAAAGCTTATAACAAACTTCGAGCATAACCGAAAATCAACCAGTTTACCTCTCAGGGCCGTTATGTGGATTAAATGAGATGAAGTATGTGAGATGCCCAAGTGCCTGGAGTATCGTAAACAATAAAAATTACAGTGAAACCAAACAACAACCTCAGAAATAGTAAGGTTTTAACAGAGACAAACTTTCAGCCTGGGTTGTTTTCTGTTCTCAGCTGACCTCTTTTACACATTCATTCTGTTTCAGCCCTCTTCAATTTCTACATAAATCTTTATTTATGCTTCTATTTGCATTGAAAAATATTCAGGTGAGATCATTTTTTTAACTCAAAAGAGAGGCCACCTACATTAGTCATACATGTCAGCATTTGCGTACACAAAAGGATCTCCATAGCCACAAGCAGGAGAATTTGAATGGACTGAACAGAATGGACTGAACAGTGTTCCCTCAAAATTTATTTGTTGAAGCCCCAAACAGCAATGTGATAGTATTTGAAGATAGGGCCTTTGGGAGATAAATAGGGTTAAATGAGGTCATAAGAGTAGGATCCTCATGGTGAAATTAGTGCCTTTATAAGAAAAGAAAAAGATGTGGCCGCCCTCTCTTCCCACCCCCCAGCCTCTCTCTCCCACAAAGAAGAAGTTATGTGAGCACACAGAAGATGGTGGCCACTTCCAAGCTAAAAGAAGAGATGTCAGAATGAAACTACCTTGTTGGCACCTTGATCTTGGACTTTCCAGCCTGCAGCTGTAAATTTCTGTTACTTAAGCTACCTAATCTATGATATTTTTGTATGACTGCTGAGAAGACTAATACAACAAAGGAGCTAAATGGTAAAACAAGAGGACAGAGCATTTGGAGGACCTGCCTGAGGAAGCAGTAACCATGGTTAAAAAGTTTATGTATTTGTCGAAGTTGAAGCAGAGGATGCCTCTAAGTACCCTGCAAAATACAATGTTCCATTCAGGATCCATCGGACGATGTCTGGGGCATCATCTCAATTGGCCCAGGTGGAACTATTAAGGTCGTTCTAGTTGCCACTTTCCCACAGCCAGTTGAGATCATGGGGAAGCAAACATCTCAAACACAAGCTACACAAAATGGAATTCTTGGTCTTTTCACAAGACTGGCTTCTCCCCCAAGCATTCCCATCTTAGTCAATGGCACCACCATCTACTCAACTCTTCAAGTTAGAAACATGAGTCATTCTTTATATATCTTTCTCCATATAACCCTCCTCCACACCTCCAAAACATTCTCACACTTAGGCAATTATACATCTCTCTGCTTCTCTCCATTTCTATTACACCACTGTAGTTCAAACTCCCATTGCTCGTCTGAACTATTATAGCAATTGTGAATCCAATCTCCCTACCTCCATTCTTCAAACATTATAATCAATTTTCCTCATAGAAGCTATTTTAAAATGTTAATCTGATCATATCTCTTTGTGCTTAAAAACCTGCAATAACTACTCTTTGCTCTCAGCATCAAGTCTAACTCCCTAATAAGGCAGAGACTTCTAATTGCCCACTAAAACCCATTCTCCCCTTCTTCTCTGGTTGCATCTGGGCACATGGATGTCTGGACAACAACTGAAATCTGCAGTTTCTCTATGACCTAAGTAGGAACATATGATTGCTTTCCAGTAATACTTCCAATATGAATGGGAGTGACATGTGCCATTTCCACACCTAGGCCTCAGAACATGGAACACTCACATGCACCTTAAGTTCTCTTACCTTCTCATCAACTAACAATAGCAACAACTGGAGCAATCTTGAAAGAGAAGTGTCAAGGATGGGGAAATACTTCTATTAACACAGGTCTCTGGATAAGTTTTCCAAGGAGAAACCCTTTAGCTTTCTCAGACTGTTCTGTGAGAGAGAAATATATTTTGATCTTGTTTGAGCCTTTCAACTTTGGGATTTCTTTGTTTCAGCAACCAAGGCTTCTCTCATCCACATGCTTATCCCAATTTAACTGGTCCGTACCAACTTCATCTGTCACTGTCCCCTTGTTCATTGCTGGTTTTGAATGTGACAAGTTCTTTTCTGCCTCATGGCCTTCACATACTCAATTCTCTTAATTTTTAATTCCCACTCCCTAAGTCTTCACCCAACCCTCTGTCAGATCAAAGCTTCAAATAACTCAGCAAAGAGGCCTTTCCTTAATCCTGGCATATTAAATCAAGAACCTCTTGTTTTCTCTCTCACTAGGTATCCTATTCTTTTCTTTCATTCTTTATTTCATTCTTTCTTTCAACAAAGACTTACTGAGCACAGTGCAAAACTCCTGGCCAGGGACTGAAAGCACATTTATGGTCAATATATATAGCTTGCAAACTATCAAAAGAAACAGAAACACAAACAAAGAAATTAATACAATAATTTCGAGTTTTGATAAATGCCACAAGTGAGTTAAAACTAGTCAGGGAAGCTAGCATTTATTACAATTTATAAATTACATTTCCATTTGTAAGCTGACTTATTCAGTGCCTATTTATCCCACTGTATGCCTTAAGGATAACATACTGTTCATTTTGATTGCAACTGTGTTTTCATTGTCTTTCACAGAGGCTGGAATATAATAAGCATTCAATAAATCGATGCTGAACAACAAAGCACCAAAATACATAAAGCCAAAACTGATGAAAATGTCAGAAGAAATAGACAAATTCAACAACAATAGTTGGAGATTTTACTACCCCACCTTCAATAATGGATAAAACAACTAAGCAGAAGGTCAGGAAAGAAATGGAAGACTTGAGCAACACTAGGAACCAACCAAGGACATATCTATAGAACCCTCCCCCCAACAACAGCAGAATACTGATGATTCTTCTGAAATGCACATAGAGCATTCTCCAGCATAGACCCTATGCTAGACTGTAAAACAAACCTCAACCAATTTAAAAGGATAGACTATAGTGGAATGAAATTAGAAATCAAAAACAGAAAAAAATTTGCAAAACACACGAATATGTGGAAATTAAACAACACACTGACATAATCAATGAATTAAAGAAAAAAATCAAAATGGAAATTAGAAAATGAAGAAATGATATACCAAACCTCATGGGATGCAGCTAAAACAGTTCTTAGAGGGAAATTTATACTGGTAAATCTCTACATTTAAAAGGAAGAAAGATTTCAAATTGGTAACATAACCTTTCACCTTAAGATACTTTGGAGAAAAAAAAAAGAGCAAACAAAACCTAAAGCAAGCAGAAGAAAGAAATTAATAAAGACTAGAGCAGAAATCAGTGGTGATGTCCCAGTGTAGTGTTTAGAAGTACAGCCACATCTAGGCCCAGAAGAAAAGAGCGTTTGTAGAGTCCTGTTTGTCATAGTTATGAGGTGAGAGCGGGGAGCGGAGGCACACAAGCCATAAAAGTAAACCCTGAGTTCTGGCCCTTGTTAACATAAATCTCCAAGAAGAGTTCCTTCTTTTTATGCTTATATTATGAGCATATATATAATACTTATATCTCTAAGAAAAGGCTGCCCTGCTAGGATCATTAGAGTCCTTCTTCAGGGCCATGTCACTGAGACACCTGTCCATGGATAAGGTACTAGGCTGGGCTGACCTTTAAATAACCCCTATGGCACATTTTTGATGCTAGGATGTTGAACAGTTCCAGCCCCACTTCTCTAAAACTGTTAGATGACACTGATCTTGCCAAAGTTCTTGTAGCATTTTGATCTTTATTTATTTGGAAATCTGAAATTATCATACTCATTCCTACATTTTATAGCACAATACAAGAGTGGGCAAGAGTGGGCAAGATGTAATACAATAATTAATTTATAAATAATACAAGAACAAATTCTGTGTTTAATGTACTGTAAACCTACCTTGCCTAGCCTGTATATACTGGTGATTAACATCTTAAATTCTGAATCCCAATTTCCTGGGTTCAAATCCTGGTTCTGCATCTTAGCTAACTGTGTGACCTTGGGCAAGTTTCTTAGCCTATTTGTGCCTGAGTTTCCTTATGTAAAATGACAATAAAAATAAGGGTTTATATAATAATTATGTTAATAGATACCTTAAAAGTATTTGTAGATTACCTACCACACGAGTGAATACATGTTTGTCATAACTATTTTCTGCAGATGATTTGCACGTACAAACTTAATGTAATTCTAAAAACCAACTTGGTAGGTATTTTATTCTTACTTGACAAATTGGGAGATGGTAGTCAAGCAGCCAAAGTTCTTCATGGAGCCACAGCTGTAAAATGGGTTTAGACCCAGGTACTTTCTCCCTAGTCCAACGTGTTTCAAAGTGTCATCATGGTACAAGGCAGCACTGAAGAAAGTGCATGAATGGGCTCCACAGCCAGGTCAACTTAGGTTGAAACCCCAGCTTGCCCACCTCCTAGTCATATATCTTTGGTCCAGGTACTTTACCTCTGAGCTATGTTTATAAGATAGGTCTACTAATTACCATTTCATGAGGTTATTACAAAAATAACATTAAAAAATACCTATCGTAGTGCCTGTTACATATTCTGTGGTCAACAAATGCTAATTTTCTTTCTTTCACATCTCCTCTTAGCAATGAAAATATTTCCTCCTTACAGCATTCAAGAGGATCCTTTTGTGTCTGTCAGATCAAGAGAGTCAGCTTTGAAATGCTCTCTCAGTGCTTTGTAATGTTAAACATTTAATGCAATTATCGTAACTAAGATGTGCTCATTATTACTGAATGGGATAAATGTAAAAAATGATACTTCTAATAGTAAGGTTGTCATGATTTTAATTTATCAAAATGTCACATGTAGAGGCAAGAAGAAGTCTGATTTTATTTTCTTTTTTGAGCACTACAAAATACCACAGAACAAAGAGCAAATAAATTTTAAAACAAAAAGAGTAGTATGGGTCCTAGGGGAGATAATACAGACATAGATAATACTGATTTTGTTATGGGGGAACACCTCACCCCATACACCCAGCCTTTCTAATGGAAATCACATGTCCAGGCCTATGTGACTCAGTCAAATGTTCACTATAAGTTAGAAGACCTTTGAATGAAGGAGAAAATTACTAAAGGTATAAAACAAAGTTTCTGTAATTGCACTCAATTTTCCTGTCTTCTAAACACAGGAGAAGAATAGATTAAAAGTACTTGCTAAATTAAATAACCAAAGCAAAGGGGGAAAAAGAGCCACTTAGTGTTTTCCAGGAGGTACCTGGTAGAAAAGGAAGGTAGACCATCTGCCCTCCTCAAAGCTGACGACCGCAGTTCTTACCATTCTCACTGAGCAAAGAAAGCAGTAAACAACAGTTCAATACAGAGAATATAACAGACTAAAATGTTGGGTTTCAACTAAGGAATAAATGCTCTTGCCAAGAAATATGGAAAATGAGATTTGATAAAAGGCTCTCATCAAAAAGGTGGAAACTTCCAGGTGTTTCTAGATTCAGTTTTCAGATCAGGTCCCCAGACCGGAATCATCAACATCAAAAATATAATAATTATTTTTTTGCCTTCCATGATTGCTAGCATTTGAGCCCAAAACAAGACAGCAATATCCAAGCCTTGGCTCTGTGGCCACACCTGAGTGACTCCAGAAAAATAGAACTCTGATGGTCATGATATGACATAATATGCTTCATCCAACTTCATTGATAAGGCCCTCTTTCTCTCTTAAATTTTCTCAAGTTATCGTCCATGCCTTATAAAATGGACCAAGCACTTGCAAGGGCTCCATTTTCAAGGCATTTCACAGGAACCAGGGACATTTGCAGAATTATAAGACCTCATGGGAATATTTTATTAAGATAAATTTAAATTTTATTCTAAAGTTTGGAAGACTGCCCTTTCTGTGTTAAGAACACTTAACCTTAAGAACACTTAACGAGATATAGGGTCTTAGGCTTTAAGTGTGCAATATGTTATTGTTGACTATAGACTCAATGTCTAGAGCTTTTTCATCTTGCTCAACTGAAACTTTATGTCAGCTGTAGTAACTACTTCATCATCCCAAACCTCCAGCAACCACTATTTCACTCTTTGATTCTGTGAATTTGACTGTTTTGGATGCCTTATGTAAGCGGAATCATGCAGTATTTGTCTTTCTGAGACCGGTTTATCTCACTGGCATAATATCCTCAAGGTTTATCCAGGCTGTCACATATTGCACAATTTCCTTCTTTGTAAAGGCTGGGTAGTACTTTATCACATGTGCACACCACATCTCTTTATCTGTTCATCTGTCAATGGACATTTTGTTGTTTCTATATCATGGCTGTTGTGAACAGTGCAGGATGGCTACTATTTTTTAAAAAGGCAAGTTTTGGTGAGGGTATAGAGAAATTGGAACCCTTTATACTGTTGGTAGGGATGCCAATGGTGCAGCCTCTAAGGAAAATGGTATGGAGTTTCCAAAAAAACTAAAAATAGAACTACCATATGATCCAGCAATTCCACTTCTAGGTATATATCCAAAAGAATTGAAATCAGGTAGTCAGCTATGTTCATTCCAGAATTAAGAGAATTTAATACTCAGTTTTACACCCATGGTACCAGTGATTCATTTTTAAGCAAATTTTAAAAATTTGTACCAATTCGTGTTCAAAAATATTAGTTGATTGCATAAAACACACACACAAACAGATCATGTGTGTGTTCAAAAATGGAATTGAATGCATAAAACACACATACACACAGAGATCTAAGTGACTCCCTTACCATTGGGAGAATCCTCTGAGCAAATAATAAATTAAAGGCACCACGACATCACTCATGCACCAATCAGCCCAGAAACTAGGGTGCTCAGAGTAAACTAATGGGAATCGTAGGAATTTAAAAAAGTGACATCTAAAAGGAGCTAAAGTACAGAGGCATTTCCTCATTGCAGGTCATCAGTACACATTTTAAAAAGTAGGAAGTACTTTGCATATTTCCCAGAGGTACTTGAGCTTTCTCATCATAACCCACCAAATCAATATCAAAAGCAAGACACCTATCCCTCTTTACATTGAAATGTAGATTCCCAAAACACAATAATATTGTTATCATATACTGAAATGACTATAGGAAAGCTCACATACATTGTTGGGGGGGGGGGGATATATTATATAATACAATTAGAAAGCATTGACTGAGGCCCTGAATTATTAGGAGAATGTGTATATAATACTATCACAAATCTCAGTTTTGTCTATGACCCTTACTTCAAATCACAATTTTAGTCGGCATACAAAATGTAGTCAATCCGTGTTTCCAATACCTTATCTTTCTTACCTTCAACTTAGAACAATTCAGGTTGGCATAATCTTCCAAACTATCTAAGAATCTGATATTTCATTAAACATAAAAATATCTTCATTCATTGTCAAAATGAAATTTCAAAGAGCTTAGGGTACAACAGGGGGGATCGGAGATAAGCAGAAATAACCAAACTATAAAACATAAACATATGACATAGTTATATGTAAAATATAAGTACGTGAAAATATGAGATTATAAAGTGACAAGAACCAGAAAGGAGTGAAGTAGAGGAGGAAAGATAGGACACCTGAATTCCACATTTACCTGACAATTTCTTCTGTCTCTTAAGACTGAGGAAGCAATACAGACAAGGGACAAAGATGAATGGGTACATTATCACTTTAGAATTAGTTGGGCTAGGGCCCAATACTCTAAGGCATGGCTCCCTAGTAAAGTTGGATTAGAGAGTGTATCTGATGCCCAAAGCCCATACGCGGCTACCATGTCCCATTCTTAATTCCCCAACTACTCACCAGAAGTGATGAGAATTTAGGAGTTTGTAAGAAAAGAAGAGCAGGTGAGACTTTCCAGACAGCCCTGGGGCAGCTTACCAATTACAAGTCTCAAAGCCAGTGGGAAGAAGAAAGTGGTCTTGGCGCAAGAGTACATCAATTTCTGTTAGTAAATCCATCCACTAGTAAACACGGTCCAATAAATTTCCTTTAATCTGACCAGATTGGGGTGTTTTAAAGAATAACAGAGAAGAAAGGAACCTGCTACCTCCCACCTCCCCCCCCTCCAAAAAAAAGTGTCAAATGCTTTGGACACTCTAAGAAAAGAGGGTCATTGAAATCAAAGGAAACACATGTTCCTGATTTTTTTTCTCTTCAATTATTTCTTCCCTGTCTACTTCCTCAGCTCCTCTTCATCTGTTTCTTAAGGTTTCCTTCCGAGGCACACAGCATTGCTCCAGAGGCGACCCAGGTATAAAACACCACCTGGTGCAAATGAATCTCAACTTGAAAGCTCCCTTCGGACTGCCTCCCGAGCTCCAGGCAGTCACACGCACCTCGGCTAGTATCTAACTTTGTTCATTTCCCCTGACGAGTGCTGAGGCCCTTCGAATTCATCTTTAATCTCTCCTTCTCACTGCTCCCACCCAGCTTGCTCCTCATGCATTATTAACATTTTAAATTTCATTTGGTAGCACCACTATCCAGCCAGTTATGCAAAGTTAAAATCTAGGATTCATTATTGACTCTCTCTTCCTAATCTTCAACATCAATTAATAGAGTGCTACAAATATTAAATACTAAGCATTTGTTGTTTTCCTCATTTTAATTTTCTCTCCCCCATCTAGATTGTGTTAACATCTTTCCATCTAATGTTATTGGCTGTGAATTTTTCTTCCTCAAATCCGTTCTTAACATAGCTTCCCGCTTGATCTGTCTAACATGCAAATATGGCCATTTCACTCCTGCTTAAATCCATTTGTTGTTCCCATCATCTGTAGGACAAATTCTAAAGGTTTAAACGTGGTACAGCAGTTCCTCCCCAAACCTTGCCTTCTCCAATCTCATCTTCTGCTTTGAGCTCAAGCAACACCTACCTCCTGGTGGTTTCACCAAATACATTCTTTTTCCAGCTAGCCTGTTCTCACACTAGCTCTGAGATTTGGAAAGACCTTCCATCTCTATTAAACTTCTCTGGATAATTCTTTGTCATACTTTAAGATTCAGCATCGGTGCAACATCCTTCAAAAATTATCCTGTGACTGACCCCTCACCTTTCTTTCCCCAAACAAGACTGGATTATATTCCCCTCCTCTCTGCACCCATATTTGTTTGTACCTGTTGATGTGCTGGTCATTCCACCTGGACCGTGAGACGCTTCATGGCAAGACTGCACACACTTTTGGAGCAAAATAAGTGCCTATGAATGGGAGGAAGGAAGGAAGAGGTGTCATTAATGGATAATGAAATTCCACAATGGTGCCAGTGTGAGACGGTTGATGATGAATACCAACCAGGATATGCTGAGCTTGAAAGTTCTCTGGGCGATGCCCAACAATCATTGGAAGTTTGGGTTTGGGATGCAGGAGCATGACCTTGGCTTCAGAAATAAATTAAGGAGTCTTTTGCACAGATATGGGAGTTAGAAAAAAAAAATGTAGGTGTTTTTATGGCCCATCATACTAAGGTAATAAATTTACATTTTATCTAAATCAGATTTTATCACATTAATATTGAAAATGTTCTAATGCAAAGTCTTCATGAGATAATATGAGAATTCAAATATTTCTCTCCCAACTTTACACACTTTATTCTGGATATATCTACGGATATCTCATAGCAGGAATCATTCATCCTATATTTTTCTGCTGCGACCTCTTGTTGATGTCTATTTCCCACAAGCCACCTAAGAGAACTGGTGGACCAATAATTTTTCCAGAGAAAATCAGTTATCATGTGGAACAAAGGCTATCTCTCTCTTGCTCATAAAAGCCAATATAGTTCTACTTATTAAAGAAACCCAGTTGCTGTGATATCAAATATAAAACTTTAAGCTATATGGAGCTGTATTTTCTATATTTTTATATACATAGTAAGTGCTAGCTGCACAAAGACGAACAGATATCTGTTGAATCTATCTGATCCAAAGGTAACAGCACACTGGCTATTCAATGTAAGGCAAAAGCAATTTCTAAGAATCCAAACCTAGGGGACAAAAAATAGAGGGTAAAAATGTTGCGAAACATGAAGTCTTGCCAGTTCTTTCCAAGAGCTCCTGCACTAAAGCAAGCTCTTCCCATTTGTTTAAAATCACAACTTGCACAACTGTGACTTAAAGACAACTTGAAGGGCTTGTCACTACGGTGGCGGAAGCCCAATTTCCATACTCCAGGCATTGTTCGAGTTTGGGCTGTTGGGCTTATCGGACGCTGTGCATCTGAGTTCCAGTGTTGTTAATCAAGATAGATGGCAGACCAGTTAATGCTGCTGTTAGCGAGACTGTGGCAAAGATTAGAAGGTTATCGAGTAGATACAAACAGGACTTCCAGGGCTCCTATCTAACATCTGAAATTAACAACTAATAGGCATCTTTCTTTGATAGTTGATTTGATTGAATGCATGTGGCTAAAAGTCAACAAGTGAACATCTTGATTGTCTGCTGAATTAATAGAACGGGAGAACTTTAAGTGGTTCTGAAAGCTAATTTAATTCTGAAACCTCCGTGAGGTTCCAGCTCTTCAGCAAAACCAGTGAATAAAAGTGTTGGCGGTTCATTCAGAATAAAAGTGAGAGCATTAGCTTCTTCTGTTCTTGGAATTTAAAAAATTGGTATTTAAAAGTGGTTTTTATAAGAAGGGAGCATTGAGCTTATGAGGATATTCCTATGATCCTCTGAATAGAAGCTGGAGGTTAGAATACAGGGAAGCTGCCCTTTGGATTTACCTTCATCCACGGTCATTTCTCTCTGTGCCTCGCCTGGTTTGTTTTCCCAGGATTGTTTAGTTATTTGTATTTCCTCCCCTCACAATGCCAGTTGCTCCTTTCCTAGGCCCACTTGAATTTAATTGCCAGCCTGACTTGGGTGTTTCAACCTTTGCTAGACATTTATTAGATTCTATCGTGCTTTTAACCGAAGGATACAGAATAGGACAGATTGTCGTATTCGTCTAGACCCGCCTAAAATCACTGGCTCATTATGATCCAGGTTTGGGAGAAACCCTGGCCTCTGTTTGCCCCAAGCCCCAAACTGCTCTCTTCCTGGAAGAAATCACGTGAGCCCCTCCGTGTACCCCAGTTCTCCCCTCGCCGGCCCCTCTCCTGGGCAGGTCCCCGTGTCCCCCTTCCTCAGGAAAGCTTTCTCTAACCCCCAGCTCCCGCCCCAAGGCCCAGCGCCTGCTGCTTTCCCCCCTAGACGGCACTTCCCACCACTGCAGTTCACCAGCCAAGCAGCTTTGCCCTGGATCATAAGCTCTACAAGCAGAAGCCCCGCTAGTCGCCTTACTTTACCCAGCAAGTCCCTGGTCCAGGGAGGGGCTCGGTGAGCACTGTGAGTGCCAGATGACACTAGAGGACAGAGAAGAAGCCCCAGGTCATTCCAGAACCAATCCGAACCCAAGACTGGCCTCTGATGTGGAGTCTGCGAGGGTCCGCCGGGGGCCCTTCCCCTAAACCACATCAAAGGTCAGGAGTGTGCTCAGTTTGAACCTGTCCCCATGTCAGGCTCCTTGCTGTGTCCCTGGGAAGCATCCCACAAAAGAGCGGCCACACACCGTGGGCTTGCTATCCATGGGTAGGATTTGGGTACATTCCAGGCTGTATCGGACCTGCTCCCTTTCTGTAATTTTTTCCTATAAAAAATCTGTAATGTAGCATTTTCATGTACCTTTAATTAAATCATCTTTTTGCAATGAAAGAGTAATGCAGGTCAAATTATAATTTTTAACATTTCAAGTGGTTATTGAAATTCTAGCTCGAACAACGCATAAGACATAATGTTAAATGGAAAAGGCAATATCCAAAACTGCTTGTAGTATATGAACCCTCCGTGTCAGTCCAGGTATCGATCTGTTAATAGTAAAAAGAAAGGACTGAGGAGAAATACACAGAAACGGCAGCTGTGGCTATCTGAGTTGTGAGTTGTATTGTCTTTTTCTTTATGTTTCCACATTTCCCAAGTCTTTTATGATGATCATGTAATAATATTTCTGAAGTCAAAGAAATAAGTTACTTAAACTTATAAACCATGCCTAGCACGTGGTATACGCTAGATAACAACTTGTCCCCTCCCAACTCTGTCTCTCCTTTCACAGGTACTAAGTGCATGTTCTCAAACACAATGTCATGCAGGTCTTCATAGTTTCTCGTACCTCTGTATAGAAAAAACATCAGCTTTAGCAGAAGCCTGTTGATATTTTAATCCTAGGTCTGTCACTTACTAATTTTATAATCCTAAACAAGTTATTCAAGCAATCTCAGTTGACTCATCTATAAGAGGAAGAAATGAGATCTCCACCCCTCTTTACGAAGTTACCGTGAAAACTGGTCATTTCCCTGTAATATTTTAAGAGCAGTGGTATCCACCTTAGGGGTTAATGTGAGAATTAACAAGTTAAGTCATGTTCCACCTGATTTATGAGAGAGACGATTAAAAGCCAAGATGAAAATATCTCTGTCCTCATGTAACTTGCTTGCTTTGTTCTAGAACTGTCGTACCTCTTCAGATCTTTCCATTTGACACTCTCTTTTAATCATACGTATGTTAAGTGCTTACACTGTATCCTACACAGGACTAAATATTTTTTTAAAAATATATCTTCATTGATTTCAGAGAGAGGAAGGGAGAGGGAGAGAGACAGAAACATCACTTATGAGAGAGTCATTGGTCGTTTGCCTCCTGCACGCCCCCTACTGGGGATCGAGCCCACAACCCAGGCATGTGCCCTGATCAGGAATCGAACCTCGATCTCCTGGATCCTAGGTTGATACTCAACCACTGAGCCACACCAGCCAGGCAGGACTAAATATTTTAATTTTTTTTTAATTATTGATCTTCCACAATATCTCAGTAAAGAAGATATTACTATTCCCGTTTTTCCAATAAAGAACTGAGGTATGCAAGAAGCTTGCCTAACATCACATATCCACTAAAAGAAAGAGCCCGGATTCAATTTCAGTCATCTGATCAGTAGGCTGTACTGAGTATAAATTATTACACATTCTTTTCCTGACCATTTGTCATTTAAATCAAAATAACATGAGCTTTGAACAAGATGCTTCCTCCTTTTGGCCGAAGGGCTACTGAAGACCATCTAAAAAAAGTTCTCTGTAAAAAGAAACAACTGCCACACGCTCCAGACGGGCTAGAAAGCCAGGTGGAAGGCACTGCTTGGCATTCTAGTTTTGAAAGGCCAAGTTCCACTAAATAAAACCTTCACTTTGTATATGTGTGTGGAAATGATTAGTCATTTAATACTGGAAGCTCTACCTGGAACACATTTCTTAATACATTTTTTTCACATGCATGATGTCCTTCCACAATTTATTGCCACATTTTATTAAACTCTTGTTACCTAGCGTGTAATTGGAATCATCACTGATACATGAAACACGAGTATACAAATCTGAAACAGAGTGGAGGCAGGTCAAAGAAATAACAGCAAAGCTAAATTTTAAAATGGGGGGAAGACAGACTGTGGTGTTGTGAATTGCTGCCTTCGCTAACAGCCCAGGGCAAGTGCTCCCAGGAAAACCATCTCACACTCCACATCCACACGAACTTGATCCTTTGTGAGTTAGAAATAAAGGGGTAAAACATTAAAAACAGACCAAAGGCTAAAAGAATAAGAGGTGAGTTACCACTAGATGCCCTTCCATGTTCTGACTCTTCAAATATAGAAATTTTACAGGAGTCAGATGTGAATTTAACTTCATCTTCTACTTCACGAGGCTACTCTGGCTCTTCCCAGGGTCCTGGAGCCTGACTTCATAAGCTCCAACTGCTATGTGTGCTCTGAAATCTCATTGTGTCTGTCTTTGTCATTGTTCCTTTCTGAGATCCCAAGACGGTGCTTGGCACAATGTGAGACCAAAAAAAAAAAAAAAAAAATGTTTTATGAATGAAAAGATAAATAAATAAGAAAGTTAGAAGTAGGTTTTTAAAATCCTATTAAATGAACATTAGGAGGCTTACGGGGACCCCATGGAATCTTTCACAAGCAAAATTAAGTCGTGGGCTCTTTGTGTGAAATGACTGTCTCTTGTTCAGTTTCAGCCTTTTAGAATATTTTTTTTCTGAATTCAGTGTCTTTCTCTTCTTTCATCTCCAGATTACAGGCCTATTTTTACCCCAGAGCACTACATCTACTTTCATGTACATTTAAGGGCCACACTAGAAATTTCATCATAAAGATACTGTCACCTATAGACAGAAAATAGTGTGCTTTCTTCCTGAGAGACCGGCAAAAAACAACAAAACACAGGAGAAAATAAAGAACTTCCCTTAAAATTCTTATCATAACCAGGCACAACCATTCCTATATTCTAATTACCATGTGTATTATCATCTTTGACACCATAATTATTAATCATCAACCATTGCTTAAACGTGGCTAAGTATAAATTAATACACATTGCTATTATTACAAATTGCCACCTAGGTATCTATGAAGATATATAATCAAAATTTTTGTCTGATCAAGGTTTTATAGTATTCTTTAAAATATTGTTCTGACTCTAAAAAGAATTGGTTCATTGGAGAAAACATATAAAATGTGGGAATTGTAAAAAAAAAAAAAAAAAGATTTAAAGTACCCTTAATTTCATATCCACAAATAACCATCATTATCATTTTATTGTATGCGATTAAAAAATTCCAGTAATGCCCTGTATAAGGTAAACGGCAAAGTCCCTTCCTTGTCCTCTTCCAAAATGTACCCACACAGGCGCTGGCAAGGTAGCTCAGCTGGTTAGAGCGTTGTCCCGATACCCCAAGGTTTCGGGTTCGATCTCCTGTCGGGGCACATATAAGAATCCACCAATGAATGCTTAAATGAGTGTAATGACAAACTGACGTTTCTCTCTCTCCCCCCCGCCCTTCCTCTTTCTCTCTAAAATCAATATTTTAAAATACCCACACAGTCAAGGTCAAGAGCCTGTCAACAAATTCCTCCTGAGTGGGGCCCAGGGCACCAGGAACTGCTCTTGGTGCCTGGGACACAGTGTTGAACATGAGAAACGGAGCCGCTCTCCTAAAGAAACTCATGTTCTACTGGCTAGAAAAAAGCAGATTAAGGAGACAAGTGTAATGGAGAGGGTAAAGTGAGGTAAACAAGGGTAAGGTGCTTCCAGAAGCTACTATAGTGAGCATGGTTTGAAAGCTTCTGGGGGGATTGGAAAGGGAGAAATAAAACTGCCCTTATTTGCAGATGACGCCATCCTATAGAGAGAACCCTAATGATCCTGTGGGATCAATAGGGAGTCACTGAATTTTATTTTTTTTTACCAGGGAAGAGACATGATCAGATTTGCATTTACAAAGATTATGCTGAACTTTGTGAGAGTAAGTTAGTGGGGGCAAAACATGAGGAAGAAAGGCAAAGCTAGCGATTGTCCTCATAATCATAACTTGGAAACAGACAAGCCTGCAGAGGTCCTGGATGTCACTGTGGAACCTTAGGGAGGGAAAAATAACAAACCTGTCATTGGGTTTGCAGGGAACCACAAAGAAGCAAGCTCTGGATGCTTTTTCCTGTCTGTGCCCAGACGTTATCTGAAGCCCATTTCCAGAACTGTGACCAGAACTTCAGCCTTCAATTTTGTCTCTTCAGATTTCTCCTAGCAAAGAATCCCAGCACACTTCTGGTTGTTTTTCACGCCTTAAATTGGATAAAGGACAATTTCATCCTTTGTGTTTCCTTTTGCCATTTCCAACTGCATTAATCCCTGAAATGTCCTACCCATTTCTCTTTAAGAGAGTTATTTTATTTTTGTTCCCTAAGAGTCATTGTTTTCTTTAAAGGCAGAGCACAGACTTGTGGTTAAATAGCCCGGGTCACAGAGATGACTTGGCCCATTTTATTTTTCTAGTCAGCTCTGCCAAATCTTTCCTATATTACTCTGGCTCCAGCTGATTTATTTTTATTCTCTTGCTACTAAAATCCTGAAAGTTTTTATACATAAAATTGCTCTTCTCACCATTTCCCTCCAACCATGCATTCAGGGAAATAATCAATACATCCTAAAAAGGGGGGTTAAGAAGAGCATTCTTGCCATATTAATTCCATTTCATTACTTTTTTTTTTTTTTTTTTTACAAACTCTAAGTCCTTTTTACCCATAATTTTTTAAGAGTAAATAAATCCCTTAATACTTCATACTGGGAACTAAGAGTAAAGGAGTTCAGAAGTTTTACCTAAGACAAGCCTATTATTATAAAATGTTACTAGGAAATATGCAGATTATCCCAATGCCATTTTAAGGCAGATTGTTCGAATGTTGTTTAAGGAGGAATTTGGGGTAGTATTTAGACTAGAAGATCCATTTATTCAAAAATTAAAATATCTTTTATTCTGACCTGCCTCTTCAGAAAAAAATAAAATCTGATCTAGTCTAACTTCCCAGAGAACATAATAAACTGTGAAATCTATTACTTATTAGTTGTTCCATCTCCAGTGGTTTTCCCTATTTATTTTTATTTTTTAAATATATTTTTATTGATTTCAGAGAGAGAGAAGCATCATTGATTGGCTGCCTCCTGCATACCCCACACTGGGGATCAAGCACACAACCCCGGCATGTACCCTGATGGGGAATCAAACCCAGATCTCCTGGATCCCAGGTGGGTGGCTCAACCACTGAGCCACACCAGCTCGGCTAATCTTTCCTATTATGCATAATCCTAACTGTTCTTCCTCAAGAAGAGTTGAAATCACTCCCCACCCTATCACTACATCAACCACCCACTCTTTTAAAAGTTCTTAGCCCTCTGGATGAAATAAATATTAGGTTTAACATTCAGAAGCCATGAGATTTTGATGAGTTAATTTTCCTACTTGTATATTTTTTCATATTTTAAATGGAGATGAATCCAGTCTCTGCCTACATAACCTGTATTGGGGGCAGGGATAACTTTTAAATTGGGTGGTGTGAAAATAAAAATTAAAAAACTTAACTAAAATTGGAGCCAGGAGGCCTGTAGAGGAAGCTCTCACACTCTGCCCCTGGGCTCTACCACCAGTAATCAGTTACCCCAAACAGGAGCGTAAGGCCCTTCCAGTTCTCGAATTCTGTAGCTCATAACTGTGTAGCTCGAAAACATTTACATCGTGAGTTGTCTTTAAACCCCACACGGTTTCCATGCAGCAGACACACAAGCGCTGCTCATTCCCAGGCTCCAGTTGAGAAGGACCCAGCTTCCTTTTTGGATCCACCTGAATCCAGAATTCAACGTGCAGCCTGCTTGGAGCCCACATTTAACTCCCCTTCTCATTTGACAAGTTGACAGGTGTGGCGCATATAAAAACCTACAAAAGTATAAATGAGCAGACTGCAAAGACCACTGAAGGCCTGGCCCTGTCAGATGGCTAGAGCGATAGAAAACACCCCAGCCCCCTGCACTCTACAACTTTCTAATGAGCGTGGCAATGTAAAATATTCCACACGTCAAACCACCAATGTCACAAACTTCTGGCTCGCGAGAGCTACCCACAAAGATGTCCTTTAACAGGAGAAGCTCACCATGACTCTTCCTCGCAGGCAGTGCACATTTTAATGAGTGCTAACATGAGCGCAAACATAATGAAAATAGTATTTCCCACAGAGCAGTTTGACATTATTTGAATAAAATATCTGCCTTTGGACATGAGTCTGCGCCGATGATCACGGTAGGATCTGTGCTTTATTTGTGGATTAGAAGCCACAGTGCAGCCTGGACATGTGCTAGATGAGGACTGGCTGCGGAAACCGCTCCCCCGCTGACATCTGCTCAGATTGCCACTGGTTTTAAATCTCCGCATCTGAATTTTAGAAGCTGAAAGTCTGGCACTGCTAAAGAGCCATGTCTTTAAATGGAAAAGTCTCAGGAGGGGATGAAATGCAATATCAGAATTTCAAATATTTTATCATCGTAGAACAGAAACTGACGCAAAATAGGAACTACAATGAAAATAGCTGGATCACAGGACCCCAACAAACTGAAAAATGGTGGCATTTCAATTATAATAAAAGCACTGCACCCTTGGGAAGGATTAACACGTCTCACAGGCATTTGTTTTGACTGGAGACACCTTCTTCAAGCTCAGAAAGCAGGTTCTAGGCTCTGCCACGTAATACCACGTGCTTGCTCAGAAAATATAGAAATCTCAGGGTATTTGTTCCTGCTAAAAACTGCTCCAGACTGCAGCCCACACTTGTCTCCAGGCCTCTCCCACTCTCACTATTCTTTAGCTACTTCTGCCTGAATCTTGTGTACTTCTGGCCAGTGTCATAGGCCTCTCGTCAATGAGGGCTCATCTCCCTCTTCACTAGCCCCCGGCTTAGACTTGCCTGTAAGTAGAAGCTTCCACAGAAAGAGGAAGGAAGCAGCTAATTGAGCCTGAAGGAAGCAAAAGGTAATTTGAACTTATAAAAAGTCATTAGAACACACAAACCAAAAAAATGTTCAAAACCTAGCCCCAATAAGAAAGTAACAGCCACAGATCAATTCTGAAACCAACACAATAGAATTCTACCTGTCGCTCTCATGAAGCTCAGTTGGGTAGAGTGGCAGTGAGGGTGGGCTCCATGCCATCCTCAAGGCCCCAAGCTGGCACAGTCCAGAGCACGAAGCTAAGTCATGGTCGGGGTGGCCCCGTCCGCAGATTCTAATACTCACAAAGGCCTCTGTCAGATTGCCATGTTGTCCGAATTATGGCTCACGTTGAAGGTGAACACTCCATTGGATATCCAAGGCTATAGGAATGAAAACCAAACTTTAAAGAGTATTTACCATTTACCATTTTTTCACACAATTTGCATGCCTTTCCTTACTGATAGTCAGGGGAGTTTAAATATTTGCTCCAAGTGTCACAGTAAATGTGAACGCTTTAACCCGAAGACAGAGACTCTTGCCCTGAATCGGTGCATTTTCCAAGGGTCGGCACCATGACTTCCTACAGGCCCTCGGAGCAGACAGATGCGTCCCATCCCCTCTGCTTCTCCAGAGCACCACCCAATGCCACAGGCGTGCGGCAGGATCTCCCCAGATATCTGCAGAATAGATGGGTACACGGGTGGGTGGATGGGTGGGCAGTCATGATACAGGAGCCACGGTGCCATATTCGCCCTCCCAAACCCAGATGCCAGTAGATTTCATCGCAATAAATTCAGTTGCAAAACCTCTGAGTGCCTTCTGCTGTGATCGACTCGAGAGGGCAAATAGGGTAAGTAGCGTTAGCAAGGAGACGACTGTTCTGGAACAACTTGGACTATTTTCACTTTCTCGGACTCCCTGATGGGGAAACACCTATTTGTTGAATATTCACACCGATGGAGGGGGTAGCGATGCAGAAAATGCCTAATATCAGATAATCCAAAAGTCATTTATATTTGGCTCAGGAATGCTTTGCATAATAATTTTGCAGCTGATTGACCCTCCTGGGTTTGTTTGTGCGGATATTAAGGCAGTTTTCATTTCAGAAAATGCTGCCAGGGAATAGTAAGCTGTATGGCTAAACACAAATGTAAGAAAATCATTCATTCACTCATTCATTCATTTACTCACCACATCCTAAATAAGAGCCACTTAAGCCAGGCACTGTGATAGGTACTAGGGGTAAAAAGAGAAATGAGGTATTTATAGTATTTGTCCTGGAGGGACTCATAAATAAGTACAGAGTTGGGTAAAAGCGGGTTTATAGTTGTAAACCCAATATATGAAACACATCTATTCTTGTATTATTACTTATTAATTATTGTGTTATTTTCCATGCAAACAACTGTAAGCCTACTTTTGCCACCCCCGTATAATTAAGAGTTGGCTCTATGTCGTTTTAGTTCTCTGAATACGTATGCTATTATGCCCCAGCTTCATCTTGCCATATACAAATACCTTATCAGAGCTGATTAAAAAAAGTAAGCTTAGATACAGGTATTTAAAAACCCAGGTTATAGTATTTATTCTCACGATTAATCCTAATGGAAGACACATATAATGCTGCTACATCCTAGGACTGTTCTAAATGCTTTACATATATTAACTCAATTAGCCCTTACAAAAGTACCTATAAAAATAATATTGTCACCCCCATTTTACATATGAGAAAACCGAGGCTCTGAAAATAATTTGCCTAAAGCAACAAAACGTGTAAGTGGCAGATCTAAGATCTGAACCAGGCCTGGCCCCAGAGCCTGCCTTCTGCTGCCCTCTTCAGCCAAAATGCCAGACTGAACAAGACCTAAAGAATATCAACGGTCCTTGTAAAAAAAATTAAATTAGATCCCTATTTCAATGCCTACAAAAATTAAATTGCATTCATTAGAAAACTTCAAATATTATGTATGTCAAAAAATATTATAAACACATTTCAAAGAAAAGTAATAACTTACCAAAGGCAGACATTTTTGCAAAATATGTTACGGAAAAATAAGAGAAGTATAACCTGCTAGGCACATAAGTAAATGACACAAAGAATTCACAGTAAAAATCAAATGGTCACTAAATCTTGAAAGCGATGTTCAAACTGACTAGTTATCCAGGAACAGCAAATGAAAAATAGCATCAAACTGGCAAAAACCTAAAGATTCACGCGCGCCGTGCATGGACCTGGATGTGGAGAAATGCGGGCGCTCAGACACTGACACTGGAAGGAGAAATGGGTAGAGCTGCTTTGGGGGCAATGGGCAGGAGCCTGTGAAAGTGCACACCCGGCAGCTTCTCATTTCTGTTAACCTGGAGAGGAAATCTTACCCAAGAGAAACTCTTATAAGGACATACATGCAAAGGTGTTCATTGAGGCAATGTTTTTAATTATGAAAAACTGGAAATAACTTAAATACCCATCACTAGGGAAAGGAATAATTAAGAGGAGATATTGTCTCAACATGGGTTATTAAAACAGTAGTAAAAGTAATAATAATAATAATAAACTAGTCCTATATCTCAGGAATACAATATTGAACTGGAAAAAAATGCCTGAAGTTTCAAAGTTTGATACTACACATGTACAGTTGGAAAAACAGAAAGATCCGTATGCATGGATGCAAATATATGGATGGAGAAATATTAAGCAAAAGTTGGAAGGACACATACCAACTTCATGAAAGTAAATTGAGACTAGATTCTGGCTCAGATGAATGAATTGAAGGATTAAAGGAAACTTCAACTTTGTCTTAGTTTTTCATTAAAAAGGATCACACAAATATGACCAGTTTGGAGTAGCAGAAATCTGGTGTTTTTAATATTAATGTATGTACTTTGTGTTTTTAAAGTATATTCCTAAGGCAAAGAATGAAGACAAAGACATCCTCTGGGCGGTGACAGTTTTATTTAAATTTGCCTGTAAACTAATCTTCATGTATTAGCAGGCACATACTACTTTCTGCTTTTGATTATAATTGTTTGATACATGCATTACTTCTTTATGTTAGGCGAATCTCTTTAAAGGTAGGATTCAGATCAGTGTCAGTTCTGAAGTTCTTCTAATTCACGTATATGCACACACATGCATATACACGTGTACACGCATATACACACATGTACATATATACATGCATGTACATACACACACCATTCCCACACAGGCACATATGCTCATACATTTACATAAAACCAAGTGGTACCTTGCACGTAGTGTACTTTCACTAAACATTTATAGAATGGGTAGAGTTTAGATAAACTACATTTTCATCGAACACCTTGACTTGGTCATTTGTTCTGCTATAGCAAAGCCAATTTTGATAGAAATGGGCAACAGGTGCCTACATAACCCTGTCCACTCAGTAAAATCAACTATCTCAAAGGTTTTTAAGTATTTTAGCAGTCATTATTTTTTCAAATGGCATCTTACTTTGAAGCATAAATAAAACAAAAGAAAACATAATAGGAGAGCTTCCTGGCTGAGCCAGGAGAAGAGATTCTATACCATTCCCAAAGGCACGCCCTCCTCCCCATCCACGCTGCTCTGGAAGAAGCTCTGGAAGAACCCTACAGTGCAGCAAAGGCACGCCCTCCTCCCCACCCACACAGCCCTGGAAGAAGCTCTAGAAGAACCCTACAGTGCAGCAAAGGCATGCCCTCCTCCCCACCCACACAGCCCTGGAAGAAGCTCTAGAAGAACCCTACAGTGCAGCGGAGCAGTGCAGTGTGTAAACATCGCTGTAATTAAAATGGAAACAGCATTGTGTTGCAATGCACTGCTAGCAAATGGCTCTTGCAAAAAGTGTTGATATTTCCCAGTGTCTTTTGCGGTTCTGTGCATTAACTTGGCCTTCCTTTCAGCCCCACCCTATCTCTCCTTTGAAACCATTGTCTCCCTGACATGAAAAATCTCCTTCAGAAAGCCTAATGGCTAATTACATCAAAGGGAAGAAAGTCCAAACCTCAAACAAGGGATGATTAACTGCATTCGCTTGAACAGAAGCTATCACACCCTCAAAACTACTCTGCTTCTTTAATAAAAATGTTTCCACTAATTTATTTTCTGACGAAGTTTGTGTTCTCTGCCCAGGAGTGACTCCTGTTTTGTTCGCTCCAGGGTTTACCCTCTCTAGGGCTGGCCCTGACCATGGGCAAAGCAGGCAGCCACCTACATGTGCAAGTACAGCTCAGAGGGAATGACAGAGGCCTCGTGGGAAAAGACGCTACTTGCTCCAGTAGTGTTTCCCCAGTAGTGTCCCATGATATCTTGGTGGGTCTGCATGAAATGCAAAGCACAGTGACTAAGGAGATTGTTCTTTGTTCAAATATCCATGAGAAATGTTGGATTAAACAAAAGTAACAAGTTTAATTATCAGCGGAGATTATGTACACATGCGTTTTCCTTCCAAAAGTTCCTTGAAAGTAAAGACTATGCCTGTGATGGTCAACAGTATATTCTCCAAACCTGCCGCAGAGCCTGTCACACAACAGACACTCATCATGTTCCTGGATGAACTGGTAAATCACTACACGCCATGTTGTGAATAGTGTTCTCCAGCTACACAGTAACTTGAGTGCCTTCATCAGCTGCATCTCAACTGGGCCTCAAAAGCATCCCACGGAGATGCAAGACAAGAGGAAGATCTACGTCCCAACAGATGGTGGTGGATTTTCCTGAACAGAGAATACACAAAGCAGGTTGCCTAGATTGGGGCAGGGAATGTAAAGGGGGGTTGAGCTTGGTTCTGAATGTGCTGAATCTGAAGTATTTATGGATTGTCTAGCCAAAGAAGGTGTACAAATGTAGGCTGCATGGGTCTGAAACTCAGGAAGAAATTTAGCCTCTTAGAGGCCAAGAGATAGTGAAGACCTCCCACAGAGGGTGTACAAATGAGGAGAGTTCTATGGGCAGAAACCTCAGGAACAATGACATTCAAAGAAAGGGAAAGGAAGAGGGGACTGCAAGTGAGCCTGGGAAGGAATGGCCAGAGAAGGGGGGGGAATGTTGGGTACGGTGCTGGAATGCCAAGGAAACATAGCATTTGGAGGAGAGTGTGGTCAACTGTGTCAACTGTTGCTGCGAATTTAGTAGACAAATTTTGAAAAGCGTTTATAACAACACATAATGAACCCTACCAATCATGATCACTCCTCCTCCCATTTATGTTGAAAAAAAGCAAGTATCTGGCATTGTTTTCCTGACTCCTTGGCAAAGGGCCTTAGAAAAGAGGGAAGACCATTTGCAGCACCTGTATGCCATCTGTGACCTCCTAATCCTGTTCTTTTCTTTTGGGGTAAGCCTCACTGCTAGAAATGTTCTAATAAAATCGGTTTATCATATATCTTTTTCTTTTTCCATAGAAGACTATGAATCCCCACCAATTTGGATCTACATCCTGGAACTTTGCATGCTGATGGCCCGAGACAGCATGCATGAACACATAAAAAGTGGTGTCCAGCATACAGCAAGTGCTTAATAAATGCTAGATGAATAAGAGTCTTTTCACAGTTGGAATAGTCTAGATTCTAACTTTTTCTTGCTTCAAATATTTCTTGGTTTCCAGCAAAGATTAATAACCTCAAGAGCTGTGTGTGGGTGTGTGTGCAGTCGCTCGCACACACACGCATGTATATGCCATTTATGACCATTGGCAACATGGAATGATTACTAATTTGGAGGGTTGAGTTATGAATCATACAGCACAGAGAAAACCTGAAAGAACACATTTTTAAATGCAAGGTCTGAGTGCTGATTGACATACTTTGTACGATAATAAAATCTGGCAGGTGCATTAACTTGCCTTCCTCTGATCTGTACACATCCCCACTTGTCTTCTTAGGGTACTTGGTAATAAGCTTCTTTAAAGATCCCTGAGTAAGCACTGAAGATAACATCTGGAGTATGTAGCACTCAGTCCTTTTAGAATGGCTTTTTCCTGCTCCTTTCGTTTTCTTAAGAAAATGTCAGTTTAATCATTTCCTAATGCTTTGATAATGTGTTTCTTTACATAGCTGTAGAACACTCATTTCAGTGTTTTAAAAGCATGAATGTAGATGTAAAAGTGCCAGTTAAATGAGATTACTTTTTCGTAATGAAATAACCAAAGAGGACTGTAAAGTTTCTTAAACTTATATGACATTTTCAGAAAAAATAATAAAGTCCTAGCCCTCCAGTGTGTCTATTTGATAGGTTAACATTTCAATATCATCTCTTGCTGGAATGTAATCAATTATTGGGATACAGGGAATCCGTTTATCTGAGGCAATCTGTCATACATTAGGTGAGTAGGGACCTTAGCAACAAGGGACAGTAGAAAGAAGAACACCGGGACCAGATAGGACAATGAGCGACCATCACTGACCCTCATGTGGAACTGACCTCAGCAGAGTTAGCAGGGCTTTAGAAAACTCAGATTTGTGGAGGCAGGTGGCCGTATAAACATCTAACCCAGCTAGTGAGGAACAAATGTGAGAGGCCAGATGGTAGAAACCCTTGCAATGGAGAGATGACTGTGCGTCTGCTCAATCTCTCCATGGACATACAGCTCAGTGGAAAGCCAACATCTCAGCTGGGAGACAGAAGCCCAGTCCCATAGGCTGGGACAACACAGCAGGATTGGGAGTAGGGTGGTAGAGAAAGGGGGCAAGTTGCTTATATGTGGCCCAGTATGTTGGGCAGAACAGCAACTGAAGCCCAGAAAAGCAGCGAGAAAGGTGGGGGCAGAGGGGCGGGGAGGTCATGGTCCAGACACTATTCAGAAGAGAGGGTTCGAGAAGGGCTAGGGAAAGTGCCAATTTCTTGGTCAAATAGGTTGAAGTCTAGGAGAGGGCTATGAAAATTCACCAGGTCGAAATCTGGCTTGTCACTTGAAATGAGACCCCACTTCTTGGGTCAAGAAAAGCTGTGAGCTCAGCTCAGCATTTTCGATTCAGATAGTGTCCATGAAACTTAGTTAGCCTCCAACAAATATTGGGGCAAGAATGTTAATGCTGTCCCAGTGCTGGTAGGATTGGGCTTGGGGATGGGACAGGGTGAAGCTTGTCATGGACAGTGAGCAGGAAAGTAAAAAGACAGGCACTCACTTTCTCCTGCATGTCAGTGTGAACTCCAGGAATCCCCCACAACATCTTTGCCACTAAGATAGAGAGAGAAAAAGATAGAGAAAAAGCTGAATTAACATGGGTTCTTCCATACTGTTGAGTCCATAAACATATTAAAATAGGCCCATAATACTTTGTAATAGTTTGAGGTATTACAATTCACTTTCTTGCAGTAGCTGGATCTCTAAGAAAAGCTCATTTTAATATCTTTCTTGTAACTAATGATACAAGTAACATAGTCTTTCTCATGAGCCACTGAAATATAGAAGTATGGACACTTACTCTAGGTCTAAACTTCAGAAGGGACAATGGAAAAATTGACCTTTGGAATGGTCATGCATTTAGATTTCACCAAGGCACCCCCCAGGATTCCCTGATGATAAAAGATAAAATAATCACAGTTATGATATTTCTACCCCCACCTCCCCAAATTTAAACAGCCACGGATGGAAGGCTGTACTCCAAATACTTGCGTATTGTGTAGTGCAGATGGTGCTTTCCTAAAGAATGGTTTATTTTACCTTCTGTCTTGACTGTCTTTCTAAAGTTATCTCTTCTAAAAGATTGAGTCTTCCATTCAAATGCAGGCGCTGGTAACCATGACTAGTTGACCTACCCGAGATCACTGTTCTCACCCCCTCTAGGCTAGATATTCTCTGTTTGTCCCTCCAGATCCTTAGTCTTCCCCATCCCTCTCTGTGCCCCAGGAGCCTGACATCTGTGGACATCAACAGCCTTCCTCTCTTTCTGGCTCCCAGATGGGTTCAGCCAGTGGGAGGCAGTGGAAGGAGATCAGAAGGCAAGAGGAGAAAGACACTGGTGCTCAGTGCCCTGGCTCCAGCTCTGTGGAGCTCTGGTTGCCATCCTGCAGGGAAGACCACAGCCCCGGCCAAGCAGCCCTGTCCTACAGTCAGGTCTTCTTGGTTCTATTCACGGCTCTGTCCTCTTGCTCAGTCACCCCAGGAGTGGGAGCAGCTCCTGGTCATCGCTAGCCCCAGGATGTTTCCTCAGCCCTTTAGATTCCCTTGACCCTGCCAACACCCTTGAAAATGGTCCCTTCATTAAACTCTTGAATTGCCTTCTGATTGTGCCAGTTGTTCCCTGCCAAGGCCTTGAATGATACAGCCTCTTCTGTTTATTTATTTCATGGCTCCCCAACACTTTCAACAATTTTGCATCAGGAAGGGGAGATGCAACTCTTTCCTAGTTCTCCTAAAAGGCTTGCAAGGCAGTCAGTTACAATTGAGGGTTAAAATGGAACCTGCGGATTATCTGTGGGTTTCAATTATCGTTGTTACCCTCATTCTATCTTGCACAGAGAATTGGGAATTGGCTATGTCAAGACTAAGTTGACACACATCACAGAGGCTATACAGCAGTCTATCTGCTCATTAAGAGTTTTTACTGAGTATGTCCCACTGATCTCCCACTTCTTGCAATGCTTTTGATGTGGGTTTAATTCCAAGTTCTGACAGAGGAAAGGTCTCACATCTATGGTCCCCAATGCAATCTTCACATGACTGTCAAAAATGCAACTATTTTTCCTCAGGCTTAAAGTGCCAGCTCCCAAAAAGGTCAAGGATTCTCCCTAGGAACATCTATAACATTCAAGCACATACTTAAGATCTTAATTTTATCTTCCACTTCCCTTCAATCTCATATTAACTTGGATATCATGTTACCAGAGGCTCAATCCATGCTGAGCATATCCTAAAATAATAACGCAGTTCTTGTTTCCTTTATGAGACCACAAGTCTACCTGCTGTGCTATAGAAACGCTGATTGGCCAAATTTAAACCCAAGAAATGTAATGAACCAGTGACCTTAATGAAAGTCACTTTTCTTTAGTAATTTTCACATTTAGAAGCATAATCTAAGACAGGACAGAGTATTTGGTTTCACTCACTCTAGGCAATTGTTGTGCCCCTGAATATATAGCTTTTGGTTAATATAATCTGAAGGACACTGAGAAGTGTAATTGACTATTTTCTCTATTAATTATGTTATTCAGAAGAAGAGTTAATGTGTCCCTAGTATGGATCAGACACTAGGCTACAAAAACAAGGCACTTCCTGCCTGTATGGAGTCTATATAGCCTGAGGGGCTATTTCTTCATAAATAAAATAGCAATTTGTCTTCTTTAGCCCTGCCATTGTACACTTGTTTCTATCTATATCTTCATATAAGTTTCCAAAAATTGAGGTATAGCTGGATTTAGGAAACTTTTCTCAGTGTAGCATGCCCTCCCCTATTTTTTTCTGAGATAATCACATAATCTCTTAGGAACTTGGTTTCTTTACATGCAAAATTGGAGAATTTCCTTCCTTTCAATTCTGGAATATTTAAAACAACACAAAAGAACATTGAGAACAGCAAAATCCAACAGCAAGATATAAAAGGCTGAGGCATTCTTCTCTTTCTGGGACAAGTTTCGTGGAAGCTGTTTTTTAATCCAAACAATCCACCGATCTTACTGCCATTTTTTCCTATTCTCATCTTGCTGATAAACTTTTGTTATAATTGTTCATATATTTGCTTATTCAATTGTCCCCCAACTCTTGGGCACTTCCCACACACAAAAATTGTTAGACTTAAGTTAGCACTAAAAAATCACAACCTCAAACTAGGGTATCTTCTAACCGTTGATATGTAAGCCAACAAAAGGTGGGATTTTTTTTCATTTAAACAGATCTTCAAATAAACACTCCCTTATAACTTCAGTCCTTGAACAGGCTAACTTCAGCTGTAATGAAATGCAAATAACTATGTTAATGCAAATGTTAAAGCTACAAATTCAAACATAAAAAAGTCAAGAAATGCAAAAGTTAAGGTTCTCCCAGAAACATTAACTCCCTCAGATTGTACATATAGAATATTTCCAATTACACAGAAGACAGCAAACTGTGATCCCTTAATGTGCTATATGTACAACTCGGGTAAGTTAATGCTGTTAGGAGAACGTTAAATTTTACAAGCCTGACTTTGTTGAAAAGTTACTGCCTGAATGTTGCAACGTTCCCATCCTCATAATGCTATTTTCTTAAAATAGCAAGAAAACAGAACAGGAACATATGTCATTGTATTGTCCGTCAATCAATATAGGATTCTAAATTTAGACTATATTTTAGTTAATCGACGAGACAAATACATGTTTGAACACTTCCTGAAGTTTCTGCAGATAAAAATTCTTCACTTAGCTCGAATGAACTGGATGGTGCATGGATATAGTCTAGGTTATAGATTTATACAAATGTATAATCAATGTATATGAAGTTGCATTTGCTATTATTTATGTATAATAAGACAATTATTCCAAGAACAAAAATTCCATCCACGAAGGGAGAATTCTTATAAACTATACATATGGAAGGGAAATATCAAATGATTTTTTTTTTAATGAAATTCTATGATTATTTTTTTACCTTGACCTGAAACCGCAGTCATTCTTAGTATAGTTTTCCTCGGGGCCATTTCCCTTCCACTTTGGAGGAAAGCATAGTGGTTTTGTTTAAATATTTTTGAAAACAGAAAGTAATATATCTCCCTATTTCAAATGTAGCTAGCATCGCCTATGAATATTCAGTGGTGCAACAAAACCTTTCATTAGCTGCCTAAGGTTGGATTAGGTGAGTCTGTCTTAGTTAAATGGTGGTGTGGCCAAAACAGGAGAAATGAAAGAAGAGCAATAAGAAGTGCAGGGCAGGAAAGTCTGCACTAGAATGAGCATCTCCCACGGGAGGACTGACGGGGTCCTGTGCTTTGTGCACGGCCACCTGGCGTCACTTTGACCCTCAGTAAATGAGACACGTTTCCCAGATGCCACGCAGCAGAGGTGCTCTGATGGACAGAGGCTTGAAAACTGGAAGGAAAGTGCACGCGGGGACGAGCAAAGGCCCCAAGCACACTGGATTGATTAGCCATTTCTAATTCTTTGCTGAAAGCCCTTGATTGCCGCAATTTTCTACAGTATTAGTATCCCATTTAAAAAATGTCCGGCTTTTGAACTCCCAGGATGAACCTGTATTTTCTTGCCTTTTGACAACAATTATTGAATCAGACTTCTTTGATGAAGACTGTGAGATAAAGACCTTCAGAGTCTGAAAACTATAGTGTCAGGGCTGAACAGCTTGATCTTAGATGTTATGCTATAGATAAATTGGCATGTTCCTCAATAATGACTGGGCATTTTATGTTGCTCAATAATGACCGGGCATTTTCTGTCCCACCTCTCACCGCGGTCGAAATGCCCAGCAGCGCCTCTGGCACTGCAGCAGAGGCCCCTGGCCCCACCCCAAGGCTGTTGTCTCCTTGCAGGACTTTTGCACCCTCCACACAGAGAGCCTGGGGTCAGAATCAGGCTGGGAGACAGGAATTCAAGCTCTGAACAATCCACTTAACCTCATTGTCCTCTGTCCATAAAATCAGTGTCATCCCATGAATTTACCTCCCAGAGTTTCCAAGAGATTGTATTTATCAATTCTTGCTCTTGTGCTTGGGAATCCCAAAATCGATCAGAAACCCCAGTTTGTACCACATATTAATTGCTTACCTGTTCCTCCGCCCCCCACCCCCAGGCCCAGACGGTTTTGAACGTGGCATTCTTTGTACAGAGTATTTATCGCCTCATCGAAGGGTTAATGCTCTACTGCCTGGGACGGTTCAGGGGCTGCTACAATTATAAAGGCTTAAATTGATGTTGGAAGTGGAGATTTCACAAAATAGAGGCCAAAAAAATATTAATAAACAAAGAGGCAAAGAAGGAAATTCTTTTCCCCCGTTCCTAGGTGGAACTGCTATTTTTTACAGCTAACTGAAATAGTTCAACATTTGAAAAACATCAGAATAGCTGGGATTCATAAGTCTGAGAAGGGGAAAGAAAGCGCTGGGCTAAAGTGAAGGAAGTTCAGCATCTGCAATGTAATTCAAATTGCACTTGTAATTCAGGTCCTGGAATTAACCCACTCAACCAAAGCTTGAAAAGATTTAGATTTCCTCAGACTAGCAACAATACAACACTTCCTTACAATTGCACAACCACCCTGTCTTTTGGCGATACATCCAATACACTCTAAATTATAATTCTAAAACTCAGTTTGTTATTTTTTTAAAAAATCTGTGCATCATATCAGAGTCTGTCTTGTTGCAATTCAAAAGGGGGAGGGGGCTCGCAGCCCATTTTAATCAGGCTAGGATAGCACCGGAGGCCTTCCTATAAATACTTTTTTAAAAATGACTTTTACTGCAATATTCAACCGTAGAGAGGTGAGTTTGGAGTAGAATTCCTGTATTTTCAGCCCATTGACTACAATGAAAAGAGTGACTTTCAAGGCATTGTGGTGTTCGAGGCACAGCTCAGGTCACCGGACTGCCATTTGCTTTTTCCAGGGGTGACTCCACCAGGGAGCATCTCTTGAGGGTGGAAGGATGAGCGGACCCGGAGATGGATTCATGGCACCGCAGGCCTCGACCTCCTGTCCATGAAATCCCTGGAAGACTCTCCAGGCGAGGGATTCAGGAAAACTCAGCCATTTTTATCTTTATCTAGTTTGACAACAGTTCAAGGCTCCGTGGAAAAGTGGGTTTTTTTGTCTTGTTTTGTTTTGTTTGTTTGGAAAAAAATATTGTCAAGTCTTTTAAAGGACAGTTCTCATTTCCTCATTTTTTAAATCATGGACATTTCCTGACAGTAATAAACAAAATTTAGCTAAACGTCATGATCTTTTATAATAAAAATATCTTTGTAAAATTGTCTTGCCAGGCTATGAATGGCACTTATTTATTTTAGCTCACTAGCACACAAAAATAGGAAACTGTGACAATATTAGCGAATACAGTCTGGCAGATATTTCTATACCAGGCACAGCAGTCAAGTCAGAAACGCGGAGGCAATGTTTTAAACTACATGTTGCAGTTTTTGTTTTTTTTAAGAAAAACTGCAAGGCAGTATTTTCATGATATTCTGAAAGACTGATATATGATAGTGTAGAATACCTTCACCTTACAAATCAGTTCTTTGGCGGAGACTAAGACCTCTAATTTTACTTTTTTTAATTCACATTTATTTAGCTTAGTGCTTTCTTTCTATATTTAAAACATTTATTAACCAGAGAGAGCTCAGCGACATGTAAATTTCATTTTGTATGCCCTGTAGATTAAAATTCATCTCTTTCGGCCATCATTCAGGAAAGAAATAATTTTAATCATTCATTGTATTAAAAAAAGATTTATGTCAGCATTCAGTTATGACAAGAGAAGGCCAGTGGCTTGCGCGTAATGCTAAAAGGCAGCTTTTTTTTCTTCCAGAATTGTATTCAAATCGAACAAAACTGTGCCCTAAACCATCTGAGGGAAGCCAGGCGACTTTGCCTCCTGGTGTTTCACAAAAAGCAAGTGAAGTGTCCTTGTAAATCTTCATCTGAGATGCTTTGGTATTTGTGTTCTGCTGTAATTAAAGGACTATGACTCTATGCCAGTGGACTTCCCTCCTGTGCTGAGGCAGAATATTCAGGGATGCATTTTTTAATCTGGCATTTAATAAATTTTCTTTGTTTCTAATTACGTGCAGTGTAGTTTAAAAGCAAGCAGTGGTGTTTCTCTAAAATGTCCAGAACAGGCAAGTCTACAGAGACAGAGAGTAGATTAGTGCTTGTCTGGGGCCAAAGGGGGGACAGCTGAGGGGCAAAGGGAGCGTGGCCGCTGATGTGTGCGGGTTTCTTTCGGGAAGATGCAAATGTTCTAAAATTGGTTGTGGTAAGGTGTTGCACACCTCTGCGAATACACTTAAAGCATCCAGCTGTACACTTGGATGGGTGAATTGTGTGGCATGTGAATGATTTTCTCAGAACTAGTGTATTATAAAAATAATAATAACACTAATAATAATAATAACCTAACCCCCTGGCCTGGTCCCTGAAAAAATTAAGTCTTGCTGGATTGGGAGACAAATGTGTAAACACACAATTAGAATGACAACATGATTTTTAAAAGAAACTCTTTATCAAAGAGCTCTCTGCCTCGGAGAATCCCTCCCAGGAGACTGAACCAAATCCTAACAAGGAAGCGTTTTCGTGACTGAAGGAACAGGACACGCGAGGATGGGAGGGCAGAGAGGCAGGAGAGGGTCAGGCATCTAGGAAGATAGGATATTTTAACTCCAAAAATCAAGGAGCCAGAACCTGGAGACACGCAAGAGGGTGTCAAGCAGGTGTGTGGAATGGATTCCCCGAACGTTTCTATCTTTATTTAAAGTTAGAAAGGAAAGCAAGGCGAAGGATTAACACTCATAACAGTTGAATGTTAGTGATAAAGGCATCAGATTCTAGGCAGGTGCTTATTTTCTTTACTACCTTGAACTAATTGCACGTTCTACACAGAAATATCAGTAGCTTGGCCTAGGCCGTGCTTAGGTATTTTAATGAAGAGCTCTATTTTTCTTCAAATGGATTATTAATAGTTATGTGGGGAAAGCCTGTCGAATAGTTTCTCTTTCTTTTTCTTGACAGATTAACTGCTGAACTTTACTCATGGTAACGGTGGCCCCTTGAATCATGAGACCAGACATGAGCCACCACAGTCCTCTTGACAAAAGTGTATTTTCATAGCCTAGAGACATAAGCAGCCTACTAAGCACTAGCCTAACAAGCCCAAAACTATTACGTCATGGAAAATGCTACTTGGGCTTTTTAAATCAACCTGATAGGAGAAACAAACGCTCAGAAGAAATGTCCTCTGCAACAGCAAAACTAAAATGACTATGATGGCCCTGGCTGGTGTGGCTCAGTTGCGGGAGCGTGGTCCTGCGCACCAAAACATCGCCGGTTCGATTCCAGTCAGCACACATGCCCAGGTTCTGGGTTCGATCCCCAGGCAGGGTGTGTGTGGGGGAGGAAACTGATCTATGTTTCTCTCTCTCTCTCCCTCTCCCTCCTTCTCTCTCTAAAATCAATAGAAATATGTTTTAAAAATAAAAAATAATAATAAAATAAAAGGACTATGATAATATATGGGAAGAACTTTAATGCCCAGATTGGAAAAGGTTGATTACATGTCGATCCCTTCAGTGTTGATAGTTACACAGGCCTGACTCATCTCTGTTCCTGGAGTTCGGGGCCTAGGCACAGAGCTACCCCTACCCCAGAGCCCTGGTTAAAGAGTCTTTCCATTCCAGCTCCTTTGTTCCCTTCTCGTGATCTGTTTCTCACGATGCAAAGCCACCCATGGAAACAGAAGCTCGCATACTGTCAAAGGCCTCTCACAAGCCAGTCCTGCGATAAGTGCTTCCATGCACCAACCCTCCACACGAAGCTTCACTTCTTGAAAGCAGTGAGCCACCCACACAATGTCTTTGTCACTTGGTACTTACATCAGGCATCTTCTCATTAATCGTTCAGCAACCCAACAAGATAGGCAAAACTGTTATCAACCCAAAGAGCCAGATGAGAAAAGCGAGCCTGAGCTGGGCTAAGTAGCTTGCTCAGGATCAGGCAGATCAAGGTGGCAGATCCTGGACTGATGCCCAGGTGTGTCTGAAGCCCACGCCCGGATTCTCAACCACTTCACCATGCTGCTCATTACCCAGAAGGCCCAGGCTTCATGTCAACACAAGCAGAAGGCGACTGGGAGATGGAAGAACCCCCCAAGGAATTGAAAAGCAGAGAAGCAGAGACCCTCCAGGCCATGAGGTAACTTAAGAGGGAACTAGACAACTGGCACTCCCCTCCTGGTTCCTATGTGGCACCATCATTCACGCCCATCTCCAAGCTTCCAGGGCTGGAAAAACTGAAACATCCTTGCCTGCTGTGGTTAAAAATTAGCATTGCTTCCCACTGCTGTGCCTTTTTTCCTTTCTGAACACATTTTTTCTTTTCTTTTTTTCAATTAATGTCATCATCCCACAAATATTTATTGAGGCCCTACTATGTGCCAAATTCTCTTGTAGGCAGTAAGGATGAAAGAATGAAACAGAGACTGGCTGTCATGTACTGTACATTCTCATGGAGTCAGAGCAGACACAAACCAACGAGAGAATGTGTATCTCACCCTCTCAGCTGGCCCTGGGTCACAAGTCACTACCAAAAAATTGTCATGAATTCCTGGAAGGTCTGATATCCAAAGGCTTGAGCGTGATAAAGAAAATAAACTTTTCTAAAAATCTAGAATGAAAATATAAACTTTATGCTAAGGAATCTTTGGTGACCATCCTATCACAGGCCTGTGAAGCTAGAGCTACCTTGAGCCACTACAAGTCTATTTGCTTTTAAAAGAAGAGCCAGTTCTTGTGAATTACTAAACCCAGCCATCCCCACTAATGCACACAGACTCAGAGAGTCCCCATCTTTGAGAGGATCAAACAAATTATTAAGGCTTTATCTGTTTTGGCTTTTCCTTTTAATAACTTTTAAAAAAATATATCTTTATTGATTTCAGAGAGAGGAAGGGAGAGGGAGAGAGAGAGAAACATCAATGATGAGAGAGTCATTGATCAGCTGCCTCCTGCACGCCCCCCACTGGGGATCGAGCCCGAAACCCAGGCATGTGCCTTGACCAGGAATCGAACCACAATCTCCTGGATCATGGTCAATACTCAACCACTGAGCCACGCCAGCCGGGCTTTGGCTTTTCCTTTTATATCAGTTAGCTTATTGATGTCAAAAGGAGACAATTAATTTACATTTTTCCCCTCATTAGAGCATTTAAATATACCAGTCTTCTAAACTGACATAACTCAATTTCCAAAAACTTTACTTCTTAAAGAGACAATCATCCCAAGCTTAAAACAAATGGTATCAATATTTTAGCAAGTGATTCATGACCAACTCTGAGGAAATTTTGATAACTAAAGTGTAGGCCCAGCAAAAGTTTGTATAAGCTCTTTCCCATACAAAATTAGAGAAGTCTATGAATTATGGGGAAGACATGATTTATATTCTTTTCTATGTGATAGTCATAAAAAGAACACTGTTTTTAAAATATATAGACAAAGGAATCTGATGATCTGCTATTCAACTGTATTTATTGTCAGGAAAGTTTAAAGAAAATTGCAATCCACTTACTTTAAAACAAGATTTGTTAAAATTCAGAGCCTATAAGACTATGAGGTTGAGAAATCTTTTCACAGTTACCCCCTTTGCCTTCTCCCATTTCACTTTCAAAGGTACATTTTAGTAGAAAACTGCAACTGAGAAAAGATGCTACCAATTCATTTTTTTTTTTTTTACACAGCAAGATCTACATTTCAAAAAATAAGAGCGTGTTTTAGAATGAACCAAGACCTACTCAAGGAACTGGGCTTATATAATAGAAGATCAAATTCAATGAAATAAGGTTATTAACTTATTAATAGTTCAATAAAAGATTAAAGAGTTGCTTTTGAAATTTTACAAATCAATTACCTTCAGTTAAATTTCAAACCAGGTCTTATAGTCAAAAATCAAATTTTTTTTTTTTTTTGTAGAAAGAGATCAAAATCCAACTGCTCGTGTTTGGAACCAATTAAGTTCCATTTTGAAGGCACAAGACATATTCTTGCTTTTCTCAATCTAAAAGTGCTTCATTAAATGATACTTGAGGCAGCTTCTTCCTATTTTCAATACGTTACATTTGCTCAAAGCCATTATGAGGAGACATTTGTGATAAGAAGACGCGTGTCTCAACTGAAGGGTCATTTTGCTGAACAGATCTGAGAAAAGTCAAACCATCTAGACCAAAGTTGTCTGCTTTTGTTTCTATCAATGTAAATGCCTCTGAACTAAGGGCTCGGGGGATTTTTAGCTAGATGAGGACACAGTTGATTCTGAAGAAATTGCCTGGAATATCTGAAACCACCCTTACCCATAGGCATTTTGTTTTGGGGGCAAAAATAGTGTCATTTCATCCCTATTAAACATGAAACCGCAGTTGGTCAGCTTTTTAAACAACAGCTGACAATTTATTGAACTGCTTTTTTGTGACAGGCCCAATGGTACACACCTTGAGTTTCCTCATTCAAACCTCACAACATTTTAATGCTCATTTTTAGGTGAAACACCCTCTGGGGCAGAGCAGCCGATCACCCCAAGTTTACACGCAGTCCCCAGAAACAGGTGAAGTCCCCGATCCCAGAGGCTGCGCTGATCACCAGTGGCCTACATTCTCATGTGAGCAAATGGAAACCACTAATTGTCTTTCTTATTGCCTTTCTTATTGATCGAATATGAGCCATCTGTTTATCAAAACACTCACCACAGGCATTCTTATCATTTAGGAAGGGTGGTTAAAATACATGACCACCCTCAGCAGAGCAACCAATGAAAATGTGAGCCAAGACTGAAACATAGAATTTGTATCTTAAAACATCATTAAAAAAAAAAAAAAAAAGATGAAACAGAACAAGGGATATTAATTTTAAAAGTGGGGATAATTTTTAAGCCACAATGATAGCCCTTAATTTCTCTTTTTCCTAGCTTTGGGCAAACGCAGCACACTGTGGTGGCCCTTGGGATTTGTGCTTTAGAAATTTCCATGGACACGTTGGCCTAGATGGTTTCATTACCCACCCTCATTATTAAGTAGCGTTCAATTACTGAGTGTTGTAATGCCAAAGAGCATAAAAGAGAGACAAAATCTCAGTGAAATCTAAGGGTGAAGTGGCATTTTTATATTGCTATAAAGATTACTTAACTCTGGCGCAGCACTAATGATCATTTCTGTGACTAAAAACATCCCCTTATGATTAAGTATGTAAACTCTCATCATTTCAAACCCAATAAAGACTTGAAAACATTTTTCATGCATCTTGTGTTTCCAGTATTTTTTTCCCCATCTACCCACATAAGAATCGACTCTAACAATTAAAGTAACTATTTTCCATTACATCGAAAATGGTGTATCACTTGGGAGTGTTCAGGTCCATGTACACAATGCAGGTAAATATATGTGGAGACTTTTACCAGGAGGAGGAGGGAAAACATTGTGTTCTATATAAATGTTGATTTATTCTCTTCATGTTCCTCCTGTAAAAGCCATCATTTCTCATACTGGAAGGAATCTCTCAGTAGTCAAGCACTTCCAAATTGGATATTTGGAAATGAGAATATACTGTAAAAAATCATCCTTGAATGTTAATTATAGTTTTGTTTGTATTATCACCAAAATTGGGAGGGGAAAGCTACTGTTCAACAATACGGGATTGTTTTTAATAGAATACAAGGCAGTCATTAAATGTGAGGTTATATATAAATGCTTCATAATACGGAAAGAGAATGCAGAGCATTTTGTGAAAATAAAAGTTGTATAACAGTAGGTGCAAAATGACTCCTCTTTTTGTAAAACATTTACATATAAACCCACAGACCTTGGATTGAAGGATAGACAGAAAGGTATTAGCAGGGTTTACATCTAGGTGGTGGGATTACAAAGGATTTTTAATTGTTTCTCTTGAAGTATTTGTATTTACTAAAATTTTTCTCTCTCATGAGCATGGTTTACTTTTGTTTAAGAAAACATAAGGAAAGACACATAAGCAAACCAAAACACCCTCCCTGATGAACGAATCATCGCCAGTCGGAACTGTGAGCCGCTTCTTGGATAAAGTCCCACACTTCTGAAAATCGTTCCAAGTTAGCCCCTTCCTTAGGCGCAGGTGGACCCTGGAGCCCAGGCGGAGGGGAATGGCAGAGACAAAGGGCCCGGCCTGCTCTGTGGGCAGGACTGCGGCAGGGGCAGGCCAAGGCCGCAAGGGGTCAAGTCCACGTAGTTCTTTAGGGGGCAGCTCTGAAGAAGCCAAAAAATCAGAGCAGGACGCGGGCAGCTGAGAGGCCTCCGCCTGAGGCTAAACCCGGCAGGTTCCCAGGGCCCCAGGGCCAGCACTTTGACTGCAGGGTCCTTGGGACTGGCAGGGCCTTGGCCTGAGTCACCAGTCATTCCCTCCAGCAGGATGCCTCATGATCCACATTTTTTTCTTTTTTCCTTCCCCTCCAACTGAGCTCATCTGGAAGTAAGAGAGTGTCTACGTGGAACAGGAATTTAGTTTTCAGAAATGCAGGTCTTCTGGGCACCTTCTGAGCAGAGGCCCTGGCACAAACCCCAAACGGCACATTTTATTACGTGGGCTTTTTCACGTGTGTTTCTTAGGAAATGAGCTGAGACGCTCCAACTCATTTCAGGGAGCAGCCAAAGAGAAATGGGCACATTGTCCCTGGATAGAAAGTCAACACATTATGGGCGAAACTGCCCAGCTCCGGGGTTTGCTTGAAACCTTACACGCGAAGGCGGCTGCTCCAGTCACTGTTTTCAGCAAACTGAGGGTTCTCTTCCTGAATTGCATGACTGACTTGGCAAATAAAAGAGAACGTGATGGTTTTTAGCTCCTACTTTGAGATTTCTCTTTAAAGGCCCAATTGCATTTAAACATAAAAATCACTCTGGAATTTCATCCAGCATAACGAACAAAAAGCATTAACTTTACTGCAACAGTTATAAGTCAAGAGATTGCAACGGCTTATTCTATGGAACTAGAGCAGTCGGGTTCACTTGTTGGCCGCCGCAGAGCCATTTCTAGTGAGGATTCCCTCTTTTAATCAGCTATAAGGTATAATGACAGTCTCCACGACCAGCCACACCCTGTGTGGGCAAAGCGAATAAACGCTGGTAGCTTCTGCCAGAAATAAACTCCAGATTAATAGCTCGCAGCCTGCACACCAGGGGCACTTCCACCTCCCTGGGACCCCAAATGAGACATTAATTAAGCTAATACATTTAAAACTAAATCCATGTTACTCCAAATTACCATCCCCAAAAAGTTCAGGGAGGAAAAGAAAGTGAAATGCCAAAATTGTAAACTTAAGTTATATGTGTTTTCTGATCCACGGTAAACATTCAAATAAAGAAAACCTGTGGCCAAGGCAGCCAGCGCGAGATGACTGACTCAAGATCCCCATCTAGTGACTCTTTGCTGAGTAGCAGGTTTTTTGCTTGCATTTCTGAGTAGGCCCCTTGAAGTCAAAGGAATCAGGCACTTACTGGGTTCATTGTTCAAAAGTGAGATGCCTCCTCTTATTACGCCTTCTTAAAAAGTATCCTCAGAAGTAATTTACCCCCTTTACTCAATTATGGTGACTCACCTTGGAGCCTGGTTCATCTGGCTTGGACAGGGTCTATTTCAATAGGGCCTATTTCCCTGGATTCATCATTTAGTCCCCAGCACTTATGGCCCCTGATTAAAGAGCCTGGACACTCTTGACGTGAGTTTAAATCATCCGAGTAAAACTAAACAGTTGCCTGTAACAGTGCACATTGCAGTCAGACAACATGTATTTCAGGTCAGAAATTGTGCTGGGGCCCTGTCCACAGTGGTGAAAAAGAGCGGCAGAGACCAGACAGTAAAATAAGTGGTTGCAGTGAAGTGAGCCAAGGACTTCTCCCACCAGATGCAAAACGTTCATACTAAATGAGCCCATTATACGAAGTCTAAGAACAGACAAAAACAATCAATGGTAACAGAAGTCAAAAGAGCTGTTCTCGGCAGGTGGGGATAGGGGAGGGTGGGAGGGTAATTGACCTGAAAGGGGCATAAGAAACTGTTTGAAGGTGCCAGAAAGTTCTATATCTTAATCTGGGTGGTGATTATTACACCCAGGTGTGTATATGTGTAAAGTACTCAACTGTATATTTATGATTAATGTGCGTACCTTTCCTGTATGCATGATATATCTGAGTAGTAAGTTTTTTAAAGGGCTCCATAACTGCTGTCTTACTCTAATCCTGAGAAGTAACAGCCACAGGATAACATTTTTGTAGCCTGGTAAGAGCCAAGTGCCACACGGATTTCTTACGGATACTCAGGAACTTAGATAAGAAGTTGAATATCGAGATTCCAAGGTGGCAGCGGACTGAGTGGAAGCCACACTGACTCTCCTGGGACCAAACTGGAACTACGACTAAAATATAGAAAAACCATCCTGAAAAACCAACTGCACCTGAAGACAAGCTGGAGAACACCCCCAAAAGCAAGGAGGAAAAGGGGAGACCGCACAGAGAAGGGAGATCTCAGCTGTGGGGGTTCCCACTGAGGACTCTGGGGCCTAAACCCCAAGCTGGGCTTCCCTGCCCAGAGCACCAGCACTGACACAGGTGCCCGCGTAACTTCTGGCTGTGGAAAGCAGGGGGTTTCTGTCTGCAAGGGGAGACAGCTGGCAACGCAGGCCCCCTGTTAAAGAGCCAACTCACAAAGTTTCATGTGCAGCCACTCACCTTGGGCTCCAGCAGAGTCAGGGCAGAGTGCACTGGAGCTGTGTGAGGAGAGTCTGGGGTTTCGGGCTCTGGAGACAGAGCTCAGAGGGCAGCCATTTGGATTCCTGTGCTGAGTCATTCCCCCATGTGGCAAAGGACACCTTTCTCAGGCAGACATTTACGGTCCAGGCAGCTATAGCCTAGGGGGAAAGCAATTGCCCCACCCTGTGGGGAACCTCTCCCCCCCAGTGGAGTTTCTACAGCCTGAAGCTCATTAAGGGACTGATAACAATCAGCTGCCCCACTCTGCGAAGTTTCTAAAGCCTCCCAGGGGACCCTTTCCACTGTTGGACAGCCCCTCTCTCTTCATCATTTCAGGTTCTACTAGAGACCTCATCTTTGAGAATATACATTCTCCTCAAGTGCACACAGGACATTCTCAAAGATAGACCACATGTTAGGACACAAAACAAGTCTCTACAAGTTCAAGAAGATTGAAATCATATCAAGCATCTTCTCGAACATTTACACCATGGAACACTATGCAGCTGTAAAAAAGAAGGATCCCTCACCCTTTGGGACAGCACGGTGGGACCTGGAGAGTATTATGCTAAGTGAAATGAGCCAGGCAGAGAAAGAAAAGTATCACATGATCTCACTCACGTGGAATCTAATGAACGAAGTAAAGCGATAAACAAAATAGATCCGAGACATAGAAGCATGGAACAGACTGACGGATCTCAGAGGGAAGGCGGGGGTGGGTGGGGAGAGATTAACCTAAGAAATTACATGCATATATGCATAACCTATGGACACAGACAATAGTGTGGTGAAGGCCTGGAGGTGGGGGTGTGACGGGTGGAGGGGATCAATGAGGGGGAAGGGGGACATTTGTAATACTTTCAATAATAAAGATAAATTAAAACATTAAAAAAAAGTTGAATATCTATCAACCCTAAACATCATTAACTAAAGGACTGAAGCCCTTGTCATTGCTATAATTTGAAAATTTTACAGCAACCCCTTAGCCACAATTTGAAACCCCAAAAGAAGGAACTATGCTTATTGCTATTTTCGTGGAGGCCTGGCCTGTTTTCTGGGAGAAGTTGTCAGAAGAACATCTCTGATAGTCACTGGCTGGGGCAAAGGGTGGAGCAAAGTCAAGTGCAAAACTGAACAGGTGGTTAGGTTTGTGACATGACCACCACAAGCAAGTCCAGCCTGGCCGTCTACAGAATGTGCTTCTGTGATTTGTAGGACATGGGAGGAAACTGCCATCTCCTGCTGGTGTCGAGAGGAGGCCCAGTGAGGTTGCGATTAGTCAGTCACACAGTTGGTGATTGGTTAATAACAGAGCTGACCTCCACCTAGTCCTCCTGACTTCTGGTCTTTCACGTTTCTAGGGCCCCAGAAGCTCCCAAAAGCACTATAAGGAGGACACAGTCCAAGGCTTTTCAAACGTCTTTACAACTTTTTTGGAGATAGTATCTGCAAATGTTGCCCCATCAGTTTTCTTCTGAGTTACTTTCTTTTTGAATTCTTTCCTTCCCTTCACTTTTACAAATTAATACTTCTGTGCATATGAGGGAGCATATATAAAGCAACTGGACTTAGAAGATGTTCCCTTCCCCTCTTGTCATTTCTTATCACTTAATATTTTTATTTTAGTTAGTTTTTTTATTTTAGTTAGTTCTTACTAAAAGAACTCTTTTAGGCTTCTTTGGATATAGGATTTTAAAATAAATTACACTTGAGCATACATAAAAAAGAACATATAAGAAAATTCAATAGGCCAGAATATTCCTAAAACTTTTTTACAATCAAGTGTTGAATTCTTATGAATCACTTTTAAGCTCAAAGTCAACAGTGTGCATGATTCACCACACGGTACCATCATCCATGTCACGAATAGCACAGGTGAGCTGCATTTCTTCAAGGTGCTTGCTCTCCCAGTGACTTCAGCATTTTCACCCATGCCACTGACATCCACTCCTTGTTTTTATCTGAACTAGATCCTGACTGCAGCCTGGTCATTGGCATCCATTGCAAAACACATCATGACTTCAGATATGTTAACCATGTGGGGAAAATGTATGTCATAGAGCTGATGAAATAAGGTCCACAAATGGCCAATCGAATCTCTGATACATGGATATTATTACTTGAGATGAGGCTAGAGTAGTTTGTACATTTTTAAGATATTTGTAATATAAGGGAAACTTTTAAATTAAAAATTGCACAGGCAAAAAGATATGGCAAAAATTGTGAAGATAGTCAATCACTGAACTTGGAGAAATGCAGCATTATACCAGGCCCAGTGTGCGAGGGAGACGCGCCCCGCCACCAGCAGCGGCCTCTGGAACCAGGAACGACTCCAGCCTGTCCACTGCTCCTGAGCTCTCATGATACACCCACTGGGTCCCATTGCAAAGTCTCCCAACACTCACACCTACAGCAAGACAGGGAGCTTTAACTGAATATATGAAAAGTGATTAAAATTGGGGGATAGAATCGAGGAATAGACCAAATAAATAAATAAATAAACAGGATCAGTACAATTCAATCAATAGACCACATCAGGTTACAGTTCAAATTAGGATTCATGTTTGTGAGTAAGGAACAAGTTCCAGCGGCATCTGTGCAAAGCCAAGTTCACGCTTCTTTTCAGCTGGACATTTTTGTATGTAACTGAAGGCTCTTTTTATGGGTGGTGAGGTTACATTTCATCACCGAGGTGGGAATGGGCACCATTCTTGCCAGCAACATACACAGGCTTAGGACTGTCCCATGACAGATGTTTCCATGGCAGAGGGACTTTCTTAGACTAATAGATAGTTAGTCTCATTACCCTTAATAATCAAACTCAAACAGAACCCAGGTTAAACGGATTTTCTCCTAGTTGTCCCTTTAAGACACCAACTCAAGTTCAGAAGCTATAAGACATATGTTCGGGTTGAAATCTGCACAGAGCAACCACTAAAATGCACGGTTATTAAAACCAGCCACGATGCTTGAAGGAAGTAGGGGATGTGAAAATAAATGACTGTGTGCATGTTCCATCTGCCAAATATGTTCCAGTCCACGACCTGGAGCTAATTAAAGGAAACTAAAGGAAGGAAAAGAGAAAGACCAGGTGTCATGCCTTCTTCATATTTTCGGTAGGTCAAATGTGGTAAACTTTTCGAGGCTCCTGGGTAAAACAGAAACTTGGTATTTCTTCTCAAATGAAAGCATTTGGTGGGTGTTTAAAGATTTCTTCCCAGATCCTCTGACTGATGATAAAAGCACAATAGGCCTGAGAATTGATTATTGGATTTAGCAGGAATTTTTTTCCTCTCTCCTTACCCAAAAAGCAATAAAAGCTCAAAGTGGGACGTTTTCCCTGTCAGAGACTGTGCTCTTGTTTTCCTTGCCTCCTTTGGCAGGACTCACCTCTTTTCCTACCCAGCCCGCTGTCGTCGAACATTCAGCCACTCAAATGGTTAAACAAACAAAATGGCAATACAGGGAACTATCAGAACAAAACTATCCAGTTATCTAGATACATTCCGAACCTTTTTCAAAACTATCACCATGTCCTCCCATGCTGATAATGGGAGGCCAGAAGGGTCGGGTGCCATGCCACCTCCAGCCAACCAAGAAGACTGTCGCTCCCAGAAGGCGTACCCAGGTTGCTCTTTGGCTCTTCAGCACTTGCCTCTCCTTCCTTGGGTACCAAGCCCCAGATTGTCCTTTGTAGTTTCACCTTCATTAAGTCTTCTCCATCCATACAATTCCAGAGGACCTGAACCTCCATCTCCCCTTTCCTGGTACTATTGCCCAGGCCCCTTTAACCAAGCCAATGTCCCCCTTAACCAAGCCAATGTCCCCATTCCCCAGCTGCTAATAGATCTCAGCTCCCTTTCTCAGGAGAGGTGCCCTGGACTAAGCAGGAGCCACCCGAGGCAGCCCACAGCTAATGACTAACTATTGACACTGGGATGTAAAAGGTCCTCCCCCTTGCCTTAAGGTGGAAACAGCTTTGTGGTGCGACTCATGCTGGGGTCAAGGGGTCGGGGATGTGGGCTTCGGCTGCAGCTGGTCAGCTGAGGCCACATCCTTGCTTAGGTTTTCCTGCTGCCCTATCCTGCTTTCCCAGGCCCCTTCTCCTGAGAGGGCTCATTGTTACCACTGGCTTTAGCAAGTCACATTCTGGAAATTTACTCTTCAGAAGCAATATTTTAATCTTCACCTGAGGATGTGTGTTTATTGATTTTTAGAGAGAGGAAGGGAGAAAGAGAGAAACATTGATGGGATGGTTGCCTCCTGTATGCTCCCCAACAGGGGATTGAACCCACAACCTAGGTATGTGCCCTGACAGGAAATCGAACCCACAACCTTTTGGTGTAAGGGACACACTCCAACCAGCTGAGTCACCCAGCCAGGGCCAAAAGTACTATTTTATAGCGCACAGTCTTATCTGATTCTCACAAGAACTTAGTGAGGTAGGTCAAAACACAATCACAAAGTCAGAACTTGAAACCATGTTTTCAGAAGGTTTTTCATTTAGACAATCAATCTGAAAATATTTTTTGAGCACCTACTATGTGCTCAGTGCTCTTCTAGGCTTTGGAAAACATGGCAGATGATAGATGATGGATGGATAGATAGATGATAGGTGATAGATAGATAGATAGATAGATAGATAGATAGATAGATAGATAGATATGATAGATGTCCTCGTGGAAGAAAAACAGACATAAAATAATTAAGCAATAATAACCAATTCACTTATTGCTGGAGGAAGTTCAGGGATCCATCGCAACACATACAAGGAGGCTCTTATTTGGATTAGTGACCATTAGTTTCCTACCTGCTCTGGACAAAATCTCCTTTTAGATGCCTCTCTCCCTATTGCCTTAAAAAACTGTGCCTAGGAAAGTGGAAGAGCCAAATAATGGAAACAAATATTTGACCAAAGATCTACTTAACAACTCAGCCAAGTCCCAATATAGCCATATTAACATAAGAATATGCATCTTCTCTATTCTCTTGTTTGCTATAGGCTTGAATTTTGATGGGGCAATTTTCAGGGCTTAAACACTTGATTGCTACTAATAACCAAAGTAATAGCACGACTGGTTTAGGCTTCATTTATGGGTATTTAACATAACTTCAAGTATGGATTTCTCCAAGCACACTTGCTATTTCATTGGAACTAACCTATAAGGACATCAAATCCTGGTGGAATAATCGCAAGTGATTCAAATGGCCCCATATACTTATCTCAACCCTACAGATCCCTTATAATACAGAGCCTGATGACCAACAATTACTGACACCAACTTGACAGGCATTTTCCCCTGCAATCTTGTTTTATTTAAAGCTTCTGTAGTGGGAGAAAACTAAATTTGATTTTTTTTTAATTTCCTGGCTTTTTAAAAGAAAACTCTTACCTTCACTCGACCGGAGGGTGACTGCCAAACGCTTGTCTGCAGCTGGGGGAGCAAACTTCTGCTGGAGTCCAGCAGGGGCCGCTGTTCTGCAAGCGGTGACATCTGGAGAGGCTTCTCCTGCCAGCTCCCTACAGGACAGAATTGCCTGTGGATGCAAGAAAAACACTCCTTTGAAAATGTTTCCCAACCTTGAAAACACTTTGCTAAGTGAAAGAAAGAAGACACAGAGACCACGTATTGTATGATCCCATTTATATGAAAGACCCAGAGTAGGCAAATCCTTAGAGGCAGAAGCAGATTCAGAGTCGCAAGGACTCGGGACTGGGAGCAGGGAAGTTGCAGCTGCTGCTTAATAAGCTCAGGGTTGACTTCTGAGGTGATGATAAAGTTCTGAACTAAACGGTGGTGATGGTCACTCAACACTGTGACTCTATTTAATGGCAGTGAACTGCACATTTTAAAATTAAGATGGTACATTATGTTATATACATTTCACAACAATATATTTTAAAAGGGTTGTTTTCCAGTGTTCCTTGCTCTCTGGCATCTCCACCTGTCCTGCTTCTTATAAATCTCCCATTTATAGATCATAAATGTATCCTAAAAGAAACGGCATCAGGTCTGTGTTTGTCGTCTCTTGCTCCCCACTCTGGAGGAAGCCCCAACCTGAGTCCCGCATTCTGACACCACTTATTTCAGGATGAACCTAGACGAGCATTGGCTGTGACAGCAAATGCATCTTATTTTGAATCCTGTGTCTGTCCCCCCGTTATTATCTGCAAGGCCTTGGACAGATTCTCCAACCTCTTTCTTAAAGTATTCTTTTAAAGTTTTTTTTCAGTTACAGCTTACATTCAATATTATTTTTATTAGTTTCAAGTGTAGTGGTTAGACCATCATATACTTTGAAATGGAGATGATAACCTTTGCTTTATATGAGGTTTAAATAAAACAGGAGCTAAGGACTCATGTATCACCTCCGGTCAGTGCAGATTTATTTTAGTTTTACCAGCCTGCACTAATTCATATTCGGGCCTAGCTTTCTTCCAAGGGCCGTATAAAAGACTGCTTTCTGTAAAAAGTCGTTCCTGAGACCTCCCCTCTTGTTACACCTTTTTATCTCTTTAAGCTTCCATGATATTGAGTTGATACCTCTTAGGTTTATCTCATCCTGTGCACACAGCAACCACAGTGTGTCTTCGACATCTTCCCCATTCTTTCCTTACACACACTGTGGGTGCCTTAAGGTGACAACCCTGCCTTACTCCCCCTGTGTGGCTGGCACCTGCCCTTAGGGCTGCCTCATGGCACAACCCCAGGGCGGCATTCACATGATTGTGTCTGGGAACAGCCTGCTAGGTCTGTGCACCGTACAGACCCGCAGTGATATTTTGTGTGCAGTGGATGCTTAACAAGCTTAGATGAACCTCTGCGGTCTGCATATTACTGATCTGCAGATCAGGGGTTTCTAGCCGTAGAACCCTCTTTCTAATGTACATTATACAACACAGGTCAAAGTGGAGAAATTCTGGTGGAAGGGAGAGAGGGACCAAGATGGGTTCTGACCTTCCGAGCACCCCACAAACCCACCCCCTCAACAGGTCTTCGATGCGCCTCCGAGGAACCCTTGGACACGGTCACCTCTGCACTTGCAGGTAGAGCTGGCGCTCCCTCCCTGCTCCTTAGAGCCCACGGGGTGGTTCCAGCAGTGAAGTCATGTGGCTCTCAGGGCCTCAGTCACCTGAGATGAGTGGGCCCTGCGACTTGGGGGTGAACGCCGCTTCCTCTTCATCACGAAAGCGCTTGAAGAATATGAGATGAGAAATAGAAGAAAGCTTGAGAAATGATATCTTATGCACAACATCAATAAAAATGCGACTTGAAACTCACCAAAAAATAAAATCGAAAGCAAGTGTAGAAGACACAGAAAAATCTTCGCTCTTCCATCTCAAAATGCCACCTACTGCTGGTGGGACCTATGTGGGCAGGTGTTCCTGCCGGGTCCCAGGGCTGTATTGTGAAGCGTAGGTCTGGCTGCCCTCAGGACAAATCCAACACCTCATAGCTTATGCAGAGAGGGGTGGTATTTTTCTCACGTAACCACAAGTCAGGAGGTGAACAGTGCAGGGCTGCCATGCTGGCTCCGTGATGCCGTGAGGAACAAGAACTTTCTACTCGGCCACCCTTGCCGTGCGCCTTTGCTTCGTCCCGGTAACTGAATGCCACGATTTTGGCATCCTACCAGAGTTCAGTGTAAGACGAATAAAGGCAGTTCCCCCAGTGTCTGTCCCTTTTACCAAGAGGGCAGAGGTGTTCACAGGAGCTTCTAGAATACCTCTCGCTAGTGTCTTCTTCATAATCCACAGCACATTCCTTTTAATAGTCTCACTGACAGCATCTCGTCATGTACAAATCCAAGCAGCTGTCTTTTATTGAGCAACTACTATGAGCCAGGCACTCTGATGACCACTTTACGTGCATTATCTCATATCTTCCTCTTCTATTATTTAAACAATTATTTATTGAATACCTGCTCTGTAAAAGTAGCAAAACTTAGCCTACCTGCCAGGAGCAGTCATTTATGACCTACAAGATTTACATTTCTGAAGTCTTTCACTCTGAGCGTTAAGCCGTGAATGAATCATAGGGCCTTTCCAAATGTTTTCTATCCTGAGATCACACACACACACACGCACACACCAGGAACATTCTTTAGCAAGGAGGAGCTGTTATTCAGATTTTATTTTAATCAAAGGCAGAACTTGCTGTTTATCAAAGCTGACCCCAAATGTATCTAATCAGAATTGTCCAGTATCATGTATAGCAGTTCCTCAATGCTACTTAGTTTTAACATTGATGATAAAAAACAAAAACCTACTCCCAGCAGGGGCCACTGCTTGTGTGGAGTTTGCACTCTGTCCCCAGGTTGTGTGGGTCTCCCCAGGTACTCCAGTTCCCCCCCACATCCCAAGGATGAGCATGCCAGGTGAACTGGTGTGTCTAAATTGCCCCAGTCTGAGAGTGAGCGTGGGTGTGGGTGTGGGTGTGAGTGGCCTTGCGATGAAAAGGAGTCCTGTCCAGGGTGGGTGCAGCCTTGCGTCCTGAGCTGCAGGGAGAGGCTGTGGCCACTCACGAACATGAACTGCAATAAAATGCACTGGAAAATAATCATTTTACTTGTTTTCATCCATCTTTCTGAAATGTACGCATGGCTCACATTTCTTTTAGTGTTTGGTATGTAAGTGTTTGGGGTCTTTACTGAAAAGTTTGGTGATGTTTCTGTGACCAAAACTAGGCCGTGGAACTTAACTCTTGTTTACATCAATTGGCCTGTGACAAAACTGCTTTTGCTGTTCATTGTTTCGCTCAAAGTCACAGTTTCCAAGAACCTCTCATCGACACTAAGTGATGACTTACTGTAATGATTTCAACTACGCATATCACTTTCTCTCTTTCTTCTGGGAGCCAATTAATCTGAAAGCTCGGCTCCTGCGTATGTTTTACATTTGCAAGGAAAGGAACGGGAATTTTCACTCAGAACGCCAACATGTGTGTGTACGTGGTTTTTCTTTGATATATGTGCCATGAAGCCACCAAAATAGCCAGGGACCCTGTCCCCAAGGAGCCTGTATGTGGTTGGGTCCCTAAATTCCGGCCACATGTACATGTGTCTGTCATATAGAAGATACAGCCTCATTGTTTTCTATACGCGCCTTGTATATGTCACTCCTGTCGTCGATCCCTACGTCCTGAGTAGTAACGTCAGCTGACCGGGCTTCACACTCGGCCCTGACTCATCAGGTGACCCAATTTTCAGTTTGGAAAAAGCGGGCAGAGTCTTGATAACACCGGGCTATGCTGAGCACAAAGAGTCCTCAAGCAGTGCTCCCTGACAACAAGGATAAGTGGCAGCGAGATTTCAGACACAAGCCACTATCCTCAGACGTGCAAGAGAAAAGAAGAGGGGACAGTGGTGTTCCGGAGGCCATTTGCGCTGCCCATTGACCTAGTCTGTTTGTATTTCACCGACAGGGCCTCCCTTTTTATAGCTCTCCTTGCTGCACCTGGGTCACACACCCAAAGAGGGAAAATACCCTCTCCCTCCTCTCACCCCTCACTGTCCCTTCCTCCTGGCCTCATTTCAGCAGCGCTTTCTTCTCGAGCAGAGTTTCTCAATGTCAGTGCTATCACCAGAGAATCCTTTGTTGCTCGGAACTGTCCTGTGCATCGGAGGGTGTCTGGTAGCATTCCCGACCTCTACCCATTAGAGCTTAGTAGTGATAAGCTATGATAAACAAAAAAAAAATGCCTTAGCCATTACCAAATGTCCCTGGGGGAGGGGAAAAGCTCCTCCAGGTGGGAATGCTGGCCGACCTGTGACTTTGAGAAGGTAGGAAAGCACAAATACACTGGCTCGTCTTAGGAGAGACCAATGGCAAACTGGCTCCCCCCCCCCCCCCCCATCTACTGAGTAACAGACAGGCAATAATGTAAAAACTAAGATTTGAGCACCCACTGTGCACCAGGTGCTCTTCTGATGCTGGTCTTAAAATATCTCACTTTCATTGCATTCCTGCCAAGAGCATGTTTCCAGCCCCATGTTCAAAATGAGAAGAAGAAAAAAAGTGTACAGTAGTCCCCCTTTATCTGCAAGGGGTATATTCCAAGGCCCCCAGTGGATGCCTGAAAGCACAGATAGCACTGAACCCTGTGTATACAGTGTTTTTTTCTGTACAGTCATACACGGCGTAATGAAGTCAGCAGTGGACCACGTATACGATGGTGGTATACCACGTGGCCCAGATGTGCAGTGGGTACACCTGCTAGGCATGTATAAGTGCACTCTGCGATGCTCTTACAGGGGTGAAATTGCCTAATGACACACTTCTCAGAACGTGTCCCCATCGTTAAATGGTGCATGCTGTATGTACATGCCTGTGATAGAGTTTAATTTATAAATTAGGCCATTTCATGGGTGGAAATTTGGTTTTTACCATAGATCTTTGCAACCTCAGCATATATTTTTTTCTTTCCTTATTAAATCAAGAATGTTCACCTTTACACTTAAAGGAAGCACTTTACAGCCTCTTCTTGTCATATAGGAATGGCCAGCATCACTACTCTTGCTCTTCGCATCCATTATTAAGTTAAAAAAAGGGTTACTTTAACACAAGCCCTGCGACACCTTAGGACTCAATCTGATAATCTAGAGGGCTACTAAATAGCAGGTGGGAAGCGTATGCAGCATAGAGACAATGGATAAAGGGATGATTCACAGCCCAGGAGGCACAGAGCAGGACAGTGTGAGATTTAATCACACTACTCAGAATGGTGCACAATTTAGAACTTATGAATTGTTTACTTTTTGAGTCTTCCATTTAATATTTTTAGACCTCAGTTAACTGCAGGTAACAAACCTCAGGAAGCAAAACCACAGATTGGGGCAGGGGCGGGGCCAGGGAGGGAGACTACTGTACAGAGTTTAAATAATTTGCCCTAAACTACCTGAAAAGTAGCAGATCCATCTGAAATATGGGTGCTCTACTTCTAAATCCCATGCACCTTCAACTACACCAGGTATCTCTAATCAGTTGGTTCATCTCTGCTACTTGTCATCTGATAGCTCACTGTTGTTCCTGGCAGCCGAGTACCTCGCTGGAGGCCACAGTGATGGCAAGTTCAGTGCTGGGATTCAAATGCTCTTTGTACAACCCAGCCCAGGGGAAGCTGTAAAAATGTAACTTGGGCTCCAAGTTTTCTACATCCCCATAGACAGCAAGCCTGGGCATGTGGTGAGAAAAGCAGCCAAGAGAAGAGTGTCCTGTAGAAGTAAGAGCTCTGACTGAGATCCGACAGGCCTGAAACTAATCTTATCGCTGCCACTTTCTAAGTATGTGAACTTGAAAAGTAAAAAAAAAGTACATGAACTGGAGAAAACCCTCTCTTTGCCTTAGTTCCCTCACCTGTACAAGGAGAGTACTGAGTGGATTAAATCAGGCCGTGCAACTAAAGCACTTGGCATGGTGCCTGGCATATAGGAAGCATTAAAAAAAAAAAAATGTTAGCTCTTATGATTACCTTTAGTTAATATTCTATTTCTCCTAAACGATTCAGGTTTGTCATCAAGGTCCATAATGTTGTTAAAAACATTCTTTCCTTTGTCCTCAGACTGCTCTCGCTCCCGTGGAACTCCAATATTCTCATCACTGTCTTCCAGTCTCTGGCTCCACCCCACACTGGCCCTTCCTTTAAGCCGGCCTGTGCCATTGCTTCACAGGGCAGGTGAAGGCCGCAGGACGCATGGTCTCCTCCATCATCCCCACTCTAAACGGGTATCCTTAGGCTAAGGGTACAATCCAGCCTTCAGATCCCCAACTATTCGCCCGAGATGGACAGGAAAAGAAGGGCCATAGACAAAGGCATAACTTAGTAGTGTACTTTTTCACCCCCCAGGGAAATTCAACTCATGCTGGCACAGGAAAGGTAGTTTTTACATAAGATCTGGGGTGGGCAGGAACGAAAGACTGTCCTGGTTTCCACAACCATAAGATCTGGCAGAGGACAAGGGCACTTCCATGAACAGTCCCAGTAGTGCACCAAAAGCACACCAGCCACCTGGCTGGTATTTTGCGTGTATTAACTTAGTTAACACCATCATCCTTATATATCATTCCCAACTTACAGATAAAGAAACTGAGGCTTAGAAAGGCTCAGCAATATCTTTAAAGTTTATGGAGTCTATAAATAACTGGGTTGGACCCAGCTGGAGCAAAAGCAAAAGTTTTTACCAGCTGTGTCGCATTGTCTTTGAAAACGGTGTTTGCCTGGAAGGACAAAGCCTCCATCCACAGGATTATCCCACACATACCTTAACCAAGACAGCCCTCAGAAATAAACATATATTTCTAATTCTGACCTCCTTCCTAAGTTCTAGACCATGTTTATGACTGCCGGGCTCTAAAGACTTTCACCAGATTGTCCCACCAGCACACTGGACTCAAGATGAAGTCATGGCCTTGCTTTCCACACCAGGTTCTCTTCCTGAATGCTCCAGTCCTGTGAATATTGTCCCTGCATTTTCATTCGCCCTATCTGAAAAAATAAATACCTGTTTTTACTCCTCCTGCTCCTATCCACTGTACCCCAAATTAATAGTCATATCCTATAGATTCAACTTCTGTAATATCTTGAAAACATGACCCTTAATTCAACTACCACAGTTTCAATTCTGGTTTCCAGTCTTCACTGCCTAATAGCCACTAGCCTTCCAGCTGGTTATCCTGCACCACTCTCCTGAACTCTATCCAGAGCGCCTTTATTATAGTAACCTTCCCGGAGCACCATTCTAATCACATGGCTCCCCTGTTTATAAAGCAAACCTCCTATGACACCATTCGCCTCCTGCAACTGCGCACCAGAATTCATAGAAAAGCCCTCCCCTGCCATTTTCCTCCAAGACCACTCCAGACCCTTTTCTACTGCAGTTCTTTCCACAAATCACATGCTCTTTGGCTTTGTATGTACAGGATCTCCTACCTATTGAGGCCCACATCAAAGGAAACTTCCATGAAGTCTTCCCTGAGCCGCTCCCTCCCACCCTTCAACTCTCATAACACTTGCCTTTCTCAGCCCTTCTCTTCTGAACTGCGCTCCCTGACCACAGTCATGCTCCCTCCCATCTCTACCCCATCCAAGGCCAGACTAACTTTGCAAAAATGCAAACCAACCCTGTCCAAATTCTTCACACACACACACACACACACACACACACACACACACACACACACACACCTCTATCCATATGTCTTCCTTATGTTTTATTTTTCCGGGGTTGCCGAATCTCTGAAAGGGAGGGGTGACACTGAGAGTGCATTACTCCAGGCAGATCCATAAAGGTTCTTATTCTACTGCCAATCAACCAAATTGCTTTTGTCCCTCCCCATCACTTTCAAAAGCACAGCAATCCCCCCCACATACAATCATTGTATTTACGTCACTTCTGTGCTCAGAAACTCCAATAATCCCCCTCGCCTTCCATTTAATTCTCAGTGTTCAATCTGTTCCAGTCCTCTGGTGCTCTCCGCTACGCTAGCCTACTCTATGCTAGGCTAGGCTCTCCTACGCTAGGCTATGCCAATTCAACACTTTCCTTTGAGACTTCCTTCTGAAACTGTTCTGGTCTTTCCTTCTATCTGAAATGTCCTTGTCTGGTCACCCCGGGGGGATGTGCATTCCCACCCTCAGAATCCCTATGTCACTTTATTTGCACTCCTTTTATGACACCACATACTACTTTGTATCTTAGTTTTGTGATAAATGTATTAGCCCATTACCAAGTTGGAAGTTCCTATGTTAGATAATCAGCCTGTCTGTTTCCCCAGAGTGATGGTTAATTTTATAGATCAATTTAGCTAGGCTGCAAGTGCCCAGATGTTTGGGCAAATACTAGTCTAGATATTACTGTGAAGGTATTTTGTATGTGGTTAAGATTTACAATTAGCTTATTATAATAAGTAAAGCGAATTAACTTTCATAATGAGGGTAGGCTTCATCCAATCAATTGAAGGCTTGAAGAGCAAATATTCAAGATTCCCAGGCAAGAAGGAATTCCGTCTCAAGATTGTAACTTTGAAGTCCTGCCTGAGTTTCCAGCCTGTTGGTCTGCTCTATGGATTTTGGACGCAAGACCGCAGCATCAACTTTTACCTAAATTTCCAGTCTGTCTGCCTGTCCTACAGATTTTGGACTTGCCAGGCCCCATAAACATATGAGCCAATTCTTAAAATATCTCCCTATTGATAGAATTCCACATATATATTCTGTTTCTTCAAAGAACTCTGACCAACATGCCCAACTTGGGTCACATCACTAGGTCACATCTAATTTTTGTTTTAAAACCCACCAATTCATCTCCGTATTTCCATTTACATTGATAATATTTGTGTTTCCTCAATAGAAAGTCTCTCCCCAACCCCTAGCCATAAGGTAAGTTGGGAACTCCAATGGGCTGGAAAATTCTACCTAACTTTTGAAAAGACTCATTCTCTGCCTTATGGAGTCTTTGCCAAAAAAAGTGCTCTTAATGGGGAACTCCAGCAATCCTGAGCAGCCCCTGTCTACTCCTGGTCATGCTCTGGTGACAAGGAACTCGCTGCTGTGACAGCATTTCCTCAGGGTGCAGGGAAGGAATGAAGTAGCATCTCTCCTCCAGTCTTAGACTCTAGCAGGGCTCACAGCACACGTTAATTGGCCTGGGCTTCCAAAGCGATAATCTGTTGTTGACTCACCTCTTTAAGTTTACACACACACACACACACCTTGGCCAACAGGTGCTCCAGCATCAGCCACGCCCTGACACCCTGTGTCTCTTTCTAACGATGACACTGGCCTTGGCCACCACTCTAGACTGCCCCCTCCTTAAACTGTGTTTTCTCTTGAGACCCTCGTTTGTAAACAGCTGCCCTCAATCATGGTCATTTCCATCCAGACGCATTACAGAGCATTAAACCTCAAATACAAAAGCATCAGTTCCCTTCCTCCAAGTACATTTGTTGGTTCCTATCCCAATTTCCCCCTCATCTACATCACTAAAAGGCACCACCAAAGTTGGTCCTTTCCAAAACAAAAAAGTAAGTTAGTATTTCCACCTCTACCTATCAACGGCTTAATGGCAATTTCTCATTGTAAAACCATGTTATCTCTGCGTCTTCTTCCGTTGCCTCTCAGGAAATATATCTCGAATGAGTCAATAAATCGACAAATCAGTTTTCTTTTGGTCCATGCATCCTGTCTTTTCCTCTCATTCAAGGCCTAAGGAATTTCTCCTACATCTGAGTACTATATATTATGGTATTTATATATAATAAAAGTACATTGCAATCTCACATTTGGCCTACAGATGTTGGGTATATGCGGTTCAAGGCCGTTTGAAACCCAAGCAAGGGGATCTATTATATTTGGTAAACAATGGGGAGACATTGAAACTGTGCACTTAATTTCAAAGTAATAAAAGGCTAATTCTCTACTTTATCCAGACTGGCATTTTTTTAGAGCAAGGGATGTTCTATTAATTTGTTTTCTTTACAAGATGCTTCTGGTAGGCCTTTTATGCCTGCAAGGCAAAATCAGAGATTCCATAAACTCCTGTAAAAAAAAAAAAAAGCTCCATAGTGGAGAATTTTCAAACACTCCTCACTTTTACCAACCACGTTTCAAAAGACAGAGCCTTTGCATATTCAAGGTGCAATCCCATGGAAATACGCCCCATGCCCAGTATTATAGAATAATTATTCTACATTTTTGAACTGGCACCACCTTTAAAATGTTCGCTCAAACCACACAATACACACAAGTATAAATTAGCCAGGCTAATTATCCGGACTTGTTTAGACTAATCAAGTGATGAAACGGCTTCAATTCCTTGGGTTTTCCTTGAACAACTTAACTACAAAACATGAACTTGCAATAACTAGTAAATTGCATGGGCACAATTTGCCAGGAGGAAGGAGATTCTGCTGCGTTCCCTGAGTGCAGGCAGGTCTTGCTTGCAAAGCTGGGTCCACAGCCAGGTCTGCCTCCAAAGGCACTGTGAAGAAATGGCTGTCTCCTTCCAGCAGAAAATCAATACTGTGCGCTGGAGGGGAGGTGGCGAGTTAAAACGTCCTCTCCTGGGTGAGTAACACCGCCTCCAGGCGAGGGGTGGCGCGGCGCACCCCTGCAGGCCGCCAGACAGACTGGGCAGGAAGCCCTTCCCCAGCAAAGTGGGGAGGCGAGCAAAGTGGGGAGGCGAGGCGCCTGGAAGGCTCAGCCCTGAGCTGGCACCGCAGACGCAGGGCCCTTTGCCTTACACAATTCCATTTCTGTGCAGCTACAGATCACTGTGAGCCTGCAAAATTGCCTAATGTGCCATTTACCCAGCTGCAATTCCAGCAAACCTATTCTTTGTGCACCGATTTGCCTGGCTGCCTAATAAATCCACAGGGAAGGGAGGGAGGGAGAGGCAAAGTTTTCACCACCACGCTGTGTTCTTGGCCTCTCCTTTATCTCAAACTACCTGCCCCTCCCACAGCCAGAGAAAATCACAGGCCTCGAAGCTTCGGGAATAGGGGCTTTGCCTGAGTCCCTTAGCCGGCTCTCACTTTCTCAGAAAGATAAATGTTCTTCGCGTCCTTTGTGTGGTAACCTGGTTATGTCTCCTCCCAGGCCTAAAACAAAGCTCCCTTTCCTCCTGGCGCCCGGCTCCCTCGCTGCTCTCCTGTTTCTCCTGAATCGCTCGGGGTATTTCTGGCTTCTCCCCACCCTGAGGCACATTGGAGCCCGGGTTCCAGGAAGCTTCTGCCGTCATCTCGAAATACTAAAGGTAGGCAGGCTCCCACAGCTGTCAGCAGCCAGCCTCCTCGGGCTGGTATTTTTCTGCTACAATGACAATAAGATAAGACATTGTTCCAATGTTTGTGTGCGGAGAAGCATCTAAAAGCAGGGCTTTGAAATACAAAACATTGCTGGTTCCCAGGGACAAAATTCACATCTTTCTTTGTGCACCACGAAGCTCTTCAACACCCCCAGCAGAAGGGAGCCCTAATTAGTCCTGGCACTTCTGGCGGCTGTGAGAGGCGCAAAAGGGAGCTGGTGCGAAGGCCGAGGGGGGGGTTGCTGCCCCGGGTGAGTCAGGAGCCAGAGGGAGAGCTCCCTGGGCCCCGCTCAGAGGGAAGCCCTTAACTTTTCCTATTGATCTGTTTCACTATTAATTAAACCAGAACATGAAATAATTTCTGAACTGTTACCCACGCTAATATTAAACGGCGTCTGTATATGTGCTGCTTAGGTCACAGCCTATGAAGTAAGGGAAACACTCGTGTGTACTTGGGTTTACACAGTAGGCATGGTTTTGTAGATATAGATGACGTGCATTTTAGAAATCAAATCAAAGACATTTAACTGTATCTCTGCTTATAAAACACATAACATTCCGGGTAATACAGTTTTTCTCATGTATTGTTTTTAAATAGAACATGATTTTCTCACTTTAAAATGAGCACAGTAGTGTGTTTCTTCACATGGAAAATCCTGAAATGTTTCCTATATTTCTGTTCATCTAGATTTTGAATACTCTAGAGCCACACTCTGGGATAATCCAGACGTAACTTCTGTATCCCGCACAAGCCCTTTGGTGGACGCGCTCAGGAAAACGCAGCAACGCTGCTCCAGATGGGACCTGCCCTCACCCTGAGCTGACTCCCCCTTGAGGCGCAAATGGAAGTGTGGGGCGTAGGCGAGGTACCTGGTATCCCTTCATCCTGATCGCTTGGCAACGCTTCGCTTTCTCTGTCGAGGAGATTTTTAAGTCACTTTAGTAGTGAGTTTTGTAACGATTAGGACGTCCTAAAGATGAAGTGCGCTTCCTACTGAGCTGGCCATTCTCCTCTCGGTGAGGGTGTTCTGATAAAATGTGGATGTCCACTCACCATGCAGGTTGCAGAAGTACCTTGGACACCGCAGTCGGTCTTAACAACCAGTAAGGTGATTTCTTTAAGTTTGTGCGTACATGTGTGTATATATATATATTTATCATGGTAAAATACACCTAACGTAAAAATGACCGTGAATGACATTTAGTACATTCACAATGTGCGACCATCACCGCTATCTAGATGTTCCAGAACATCTCACTTTAAAAGGAAGCTGTACCCATTAAGCGGTCACTGCCCGGCCTCCCTCTCCCCCTTCTCAGCCCCGGGCCCCACTGTCTGTCTTCTCTCTGTCTCTAGGGATTTGTCTGTTCTGGACATTTCATCTAAATGGAATCACGTGATCTATGGTCTTTGGTTCTGGCTTCATCCCTGTGGCATCAGCAACCCTTCCAGGTATAAATCATCCAGTTAATTGCTTTGAGGTCCATCCTTCATTTCTATCCTTTCTCTTCCCTTCCCAGCTGCTCAAACTGTGTTGTTGGCGTCTTGATCTGTGTGACACCCCGGGCTGGGATTGCCACCCCCACTGAGCACCTGGGGAGGGGGGAGCACCAAACTGAGAGTCCTTCTTGGGGCCACCTGTGGAGCTGGAAGAGCAGCTAATCACCCCCAAACTTCTCCAAGGTTTTCATAATTTAAAATAAGATGTGAGAGGCACTTATTCCCTTCTTGAAAAATTTAAATGATAGTTAGCTGGTAACAGAAAATCTCCCCTGAAGTGCCACAGTGTTCTCATACTTAACAGAGCCACATCCTTAAGCAGCCTGCAGACCCTCTATCATCTGGCCTTGCCTACTTCTCCAGACTCATCTCCTACATCACAACTTAGGCTTCACCAAAACTCAGCAGCTAATGTTACCCCACCCCAAAATCTTCCCCTACTCACCCCATGACCATGTCCTTGGCCTTCTCCAGGTCTCTGCTCGTGCCATTCCTCCACAAGGAATGCTCCACCTGCTCTTTTCAGCTCCTCAGCCTGCTATACCTGGCCCCAGCACATCATTTAAAACTCAGTTCAGGTGTTCCTTCCCCTAGGAACCCTTCTGTGACCCTCCTTGGGTTCTGGTACTTCTCCTTGGGCCTCTATGCTTAAACCTTGCTTAGCATGTAGCAGGTTGTGCTGAAATAATCCGCTGACAATCTGGCCTCGCCCTACTCCCCTCCCCCCAGACCAGATACCACCCTTCCCAGGGCCAGGACTCTGTATCCTGCATCTCAGTTTCCCAAGGGCACAGCCAAGGTCTGGCAAAATGAGGTCCTCAAGAATTCTCTGGGTAGAATTACTAAAAGATGACAATAGTAATGAAGTAGACATTGCCAACATTTAAGATCGTGATGTTCTTTTCGACCACTTGTTGGAGCTGGGAAAATGTAATGGGATGTTCTGGTGTGCCCCTCTCACTTGCCAATAGAGGAAACCAGTGCTCAGAGGGGGCATGGGCATGAGTGTGCATGGACACCTAGTGTGTCACTCTAAGTCCCAACAGAAAAGAGACAACATGCTTGAATCAGATAATTCCAGGAAGGTGTGTTTGTTTTACAAAAGGACTATCTACAAAGGAGGGATGAGGTACAGGGGGACCACAAGAGATAGTTTAGTAACCCGAAGCTAGAAGCATCAGAGGAGGTGCTAACTATTCTTAAGGCCAGGGTGATGAACTCGTCCCTGTTTGCCCAGGACTGGGAATGCCCTCAGTTCCAGCAAACCAGGGTGGCTGATCATCCCACCTAGTGCTGAGGTAGAAAGGAAGAGAATGGTTACTAGAACCTGGGAAGAAAGGTAATCTTCTTATGAGGAAGCACTGACCTTCAGAAGGGGAATAGAAACCCTGACCTCCCTCTCCTCCCTCCTAAACTCCTCAGAGGCTCTGCATTGAGCTTTCCATGAGCTGAAGCCAGCTGGAAGCCAGGTCCACACTGGCCAGCCTCCAGGGCAGAGAGCAAGACCAAGAAGGGTGGGGGGTGCTCCAGGAGCAGCGAACAAAGCCCCCAGCCCAGCCCACAGCCACACAAAAGAGCCCGAGGAAGATGCCCAGCCCCCAATCACTAGGGACCTCACAAGTGAATGCAAGTAACGAGGTGGTATTACCCAAACCCTCAAACCCTGTCCATGATTTCCAACAAAATGGGGGCTGGGGAGAAGGGTGACTTCAAATTCTCATGTTCCTCCCTGGCTTCCAGCCCTTCTGCAGTCTGTTTATCACCTTGCCAGCCATGGACTTTAGCTCTGGTAGGCACTGCACAGATCCAGATGGAAGATGCAGGCCCCTCCTCAAATTTCACACAAAAAATCTACTCACAATAGGCGGTTTTTGTATTTATCAGACTGTATTTGAGATTTGCGGGGAGACTCAAGAAGAGTTTACATTGCAAAGTAGTTCAAGTTGAACAAAGCATCCTTCTGCCTGGAAGTCCCTCAGCCCCTCAACCACCCAGAATGCTTCACAGGCTACCCAAGGCTCTGTAGTTCCTCAGCCTCATACCATGTCCCCAAGTTTCTCTCCCCTCCCCACCTCTCCTCTCAAACCCCCCTTCGACAGCACCAAAAAGGCCTCTTGTGTTGAGCAATTTGCCCTTTCCTTCTGGGTCTCTGCAGGACCAGTCAACATCCAAGACCTCCACATCTCCCCTCTTCCCCAAAAGATGCCCTAGAGTGGTCTGCCTACCGGAGCCAGCTCCTTCCCTGCAATGAATTCTGCCATCAGTCAAGAAGTTTTACATTTTTCTAGAGAAAGCAGTTGATTTTTTTGTAATCCTTTGAGAAGTTTATTAATCAACTTGCATAAAAGCCTGCATCAATGGCTTCCTTGTCTCTTACGATTCAATTCTTCCTCTGAACATGTCACAGTGTGTTACCCCGCTCAGAGCTGGCATAGCTGAATGTCTTGTAAGCCATGACATACTGAGCTCATCTTTCTCTTTCAAAGGCTGATTCAGGCAGCTTAGGAACTCAGCTCTTTAAAATTACATTGAGATGAATCTTACTGCGTACAAGCTGCCAGTCCAAATGAAATTTTGATTTCCAAATCCCATAAGGTTTTATATCTTAAAGTGTTATATTTAAAATGCCATCTGCATGCTAGGCCTTTTACTAACTTAATGTTTGCCCTTCATGGAGGAGCAGTTGTGAACTAAAGGCCAAGTCCTTTCAAGAAGGCTCCGACTATTCGAGACGCTTCCTTCTTAGTACTGCATGACTGGATATAGAAACCAAAGGAACGTGGGGGAACCTGGGCCCGAGCTCTGGGGAACTCTCCTGGTTTCTGCTGTTTCTTCTGTAGATAGTAAGAGAATCTGCTCACTCCCAGTTTGACTTCAAGGTGGGGAAGGATCTAAAGGAGACTCCAGAGCACTGGGGATAAATTAAATTATCACTGAGTGATTTATATCACAGAGTACGGGATTTTAGAGCTTCTGCATTGTTTTGCCTTAACTCAGACTTAAATATTCTATAGCTCTATTCATCTTTAGGATCCACTTTCAGCCTTGTTTTTGTGTCTTATTTGCTGGATTTGGTGAGTTTTAAAGATTTTTATGTATTAAACACAATTTGAAATTATGCCTCTTTCTATACTATTATTCACGTCTTATTGTTCAGTTGTAGAAGTATCTTGGGTTCCTTTCACTTTATAAACCATATACACAGAGTTAGGGGGGCATAAAGGAAGAAGGTGCTCTACTGCTAACATACTTGAAAAGCTTGAATTTATCACATCCCTTCATCTCGCTCTGCCTCAACTTCCTCGCCTCTAAATTGGGCACGATAACAATATCTACCTAATAGAGTTGTTGTAAATAATTCATATATTATTTTCTGAGCTTCATTATAGCCTTCTGCTAATACTACTTATCTCCTGAAATTTTTCAAGGGCAAGATGAAATAATGCAAGTGAATTTATTATGGAACTTAAAACACTAAACAGATGTAAGGGACAAAGGATTAGAAAGTTGCCCCTGTGCTTCACATAACTAAATGCTAATATTTTAAAGAGGACATAAAGCAGCGTGCCCATTTTCTTCTTGACAGTCCTCTACTCATTAGAGTAGGATAACTAAGTTATAAAAATACATATTCTCCACTTTACTCTCCATGGAAGGGAGTAAAGGTTTGTTGCAGCTGTAATTTTAAAAATAGGGCTCAGTGTTGAGACCTCTTCTTTTCTCTTTCTCCAGCCTACAACTGTTTTCTCCAGTCCAGAACTCTCCTTAAAATACAGACTCACAGGTATCATTTAAATATCTAGTTGGCATCTCAGACTCACCACGTTGAAACTTTGCATGCTTAGGTTGCCCCTAACTGGTAACTCCATCCCTCAAAGTGCTCAGACCAAAACGGTAGGAGTCATCCGTGATCTCCCTTTCCTCACATCCCACATTCGATAGGTCAGTAAACATATCCAGAATCAAACTCCTTCTTGCCCCTCCCCCATAGTAATCTTGATTGAAGTTACCACCTCCCTTCCCCCTGGATTATTGCAAAAGTCTCCAAATAGCCTCCCTACAGCGGATTTTCAACAGATCAGCCAGAGTGATCCTATTACAAAGTAAGTCCCATCTTATCAGTCCTCTGATGGACTCCCTGCAGTGTTCCCCATCTCACTCAGAATAAGTCTCCAGTCCTTGTAACATCCTCGAAGGCCTCACCTGTCCTGCCCTTCCCACACCTATTTGGCTTCATCTCACTTTTATCCGCTGTTCTCCAGCCCTCTAGCCTTTCTTGTGGCCTTTGCACTTGCTGCTCCCCCGTCTGGAACTCTCCACCCTCACTAGGGGCTCAAAAGTCACCTCTTTACTGTCCTATTTAAAATTGCAACTTTTTTGTTCATTAATTTACCCCCAGCAACTACATCGGTGTTCAATGCATAGTCGGCCCTCAATAAATATTTATTAAACAAATGAATGAATGGACTATTAGAACACACACCTGCAGATACATGGAAAACAAGGCCCATTATAACGCCTGTCCAACAGAAACTTTACCCTCGACTGCCTTCATCTGCAGAAAAACCTGGTGAAAATCTGTAGTTAAAATTTTCCTTTACTTCAGCCAGATCAAATCCTTTAGCAGAATATTCTCCCCAATGTTCCCCAAACTTTTTGTGAGCCGAAGGGCTGTGGAGTATTTTTAGGTCGTCCAGAGAAAGTATTCAAGATGTTGGGATGGAGGGAGAGTTCTTCTACATACATACAATTTGGCCGCAGCTCTGTCTAGATCATATATTTGCAATGTTAGAAGACCTTGAGAGATCACCTGCTTTTATCCAAGTAGGTAAATTATGTGTCCTGGGGCCTGTGTGACTTGGTGCAGTTATTCAGAGTTTGGGGTCAAGCTCCTTAGTCTCTTGGAGCCTCCATTTTCTCACCTGCAAAAATGAAATAATAACAGGATTGGAGAAGGCTCTCTGTCTGGACGGAGCCTCACTTTATATCTTTTAGTGCAGAGAGAAGGAAATTGGGAGCCAGAGACCAGTCAAGGAAGTTTTCTCTCCCTTAATTTCCCATCCAAGAAAACGCTATGAAATTCAGATATTACCCTCGCTGCTCCCATCCCTCTGCCCAAACCGGGGTACCCTGCAGCCCGGGAGCCTGGAGCCTCTGAGCTGGGGCTGCTCGTTTGGCCGGAGGGATGGACCAGAGGAGTCTGCCTGCGGCCACCATGCACCTTAAACACCACCTGGCTGCTCCGAAGGCCAAGGGTGCTCGGGCCTCTCATGGATTCCCAAGAGGAAACCGTGGGCAAGGAAGAAGCCGTCACAGCTGGCCCCGTCGCCCGGGCTATATTTATATTTTGTTGTTGTTCTGTTCTTCAATAGGAGCAGGAGCGCAAGCAGGCGTCCTGCTAGGGAGATTTTCCCAGGGGGTTGCACACACTGCGCGCCCCTTTTTCTCGTTTACGGCTCGTGGCCTGCCTTCAGGGAGAGGGCACCATGAATGGATCCTTACAGTGTCTTTCCTAAGAAAAGCCACAACCGTTAGAGTCTATTAACTCCAAACGCTTTCTAGGAAAGAAAAAGAAATGACATGGGGAGTCTATGCAGCAGGGAGCAGGCGGGGAGCTGCTTAAAGCCCACGAGTGGATTTCACCGTGGGAGCTAAGTCATAATCGCGTATTGCATAGGGCGCCGTGAGGTTTCAGAGAAATCAATATATAAATGCGAAGATAGTGCCCAGACACTCAGCACGTAGCAGGCGCTAGCTGCCTTCTCTCTCTTACATCAGAAGGGTGGCTGCTTGAATGCTGCAGGAGCTCCCTAATATACCAGTTGCCCCTGCAAAACGGGGCGAACATGAGGACGCCCTTTATTTAAGGAGCTGATGACAGTGCGAAGGTGCTGGTGGATACAGGATTTGTTCGCTCCACGGACTGGTTTCAATACGTACACGTGGTATCATCTGGACAAGTTAGAGAAGTAACAGGTGAAAATCTCTGAAGCCATTTTTTTAGCCATAGAAGTGATAAACTTATTCCTCATTAACAGGGGACCAATTAAGTGAGTTACGATACATCCCTGCCTCGGATTACCCAGCAGATGTTAGCGAGAATGAGATGGGTCTCGGTGAAGAAACTTGCTCCTAGTTTACATGTATACCTACATGTGATTATATATGTATATGGTAAGTGTGTATATCTGAAAGGGCACAATTCAAGCAGTTAAACATGGGATGTCTGATGGGAGGAGAGAGGTGGATTTTCACTTTTTATGTTATGCATGTGGCAGAAATATTGGCTTCTAATTGACTATCCACAGGCCCCTCCGTTTCCCATGCAGTTAGGTGGGATGTGTGACTGGGTTCTGACCGTGAAGTGTGAGCAGAGTGACATACATCACTTTCTGTCTGACATACTAAAGCCGTGAGTGCTTCAAGCAATCTTCCTACCACAAGATGGAAGGACCCTGGGTCCCTAGGTTACCCAAGGAAGACAACGTCCCAGGGGGTCTCTAACTTGAACAAAAATGTAGTGTGAGTGTGTGAGTGGGGGGGGGGTGAGGGCAGACTTACTGTGTAAAGCCACTAGGATTTGAGAGTTAATTAATGTAGTATATTAGGTATATATTGGACATAACAAATGACTCCCCAAGCTTAGGAGCAAAGAGCAACAGATATGTGCTATCTCAGGAGTGCTTTTAAGCACTCTCATGAGGCTGCAATCACGGTGTTAGCCAAGGCTATAGACACCTCAGGGCTCTACTGGGGCTGGAGAATCTGCTTCCAGGCCCACTCATGTGGCTATTGTAAAGTCTTGGCTTTTTGGTGGCTGTTGGCCACAGACATTAGTGGCCTTTCCATAGGTCTGCTCAAGGCAGGACAGCTTGCTTCTCCAGAGGGAAAGATTTAAGAGCGAAGGGGAAGAGACTCCAAAATGGAAGTCAGTCTTTTTATAACCCAACCTCAGAAGTGGCATCCCATCTCTTCTGCCTTCTTATTTTTAAAAATATATATATTTTTATTGATTTCAATGATGAGAGAGTCATTGATCAGCTGCCTCCTGCACGCCCCCCCCCCCCGGGGATGGAGCCCGCAACCCGGGCATGTGCCCTGACCGGGACTCGAACCCAATCTCCTGGATCCTAGGTCGACACTTAACCACTGAGCCACACTGGCCGGGCTGCCTTATTCTTTTTGCTAGAAGTGAGTCACTAAATCTAGCCCACACTCCAGGGAGCGAGAATTTCAAGATAGTGACTACCAGGAGGTGGGTCACTCGGAACCCCTCCGAGGCTGATGACCACAGGCATCAGAGCCCAGCCTATCCTGAACAGTGCAATATTGCTCTCTACCCTGACATAATTCACAGAAACATGCATTCTTTTATACTTTCAACACCAAAGATTAACAACTAATAGTCCATGTTTTAAAGAAGTTATCCAGCTAGAATCTCAGAAGTTCTCTTTAAAAAAAAAAAAAAAAATAGCCACCTAACATACTAGCCAAGTGGTAAAATTATTCATTTTACCTCCACTCAAAGTAGGCCATTACTCTGCAGTCCTTAAGTGCGCATCTTAGAAGCGACTCATTTTATTCCTGCTCCCTTTGTGCTTTTGTCACACTAAAGACATTTCCTTTGGTACAATCTAAACTACTGGGAGGTCCCTGAGCATTTTCTCCAGAAAAACACTTTCCATTTCCTGAGTGTTAATGGTACAGAACAGTGGCCCCTAAAGTGAGGATGCAAAGTGAACCGGGCAACAGCTGCCATCTAAAGTCAGGTCTCCAAAGTTTACACCAAGCTTTGGAGATGGTGCCTTTCGGTCATTAGCTGCAGATCTGCTCGTGGCCGGGCCTCTGAACAGGCCTCTCAGTGCCCGCCTGCGTCTGTGCCACAGATCTTCAAACTCCTGAGGCAATAAGGCAACCAGGAGCCTAGGCCAGACTAGGACTCAGCAGCGCACCCAGGCAGGAGAATGTGGGTCAGTCCTATAATATTACCACTCATCTCGGGCATGTGTCTCTCCTGATGAAATCGAAAAGGGAGAAAGTGAGCATAATAGTGATTGTCTTCAAATAAAGGGTAAGGGTACAATTTTCAAGGGCGTTTCTCTGTACTTGGAAGGAGACGACTGAACAGGCAAAAGTCCAGAGACATTTTTAGTGAGAGAAAATTCCAAGATACAAAGCAGCTGATGTAGGAGACAGGACGTAGAAGTTAGGAAGTAAGGTCAGGTGGAAGAGGGGCTACTGGAGGGAGGAGACTGGCCTTGATGGGGTCTTAGATTTTAGCTCTACAGAGCAGTCATCGATTCCTCGCCAGCTTGAGGGTGGACACGCTTTGGCCGTCGGTACTCTTCTTAAGAGCTGGGTAAGATTCAAGTGAATCTAACAGCGTGGTAAGGTTGGCAAGCGACTGTAAATCATTCCTAATCGTAGCAGTTTGTAAAATAATGGGTCCTGTGGGAAGGGAGTGAGGAGTTTTCACCACAGCTGGGTAGTCCCTATAATTTCCCTCAATTTTCCTCTAAAAATCCCGCATCAGCAATGTAATTGTCTGCCTCGCTGTCTCCCTTCCACCCCAGATGGAGGCGAGAGCAGTGAAGAGAATATTAATGTGACATTCAGTGAAGTGATCTCCAGGAGGCCCTGGGCTGGGCTGGGCTGGGAGTGGGGGCAGGACCCAGAGGAGGCCACTTCTGGGCTCAGTCCTGTGCTTCGCAAGGTCAGAGCGATCCCTGGAGCCCCTGATGGGGCCGGGAGAGGGAGGGTTTATAACACTGGGTTTTGTCACCAGCCCCCTTTCAGGGCATTTTGACTCATGTTTATTTTACTTTTATTTCCTGGCTTTCACTTAGGTTCCATTTGAAAGAGCTTGGAAGCACACACAACAAAAAAACAAAAAACAAACAAACAAAAACAATGAAAGAAAAACATTAAAAAAAAAAAATTGTCTGGAATTTCTGTACCAAAGACCAACCTTAGCCTTCCTGTTCTTTCTTCCAAGAACTGAAGTTCTTCTAGGCAGAGGAGGGGGGAAATATCAGAATTAGTAGCAGACACATTCTAATAGGCCAGGACCTTCAGGAGAGAGTAGAGCGGTTCACCTGAATTTCCACTTTTGCCTTGTTTCCCTCTAGTCTTTCAGCCTTAGAATCTATGGATGGATCAGGATTTGCTGATTGTATTATTTGGGATTAAATGCAGCTGCATGTGACAGATAATCTAACCTAAAGTGGCCTAAACAAAATAGAAATATGGCAGCTCCACAAAGTCATTAAGGATCTATGTGTCTTCCAGCTCACTGCTGCACCATCCCGAGGATCTGGTCTGCATCCTCACTGCCCATAAAAGTGCCTGGAGCTTTAGGACCAAATCTGGTTCTTCAGACAGCAAAACAGACGGGGGAGGACACACACCAGCTATTCTTCAGGGAGGTCTCCAGGGCTGCCTGCATCACTTGTGCTCGTGGCTGTCTCACCTAGGTTTGACTCAACAGAATGGATCTACTTTAGAGTGCAGGTCTGGCCAGGCTTGGCACCAACCACACTGCAGTTTGGACTCAGGTCTGCTTCATGTGTGTTCATTCTATGTCCCAGACTGAGAGAGTCAGCAGCTCCTTGAACCATGTTTTTCCCACCAAGGAAGTCAAATGTTTCCAGGGGGACAAACAGGCATCTGCATGCCTCCTAGGGTCTAAACTTCAAACTGGCACAAAGTCACTTCTACTCACACGTCGTTGGCAAAAGCAAGTCATATGGCCAAGTTCAATATCAATTAGATGGGAAAGTATACTCTTCCCATGAAAGCTGAGGAAGAGAGGTGAATATCTTTTTAAATAATAATATAATATATTACACTATCTGTGCCAGGGATCTCCAAGGCCACTCACAGCTTTGGTGATACACTAGAAGGACTCACAGGCCATTACAGTTTACTATGGAGAAAGGATTTGAAGCGAATTCAACAAAGGGCAAACTTCAGAGGAAACCAAGTGCAAACTTCAGAGAGCCTTTCCCAGTGGAATCACGTAGGACACACACTTGATTCTGCCAGCAACAAGTTGTGATGACTCATGCCAAGTGTTGTCAGTCAAGGAAGCATGACTGAGTCTAAGAGTCAAGTGTCAGTCACATAGGCATATAGTGCCTGTGTGACTACCTGCAGTCACTGATGCTCCAGATCCAAGTAGAAAACTGTTTGCACAAAACATGTAGACAAACTTGTATAGTATGATTCAAAGCCTTGAGCGTGCAAAATACTCATCAGTTAGAACAACACTCCAAAAGCTCAGTTCCCAGGAACCAGCCAAGGGCCAGTCATGGGACAGACCCTTCTGGGAATGAGCAAGGTCTGAGAAATATGGGCCTGCTCAGTTAACACTTTCCTTGTCCTATATACATACCTTCTTCTGATAAAACCCAAAATGTAATCACATCAGCCATACCTAGATGCAGGAGAGTCTGGGAAGGGGAATTTTTACTCCAGGTGAATACATACCAAGTTAAGACCAGGAGGGCTACTCTTAAACAAAACATTGGGAAGAGATTTTGGGGTGCCACCCTGACCACTTGAGGAAAGCTGGAAAAGTGAGAGTATTAGACAAATCAGAGTTGGGGAAATACTACTGCTTGACTAATAATAAAGAATAATAATAATAATAATGCCATATTTTAACTCAACCAAGATGCCATCTATTGTAAGATACATCATTATTTCAATACTGCTAAGAAAGGGGAAAAAAATGCTGCCAAACAATAACATGTTTTCTTTTACACTGTTACCAAAAAATAGGAAACTCACAGTTATAGTCAATGAATTTTTATGATGTGAACACATCCATGTTAACAACACTCTGAACAATAACTAAAGCATTTCCAGAGCCCTAGAAAGCCCTTATGCCCCCAAAGGTAACTGTTTTCCTGGCTTTTAACAGTATAGATAATTTTTACCTATTTTTGAATTTTATATAAAAGAATAATATATTATGTGCTCAGAATTGTTACAATATGAAAATATGTGTGGCTGAAATTTTTGAAAAATATGTGGTTCCTAGGTCAGGTGACTAGAAGCCTGAAACAGATATTTAAGTGTATGGTTTATCAAGGAAGTGCTTTTTAGGGGGAAACATAAGTTTTGTAAGGAAGGAATAGACTCCAGATGGGGAAGGAGCTGAGCAAGAATGTGCTCTCCAGAAAAGCCTAGGTCTGGCTTGCTCCATGCTGCAGAGTGAGGGATGGAGAGAGGACCCACAGCCTTTTGTACTCGTGTCAGTCAACCACGGGCTGCCAACAGCAGAGGACAGGTGGGTCACAATCTCCCCAGCAAGGTTCCTCTCCTTGACCACAACATGTCTTCAAAGAAGGGATTAACTGTGACCTTTTAGCATCAACAGCTGAAGGATGGGTGCACTTATAAAGGGAATATGGGCTGGGCACCAATAGTGTTTACTATAGTCATAATACCTAAAGTTTATTGAGCACTTCATACATACCAGGCAGTCTCCCCTTTTTACAAATGAGGAAATACAGTTTGGAGAGGCCATCTACTTTTCCAGGGTCACACAGCTGGTCAAAGATGGAGTTGAACATAGCAGTCTGACTCCAAGGCCCTTGCTCTTAATTCCTATGCTGTCCTACTTCCAAATGAACTCAAAAAGGTAATCAAGTGATTATTTATGTGATGGAAATGCAAAGCTCTTGTATACTCAAAGATAGCTAAATAAGCAAAACAGAAAGATTATATTCATTTTTAAGGTGTTAATTATTTTTCCAAACTCACAATTTTATTCTGCCTTTAGTCCTGTTTTCTTTAGATTTCTAGACAGGTTCTTATCTCATCTTCGGAGCCAAGGGAGATTAATAAAAGTAATTATTAGTATTTCTCCTTGTACCTTTAATTGTGAGCATTTATCGTCACCTTTGGTTTAGGCCTCTTGGACAGTTACCAGTCTCCCTCCAATGTCTGCCGTGTCGAAGTAGCACTTAAGGCTTTGTGTTGAGATTGCGGAGGATCTTTATAATACATGAGGCTGACTTAATTATAGTGGCAGTGATTACTTTGGTTCCTTGTAATTTGGGTTTTCATTAATTCCTCTCTTTGACATTCAAAGCCATTCTCTTCCTACAGATCTTTAACAGCTTTAAATAGCATTTCATAGGCACAAGCGTCAAAAGGCTGAGAATCACCTTTGTGCCTATTTGATTGACTTGCCCTCAAAAGGAAGCACAAAAGTTGAGTCTTTGCAAAACTGTTTAGTCTCATATTAAAATTCTCATCTCATTTTTTGGTTTCAACCATCACTGATTAATCTTCATTTTTTCCCATCCTTTCCCAACCTCCATAACCTTAACTCCCCCTAAAAAAAGCAGCACCTTAAGTTACAAGCCCCACAAAAACCAAGTCAACATATAAATCTATAGCCCAAAATAAAAACCAGTGACCAAAGAGGTTTTCATTGGAATCCAAAAATCAATTCCGGTACCCAGGTTTTTCTTACAATGTAGTGAAAGATCAAGATAGTCAGGGTTACCCAGGGGCTCTACTAAATTTTAAGGTAGATCTTTTGGTTGCACTTAGTAGAGATCTGGGCCCTCATAACTAGCTTTATGCTTCATAACTGAGCCAAGTGATAAGCAATCCAAAAGCCGACATGGTTCCTTGATGGCACATGTAAGAGAAAGAAAATGGCATTAAAATGGTGGAAGAAATGAGCATTGACAATTATCTGAGGGTGGAAGTTTGTAGAAGCCAACACACTCTAAGGATAAAACCAATCTACATCTTGAAAATTGTGTTTAGCTTTCCATTTGCAAGTAAGACACCTAGCAAAATGTAAGGACTCAACGTTTGTGCTTCAGCCCCCCCCCCCGCCCCCCCCCAACATCTTTCACTGTGCTTAGAGAGAGTTGGGGTGGGGGCAGAGGCCTCGCTGCCCTGCAGGGTAGCTGAAGGTAAAAATTAGGGGGGTACAGTTCATCTGCAGTGTGCCCCAGGCTTCTCTGTAAGTGATTCTTTCTTTCTCCATGGGTACCCATGCTCCAGACCTTTTTCCCTGTCTTCCATGTGACAATCAAAGGGACCTGAGCAGTAATTACTGCTTCTATAAAAAAATAATCTCTAATGGTAGACTTTTGCGCAGCAATGTGCGGACTTTTGGAGAGTAGGAGGGTTCATGCTGATGATACCACATAAGCGACATCAATGACAAGAAACACGCCGCTGGTCTGGAGAGCACTGCAGGTGAAGACAGTTTAAAAATCCGCATTTCCTACCCATACCTCTGTGTTTCTCTAGCTGCCACTGTCGTGTTTCTTAATCTTGATGGGAAGGAGGACCGCTGGGGGCTAGATTCCCCAGTTAATGAGTGTAGACACAAAGGAGTAAAAGGATTTGCTTCCCTGGTGCGAGGAAATGGAACAATGTTGAATTTCTTCATGGAGATTTAAATGCATCTTAGTGCCTTTGTTTTGTAAGCTAATAAACAAATCCCCTTGATCCTGGAATAATTTCAATATTTATGAAGCACTTAGCAAGGTGCCTTCCCAAATATTTTCTCATTTATCTTCCCACAACTCTGTGAAATAGGATGATCTGGGTACTATTATCCTCACTTTAGAGATTAACTGACAGGCCAACGTCTACACAAGAGTTAGGTGGATACCTCAGGAGGCGGCCCAGGCTTCTGGCTGCCAGTCCTATGGCCCTTCCACACTGTCTCTTCTGATTTGTGGACTAGCATGAGGACTTAATGTTCGTGCTTCTCCCTGTGACTCTGAGGTTTGGGCACATACTGATATCTGTGACTACGGTTGCCTCGGCCTGTTTTTATGAGCCCAGCATTAGAGGTTGGCTTTATCAACAAATCTATTCAAAGTAATTTCATGGGTCTTCCCTTTACTCCTTTCTAGTTCCACTGGTTTCTGCCTAAATCAACTCACTTGTTCCCTCTCCCTTCTGTTAAGATAAAACACCCAGATGGATTGTCTCCTCCACCTGACAAAGGAGTTAAGTGAGACACTGAAGGCAGACTAGACAGAGCAAGAGAAAAACAGGCCAGAAAATCGGTTTTTCTTGCCTACATTTCAAAGGAGCCTGCTTTTACAGCACGGCTACTCTGAATGGCGTCTTTAAAATGCTGGTAAACAATAGTGACCAGTGCGTATCACCATGCCAATGTTTCTGCATCTCAAACGTGTCATGCTATCGGAACTTGAGCATAAGAAATCAGATGAGTAGGGAACCAGAAAGATAAGATAAAACTGGGAAGGTGCAGACAGGTAAGAGGCCACATCCCCAGGAATTCATTAAGATCTCAAGTGACTCTAGAAATACCCTCAGCAAGCCAAGCAGGACCCCAGAGTCCATAGGGCCAGGCTGAGCACAGAGAATTGTTGCTGTGGGATTCCCAGGACGACAGTCCTTGTTCCCTGCCTTGTCCCAAGCTGCCTGCCCCCTGCAGAGGGCGAGCCCTGGCCCGTGGGCGGGTGTTCCTGGCAGCTGAAAGGCAGTCCCTCGGGAGCCTCGGGATGGCTCCTGCTCTTGACCGAGGGACATCCCTGCTCCTGCTAGAGATAGTTTCTGCCAGGCTCGTTCTTCCATACACCCTAGCTCGTGATGCAGTGAAACCATTGTTTTTCTTTTTGGATACTTGTACACGTATCAGAACATGCAGCTTCTTCCCCCGACAAGGGGTCCCCCAGAAGAAGCCTGGGAGCTGTACAATTCCTTCAGGGCCCTGTTCTCCCCCTCATCTTTGGAAAGAGAAGTGGAGGAGGCAGAGAGGACAAGCGCTTCAGGGAGAGAAAGATGTGGGTGGACTCGAAGGGAGGTGGGAAGGCAGGTCAGAGAAGGGAGGCAGGAGAAAGGGGAGAGAGGAGAGCTGACAGCCTGAGCCCACTGAAACACCTGGGGGCAAATTCTGCAGGAAGGGGGGGGAGGAAGGGGGAGGGAGGGGGGAGTATAAAAGGGATGTGAACCATCCGCATAAACAGCCCTGAGCTGCACGTTCTTGTTGCCCGTGAGGCCAGCCCCAAGAGCCTGCCCGAGTGGGCGGCAGAGGTGGGCCTGCCGGTCCTTCCTGATGGAGCCTGGATTAGACAAGGCAGGTGTTGCCTTATCTGCTTTCTGATTCTCGCAACCCCGAGCCAGCCCTTGCCCGGTCCATCTGCCTCTCTTTTCTCAATTAGTTTAAAAGCATCGACTCGCTCTTCTGCTCCCTCCTCTCCTCCTAATTGTTTCACCGAGTCCTTCTGTCAGGCTTCTGGCTGCCTCCTGTGTCCCAGACCCAGCGACAGTCCATTTCCGGATCATCTGTGCGGTAGGAACGGGGTCAGGCACATCCGATCGCCTCATCGCGGTGACCTTGTTTGCCCTCTGTCCTTCCTCAGCTACAAATAGCTCGAGACCCCAGCTTCGTGTTTTAGAAGCTGAGCGAGTCACAAATGCAGCGATGTCCGCGTGACTTTATCCTTGAAGTTGCAGAAGGCAGAGGCTCTGGGGCTCTTACAGGTCTGGGGGCACCTCCCGAGACGAGGGGCACTAGCTGGGGAGTGGGTGTCTCTTTGTGGCCAGAACACCAGGTGCGGGTCCCTGTCGAGTGGAGCATGAGCGGCCACCGCCCTCAGCTCCCCTGGTCTGCTCTTATCTGCGGTACTGTGGTGCTGCTGAGGCTCTTGTTAGGATCAGACGGGACAGAGTGTGAGAAAGTGCTGTGTAAACTAAACACACTATCCCAGGGATGTGTAATTTGTGTTCTAGAAAACCCTGGGCTTCCTCAGAAGAGCCTCAGCAAGATGAGGAAAATTTATTGCACCGGCTTTCTGGCTGCTCACCACCAGTTCAACCAGAGAAGCTGAGCTTTCCATACAATTTAATTCAAAGAAAAAGGGTTCAGTCACCTTAAAAATTGGAAAATCGTTGTGTTTTACAAGTTATTTCTGTTCTCCTGCGTTGCCCTTGCAGAATATCCCCAGTTAAAGCAAACCCCTCCTCACTCCTGCTCTGGTTGCTAAAAAGAGGGGTGGCCGTCCTTCCTCAGGGCCAGTCACCAGCCTTGCCCCGCCACCCATTTCCCTTCTTTCCGTGTGACCCTCAGAGGGGGTGAAGGACAAAGGTTCCCACCCCATGTGGAGGGCCCTTCGGATGCTCCAGAATGTTCTCCAGTTGCCCCTCAGCTTCGTCTCCTCTGGGCAGCATCGCCCCCTCCTTTCGTGTCTATCCCTGGTGTTCAAAGCCTCAGACTGCTGTGCCCGCCGCCCTCCGAGTGAGCCAGGGAGGTGGCACCTGGGCCTAGCAGGGCTGTCACAAACGGAAGCGGCTCCAGGGTGAACTTCGGAAGGGTCCGAGAACCAGAGACAGGAGGGGCTGGGGAGGAACCCACAAGGAGAAGGCTGAGGCTGGAAAGGGTAGGAGACGTGAGCAGAATGGAGGGAAGGTGGAAAGGCGCTCCTCCTGGGACAGGGACCATTCGCTGACCGTCGCTCCTCATGACCACCGCCCCTAAAGGGACTGTACCAGCAAAGAAGCCAGAGAGAGCCCCACCCCACGCGGCCAGACACCCACCTGCCCCTCCCTAAGCAAACCCTGCAAGAATGTCTGGTTTGACCTGTGCCATCCTTCCCGAGGCTTTGGGCTCCCGCCTCCAAGGCCTTACCTCTTCAGGTTCATTCACGCCAAGGTGTTGAGTAGCTTAATGAGTCACCTCTCCTGAGAAGATTGGTACTTTTAGGGAGGCAGCTCAGCTAAGCAACACTGAACACAAAGCACGGGAAACTTAGACAGAATTAGACCCGCTGGGGGGGAGATGACTGGCTGCTAAAAATCCCAGCCCAGTGATTCCGCCTCCCCTACCCAGGACCAGCGAAGCCTGCGCCTGACCTCAGTTCCTTTGCAGGCAGCTCTTCCTGTATCTTCATTACACTTACCCACACCCCCCAACCAGGCCTCCTTCTAGAAAATGCCCTAGCCCTTCCTGGGGTGGAGGCGGTTCACTGCAAGCCCCCCTTCTACCGCCTCCCACCCGTCCCCCCTTTTCTGTCTCTGAATTGTACCACGTTCTGGCTAGAGAGCTGTAGCTTCTGAAAGCATGTAATAAAGTGAGACCCCTTGATGGAGCAGGATGGCTTGATTGCTACTTTGATGAGGGTGCCATTCTTCTAATATATGAACTGCAGAAAGCGTTTGAAGGTGTTGCATGACCTTCCATCCAGCCCCTAGGACAACAATATAATTAACTTGCTAAGTCATCCGACTTCCCCCGGAAAAGATTTAGAACTCTGGTCTCTGGGCATATTTATGGCTTGTATCCCTTCGAATAGAGAGTTGTTATTTTTCCATGAGAACTGCAAACATCTTTATGTTTACTTAAAGCTGTCTATTCTCCGCATTTGTAATTCGTTAAGTATTAGTTACGGCTTATCGGAGACTTAAGAACAAGGCAGAGGCTACTTCTTCGAAGTGCAGTAAATAATGTAACGTGCAAGCTCCAGCTGGGTAAAGAAATTGTAAAGCTAAGGAATTCAATTTCGTTTCCAACTCCCTCTGGGCTATGTAACCTTACAAACCCTCTGAGACAAATCTCAGACTTCCAGCAGGGCTGAAATGGAATCGTTTTTAAAACATCGCTTGAATTAAATGGGGATGGGGTCCCCAGGATAAGACTGGAGATAGTCCAAGGTAATGCAATAATTTTCCACGAGGAAATGGCTTCTTGATCTAAGAAACAGTCCACCCCTAATTTAATAATCTCAATCTATTGGAGAACCCCAGGAAGTCGCTTTCCCCCCAACCTAGCTTCCACATAGAGCCCCATTGACCCATTGCCTATTATCATTGGAGCTTAAAGTGTTAAGCTTATTTAATATTTTCTGCGCAGACTTGCTCCAAGATGCCTCAAATGATCTAGATACTGCTATCACAGTCTACTTTGGGTTGGTTATCTGGGAGGCTCCCAACACAGCAAATTGAGGACAAACACAAAATTCTTTCAGACAGTCATCTGGAAGGAAAGGACAGTCCTGTCCCACAGGGCTGGTGCTATAATTTGGCATCTGCATTTCAAGCTGAGCCCAGTCACCCTGCCTTTGAAAGATGCCTAAGGAAGTGGCCAGAAGTGGAACAAAAACAGTTCTGCCCTCCAATGCCTTGGGTGTGATTGTGAATACATCTCAACACGGAAAGAGCTGAAAATATTTTGAAAGTGATAGTAATTCTCTGCCTGGGAACACAAACACATAGCTACAATAAATAACCTACATTATTGTAGTAACTCCTGCCACTGCTGTGTATGGCATACTAAATATGTTCACATACATTCTCATAGCTAATAATCCTAAAATACCCATGAGGGCAGACATTTGACCCCAGTTTTACAAAGCTGTGGCACAAGGTCACACAACTATTGAAAAGTAAAGCTCGGTTGAAACTACTGGATTCTCACCCTGATTCCTGGTTTGCTCTACGTTTAGTACTCTCATTGCCCCCCAGCCTGCCTTTGCAGTAAACTCTTCTAAGAAATCCAGACTTGGGATAAAACTGTCCACCACTGAGGGTAGAGTTAACCAAAAGGGAGGAGGGAATTTGCTGGATGTGAAAATCCTTAGGGGCTGGAGCCAGTTACATTTCTAGATGCTCAGAAGGACCATTTGCCTAAATGAGTGAGTGATTCAGCGTCTGTCAGGTGCTGGGATTGAATACAGATTAGGTGCTGACAGAGAGTTGCAATCTTGAAGATTAATCAAAATAAGATCAATGGCTTCCACGTTCATTTTAGGACATACATTTCAGGATCCTATAGGATGGCATGTTAAGGGCGCTTTCACTGGGTGGATCTTAGGAGAGAGGACTGAACAAGGCAGATTCAAGGGAGATAGGAATCCTACTAATCTTATCTTTGTGATGTGCAAGATAAAGCCAAATCTAGAAATCTCCACCAAGCGCTAACCTAGAAATGTCTACTGCTTGAGATTTTCACATTACTTCAGGCAATTGTATTTTCAACAGAGACTGTTAAGGCCATCATTTTCTTAAAAAAAGAAAAAAGAAAAAGAAAAACCACTGTAAAGTCTAACATACATACAGAAAAGTAGACTTATTATAATTATATGACTCGATTTTCACAAACCACACACTCTATACCCAGCACCCAAGCCAGGAGCATTATCAGCACCCCGAGGCCCTCTCTTCTTTTCTTTAAATCAGTATTCTTCCCCCGAGGGTCGCCTCTCTCCTAACTCCTAGATTTGGTCTTTTTCTATAAAATAAACCAACTAACCTCCTGTTAGCGCATTTCATTTTAAAGCACTTTTCATCTGTGTGAAAGATTAGGAAGACCTCAAATAATTACCCGTTTCCAAGAGAGCCCTATAATAACAGTGTGCCCGGAGCGGCTGAGGCACAGCGGACCTGTTTCCTAAGGCTTCTGATTCTTCATAGAGGACGCAGGGGAGACCCACGCAGGCCCAGGGAGGCGGTCAGGCCTGACATCTGAATCCTCAGCTTCTTCTCAGAAAGAATTCCTTTGTTAAGATCATAAGCAAGAGTAAATATTTTCAGACCATTTCAGAAAATGCTTTTGAAATCTTTCCTCTAGGAGGCTAGGTCAAGCTCTCCATTTCCATCCGTCTTCATTCTTTCTGTTAAAATCTTGATCTATTGCTCAGCACAAGGATGATTCCCTTGTCAAGCCCAGAGCTACATACATGTTGTTAGAAAAGTAGTTAGTATTCAAGGCACTGGGAGAAGCCCTTTCTAAATTAAATGAAATTTCAGAGTGGTTATATAATACCAAATCAGATTGTCTGATTTTAACAGAGATTTGCTTAAACTCAATTTTACATGTAATTTTCTATTTGTAGAAACTAATAGAAGGAAATTGTAATAGACATGAAAGAGAACAGGAATCTTATAGAGTTTGTCATATTCTGTTATGTATTAAAATGATAACACTGATTTCATGGTCCACTATTTCATTAAATTTCCTGCTGTCATTAATGCTTTTATAATTAAAATAGCCTTAAATTTAATTCAGAACTTACTACATATTTACAACTTTCCCCTAACGCTTGGCAATCAGATTTTAGAGGGTTTTCCCCTTAAAGGGATGTGATTAACCTTTGCACCAGAGCCTGTATTTGATTTTGGCAGCCCAAAGAAACAGGAAAGAAGTGCTTATTTGATGAAAAATTTTCATGAACTATTTCCTGGTGGATAGGATTACATATCAAATAAGGTTAATGTGCTTCAGTGGATTTTCTTTTGCATTATTAGTCTGTTGAGGAGTTATATTTTCATCGAATGCAGCACTGACTTCCAGTCATTTGAGGTAGACACATTATATGTATGTGTGTGTGTATAAACATGTATATGAACACGTTTCCCTTCTCTATTCACCTGTGATAGTTCCTTTATTATAAGTGTTTGTGTGTATATACTACATATATTTATATTGTATGTATATATATTTTTGTGCCTATATACTACATATAATGATATATAGACATAAAATGTTGTGTCTACCCTATATAGGTACATTGTGTGTATATCTGTAAATAAGTCTATATACTATATATATCCATACAATATACATATATAGGGCATAGACACAAACATTTATAATAAAGGATATATGATAGGTGAATAGAGAAGAGGAATAGAAATGTGTTTTTATATATAGTATGTTTATACACAAACATATAATACGGTGTCGCCTTCACAAGTTTGGAAGCCAGGGCTGCAGTCAGGACACACATGCATGCATTTGTGCGGGTGTGTTCTCTCTAGTTATCTCTGGTATTTCCTTCGTTATAAATTACATTCTGTAAATGGGTAGATAGATGGATCAAAGATAATACATTGTGATTCACTTCCAGATGGCTTTGTGATACATTCAAATATCAGTTAAAACTAATAATAGGCCACGTTCATAGCGCTAAGTTCTAAACATGTTGCTAAGTGCTTTAACCAGCACAACCACCTTACAGAGCAGTTGCTGTTACAGCCCCACTACACACATGAGACAACTGAGACGTAGGGAAGCCACGTGCCTGGGCCAAGTCCCACAGTTATAAATGACAGAGCCCAGGCGCAAACTCAGATTATTCTCATGACAAAGCCACATTGTCACCCTCTCTGCTGCAATGCCACCTTCATGTTCTTAACCTCTGTGCTACTTCCCACTCTTTCCTTTTCTAGAATTTTGTTGATAAACTCCTTGGAGTGATCTCACATATTAACTTTAGAATTAAGTTAATGCTATTTGGATTTGGATTAGAGTTGTATTTGAACCTATAAAAATACAGTTCCTAGGGGTGTGGGGGAGACAGGTACTCACATATCTCAAGGAGGTAAAGCATCAATGGTTGCACAAAAGCGGAGCCCGGGTAGGGTGGACATTGCGGTGCGCTTCCAGATGCCAAACGAAGGCTGAGGGCTCAGCGGAGTCCCTCCCCGGACACTGCCGCCTTTCTGCCAGGCCGCTCCAGTTCCTGAGCTCTCTGTGGGATTGGCTGGGCACCTCCGCATTGTCCCAGAGCACCTCCTTCATGGCCTCACAGGGATGCTCCCACAGCCCTCCCTGGCAAACTGCCTGCCTGGAGCTCCACCTCAGAACCTATTTCCCGCAAAGCCTCACTATGAAACAGGCCCTACAATGTGATGGCCTTTACATTGTGGGCCTATGGAAAGTGCCCGGTTTAACATATTTCTCCCTTTGCTTTGTGTCTTGATGGCTCTGGAATACTTTTAATTCTGTTATCTAAATGCTCCTGAGAATGATATCTGAACCTACTATTAACTAAAATTACCAACTGAGTGAGCAAATGGTTTCAAACATTGTTTCTTTTTTATTTATCAAACAATAAAATTTCAAATCATAACTTTAATTCAACATGAGGGAACCAATGTTCAAAAATGGTTATTATCAAAAAACAAAGAAACTTGCCCGGCCAGGCATGGCTTAGCAGTTAAGCGTCGACCTAGGATCCAGGCGATCAGGGTTCGATTCTCGGTCAGGGCACATGCCCGGGTTGTGGGCTCCATCAATGACTCTCTCATCATTGATGTTTCCAGCTCTCTCTCTCCCTCTCCTTTCCTCTCTCTGAAATCAATAAAGATATATTAAAAAAAAAAAAAGAAAGAAACTTGATTTTTTGTTAGCTTATGCACTTTTAGTGCAGAGTAAATAAGTAATGTTTAATCTTGGTTTCTTTTTCAGATATTGAAAACGTAGACTCGATCCCACTATTACCTTCCTGTACCCTAAGAATCTACTCCAATTTTTCCCTTTTATTTTAGAAATAAGGAAACGAAGAAAGGACTAGACGCCACAATGATGATGTTTTATCCACAGGATTCCCTCCATGATTATCACACCTACGGGTAAACTGAAATAACCTGCAGATTTAAACAAATATGTGTGTGTTCTTTTTAATTCATTCCTTAAGCTCTTCTTTCACATAACCTGGCTCTTTATTTAAATCAGAAAAAAATATCAAGACCAGAGAATCAGTATCAACTTGTTGACTGGCATCAACTTGTTGACTTGCATCAACTTGTTGACTGGCATCAATAGTTGAAGTGCCAAAAGGAAAACAAGGACTTCTGTAATTGTTTTATGAAATTATATTACTAAAGATGGCTCCTGATGAAGCCACATCCCCCACTGGCGCAGCCAACTCAGAGCAACACTGTGAGGTCAGCAACCTGCTTACGAAACCCTCCAGGACCCCCTCCACTCCCTCCTAGAATCTTCTCCGCCCAAAGGACCCAGTGCAGTTCTGCTCCTCCGACCCGTCCTTTCTTCCTGGGAGAACAAATCAGACCTGGAAGCACTTCTGGGAGTCTGCAAGAAACTCAAGTTATTCAAATGCCTATGAAGCTTTGTTATAAGCACAGGCTCAGGTTCGCCCCATTAGAGGTTCTGATTCCCCCCGGGCCCGGCTCTGGGGTCCACCTGCTGAACCACCATCCAGGGGCTGGGGACGACCAGCTAGTGCGGGGAACCACCCAGCTGAGAGTTTCATTCCTTTCAAGTGTTTAAACCTTCGTGGGTGGCGAACCCTCACAAAGGACTTGCCTTTTAAAGAGCCTCCTAGAGAAAGGCAATGCTTAGCTCAAAGGAATACGTTAGAGCAAAAAGCGGGGGGGATATTTGAGGCTACTGGACAATAAATGCCCAACTTATCAAATCAGTCCCTGGAGAAATCATCTACTCCATCTGCCCTTTGAAGTCCACCAAGGTCATCTGTGCCGGTCTCACAGTGTCCAAGACAAAGGAGAAAGAGGGAAGAGCTGTGTCTCTCTCTTTCCTCCCTCAGCTCTCTCTCCCTCTCTCTAGTCTCATCTCCCTCCCCCCCCCCCCATTTATGCCTTTGTTCTTTCCTTTTTGAGAAAATAAAAAGTAATCATACCAAGATGCTGCAATTTATAAAGGGCTTCAAAGGACAAAATTAAGTTACGGAGCTCCCAAAATTAAGCAGCATCCATAAGGACCGGCGACCTGAGGCGGCCCAGGGACGAGCTGCCGGAGGCCGCATCCTGAGGACCAGCCGCAGGCAGCAGGCTCCCTGCTCCGACGTCGGGCACGGGGTGTGTGTGTGTGTGTGTGTGTGTGTGTGTGTGTGTGTGTGTCCAGCAGCCCACACCGGGTGCAGGCGCACACAAGGTCTCAGTGCCGGCTGCGAAGAAGAAACTGAGCCCTCAGGAAAGACGGTCTGCGCGCTGAGGACACGCGGGGCCTCGGCCAGGCCGCTCAGCCCTGGGCACTGAGGACAGACCCCTGGCACCGGCGGCCCAGGCCTCCAGCTGGAGCCCCACCAGCCAGGGGCTGCTCCTGCAGATCTGGAAGAGCGGGAGGAAGGAAGAAGCAATCTGTCACATCCCCGTGTGGCAGTCATTTTTGCCTGGGGCCCTGAAGGAGAGCCAAAGCCAGCCCCTGATAGGGGTTAGGATGCAAGCACCTGTAATTTTCTTGCATTTCACACATGGGTTCAATAAACGTCCCCGCAATTTCCTGAGGATATTTTTGTCTGCACCTTGAGCTGGTGGGTACTTTAAGGGAAGATTAATCCAAGGACTTGCTATATCACACTTACCTCGTTAAAATACTGTGCTGGACTACATGTTTAATACCCAAGAATCCTGCTGATCCTCCTTATTAAGCTCTTTAAAGGAACTTGTTAAGCAGTGAAGAGAGCTGAATATCACAATATTCGTTTAAGCTCAAGGCTCACTTTTCCGCCAGGCGGCTTACAATCATGTCTCGATGATCCCCGAGGACACTTACACACCGGCTCTGTAACCTACATGTCTTCCTGATCGCATATGTGAAAAGCAAATTGTAAAATGCTGACCAACATTAATCATGATTATTAATAAAATGTGAGATGTATTCAGTTGGAAGGAAAGAAAACACTACCAGTCCCAACACACTCAATATATTTGGTGGAAAACTAGCTATGCTGACAGCTGAAAAAGGCAATAAAACAGACTAGATGTAAATATATTTCTAGATCCCAAAGCCAGTAATATTGGAAGAAGTAATGAATAAATTGTGATCATCGTTAGTTATACCGGTATCACATTTTAGAGTTCCTAGAGCTCCTTGGTGATGGTGTTCATTTTATTATGTAAAGTTATATAACACAGGCCAGGTATTGTCAAGTGGAGTGTGAGCCAGGAAAATGACTGCTGAGGGCAGACATGTCCAGATAAAGTCCCTGCAGTGGCCCAATTATAGATCTTCAGTGGGGCCTGAGCCCTTAGAGTAACCTGACTTCTTGAAATATTATAGTGAGAAAATGAGAGTAATGGAGAAGTCTCAGAAATATTTCCCCGTCCTCACGCCCAACCCCGGTTTTCAGGTCATTTTTGTGAGAGGGGGTCCTCCAGGAACTGTACGTGTGCTAATTCTTATTGTCTGTGTAATTCGGAAATCTCCAGGCTGGAAATAAAGGCAAGGCAAATTCACGCCTGGCTTTCCAGGATTCTTAACCTGTAGACTTCAGGATGCTTGCACATGATAAAGGGTTTCACTGAAGGGCCCTGGGAAAGAAAGTCATCCCACGATGGCAAGATCATATATTCTAGAGGACACAGGTTCAAGCCTGCTTCCTGAAGAAGCATCCTGGGGACTCTCAGGCTTAGTGAGAGTAAGAACCAGAATTGCAAGCTGCTCGGTTTTTCTGTAATTTCAAAGCTGTTCTAAAATATGAAGCCTTTAATTATATACATATATAAAAAATATCCACCCTGGCAATACATGATTGGGACACTTACCCAGTCCACTTGCATGGCAGGTGATTTAGTACAGCAAATAAGCCCTACTTCTATGTAAGGATAGAAGATGAATTACACAACTAGGAGGAGATTATTAGAGAAAATGTTACAATCATCACTTGTTGGGCCACCATTTGACCTTGTCTACAATCAAGAACCCAAACTGTCATCTTTTTCTCTTAAACATGCAGCCTTAACTTACTAACAGCCAAAAGTAACCAGGAAGAGCAGCACACTGCATTTCTAATGCATGACTCTGACCTTCAGATCTTCACATGATGGGCTACTTGACTAAAAAAAATAATAACAATAGAAAGTACCAAACAAGTGGCACTTGACAGAGGGCAGAGACAGAACAGTGAGTTCTTCATAATAAGAAAACATCTAACAAGAGCCTTTCAAACGTAATCAGCTCAGGAAAGAAACAGCAGAACAGAATGAACATTCTAATTCAATTTATGTTATTATATTGATGATGCATTGATATGGAGCTTGTTTTTGCCAACACTATTAAGCACCTTAGGCTGAGTTCTACACAACAGAATTCAGAATATTGAGTAGGAGAGCTGCACTGTAAAATTCCTCACCTTCAAAGATCTTGGAATTTACTGTGATGAGAGTGATAAAGGTGCCTTTGTTATGTTAATGAGGTGACTCTCGGAGAGCACCTGAGGATGGGGCCTGGTTACCAGTGGAGCCAGTCCTCCAATTAGACAGTTGGAACTTTTGGTTCCCCTCACCCACCTCCCACGCCTCCTGAGAGGGGAGAGAAGCCAGAGATTGAGTTTAATCACCAGTAGCCAACGAGTTTCTCAATCATGCCTATGTAATGGAGCCTCCATAAAAAAACAAAAGGACAAGGTTCAGAGAGTTTCCAGTTGGTGGACACATGGAGATCTGAGATTTGGGAGAGTGGAGCATTGGCTCCAGAGCATAGAAGCTCTTCACCCTTCCCACATACCTCACTCACCCTTTGCATCTCTTCCAGCTGGCTGTTCCTGAGTTTCTTCTTTTACAATAAACTGGTAATCTGGTAAGTAAAATGTTTCTCTGAGTTCTGTGAGCCGCTCTAGCAAATTAATCAAACCTAAGGAGAGGGTCACTGGAAACTCTGATCTACAGCCAGCAGGTCAGAAGTGCAGGGAGTAACCTGGACTAGTGACTGGCATTTGACGTGATGAGGGGTGGGGGAATCTTACAGGACGCCTCGGTCCTGCGGGATTAGACGCTATCTCCAGGTAAGGAGTGTCAGATTTGGGTTACGTTGTAGGACACTCAGCTGGCGGCATTGAATTGCTTGGTGGTGTAGGGCAAACCCCACACCCATTGGGACTGGGAGCAGAAGTTTTACCCGGCAACTGTCGTTCTCTTTAAACTACCTCAGCTCCTTCTTAACTGGCTTATTTTCACCTAACTTGCCTTCATGTGGCAACTTGATCTAAAGCTATATGGGTTATAGCTCCCTTTAGACCTAAGACACTGCATCTGTGGCTCTCCGTGGCCAGATGTTTCATTTGGGGGAGCATTGTGTTCAGTCGGCCCTTTGCTTCCTCGCTGCCTTTGTAACTTGCTAAAATATTTGTACTGAGCGTCTGCCTTTCCTTTACCAGCTGGGTGGAATCCAGAGTGTAGCTTTCCTTTTCTATGTGAAGCTGTCAAACACAGCATTACCAGGTTTAACCCAGAGGGCCTGCTGAATATTCATCATCGGGCGGGCAGGCAGGCCTGAAAGAAATTGGCAGAGGCTGGTAATTTATCTGAGGGCCTTATACTGGATCAGGCTTTGCCACAATGGTATCTTCTTTTCGTATCCCTCCAACTATCCATTCACTTATTTGCTCATTTATCTATCCATATTTGACAAGGAGAGTTAAGGTATAATTCTCTTGCTATAAAGATTTATAAGCTATAAATCTCTTAGGGGAGTTTTTTTTGATAGAGTCATCCTGAGATACAACTTTTAATATTAAGTAGTTCACCAACAAGGACAAACAAGAAACGAGTAGGTATTTATTTCACAAATTTAGGTAAGCAAGGACAAACTATTTCAATGTTTTTTAATCAAAGCAATACATGTTTATCGTACGCATTTCCTCAGATGTAAGAAAAATCATCAGTAATGATATAACCCAGAGGTAATCAACAGGAATGACACATTTATTTCTATTTTCTGAATCTAACTTCAGCATGATCCCACACAATAACTGCCAAAGAATCACTTCCAAAAGGGCCTTCAGGATGCGATTGAAAATATCTTTAAAATGGTTGTGTATATAAAAAAGAATGATAATTAACCGCTAGAGAAAAGAACAGTGGGCATCAGGGCAGTGTTTTTAAAAAGAAAGGAAGTAGTAGAGAGGAAATAAATTGAGAAAATTACACACAGGAGAATGGAAATCACTGGTGTTTATAAAAGCAAAAGATATAGAAGCCGAGGATATAAGTGGCCAGCTCAGAGGGCGTCCTTTTGTTAATCAGGACTTTGTAAAGGTTGCAAGTGATAAAAATTCAGTGTGAAGCAGAACACACAAAAAAGGGGCAATTGTTTGTGACCACACTGGTGTATTTCTAGTAGCCAGAGGGAGGGTTAAACAACCAAATCCACAAGGAGTTAAGCGATGCCTCCGGGACTCTAGGAACTAGGGACGCAAACACCATTAGGATTCTTTTAGTGCATCTCTTGCCTCTGCTTTTCTCGGGTATCACATATATCATCCTATCCCACGGCAGCCCATCTGATGCCATGTGATCGAAAACACGACTGCCAAGAGCTTGCAAGCATCCTACCCCAAGCCTCCCACAACCTGGGAGGGACTGGCTGACCTTCCTTAGTCCTAGTTAGAAAAATCCCAGGGATTACTCTGCTTTGCCCACGTTGGGTAATTTGTATACCCCTGAGTCAATCACCTGTGAGATTGATTTGAGAAATTCAGGTGATCAGAAGATAAGCCATGTCAAGTAAGAACATGGCAGCTCCCTCTAGAATCACACTGTTAGAGTAGAAGGAAAAGGCGAGTGTGGGATTGTTTCCAGAAGACTCGGGACAGACAAGCTGGAGGCTCTCATGGCTGTTCTCAAAGCAGCTTGATTTCAACCCATTTGGAAGAAGTTTGAGCAGTAACAGCAGATCACTGTAGCTTCCTGTTCCCCTAGAAAGCATGAAACAGGCAGGCTTCCCCTTAGGTCACCCCACCAGTGCCTGCTTGGTTTGGGGGGTTTTCATTCACTTCCTAGAAGTAGCCCCTATACCCCTGGCATAGTGTGTCAAGAAACATTGAGCACCCAGAACAGATTCCTTCAAAGCCAATTTCAGCATTTTCTTGCTCAAGAGTTTTTTTCACAGATGCCAAACTTTGAAACTGGTCCCCAAACATTACAGTTCATGAGCAAAACCAGACCAGCAGAGGGCATGAGTGAGGCATGGAGTTTGGGGAATGGGTGGCACCATGGCTGGGTGGAAATTCCCTAGTGTTGAGCAGTTTATGTCAAAACCCAAGGAAGTTACTTGTGAAGAAATGGGGAAACGGGTAGGGAGTCAGCATGACATTAGAGAGAAGGGAACCAGCCTGTGAGTCAGGTCTCATCTGGAACAAGAAGCAGGGGCTTTTAGTGGAACGGCTCTGGAAGCAGAAAACACTGTGCACCCAAACCTGTTGTAATCTTTGTCTTAATCTCTGGCTGGGCATCTTGTTTTCCTTTCATTTATCTAGGGCTCTTTGGTAAGTGAAGTTAGATTTTGCTTCAACGACACATACCAACAGTCTTTGTTACCCAACGTTTTAGAAAAAGACCATCATTCTGGTGCATCTGTCCTGGGGGATCATAAGCGCCAGGGGTGCGGGGATCTGCTTGGTGTCCTCTTTCACTGCTGTCCCTCCTTCCTTTCCAGGCGCTTGGTGGAGTGAGGCTGGTGGGTCTCAGTAGATATTTGTTAATTGAATTAATACATAATCATAAAATACTGGGATGGAGTAACAATGCCTGCAATTAAAGGAGGCCTAAGACGCATTCTGCAAATAAGATCTTGACAGTCCACCCTTTTGGTTACTTTTAAATGTTAATCAGTTCACTTCAACCAATATCTGTTAGATGACTTACTCTGGACAATTAATTGTGCTCGGCACTCACAAGAGAAGTTCACTAAAATTATTTCTACAGCTCCCAAAAGATGGATGCTCACAAAGATAGTTTAGACTTTTACAGAAACAAAGAGTAGGCAAGCTAAAGTTTAAGCGCTATTCGCTGTCAAGGTGTGGGGGTTGAAGCTGACAGATTCAGGCTGGCTACAGATCTCAGCCCCCTTCAGCATCAAGAAACTCACCGGGCTAAACCCAGCATTTTGCTGCTGCTCTTGTTGCTATTTTAAGCACAAGCAGAGTGAGTCAGAGGACCAATTTTTCCCTCCAGTGTGTTCTCCAGAGAAGAGCATGGAGAGCTACTCCATTTGAAGAGTCACAATTAATGCGGAGCCATTGCCATATATTAACTAGATTATTCAGGAACCATTTGCAGGCCACTTAAAACTCCAATGTGTTTAATTGCACATTTGGACAGTTAACAGCATCATCTAGTTTTAATGTTTTCTTATATTACTCCTGTGTTGTGTGCTTAAAGTTTCTTTTTTCATTGGGCAAAAACAAGTTTTGTTTTATTTTTTTAACTCAGTGTCAGATGCATTGCCAAAGAGCAAGTCCTTCCCTTCTCTCCAGAAACAATGCTCCTAACATTGAAAAACTTTCAGGGAAAAAGTGCCAAAGCCAGTCCAAACAAGAAGCATAAATTTCCCCAGTCATCCAGCTCTAGAAATGCCAAGAGACTGAATTTTTGCTTCTTGGTCACCCTGGGAATAAATAGGTATGACACAAGCTCTGACATTGAGAGAGAAAATACAATATTCAATAGACATATCACACGTCTGTCATCAGCCCTGATGGATATGGGACCTAAGGAACAGTAAACAGAACTGTTAGTCCAACCACATCTCATTCATAAATTCTGCCACTACCTCCCATGAAGGGCTGGATTCTCTTTGCCTCAATTATACATAAATAATAGCCAATCTAAAATGGACTAAAGCTTTCTAACATAGTAGCAGTACATAGACCACAGCTCAATGTTTCAAATCAAAATAGTAAGCATTAAGATCCAAAAAATCTTAATTTATGTTTCCTAATATGTATAAAACCTTGTTTTGTTGGCATTCATCAATTTATTTTCTTTTTATCAATTCTTTATCATCTTAATAGCTATTTATATTTCAAGTGTGATCATAAAAAAAATTATTTGAAATATTGTAGTGAGTCACTCAGTAGAACAGGCCTTTCATATATTTGAAGGAAGATTGATATGTCTCTGGCTCTGATTGTCAAACCAGGGCAGGGTACAGCTCTAATCAATACAATAATTACTGTATCCCATCCTACTTATGAGGCCCAGAATATAATCATTATTACAGAGAAACTCTGAACAATTTTCCTAAGCACTTAGCTTCTGTTAACTTGGTCACAAACATGCTTATTTTAGCCCCAAATTCAGTGATAATCACTGATTCACAGCCTTTGTAGGCAACAAGAAGGCTTTCTGAGCAACATATAGTAAACAATAAAAGTAAAAGACGCACTCTTCTTCCGACCTTGGTTACCAAGGGGGCTGGTGTTTCCCTTGCGTCTACCAATGAACCATCGCGTTTCCCAGATGCAACGAAATGCCAATAGCTTGGACGCAGCAACCTTATGGGACACATGAAGGCTACAGATACGTAACAACTTTACAGGAACATGTGAAAAACGGACACTCTGGAAAACACGGGGAAGAACCAAGTGCCAGTGAGAACACGTGCTAAAAAATGGTGAAGAAGGGATATAGGAAGAGCTCAAAGAGGAAGCTGAAGGAGAGCAATAAAAGATAGTTTTTCTACATTCTGTCAGCCATCCTAGGAGAGGTGTTATTACTCTTGTTCTGTACGTAAGGTAACTGAACAGCCCAGAGGTTGCACAGCTTTCCCAATGCTGTATAGCCGGAGCCAGGGGAGCTGCGACCCCCATCCAGGCTGAGTTCAGGCCCAGGCTCTCAGGCTCCGCGCAACACTGAGAAGCAGGCCACCCCAAAACAAAGCCGCACGCACACTGCTTTCCACGAAACTGGACCTTCTCTAACCCAGCCCCCTCTGTTAACTCTAAAAATGCCCTACAAGACATGAAAATGATTCTGTTAGTGTGAGTGGATGTGGAATTATATCATCTTCTTTAAAAAATTCTTAGTCTTAATGATTCTTCTCAAATGTCCCCTCTACAGGCTGCTTTTATCTGACTTTCTTTTTATAAAAGACCAATGTCGGTGGCCTATTTAACTAATTAGTGGAAGAGTGCTAGGCTTTCATGATTATTGCAGTAGTCATAATCTCTTTTATGTTGTACAGGTGTGTAATCAATGCACCTTTTAAATTCTATGGAGCGTGGTCCTCCTTCTAATTGCAGTCAATTGGTTGCACTAATCACTTTGAGTTGTTGGCCAACATAGTTATAGATTTCTACCAGGTGTTCTACCAGAAGATAATTACTTCACAATACAGAGTATTTCAACAGTGTTCACTGTAAAACAAATCCAATGACAATTCCAGAGGCTGGCTTCATAGTTCACTCACTCATTCATTCATCTAGTCATTCAAAAAAATGCGTTGTGCATCAGGTGTGTGCCAGGCATTGAACTAAACCCTGGGAAAAGAAAAGGCATAAGACACACTTTCTGTCTTCAAGAATTTCACAATCGAGAAGGTATTATAATGAAATAAAATATTTTATGAGCCATGAGAATAAAAGAGATAAATAAAAATTTCCACAAGAGCCCAAAGAAGTGAATGACTCACTGTTTTGGAGTTATGTGAGGTCAGAGTCAAAGAGGAGATAATGGCAGGAGCCAAGTCTGGCAGAATGTGCAGGAATTCGCCAGCTGTGGGGAATGGTGCAGGTCCCAGGAACATCAGCACATTTTCTGTGGTTGACACATGGGGTCCCATGGGGGAAGGCCCTGGAGATGAAGCTATAACCATAGAGTGGATTCTAATTGTGAAGGATCTTTTATTTTAGGGGAAGAACTTAAACTTTGTTCTTACTAACAATGGAGAAGCATGAAAAAGCTTTAATCAGATAGAACACATATCACATTGTCTTGTAATTTTCTGTGTATAAGTCTGTTTCCCCCTCTAGATTTGTCAAAAAGGCCTTTTCATCATAGGTGTTCTATAAAGTTAAGTGAATATTGAACGATTGGATTAATGATTTATTGTTGGGGTGTGTGTTTTTAAAGGACTTTTTATTTATTTATTTTTGATACTCACCCGAGGATATTTTTCCCATTGCTTTTCAGAGCAAGTGGAAGGGAGCGAGAGAGAGAGAGACATGGATCAAGCCTGCAACCAAGGTACGTGCCCTTGCCTGGAATCCAACCTGGGACCCTTCAGTTCACGGCCAACGCTCTAAGCACTGAGCAAAACGGGCTGGGGCGGAGTGTGTTTTCTTTTTAAGATAAGTTGGTCTGCCGTGCAAACCATAGATTTGATTAGGGTCAGTTGCAAGACAAGGAGACCATTTGGAAAACTTGTATTTGTGCAGCTATGGCATAATCAGAGGCCAAGCACAACCTGGCAACAAGAACCAAAATGCAAAGCCAGCTAAGCACTGGAGTGAATTGGGCCACCAGCCACTCTACCAAATGACCTTATGAAATCCAGTGAACAGGTGCGAAGAAAACCTTCAGGCCTGGAATACGATTGCGCCAGGGACCCAGCTTACGGAGGGGCCACTTATCTGTTCTACCACCAGCTCCTTGAATGCCCATAACCTGGTTTAGGGCTGATGCTATCAAATTCCTCACAATTAAGTAATACAAACAGGTCTTTCTTGAACTTAAAACTGCGTCTTTGTTGTAACCCACATTTTTCACCCAACACTTTAGGTATAAGCACATGGCTCTGATATGAAGTCCATCTGAACAGTCAGAAATTAAAATGATGCCTTTTCCTAGTTTAACAATGATGACTTCCGACATCAGCTAAACTCTGTAGCAGCGGTGGCAATAGCAATCCTAGACAAAAAGGCTTATAAATAAGAAAGAGGTTGAGAGTTGACAACACATGGAGAATGCAGATGAGAAATTCTAGTGAGGCCTCAGCGCTCATTTAAGTACCGTGCTTTATTGCCAGAGCAGGAAACTTTGACGGCCCGAAGAGCTAAGGAATAAATGAAACCATCACAAGGAAAGTGCTTAGAGAATATAATAGACCAACACTAGAAACCATTACAAAAGGGAAACTACCCTCTTACTGCACTACTATTAGCACTATAAAGATGAATAGAAATTGTTTTTTACCCAATTCTTGGAAGCACCTCTTGAAACAAAAGCAGTAGAAACATTTTTTAAAGCATGCTACTTTCATTCTCTGGAGTTCTTCCTGTGGACCTAAATTTTCATGATTAAAACTTTTTTCCTCCCTAAACTCAAACCAGGAGTATAGGCAACTATTTTTCTCCATTCCCTCTGTCCCTCACCATCCTTAGAAGCTCAAAGGGCTTGAAGTTATATTATTACCAGATACCTGGCCAGTGACAGATTTTCCTAAGTGTGAAAATTATGAGTGGAAAGAATCCAACACCAAGAAGTGATTGTCTTACCCATGATGAATTCCCTTATCACATACTCATACACAAAAGTACGATCAGTATTGCACTACTATGCCGAGACAGAGGCAAACGACGTCTGAAAACCATCAAGCTTTGAACAAAAACAAGAAACCGAGAGAAAAGTATTGGTCTTGCCTAGAGACGATGAGTTTGGCCGTGGGCAACGCTATTTCTAAAGGAAGGAAAATACCCTTATCTTGGTAATTGTCTTTCCTCATTCTCTATTCAGTTTTAGATAAGAGTTTAAACAAAATACAGAATAAAATCAAAATGCTTAAAACCTATAGGTTTTTTTGCTTTCATTTTAAGAAATTAAGAAACAAGAGCATTACAAAATAATTCCCTTCAAAATTAATAATTCCCTTCTTTTTATGGAGAACTCTCATGACAAAAAGTTTCAGTTTCAATCTTTGTTCTTAAGCTCTACAGCTTGGTATCTTCCTTCTCAGAACCACACTCTTAAAGATTCATAGGAAACAAGATTTCTTAAAAAATATATGTTTTTATTGATTTCAGAGAGAGGGAGAGAGAGGGAGAGAGAGACAGAAACATCAATGATGAGAGAGAGTCATTGATCGCCACTGGGGATTGGGCCCGAAACCCGGGCATATGCCCTGGCTGGGAATTGAACCGAGATCTCCTGTATGCTCAACCACTGAGCCAAGCCAGCTGGGCAGAAACAAGATATTATCATATTGAAAACTTTAAAACTCGCCAACCTAAATATGTACACTGTGATAATCTTTACAGCTCCTTAAGTTGATAAATAAGCCCAGGAGCATGCGTCTGTCTAATTGGCATTTCCATCCCAGCTGGCTCAGTTGTGGGGCTGGACAAGCTGTGGTTCCAGCAGGTTCACATGCCAGGGCTTAGGCCAGGGCAACACCATGTAACCTTCCTGTCAGTGGAACAAGCAGCATGCTCAGGTTAAACCGACGTCCAGAAATAGGTTAACAGATTTTCTTATGAAGACCCAGCAGAAAAGCATGTGGTTTCTCATTGCTTGTTAGCACCAAACCATAATGATGTCTTTATTTTTTTTGGAGAAAAGGTCACATTGATCAGCCCATAGGTTGGCTTGTTTAGTTTTTGTTTTACCAGCGAATCAGTTGATATGGAAATGTTGCTTCATTTAAACAGCCTCATGTCAACGACCTACTTTTTCAAAATACTGAATATCCACACAAATTAGCTCTCTCTTTCGCGCGCACACATACATACATATTCTCAAGCCTGCGTGTCTGTGTATGTATGTGTGGGAGCGAAAGAGAGGTTTATTTCTGGGTGAGACGAGGGTGTGACATTCAGCGAGAGATAGCAAACAAGTGGCGAGAAACTTGGCTCTGGGGCCAGGGAGAGAGGATCAGTACGGAGTAGAGACATGGGAGTCATCGTGTAGAATGAACAGGGGAGGCTATGTCAGTGAGCCAAGTCCTATCTTTGTGAGTGCCACTAATCTAAATGTTCTCTTTATTTCAAGGAAAGGAATGGAATTAATGATGCTGTGAGCATCAGTTTTTGTTTTTGTTTTCGTTTTTGTTGGCAGGGGATGTGTTTCGTTAGTTTGCTTTTGTTCTTGCCTGAGCAGCATCCACTGTCATCTGAGGATCCGGCGGGACAGCACCTCCCCTTTCTTGGGTGAGCGCACGGCCAACTCCAATCTGTGCCAGTGAAAGTCAGGCCAGAGACTATTGTTTTCAGGAAAGATCACCCAGTTTTCACGGCAGCTGCTGAGCTGGAAGACTGGAAGCCTGAAGCTCTTGTTCAGTCTTCTCCAGCCCTTGGAGAAAGCTTGCCTTGGGATGACATTCACACAGAGGAGAGGAGCATCGAGGGGTAGAGAGAGGGCTTCCTGGTGGCATCATTTGTTCTATCAGACCAAGTTCTTGCTAAAGCTGAAATACCTCTGGACTTTTCACTTGAGACTGAAAGGATCCTGATTGATACAAATACTTGTGGAAATGAGTCAGTGTCAGGCTAGAAGGGAAATGAACGTTCTAGCATAGATGTATAGCTGTTTCAAGAATGAAAGGGTTTTTTTCCCCAAAATGCAAGGCTTCTATGATTATACTTGTTTGTTTGCTTGAGATGTGTAAGCATTAATCTTTTTAGACCAAAGATATGAAAACACAAGTGTTCAGAATTGTGGCAAAGTGACAGAAAACGGACTCTTCTAAGGGAAGCAAAGGAAACAAGGAGCTGATGATCTGTTACAGCCCCTCCAGTCCCGAAACGGCTGCCTATAGTAACTTCCACCCAGCAAACACACGGGGTTAGTCAACTTCTACCAAAATCTTTTCTGAGACTTACTTAAAATACACATGAGACTTCCACCGTTGTCAGTTTCTCAAGATCTTTCTCAATTCTCAATCTGTTAGTCTATACAACCTCACAGGCAAAATCCACACACTGTATTAAAAAGCAATTGACATGAAATTTGAACTTTTTTGATATTATTTAGTAAATGTTCAGAAGAGAAACGTCAGCTTAGCTTTCACATGCCCTGACAACAATCTGGATACATCAGAACCCAGAATTACAACTGCTATCACATAATGAGCCCTACTGGGCGCCAGGGACCATGCCGAGTGCTTTAATCCTAAAAGCACTAAGGGGTTGATATCCTTACCACATTATACAGGCATGAAAAAATGAGACCCAGATCAAGTGACTGGCTTGCCTAAGTCGCAGGGCAGTGAAATGATAAACCACATCACGGTACGCTGAATCCAAAAAGGATGTTCTCGACCGCTCCACTGTACTGCTCTAGCTCCACTTGAGGGGCTTGAGATAACCAACCACCTTTGCTACTGGTACTTCACTTGCAAGGCTTCCCCCTGGACTTAGGCAAACAGGGAGAAACACGGGAAGAGAAACTTAGAATGCTTTTCAAGCCCCTAAATTAGTGGAGTTTAAGATCTTAGAAAAGGAGAATGGTTAGCTCAGAATTTACGGCCCATCGTGCAGAGTCCTATCTTTACCTTAACAAATAGTATAAGAATTAGTTACTTCCTAGTTTTCTCCCCCATTAGGCTGTGAAATCCTGGAATAGAGACCATGCCCCATTAATCTCTGAATCCCTTGAGCCTGGCTAAATGATTCCCAGAAAGAAGGAGCTGAATACATTTTTATTGACTGAGTGAATATACCCTTAAGAGGCCCCTTTCTAGACTGTGTGTCAGATTCCCCTTGAACAAGGGTGAGTCAGTGGAAATTTTCTTCACCATAAGGCCTCAAGAAAGGACCCCTGGGGCAGTTAAATCTAGGATACCATGTGGTTTTGAGTAAATTTACTTATCTAATGCACTACCAGAGGAATCAAAAAAAATTTAATTATAAGACTTTCTCGTTGCAGGAAAAATAAGAATAATGAAGAATTTTTTAACCATTCATAATCTTGCTGATGCGAGATAACTACAGTTAACATTTTGGTGTTTTTCCTTGCAATTTTTTACATATATGCATACACACAACTATATATAAACTTATATAATGTATTTTCTCTTAACATTATATTGTGAACATTTCTCATACGTTTACAAAATTACTGGAAACAAATTTAATAGCTGCAGTAAATTCTATCATGTGGATGCTTCAGAAGGAATTTAATCTCTCAGCAATAATAATAGTCAACAATATTTATCGAGTACCTGCTCTGTATGAGGCTTCAACGCTAAGCTCTGGAGGACTCAACAACCAATGCTACAGATACGATGTTCATGGAATTTATAATTGCCTCTTGTCGGGCGTTTTGCTTGTTTGCAATGTTGTACTATAAGAAACAGTGTGATTTTTTTTTTACAAAAATCTTTCTAGAAGCTTTTTACTAATTGTAATCTAAGTCATTAAGGAATACAGTTCTTATCCCACGTATATATTTTCATATATGTGTGTGCATATGGGTATGTGTGTAGGCACACACAAATACATATAGACTAAGGATATAAAAACTTTACAAAACAATACTAATTCTTACTACATGCATGTATTCCTATTTTCCAACTCTACTTTTCTTGTTCAAAATGACTGCTCTTAACACACCGCATTGATTTATGACCCGGGAATGAGTAATGACCCGCAGTGAACACTCCCCTGGAGCATGGTCAAGCACTGCGGTTTTCACAGAGGATCTAATGAGAACTCTAGTGCCTGCTAAGGATCAAACACAGTTCCCAGCTATAGAGGAAGCATGGGGCTTTCTGAAGAAGTGAAAGACTCCAGCAAACCCTTAGATGATGTGAGGAGAATTGTTACCATCAGCCAAAGAAGCTTCTAGAAGCAACTGCTCTCTCTCCAAGCTATCACAGATAGATAATAGTATCAACTAAAGGGAGGACTCCTGGCTAAGGGAAAGTGCCAATAGCAGCAAGTGCCAGGAGCCTTCACCATCAGGACCCTCCTCTGATGAGAGACATCACCAAAAGCAGCTAAGGCAGCCCTGACAGATGATTTGAGGTCGACAGAAACCCTCATTAAAGCATCAGACGACATATCCGGATGAAGGGATGTAAATGCCCAGAGATCTTCATAGACCTTGTCATCTTTGAAATCAGGGCAATTGTTGAGTTTCTCAATACAGGGCTCACCAAGGATGAAGAATAACTATTTTCTGCCTGGAAATCCAATAAGGTTAGAGGCCCAGGAAACCACAGAGACTCTGAGCTGTAAGGCTTTCAATTTCTTGGGCCCGGAAGAGAGGGTAAATGGTCTCACAGCGAAAGCGACAGTGAGCGCAGTCTGCTCATTCAGCTAGTAGGAGTAGGGTAGGGGGTGAACGGGGCTTACAGGGGAGTAAGGGGAGCTAAATATTTTAGGGGGAGCTAAATATTTTAGAATCTTAAGCAAAACAGTGAAGAGTACAGAGTTTCTAAATTCAGACCAGCCATTCTGAACTGCCTGATTTAGCCCAGAGCCTGGCGTCCCAGGAAGCCCCTCAGTTCTGAGCAAACTGGGACAGTTGGTCACCCTGAGTTTGAGTCCAGTTAGCTTGCAGCTTATCGACAGTGTGACCTATTTATTCAACATCTCTGAGTGATTTACTCAACACCTATGTGCTTCAGTTTTCTCATCTGTAAAATGGGAATAAGAGTGCTTACCCACCACCAATGGAAGGAGATCGTTAGTCCTTTTGAACAGGTCTCTTCCTGCACAGATGTAAGGGTTTGCCTCAGAGCCAGCTCTGGCCACCATATCACCCAAGCTCAGGATGCAGGACCCTGACTGAGGATACAGCTTCAGATGATGGGGAGTTGGAAGGATTGGAGTACTTGGGTTCTAGTGCCCATCACAGCCTTTCGTACCCCTCATAAGTTAGGGGTGATTTGGGTATACAAAAATGGCCTGGAAGCCAAGCTTTCAAAAGCAAGGGAAAGATACGGTTTGTAGAAAGAAGAGTAAGCTAATTATAAGTTTGCAACTATGTCCTGAAATAGCTGTGACAAATACGCAAGCTCTCCAGCTTGTTTTGCCTTGAAAACAATAAAAATTGTGGATAATTTCATTAGATGTAGCCTGCCAAGTGTAAAGAAAGGGATCCTGTTCCAAGAGAAATGTTATAAACAATTTACATATTATTGCCTTTGCATTTTCTCTCTCATATTTGAGGTAGCGTCTCGCCTTGTTTGGACTCACGGAGCTATTTTTATCTGAATAGTTTCACTCTCAGATTCAAATGTTCCAACCAAGTTAATGGCCCTCGTGTTCATTATTGATATAAGCCATGACTAAGTCACTCTATATTTGTATTTTTACTTCTTACCACAAGTGTTTCTATACAATGACTATAAAAATGATTCAAAAGCAACCCAAACTTCCTAAAGTAATAAGAATATTCTTTCAAACTCTTATGCCCCAACTTTTCAAAAATATGGTTTGAGAGAGACTCTTTTAGAGTGACATCAAAAGCAGCTACGGCATAGGTTCATGAAAGGTTAAGAGTGGCGAATGTGAGCCGTTAGGCAAAGACTATGGTCAGAAATGGGGTCTGGGAAGATCCAGTGAAAGGCAAAAGCGAACTTTCACAGCTACTATGATGGCCAAGAGATTTTTCCAGAGCAGCAATGCACAAATCTTAGGAAATGACTTAAGATCTTAAACTCTACCTGAGGCAAGAAATAAAAAGAAGAGAGATAAAATTTCAACCTAAGTACTGGGAGAATATAAAATTTAGGAGGGGAAAAAAGCTTCATGACCAAAAAAATTCTCAACCATAATACTTAAAGGAAAGGAAATCATGTTTTGCCTTCCATCCTATGTGCCAGCCACTGAATTAGCTGCTCTCCTTGCAAACATGTTGTGAGATAGATATTAAAATCCACATTAAGTCTTCAAAGGATAAGAAAACCACTGAAAGTTACACAGCTATTAAATGACTGCTGGGCTTTGAATCCACGTTTGTCTGTCTCCAAAGCACATATATAATTCAGATCAATAAAGATGAACTCTTTTCAAAAATTGATTTGCGTAAAACTTCCATTTATCAAGACTTAAATATTATTAAACTTGACTTCTTTCTTAACTTCTAAACCAAGTTCCTGCCAATGTCCCTTAGGCTCATCCTCAGATGAACAGTTTTCCCAGAGGTTACAGGCCACATCAGAAGGGGCCGTCATTGCCAATCAGACCGTTAGTATCATGTTTGGGAAGCGTCAGCCTGCCTTGCATCCCTCCTCTACTAGATGTAGGACCAGGGCAAGCCACTTATTTTCTCCAAGCTTCAGCTTCCTCATCTGAAAAATTTGGATAACAGCAGTATCCATTTCTAGATGTGTTTGAAGATGCACTTAAATGGTATTAAAACAATTAGCATAGGGCCCGGCGAAGAGTCGTGTTTAATCTGGTTAAGTGTGCATAGTCATTTGCAGGGAATTCAGGAGTTAGGTCATTTCAAAGCCATCTACAAACTTACATTGAAACAGAAATCCCCAGGATCAGTTCGGGTTGATCTAATGTCCCAGGAGTAGTGAGTGCCTATTGAGGCTGCCCTGGCTTCATACAGACCGGCAATGCCTAGAAGCACCCAGATAAAGATCTCTTCATGTTGAGTCTTGGGCACTTGTTTAGACAGACCATAAAAGCTAATTTAATTATACCACATTAGCGGGCTGAGCTGGAACAACACAGCAGCTGGCCAGGAGGGCGTGCTGCCTGGTACCTCCCATGAATCTGTGACGCGGTGCTCGCCCCTGCCAACCCCTCGCTATGTAAAGGGCAGAGTCGTGCCAGTTACCTCAGTGTGCATCTTGAAGGTACCTTCATTCATCCAGGCACTGTTCTAGGGACAGGGGATAAGACGCTTCCGACTGTTTTCCCAAGCAGCTCCTATTCAAAGAAAAAGTATGATTTTGAATAGCAATAAAAGTTGTGAAGGAAATGAAATAGGACATCGGGCTAAAGAGTAATGGGAGGGTTTAGAGTCATCTTAGAAGGCATGCCTGAGGGTGACACCTGAGCTGAGGCCTAAATATTTTAGAAAGTAAGTGGTAATATAGGAAGAAAGGGGGAGGGGGCATTAAAACATCACATTACATGAACACCACCACAGAAGACTATGGAGTGTGGCTCAGAGCTATTTACAGGTTGTAAAATAAATGCATTTAAATACATTTATAATGAAACATCTTGCATCATAAATAAAAAATTAACCTTAAAGATGAGACCAGTTCTATTTTGTCCAGACATATCGCTCTATCTGCTTATATGTCCTTCCCTCTCTGTTCAAGACCAAGATCCTGTTCTTAACTGAAAAAACTTTTACATCTATAAGCCTCATGCTCTCATCTATAAAATGGAAATAAAGTCTCCGAGCTGTTCCAGGGGTTTGTGATAAGAGCTAAAAAAGAAAATGCCTACAAAATGCCTACCCAGAGAAACATGGTCAACAATAGCAGCCGTCTACAGAGCACACGCTTCCAATCCACCTCAAATAAAGGACAAATGTGTGTGGCTTTCAATAGACATGGGACAAGCTCATAGTGATGTTTTTAATGTATCCCTGTCAGATTTATTAAAAAGTAAAGTTTAAATACCTGAAATCTTTATATTAACATAAATACAACAACCACAAGACCAAACTGAAAAACAAAACCAAACAGATGAGCACTGAAGGGTCAGGAATGAATGGGCAGACTAAAAAATAGTGACATCAAGCTTCCGGAAAAAGAAAAAAAAGGCAAATCCCAGAAGGAACATGATGCTGTCTTGTCATCCAGGAAAAGTACCATGTTCCTGAGTCACAGTCTCATGGGACTTGTCCCTGAAAGATACATCAAGGCCCTTCCTAGAAAAACTAACAGGCCCCGAGTCATGCTTTCCCAGATGCATTACTTTCCATCTCCCTCAATGTAAATCGGTTTGGATGTATTTTGAGCGGAATCATTATGGCAGAGAATTGTGGTGGTTACTTTCCATTGATTCCACAACTGTCCCTTGAGGTCCTCTTAGGTGCCAGGTATCACGCAGGCCCCTGAAGTTGGGAGTATTGGGATCCCCTCTTCCCTGGCTCTCACCATGTCAGGACAGTGCTCCTGGGTGTGAATTCCGGATGGAATGAAATCAGTTTGCACAGGGCTTGTGCACAGGTTCCTGAGTGAATTGTGAATTAGAAGAAATGAAATGTTAAGTCATTGCTATAAAGTTAGTAGTTAATTAGCATATTCCCTTTGGAGTGTGAAAAGGAGTGAAAGCCTGGTTAATTCTTGGCCTCCCAGAGGAGCTTTGAGGAAACTAGTCAGTTATCTAACAATTTAACACTTTTCAATGCTGTTTAACATTCAAGAATGGTCAGTGGAAGTCAGTCTGGCTTCTACTCAGTGAAACTAACAGGGCACCATCAAGAAAGATTTGTGGTCTCGGCATCATCAAAACACGCATTTCCAACAGAAGTAAAAATTAAATGGGGGAAAAGAAACACTATTTGGGGCTTAGCAAATACTCTGGTATCATCTATAATTCACACCATACAAAACCTTTAAAAACACAGAGCATATCAAAGAGCAAAATATCCACTCAGTAGAGAAATCGATATAGCATATAGCATTTCAACATTATGCATCACAAATACCTCGGCTTTCTTTCCAATGGTCTTAGTGTCTGCATTTTAAGTGGTTGTTTTCTCAACCTGAGCCAGAGTTATGCATTTTTTTTCCAAATTAGTCTTTGGTAAACCTCAGTTTAACATCATTGCCACTTATTTTGCTCAAATAAATCTAAACTCAAAACACTCAAAAATATACCAGTTTGGAGAGAAAGGGAGTCTTATGTGCAAAACATGCAACAAAAAGATTCATTCTGGGTTTGGATGAGAGAGTCATTTACACAAAAGCATAACAGGTCAGTTAAGAACCTTTATTTATAACTAAGTCACTTTTCATAGAGCTTTAAAACAAGAACTAAAATTCTGCACACCAAACACAATAGTAGATTTAGCATATGGTATTTTATTCGGTCTTTAATTGTGAAGTTGGTATTGCTATCCCCATTTTACAAATGACAAAACTGAAATGCTGAAGTTAAGTAGATTTCCTAAGTCATGTAGCCAGGATTCAAACCCATGTCTGCCTGGTCCCAAAACCTATGTGCATGGACAATACCATGTTGCGCATATTGCCCACGGCTCCCTTTCAGTCTTCCCCAAGTGATGACACTGGCACAAACCAAATCATACCCTATTATCTGCACGTTTTATATACAAAGAAAGAATTAGAAGGAACTCTAGAAATATCTGATTAAACATCTGATCTCAGATGCATTTATAACATTGGCTTTCAGTGCTCAAAAGGGATAGTAAGACTGCTGAGAATTACAATCTGGTGGGTTCTTTTTGCTACATAGTATGTTATTTTTAATGCTGGAAGAAGTATTGTGATGTTTTTAGTTCAGAATTCTTTTGGTTTCAATGATGGGCAGGAACCACATTCATTCCTCAGATTTACTATTTGTATTTATAACAACTTAGAAGAGTCTTCAGTTCAATAGCATTAACTTTAGCTTTGGATTTCAAAAGCCTCAGGAACCCATCCAAAAGTCAGGAATCTTTTGGTTGCAAGAAACAGAAATACCACAGAAATTGGCTTAAGTGAAACAATAAATTTGATGGCTCTTGTAACTAAATAGTCCAGCCGCAGTGTGGCCTTAGGCACAGCTGACAGGCAGGCTCCTCCCATATCTTAGCAAGATGACCAATAACACCTTCAGGCTTGTGTTCTACCAGCTTAAATACAATAGCAAGAGGAGAGAGTCTCTTTCCTAAAAGTGCCAGTGAAAGTCTTGGGATTGAACTTCATTGGATCAGTTCACCATTGAGCTAATGCCATAACTAGCAACTGAAATATGCTGATTGGCGACACTTAAGTCACTTGCTTATGCCATGGACCCAGAGGTAGAGGTAAGAGGAGAATTCCACAGGAAAATTAAGATACAGTTGCCTGGAGAATGGAAAATGTATTCTGAGCAGACACAAATAGCAGGTGTGTGCACTTTCTATTGTTTATTATGCTATTGATTTTTTTGTTTGCTGTTAACATAACAAATCATAGAAATTCATAAAATACTCTCTTGTGAAGTTCTCAAAACATTAGAATCAATTCAATCTAACCAGTTCAAGAAGTACTTGGCCCTGGCCAGTGTGGCTCAATAGTTAGAGTGCCGGGCCGTGCACCACAGGGTCTCTGGTTTGATTCCCAGTCAAGGGCAGGTACCTGGGTTGCGAGTGCAGGAGGCAGCCAATCGATGTGTCTCTCTCACATCAATGTCTCTCTCTCTCTCTCTCTCTCCCTCCCCCCACCCCAGTGGAAACAAAAGAAAAAATGAACAAATGAAACTTCATCAAACTAAAAAGTTCTTGCACAGCAAATGAAACTCCACAAAACGAAAAGACAACCTGTTAGGAAAAGGAGCCATAACAAAAGACACCCCCTTGTTCAACTTCAGGGACACCCCCGTTTACCTTTCTGAATGCCATCCCCTCGCACTTCCCAGGGAACATCTCCAGAAGGCAGTGGAAGTGGTGCCCCCTGGAATTAGGCGATACAGCGGCCCGGGATCAGCCGCTTCGGGAAAAGGAAGGGCAGCTGAAACCCATGGAGGGCGAACCGGGCGCACCTGCGGAGGGCAGGGCAGGGCAGGCGAGGCTCCACGGGACGGCACGGCCGGCCCAGCCCGGGCTCTGCCCGCAGATCTCAACCTGTTTTTCTCCTGAAGAGGCATGACAGGTAACTGTCTCCGTCACAACACACGCCAGGGCCACACCACCCTCAGATGAAGCCCAGCGCTGCAGTAACTCAAAACTGCCCCTGGGTCATGACTCTCAGCTCCTTAGGAAAGGCCCCAGTTAGCAGACTTGCCGCTCTCCCGAGACGGGCCTTGGGTTGTGGGCAGTTCCCCGAGGCCCACCGGTAACACTGCCTTTCATTTCCACAAGAGAAAGCCCCAAAGCAGGAGAGGCGGACAAACACGCATCGGAGAAGCAGCCGGCTCTAATTCAGACCGAAAGCAACGCCCCGCCAGCCCCAGCGCTTCAGGGATTACATGGGACACCCCTACCTGCGGCCGCCGGTTCCCACACACCGGGATGTTGTGACTCCACATCAGGGAGTGTTAACAGGGCAAGTCGTGGGGTCCTGAGCAGAACCCTACACACGTCTGTCGGAGGAGCAGCTGCACGATCGATCAACTCACGTTTTCCAAAGTCCCCTTGAACAATAGTGAAGAGACTACATACCGTGCCCCAGGCCTCGCCTGACACCTCAGCTGCCACACACACGCCTCGACAACAGACGTGGCCAGGGACCACCCTCATCCCACCCTGGCCTAACTCCCACCTTCAAATGATTCACTCGTCCCCCAACTTTGAACCGTCTTTGGCCCTCTGGCCCTGGTATTTGGACCCTCTAGTTAACTCCCCACATTCTCCGATGGGCTCATATTTCAACATCCTACTTATTTCGCCCACTTCTAGGTCACTTTTGGCGGCTGAGCCTGTGTTGGTTGCCCCTTGATGAAAATCTCAGCTGGGCCAGTCCCAGGCGCTCCCTAAGGAAGAGGCAGGAAATAATGGGAAGCAGACACTGGAGACAAAACAAACCAAAAAGCCGGTGAGAGCAAAATTACAAGAATTCAGACTAGAGACAACGGCAAATAAACTAAGAAACATAACACCACACCGAGGAGGGCTGAGTGGGCAATGACTAATTCTCTGCTAAGAAATGAATTGTGAAAAGTGTACTGCAGTGCTAACTTAGGCAAATGTATACTACATACACACATAAAATAAGTGACATACAGTGAGCTTCTGGTATTAACTCTAATTCCACCATACTTAGGAACTTACTGAAAAAAACAGTCACACATGCTTTTAAAATTTGATTCTGAAATATTCCTCTGTTATCTTGCTTGCCTTCATTAGAAGGAACAAGTTGTAGACAATTCTCTCACTGCCTGAAATCGCTCAAGTTCAAACTCTAAGCGCAGTACCTTAGGGGTCACAAATCAACCTCAGTGTTTTTATAGGGTCATTTTCTTTTAGCTCAAATTGTATCTTAAGAGGCACCATAACTTGATGGGCATTGTGTTTGGTGGCAATAAAGACACGAATATCTTACTTGTAGCCTGCTTCCCGCTTTTATAGGAACCCTCCTGGTCCCTGTTTACTCTTGTGCTATTTGCTCGGCTCTGGTATGCATTTCGGTTTATTATCTCTGATATTATTTTTATAGCTTTATCTATATATCTTTCTATCTGCTACGACTCAGGTCTAGACAATATGGAATTTAAACTGGCTTCACTCCTCCAACATTCACTCTCCAAAGTTGTCTGCTACTGCTGCTTGTTATCTGGGAATTCTCTCCCCTGCCTCCCCTTTCCCCCCCTCTGCATCTCCCCCTCCCTTGTTCCTTCCCCACACCCTACCCACGGATTCCTCAGGCTGAGTGGGACCTGAGAAGTACCCCACGGTCCCAGAGCCATGACAGCTCCTCTGTTCCTGGGTTACACTCTTGGGCACCAGCCTGGGTCGTGACCAACCAACCCGTGGAGGGACACTATTTAGTAGTTTCATGGCCTCCTATCTACAAAGCCTGAGTGGAACTATTTTTCAAAGAGGCTAATTCACTGCAGCATTTGAAAAATCTTCCACCCAGCTCAGTTCCTTTATAGATCACGTGACTGTGCACGATTAGACACGTTTCTAATCAAGCATCTAATCTCATCGCATTGCAGGCAAACCATCAGCCTCACAAACTGTTTATATTATTTATCTTCAGACATAACCTATTTCTTTTCATTCCAACATTTTAGGTCTCTACTTGGGGAAAAGAAAACGCAGCAGCACTAAAACATTTTAGTTTGGGTGAGAATGGAATGGGCACTTCACTATGGCAATTACCCTACTCCCCTGGTGACATATGAAATAACCATAAGATCAAAACTAATAAACTGCAGTTGCAAACCTAAAGGTTAGTCATCAGCACATTAATTTCCCTACGTGCCAAGCTAGCGGAGTGGATTATTTGTTGTTGACCTGGGATAAAATGGGCTGCATTAAGACAACCATCTGCTCTGCGTGAGCCCATCAGTGGGATTAAGACAAGCCGCAGCCAGTTTATAGCCGGTGCGACTTAAACTTACGTAACAGAAGGCAAATGATCTTTCACCTGGGGGACTGAACAGAATACTCTCCAAGGCTATGACTTAAATTAATGCCTTTTCCATAACAATTCAAGTTGGGATTCTTCGTGTGGACAGTTTCGTCTAAAACTGACACAATGAAAGCTGAATATCCACACTTTTGTGACCCGAACGTTGAATTTGTTGCATTTTATCGCTCGCCCATGCTTCATCTGTGATAAGAAGCGACAAACATTCTAGAAAGCTTTCAGGGCCAATTAGGTTATTCACCAATTATTTTTACTTTCCGCCCTGTGCAGACTCGGGATGGCATCTCGTTTATCAGGCTTCCCGTCGATTAGCAGATGCCTTGATTGTTTCAGGGCAGGAGTGAGCTGTTCCCAGTGTTTAACACAAGTGGCCATCCTCCTGCCAGCTCTTTACATAGACTGTCAGTCGTCATTCTGTCAGAAGCAGAACTTGAAAGCACTAGTTGCTCCTGGAAGCAGCGACACTGCTGAACCAAGGGACACAGAGCTCTCAGGATGGACTCGGCGCCGGCCGAGCTGCGCTGCTGCGGCCGACTCGCCCTTCCCTGAGCCCCGGCAAGCCCTCAGATGTTTTGTGTATGTGTACACACACTTTCAGCATTAATATGGTCTTATTTCTAACACTCGTTATAATTTTTCTAAAGCTTTCAAAGTATATCTTTTCCCACTTTTCTGGGCCATTCCCTATTCCTGCCTGCAAGAGTAATCAATTCTTTTTAATCACTTCTTCCAGGTCATTAAAAAGGACATTCAGTGTAAGTGGCCTCGTAATAATAAAGCCACTAGCATTCTCCCGGACAGCCTCTTGCTCTCGCATCTCACAACAGGGCCATCTCCTTGTGCTTCACGTTCTGTTCTGCACACGACAGTCCAGAGCGTCTTTTGGAACGTGTCACTTCTCAGCTTACCGCCCTTCCCGGGCTTCCCGTTATACTTGGGAGAGAGCCTAAGACCTTGAACCCGTCCCGAAAGGCCCTCCGTGGGCTGCTTCCTGATGAACTCTGCAGGCCCATATTGTATCAGCTTTTTCTCCTTTAAGACTCTAAGCTCCTCGGCCTCCTTTCAGTTTTTAAAACATGACAAAGTCCACTTCACCTGAGGGTCTTGACACGTGCTGTATCCTGAAGCTTAAGTTTTATTAGCTTCACGCGTACTTGTTGCTTTTCCCTCTGAATTTCTTCGGGACATAGCACAGTTTAGTTCATTTTCGCCAACCGTCTCCCCAGCCTGACTGTGAGCTCCATGAAGACGGGCCTGTGTTTGTCATATTTACGCTACAGCCTCTTGCACAGCTCACAGGCACTCGATGACTATTTGTCTCCTCTTCAGTCTTCTCAGTAAAACACGCCCCTTCCCCCCAAATTGACAATATATAGAAGATACATTTGTGACACAAAAGCAGGGTGATATTTCTATTATGCTTGAAGTTTTAGACATAGCCTAAGGAGACCATCTAGTTCCTCTGTCAACTGCCTACACATTCGATAGGCTCCATTGGTCATCTTTTCATTTCTCAGGAGGTTACAAAGAACATAGTTTGTGCAGTCTTTGAGCAAAAAAATACTACTGAGTGAAACAGGAGTGTGTCCAGTGATGAACTAGTAAGTGTTAACAACTTCGGTTTTACCAAGGGACTGTCCTAGCTGTTCCGGTTAGCTATTGCTAAATCACAGCCCCCCTCACAGACTGCAGCAATCATCATCGCCTCTCAGGGCTCTGAAGGTGACTAGATTCAGCGAGTCACCTGCAGGCCCAGCCTCGCACACAGGCTCAGTCAGACGGCTGGGGGTGGAGGCATCTCAAAGGCCTCCTCCCTCATGTGCCTGGTGGCTGCTGCTGACTGTGGGTGGGAACCTCAACAGGAGCTGTCAGCTAGATCTCTCCACGCGGCCTTGGTTTCCCCAGAACAAGGTGCTGGACTTCCGAGTGAGAGGAAAGAGAGGTCAGGCTTTTTCTAACCTCGCCTCCTTACCTAATGTCTTCCTGCCACATTCTAGTCTCTAGAAGTGAGTCACTATGGCCACCCTATATACAAGGAGCGGATCATTAGAGTCCACCTCTTGATGGGAAGAGAGTCCAAGAATTTGCAGAAGTGTTTTAAAGCCATCACCATCACTTTCGTGGTTTTGACCAATGCAGGGGATATCCATTTTCATTTTGGTGCACCACGTAGGAAATGGCAAAATATAACCATAACCAACAAATTCTAGAATACATTGAAAGAGAGCAAAATTACCCCTGTGTGCCCTCTGCTAGATTCAGGTCTCAATCTCTGCTGTCCTAGAGGGTCCCTGGGTTCCTAATGCTATTTAGTTCACCCTTGTCTTAGCAACCTTCAAGCTCCAACTTTAAGGTTCCTGAAAGAAACCAAGTGGGACTAAGGGCTATTAATAGGTTTTATTGCTTTGGCTGATAAACTGTAGTTAATAGTTACTAGTATATTTTTTAATGAAGACGTGCGCAAGTGCAAGTGCACACACACGCACACAAAAATAAAGAAATTACAGCAAAGAAAAAACATGCAAAGTTTTCCCTTGTGATGAGACTGCTGCACACCCTGGCAGTTCCATGGGGAACGGTGAGCCGAGCATTAAGTTATCCAGGAATCAGCAGTTGTCTCTGACATTGTGTAGCACCACCCAACTCCCAACAGCTGTAGCAAGCACGGCAATGCTGAGCACAGGTGTGAGCACCTACAAAGTGGGTAAGTAGACAGGTAAATCTTGTTTATGATTGTTGACCTTTATTATTTCAATACGGTGTTTTATTATATATGCACCCCCAGCAGGCTCAGAAATAAATATTAATAATAACTAAAGCCTTGCATTCTGGCCAACATTTTCTTATTTGATATGTATAGAGTGTTAAATGCACAACAACAGCAAAATATGCTCAGGGTTACTCATTACTCATATTTACCCTGTAAAATACTTCAAGGTATTCTCGGCGTAAAGGGTATTGCATAAAATATAAAATATTTTTTCCGTTCCTTTTGCTACTCTAATAGCTAGAATACCTTCTGGTGTGGTTTAAGATAAGAATAAATTACTCATCAGCATCTTTCACAGATGAACAGCAATGAGGTAGCAAATAAAAATTATTACAATGTTTCAATTGCAGATAAAGATCATTTTGCTTAATAATTTAAACATTATAAATACAACAAAATATCATTAATAATTTTTAAATTTTATCTTCATTTATGTTTTTAAATTTTTTTTCATTTTAAAAAGTAAGCTTTGATTTTTTTCATGCTATTGTATGAGTAGTACTCAAATTATGCATGGGTTGTGCTTTTATGATTTCTTTTTTCATAAAAATATGCACAAAATAGCAATGTAGAGTTCAATGAAATATCACAAAGGAAATACCCAAATAAATATAATCTGCAGGTAAATAAACACAGTCAGTACCCCAAAGCCTCCCACCTGTCCACTTCCAGAGCACTAACCACCCCCACAGAGGTAACTACTATCCTCGCTATATGGTAATCACCTCCTTGCCTGTTTTCAGAGTTACCACCTAGGCTTGCATCTCCTAAACCCTAGAGTTTAGCTTTGCCTCCTTTTTGAACTTTATATAAATGAAATTACACGCCACGTATTGTGTCCACCCTCTTTCACTTAATATTGTGTTGGGGAAATTCATTCACACTGAGTATGTAGATGAAATTCATTTTCTTTGCTGAGAAGTATTCCATTGTGTGAAGAAACACAATTTATTTCATCATTCTACTGTGTATGGAGATGTGGATTGTTTTCAGTTGGAGACTATTAAATTGAGACACTGTAGGTGTTAAGAGCAGTACATCTTTTAGTAAATTAATAGCAGTCAGAAATGTTATACAACACACACCACCCCACACTCTCAGTGCCGAGCACTGTGAGGCTAGCACAGATGTGGGCATCATTACTAAGCAGACAAGTAGACAACTAATCTTTCTCCATAGCTCTTGGCCCTGGACATGCTGGCAGTTCTGTTGAGTATAAACCTGGGCAAGAAATTACTGAGACGTAGGACACGTGTGCCTTCAGCTTTCTATAGGTTACACTAAAGTGTTGTTAATATAACTTTCACCAGCATTAAATAGGTGCTTCTGCTGCTCTTCATCCAGATCTCAGTTCAAATTTGACCTCCTTGGAGCATCATTTCCTGGCCATTCTAGTAAAAGTACCATCCCTTTACTCTTTAGCCTATTGCTCTAATTTATTTGCTTCGAGCCACTTCCCACAATCTGAAATCACCCTATTTGCTTCTGCTGTTCTCCACTGGGAAGTAAGCTCCGCAGGAGAGGGACTTGATCTTGTCCATGACTGGCACATAATGGCTGGAACGTATTAGTCTCTCGATAAATATTTGAGTGGATAGTTGGGAAGTTCCTACACATCATAAATATTCACAATGTCAGTAGAAAAGACTCTACAGAATATAAACTTTGAATCTCCTCCTTGCAAGGAGCAATACTTTCTGAATAGGAGTTTCATGCTCCATGTAATATGTTTAATAGCTAATGTTCAGAAAAATAATTATCCATTTAGATTTCCCTTTAATAGGGCCATCGTGACATGTGTTGAATAATTTTTCCTGTCTTATGAACACAGTGGGCACCAGCATTTCATAGCTATTGTGAGAAAACAGATGCCTACAAATCAAGGCTTCTTATTTTTTTTAAGTACAGTCCATAATAATCAATTGATGTGCCTGCGATAAATAATAATGCATGGTTTCTCAGGGAAGCTGGCATGTCATTGATTCTCTGTCCTGAAGAAGCTATAGGCCTGTGATTTTTTTTGATATCTATGGATTCCCTCAACCAACTTTATCATCTTGCTTTTAGCTAGCATTTGAAATAAAGGTTCATGAATCTTTATCACGCATCCAGTCTCTCTGAAATAGAGAGTAGTAGTGTGTGACTCTTGGAATATGCTCATCCCTATCTTTACATTTTTACTATACATCCATAGTGACAAATACCCACTGAGGTAGCCAACTGCGAGCAACTTGTGTGTCCAGAGAGTCTTGCCCAAGTGAATCCATATACCTGAAGCAAGTAATGATGTATTAGACTATATTTTCACAATACCCTTAAAAAAACACCCAACACAATAGTCTATCCCCAAAGCTCTAAAAAAACAAATACTAATGTGACCACATATTTGAGAGATATGCTTATATTTTAAGTTCTTCGCTGGTCCATAGTTTTGTTTTTGTTTTTGTTTTTGTTTGTTTGTTTAAGAAAAGCTGACCATATGACCTTACTACTCTGACCTTACTACTCATATGACCAAGGATGGGTGCCTGACTCAAGGCTGGCCAGGGACATGTGAAATGGCGTGAGACCTCTGCCGGCAGGGCCACTCTACTTGGGAAAGTAAGAAACTAAATAAATCAGGTTGTCTCTCTTGGAGAGTTTACATGCAGGGCATGTGTAGCATTACAGGAAGATGGGGAAACATGATAGAAGATGTGATTTTAATTACGTGACTTGGGAAATATAAACCATAGTTTTATTTCTTCTATAATCCTGCAGGTATTGAATTATGCATGAGGACAGAAAATAAAAGCTACGAGCCTTATCTTGTTCAGAGATCGACTTATCTCTGATTTAAGACCTTGAGCACTGAATTCTGCTTGGACAATGGCAAAATCATCAGTTGAGAGGAAAGGCAGAGCAGACAAAAATACAGAGAAAAGGCAGGGAGCGTAAGCGGTAAGGTGGTAGAAACCGTAAGTAGGCAAAAAATCAGGAGATAGCAGACAGGACAGTAAAGAATGCCAGTTGTAAGAGCTAAAGGGGTTGTGACCGAGAATCAAAAAGTTTGCTGTTCATTGATGCTGGAACTGCCCTCAGGAGTAGGTTACTAAGTTGACATCAAAAAACAATTTACATAAATACTAATACGTAAGAGGATATCTATGCCCCATATTCCTTCCATCACTAAATATGTTCATTAATTTTGAACATATGCGATTTTGATAGGCAAAAATAGCATGTGAATCTTGTTTTAACTTACACTCCTTTGGTTGCTAAATGGACACAAATATATTTTTCTAGTTGTTTATCAGTTTTATTTCTTTTGCATGTGTGTGAATTTCATTTTTTAAGGGAAATTTGTATATATTCTTCCTATAGTAAAGGCATTAAACTTATGTTTCTTAAATTTGCTAAAAATACTTTACCTTCCTCTACCATTTTCCAGTTTATGTGGGTCGGATTGGGGTATTTGTTTTTGGAAAGGGGCTGTGCAAAAGTTTTATCTCCGTGAATAAGCCGAATTGGCTTTTTCTTGCTGCTTTCGTCTCTAAGCTTAGAGAGCCCTCCTTCCCTTCTAGAAGCCTGACAAAAAGGAAGTTCTATTTTTCTTTTATATGATCTATGGGTTAATTTTATATTTAACCTTCTATCTGCCTGAAATTTTTTTCTATGTATGGTACAGAGTGAATAACTAAATTGATTGTTTTTACAAGACCACAGCACTAATTTTTGCACCACTTATTGAATAATCGGTTGGTTCTCCACTGCTCTGTCCTGCCTCTCTTGTCCTGTACTAAATTCTCACGCACAGTGGTTTGTGTTTCAGGTCTATAGATTGTGATTCTCTACTCTGACTCTCTTTCATTGTTTCGGTGTCATCCAGTTTTAAATACTGCATTTTGGTTAGTAAAATTATACAGTTTCAAGTGTGTAATTCTACAACACATCATCTGTATATTGTGTGTTCCCCACCCCAAGTCAAGTCTCCTTTCATCACCATTTACTACCCCCCCCCCCCGTTTCCCTTCTTCTACCTCCCCCCACCCCCTTCCCTCTGGCAATCACCACACAGTTGTCTGTGTCCCCGAGTCTTTCCTTTTGATTAAGCAAAGGCCCACAGTCTTTTATGCAACCCTCCTTCAGTTCCCAAAATTGCTGAGCTGTGCTTGACCTAAACTCATGTGTGCACGTCATTCAAAATGAGGCCGGTGGTGAACTCTGATTAGTGTGAGAAACCACTTGCTTCTACATATTACTAAACACCTTGCTATTACTTTCAAAACACACCCCACAGCATTGCTTATTAGAGCTAGCTGACCCATTTAGCTCCTCTTCTCATCTCCTACCATATGTGGACAAAGATAACCCTTAGGGACCACCTATGTAGGCAGTTAAATGTTGTTGGTCTACATCTATGTGTGTCTCCTGTAAGCTACGTACAAGGGATAGAAAAATCACCGATACACTGACGCTGCCGTCAAGCTGCTCAGGCACAGCAAGAGAAGAAGGCAAGTAAACCACACAGTGGGACCCTGAGAGCAGGACTCCCTTCCTGCCCATGGAGTCCGCAGAAGCTTTTATCTTGAGAAGAAGGCAGCATGGAAACCACAGGAACCCCTCCTCCTAACCCTGTTTCATTTTCTTTGAAATAAAAACTGGCACCTTGTGTAACAACACAATACGATGAAAATTACAATAGACCGTGGGAGCGCAGAGAAGGAAGGAAGGGCAGACAGACTACAGGTAACCAGAAACTAATGGTTTGATTTTCAGGGAAACTTCAGAGCAGATCCCATAAGGAGAGTAGCTTCAGAGCCTGAAGTCCTTAAAGACGTAACAGAAGAACTTCTGCAAGCAGACGTTCGGGATTTGCTTGTGACACCAACACTCACACAACTGGGAGAACTGAAGCTGGCAATTAAGCCTGGCAATCAGAGCTTTTCAGCGCTTGTGGGTTTAACAACCCTTAATTTGCAAATGCTCGTGCCAGAAAGACTGAGCCTTTTAAAAAAATTTAAAAAACATGAAAACAACTAATAAACAAGCAGCAATGTTTGATTAAATATCAGAAGAAGACTAAAAACCTAAAGAAAACATCTCAGAGATTCAGCATATCCTAATAAAGCGACAAGGGAAATGGGGACTAGAATGCGTTGCTGGGGGCTTTGGAGGATGCTTGGAGGAGCTGTGGCTGTGCCAGGCCTCACCTCCGCCCCTCAGTCTCGAAGGAAGGAGGAAGCTTCTCGTTCTGGACGAAATAACCCCTCCACCTGGGTCCTTCAATCCTTTTTCCATCACCTCTGGTAACTTGCTGGAAGGTTATTTCCTTTTTCTCCTCTAGACTTAAGTCCCCACTAGCAAGTCTGTCCCTTCCCAGCAAGCTCTTATGACCCTGCAGTGAGCTGTAGCCAAGGTTCAGCTCTTATGACGCCCCTGACACTCCGCTCTGGCGAAGGTCATGTTCAGCACCCTAACCCACAGGGCTCTTTTTATTTGAAGTCGTGACCTCTCTGCTTCACCTGACTATATTGACATCTCCCTGCCTGGAACAACTCTTCCTCTGGGTAACAGTAAATAGTTCTATTTTTTTGTAATCTTCATCTGAGGATATGTTTTTATTGATTTGAAAGAGAGAGAGAGAGAAATATCAATGTGAGAAAGAACATCAACCGGTTGCCTCCCTGAAACCTAGGTATGTGCCCTGACCTGGAATCAAACCCTCAACCTTTGGGTTTATGGGACTATGCTCCAACCAGCCAGGGCAGGAAATAGTTCTCTTGAGTCCCATGCTATTAATCTTGCCACTCCTTGGTTTATTTTCCAGATTCCCTTCCTCCTCAGTTCTCTAATATTGATAACAGCCATAGGTAACCTCTCTATTGCTTTCCAATATTAACATTCTCCTATGTGATCTTGTCAATTCCTGCAGCTTGAACAGCTTGACACATACGTGCAGATAACACCCAAATCCGTGCCTCTGCGATAGGCCTTTCTTTTGCTGTCCAGAAATATTTACTTTACTGCTTAGATTACTCACAGACATCTCAAAACAAACTCTAACCTGCACCCTACATTTGTTCCTCTTCTGAACTTTCCCCATCTTAGTGGATGACCCTTCATCTGTCCTGTCATCGAAAGCACCCTAAGGCTCTCTCTGCCTTCAGCCTGACATCCCCTTTATCCATCCACCATGTCATGTTATAGTCAGAAATTCTTACCTTCAAACTGTAAGTTCCTTCCACATGCCCCCCTTCTTCATACTTTTGTGTCTGCTCACCCACGGTCTTTGGCCTGACGTGCCTTAGTCCACGGAGATTTAATTCTCCCAACCCCACAAACCTGATGACTCACCCTTACACTCCCATTGCATTCTATGCCGCCACCTGTCATGCCACCCCAAAGACTCCATTGCCCCTAAAAATAATTCTACTATATCCTAAGTTCTCCTTGATGTCACAACTGGAACTGTTTCATCTTTCTACTCGCAGCACAAACCCATTGTGCAGCGAATAATTGACAACAACAGAAGTTTGCTGATGGGAGTGACTAGTCCTTACACGTCAGAAGAACAAAAGCACTATCATGAAAGGCAGTCCCTTGTGTCTCAAAATGATAATAACATGGCACATTAAGAATCCACTACATCAACAGGCACCTCGACCTCGAAATTAGGCTCTCCCTTAAAAATACAATCCTAACTGTAATAATAATGAAATGTTAAGTGTCTGTTGAATAATATTTTCCAAGGCAGATGGAAAGCATGGGTTCTCACGATTGCCTGCAGGTTTTAAAAAATACTTTTATTGATTTTTAGAAAGTGGAAGGGAGAGGGAGAGAGAGAGAGAAACATCGATGTGATTGGCTGCCTCCTGCATGCCCCCTGTGGAGGATGGAACCCGAAACCCAGGCGTGTGCCCTGACTAGGAATTGAACCGGTAACCTTTTGGTGCACAGAATGACACCCAACCAACTGAGCCACACGGGCCAGGGCGATTGTCTGCAGATTTGCTGTACAATGTAGGAAGGCCTTATCATTACCTGCAGTGCCTCTGCTCCTGCGGCGTGTAGAAACAGTGCGCCCCCGCTTTGAGAGTTCCCTCGGGGAAACGTGGTGGGACCCTGGCCAGCCATGCGCTGCTGGTGCAGCAGAGCGCAGAGAGCAAAGCGCAGAAGCAGCCTTACTTTACACTGACACTGTGCTTCCGAAGGCCGCCTTGGTCTGGAGCCAAGCTCACACTAGGATGCCACTGAAGATGTAACCCAGCGTTCACAATCTTGCCTTACTTAACTTTCTCCCCCTTCCTTAATCTAGTTTGACTACCTGAATCTGACCCCTTTCTTGCTCTCACCTTTATTTACATCTTTTATGAGTTAATTCCAAGACGACATGCCCGGTATCCTACAAGCAAAGGGAGAAAAACTAATTAAGGGGGAATTCAACGGAATTTGGCAGGTATAGCAAGAACAGAGCCAGAAATGAGATCCCCAGTGGCAGAGATCAGAGACCAAGATTTATAAGGAACTACTTGTAGATGTACTCAAATCTCAGACCTGGTTCCTTACGATCAAAGATTACCTGATCCAAGGGGGAATTCGCTGGATAGAGCTTCAGAAGGAGAGATAGGGGGATAGGCCTGTCAGCAGCAGAGGCAGGAAGGCATTTCGGGAACTGGCCTAATCCCCAATAATGTGTGGGAGTGAAGTCACAACACAAACACACTGTCAGGTTCCGAAGCCAGTGCTTATTGGGCAAGCACCCTGAACCTTCAAGGGTGTTGGTAAAAATCAAAGCTAAGGTGCATACTTAAAACACCTTGCTCGGCCCCTGGCATGTAGGATGTGGTTATTGCTCATTCTGTTATCTCACTTGACCCCCACAGCATCATCTTCTCCTGATATTTGACTTTATTAGTTCAACATTTCACCATCTGAAGAAGCTTTGCAAACTCTTCAGACCCTTCAACTTCATCATGCTCATCTCCCTTATGAATTTTTGTGAGGTGTTGATGGATTGCTGTCACTTTTTCCTAGGGAATTCCACTGTGACCCTTTCTCTATGCAGAGAATTTTCTGGTCTACTCAGCCTTTCTCCAATATATTTAAATCATACCACTGTGATTTTAAAATATGGTCCTCATTGTATGGTGACTCTACTCTGCTTTGACGATAAGCTCCTGTACTCTATCTGGACACACCCCAGTATCCTCAACGGGCCTGTCTTCCTCCACTTAACGGTAACTCTCAGAGCTCCAACACTGATCTTCCTCACACTCTGACAGAGCTGGGATGTGATAACTTCTCAGAGGCTTCAGTGTGGATCAATTCCAACACTTTTTGTACTAAGACGCTGATGCAATAGCAGCTATGCTTTGTTTCCTCCAAACATACACCAAAAATCACACATAGAATCTATTTTATTAGCATATCCAATAAAAGAAAGAGATATATTTATAGTATAAATAATCTTCCTAAAACTAAATGTCCTCTCATAAGGGCCGCATAAAGCAATCAAACAACCTTTAAATTTTTGTCATACACAAAAGATGCATACATACATTTCAAAGACGCAGAGAAGAGATCCACAACAGGAACTTTGTTCATATTTGTCATTCTTAAATTTTGAATTTCCAATCATTGATTCCACATAGAAAATGAAGAATCAGCAATTTTAAAATACACTCCATGTCATGTATATTGTCACTCAATAATACTCAGTATAAATTTAGCAACATAGAATCCTTCAGATGGGTAACTGCATTAGTATTTTACCAGGCTGATGTTCCCTTTTTAAAAAATTGGTTATAAGATTTGGAGAGGTTTAAAATTAAAATCTGAATTCCCATCAGAGAATACATTGCTTTGTTATTTTTCCTGTAAGTGTCTCAAATTTTGTTGTTATCTTTCCACACGGCATGTGCATGAATGAGCGCAGGGTTTCTACCAGCCTGCACGGACCACGGCCACTGGAAATGTCAGCGTAGTATCCAGACAGTCGGGACTGAGATCCAGCCCTGCCTAAACAACAATTCTTATTTTGCTGAAGTTTAGTCTTAGTAGTAAAGGGTTACACTCACTCTTTAAAAGGAAAGAACTAGGAAGAATTTGGAGTTCAAAATGCCCTCTTTTAGGTTCTTAAATTTGGGGTTACAAACTTCATAGCGTTACAGGAGTGAAGTCGTAAATGCTAGCAATTCAAATGTTGGAAAAAAACGAACCAAAGTGAATTGTCTATTAGACACAGAGAGAAGAGAGTAAGAAGGGTGTAGACTGAAAAGGTTATACTTACTTCATAGATTAAAAAATATCTCTGCAATTGCTAGTGACATTTGTTTCCAAAGAGCAATCCAATTTCTGATTTCTGCATGCTTGGGTGGATGGTCTTTTATTACTGTTTCTCAATGGTCCGCAGTTATCCTTCATGGTGTGAACGGTACTTCAGTGTTTTTAATGTGTTTCCTCTGCATCTCTTATTTGCAGTCACTTCATTTAATTTTTATATACAGTAAATGCCGAGAGTTCTCATTACACAGATCTCATGTCTGTCAAGGGCCATTAAGAACTCTAGTCTTTTTAAGATAATTTTTACACTAATCTTGTTAAAGCCATGAAATTTGGACCTGTGAGACCCAATTTTGCCACTTGCCAGCTTTGTCGACACAAACAAATTATTGATCTCTCTGAATCTCAGTGTCTTCATCTGTAAAATGGGAACCATAAAATGGTATCTCCCTTACTTATCCAACCTCCACCAGTAGCTGGTTGTTTGATTTGGGCACATGACTTAACCTCTCCATGTGCCCATTTCAATACAAGAGCACTAATACTACACACATTGTAAGACTGTTCCAGGAGGAAATGAGATAATACATGCCAAATGTATGAAACAAAGTGCCTAAAAACAGAGTTGTCTGAACTTGCTGTCTCCGATTCCTTTCCTTCTATTCTTTTTTGGGCCACTCCCTTCTGGTTTTTACACCCTCCACGCTACTGAGTCTGATTTTGTCCAGGTTACAGAAAACTTCCATGTTGTAAACCTAATAGTCTTTTTTTTAATTTTTAAATATATCTTTATTGATTTCAGAGAGAGGAAGGGAGAGGGAGAGAGAGAAAGATAGAAACATCAGTGATGAGAGAGTCGTCATTGATCGGCTGCCTCCTGAACATCCCCAACTGGGAATCAAGCCCACAACCCGGGCATGTGCCTTGACTGGGAATCGAACCCCGATCTCCTGGATCCCAGGTCAATGCTCAACCGCTGAGCCACACCGGCCGGGCTAAACCTAATAGTCTTCGTTCACCTGACTTACCGGCGGCCTGAGTCACAGTCAATTGCTCTCTCCCACCCGAAACACTTTCTCTTGGCCCTTCAGGCCGCCAGCATCCTCGTAGTCTTCTTCCACTGGCCGCTCCTTCTCTGTTTTCTTTTGCGGATTCCTCCTGTTCTCCAAAACGAGATGGGCCCCAAGGCGACGAACCCCTCTTTTCCTCAGTTGTTTTCTCTTTCCTGGTGATTTCATTCAGCAGAGCCCACAAATGTCTAACTCCAGCCGTCTTCCCTCTTCTCTCGGATATGCACATGGCTCGCTCTCCCACCTCTTCTCAGTCTTGGCTTTAACGTCTCCTGAGCAGGGCCTTCACAATACAAAACTGACCCCCCTCCCTCTCCCCATCCCTGCTGCCCCCTGCCCAGCTCTGCGACCCTTACCCCTCCCTTCTCTCCTGCATCACTATTCTTTATAACAGTGAGCATGCTCTCACATTTACTTATGTGTCTTGCTGTGTGTCCTCTTGCACTAAAAGCTGCATCCATAAGGACAGGGCTTGGGGCCCTCCCTGTGGACAGCTTTGTGCCCAGGGCCTGAAGCATTCGACGCCATAGGTGTGCAACAGGCTTGCTGAATGGATGCTCTCCTGTAGCTTTGCTCTCCACTTCCCCTGATGCAGGAACTGAGATTCCTGGCTCAGTTTCCCCACGAGCTGGGGTCTTCAAAAAGCTGTTGATAGACTTCCCTGGTTCTGAACACGGTCCTGCCACCTCAGCTACTTCATTGCCTGCCTCTTGGGGAACACCATTCTGCACCCCTTTTCTGCATGAATGGATTCTTCTGAACATTTTAGCAGCAGTGCTTACCTGCGTCCTGAGGGGAGGGAACCGTCGATCTGTTCAAAGCACATCCAGGCGGCCGGCGAGGCTGCTGAGCACATGGAGCCAGGAAGGTGACGGTAAATAAGGTCAGAATGGTAACCGAGGGGCACAGAAGGCAGGTGCACATCAAGTGGCAGCTTGTGCACGTGAAAGGACTTCAACTTTTTCTCAGAATAAGTCGGGAGGCCTCGAACAGTTTTGAGTAGGTGTAACGTGATCTGACATGTTTTACAAAATTCATTCTGCCTGCTAGTTGAAAATAAATCACTATGCAAAATCATTTAATCTTTCTGTGCCTCATTGACAAACCTAGACTAGAGACCCCTTTAGGTTGCATCAACTTTTAAGAAATCATAAAAATACGAGTAGAAAAGTGGTTTTTTAAAAATCCCTGGTTCAGTTAAATGTTTTGTGATTGACAACAAGCGATAACGCAATTGCTTAACCTGACACAATTGTTAAATACGTGCGTGGCAACAGTCAATTCACGATGAGAGAGTCATTGATCGGCTGCCTCCTGCACACCCCGCACTGGGAATGGAGCCCGCAACCCAGGCATGTGCCCTGACCAGGAATCGAACCGAGATCTCCTGGATCATAGGTCAAGGCTCAGCCGCTGAGCCACACCAGCAGGGCCTGATAACACTTTTAAAAAATGCAAATGCTACTGGCCTAACCAGACCAACTACCTCAAATATTGAAGATTTTTCTGCTTCATCTTCTTTATTTTGCTGGAAACAAAAGCAAGACCCACAACTCAAAGTTCTATTATTAAATCTATGCATGAGAACAATCGGTATTATTAATGAGGAAGGAAAGGGCAAATTTTCTTTTATTTCTCTACCCCTGCAATCTACTATGTTACATTTGAAAATTGCTAGGGCAAAATCCTAGATTAGGTTCATCCATTACATTGAAAAATAGCCTGCTAATGCACAAAATTGTTCTAAATTGAGATGGGTCTGCAGTGTTAGAAGAGACTAAATGTATTTTCATGGGACTTCAAGCCCTCTTCTCCTCCCAGCTGGATTTCCACATACTAGAGTTTCTTAGGAAAATCTTTTCCTTCAGAGGAATTTAGGAAGGTGTATCCTAGCATCTTGGAACACACCACGTGTCTACTTTGCATCTATTTGTTCTCACCCTGTGTTCTGTATTAAAGATGAATAAGAGAGCGAAAGTTACTTGCTCAGGATCCATTATCCCTTTGAATTCCCCAGTCCCAACTGCTGGCTTCCCCAAAATAGCTATGTGACATCTGTCTATTGGGATACTCCTGCTGCCTCGGCCCTTCCAGCCAAAGCTGCTTTTTTTTTTTTTTCAGGATATGACCTTTTCTCTGTTGCTGTACCCTTTATATACCATGCTGTTTCCATGAGATTAGGCTTCCATTCTGGAAGCCAGTCTCTCTTTGCTCCCCCACGTCCATTCAAGGGTACAGATCTAGTTCAAGGTCCCCATTTCTCCCAGAATGCCTGTCCTATAACAGAATTCACAGAGTATTATTGCCTCTGTATCAATGGGCCTGGGTTTTCTCACCTGTAAAATTAGGAGGCTGGACTAGAGATGACCCTTTCAGCTAGGACAGTCTTATGATTCTACAAATGCCTCTTCTATTTAATGGTCCCTGACAGCAAGCACCTCAGGAGAAATAAAATCACACCAGGTCCTGAATAGATTATTTCCATACCTACATTCCTATGCCTAGCTCTCTTTTCTGATGATCAACTTCTCACCTTTCTTTTGGAGTCACGCTTCCATTTCTTAGAGAGTACTTTTTTCTAAATACTATAGCTATCATCAGTTCACCCAACGATTCTACTCTAGTGAGACCACCAAGGGATGTGCTGAAGATTTTCCTTCCAAACTCCTTACACAATACAAATTGAATATAAACAGCAAGCGTTGCAAATGTACTACTTCCTGCCCCTCAGAAGCTTGTCGCTGAGTTTCCTGGCCTGAACCCATATCTGCCTCTGGTACTGGGCCTTTGCTGGTGAGATGTTTGAGTCTCTCCACTTCCTCCGCTCTTTTGGTAGAAGAATATTTTTACACAATGCGTTTATTAGGACCCTTGTTCCCCGAGGCTTGAAAAATAAAGGATTAAGAGCAAACTAATCTACATAAGATACAAACCTATGCATGAAAGCATAACACATCTGAAAAGATATACTGAGTAAAAGTTAATACAGTTTCTCAATGCATGTCAGAATAGGCAAATCCTCTTGTTATTGACCTTTACATTTAGAAACAAAGTTCATCACAATAAAATTTTTTTACTTACTGAGCTACTCTTTTTTTTTCCAAAGAACTTCAGCAAAGACTGTTTCAGGAAATACAGGATCTATACTGCATGCATAAAGGGAATCTTAAAAAATGATTAATGAGATTGTTTCCCTTTCTTAAACAACGGAATTAAATTAAAGGCACAATCAAGCTACTTGGCTGTACAGAAGTCAGTCATTAATATTGCTTTAAATTTTTCAATAGGAAACAGCTGATTCAGTGGACATGGATATATGGTCTCTGTAGACTTGAACTTGTCCATCCCAAACCACATTTGAAGTTATTCCAATAGCTCCGAGCAAAATGGTGACAGAGTAACTGGCCTTAAACAAGATAAAAGATATGTGTTCCTTGGCTATTATGTTAGCAACTAAGTACATTGAAATACTATAAGCCAAAAATATAATTTCCAAAAGGAACATTACTGCTATAATAAATGTTTATGACCTTTAAGTCTCCCAAAGGTTTAGCTTGGTTCTAGGAGGGAAAAGTAGGCATCCTTGCTGCCTAAGGCAAGGATTGCCTTGTGTAAGAGGTCACCATAGCTCATCAGCATCGGTAAAAGCTTCCTGGCCCCAATCTCTCCTGCATCCACTGACATTCCACCCAGAAGCATCCACTAAGGATGCTTAATATTTTCTCCCCTGTGCTCCTGGGAGAGAAACCATATTTGGCTTCAAGATAAATTCACTTATAAGGTTCTTTCCTGAGAAGCATCTCTGATGGAGGCAAGGTGGGGCGAGAAAGCGTGAACACGCCAGGAGCCTGAAGTCTAAGGGAGAGAGTGCAAGCCAGGCTGGGGAGGGGAGAGGGAAATCACAAGGAAATATTGCATGGTGAAGATGAACTTTGCATACTTCAACGTCATGTCCAGGCCCATGCTGAGCTTAGACATCCTCAAGTTGAAAATCAGAATGGATCACATTGTGGCCTAACAGGTTGAGAAAAAAAGTGGTAAAAAGCTTGATGAAATAAGAAAATATACAGAGTAACAGAATTCAGCTTCGAACTAAATTAAAGGCCAAACAGGTACCTGGAGAAGCCTTCAGATAAGCACATTCTGCTTTCTCATGGCCAATTCTATTACTCCCTCGAGCTCTCTTTGGCATGGACACTCCTTACCTCTCCTTTCTTCTAACCATTCTCACCTCCTGGTTTCGGTGAAACCAGGCCTCTCTGCACCTCCCCCCACCGCTGGCCATTCCTCTTCCTGCACCACCTCTACTCCCCGAAAAGCCAATGCTTTTCTTAGTCTCTCCGGGGAAATCCACCCTCTCCGAAGGTAACCTTACCAGTGCAGGTAGTTTTCTATGCTGAGCGCATTTTCCCTCTGGGATTATAAGTAACCAAAGGGTGGCTTGAAGACAAGCACTCTGATACCGCAGTAGTCGACCTGGTAGCCAAGATGGTCACTAGGTGATGGGCAGAGAGTGTCGACAGGGTAAAGACGCTGGGCGAAGGGACGATTCACGTCCTGGGACGGACAAAGGGGAACTCATGAGATTTCCATCATGCTCTCCTCGGAACGGTGCCCAATTTAAAACTTAGGAATTGCTTATTCCTAGAATCTTCCATGTAATATTTTTGCACCATGGTTGACTGCAGGTAACTGGGCCTGTGGAAAGCAAAACCACGGATAAGCGGGTGGCCTACTGTACTGTCGTATCTTCCGGACTGGTCTCCCAGTTTATTTGAATAGTCAATAAAATAAGTGATGCCCAACTTTTAGATCATATAAGGCCAGCTGAGGCCATAAAAAGCCCATTTAATCTATAATACGCTGAAAATATTAAACATTAGCAATAAAATTGTAAACAGCTACGGCTTCAACACCAGAAGATTTTTTTTAAAAAAAAGCCTCACTAAGCAATATCTTGCATATCAGCACATGAGGTTGCATGGGCTTTATCCTATAGTGAGTTTTCCTGTCTCTTCCTAAAAAGCCCATTCGTGCCTGGACCCCGAAGCAAGCAGCCTTCTCTGCAGGGGCCTGGGCCCTAGGACAGGCGTGGGCCTCTGTCCTCACCCTGACGAGGAGCGTCCCTACTTCTTTCCCTCCAGAGGCCTAGTTTATTCCTGAGCTCCCTTATTCACTCGGGGAATGTGTACTGAGAATTTTTTTGATCTTTCCCCAAGGACATGTTCGTTGATTTTGGGGGATGGAGGCGGAGAAACACAGAGAGAGAAATACCATGTGAGAGAAACATGGACCAGGTGCCTCCCGACTGCCCGCACCAGGATCAAACCAACAACCTAGGGCTGTGCCCCGACTGGGAATCAGCCTGCGACCTTTTGGTGCATGGATGACACTCCGACCGACAGAGCCACACCGACCAGGGCTTTCCTGAGAATTTAATAGGAGACAGGCCCTCTTCTGGACGCTGAGGGTGCAATAGTAAACAAACAGACTCAAGTCCCTGTCTCGCTGGGGGTTTCTCTCCTCCCTTCCTTCACCCAGCTCTCCCAATAAGGGTGGGAGCATCTGAACGCACAGGTTCTATCCATCAGACTAGCGAGCAGCTAGGCCACGGGTAGGCCACGGGTAGGCCACAGGTGGGCCACGGGTGCGATTAGGGAACTTCCAGCTCCCCCATCCTCGGGGACTGGCCCACGTCTCCTGAGTTAAAGGGGGGTACCCATGAAGCGGCTTGCCAGAAGGGACCTGACATCTGTACTGGAAGGAGTCTCCTGGGGAAACAGGCCAGCTGTTCTGATGAGGGTGGACGACACTGAAAACAGGCTTCTTGGATGACTTCATCCCCTGAACAGGGGCAGAGGGAGTGGGAAAAATTCAATGTGAGTGGCAGGCAGCCCGACTCTCTGCTCTGCCTGCGGGGGGCCAATGAAAACAAGGGCAACATGTCCTGAGGAGCTTCATTCCCATATATCCTGCTCCCCGGAGTACTGAGGGTTAGAGCTGCTGGGAATCGAATCCAGAAAGAGCATAGTCAGCACAGCGGCTGGGACTGTGCCCTTTCCCTATTCACAGACCGACCGGAGCAGCCTTCGCATAGCCAGGTCTCTACCTGCTGCATGCCATTAACTGTCTTTACGTCATGCATTTCAAGGGCTAAAGTATTTCATGAAATTTTGTATATTTGAGTATTTATAAATTGGGGTTTCCATCTCAGGAGTGTCTGGACTTACGCAGAGCTAGTAATAACATGAAAAAGTAGGGATGACTAGAGTTAAGTACCCTGGTGACCAGAACCAACCAACAGAGTGCTTTGAAGTGCTTAACTTAATTAATTTGTTTGACTGCGAGAATAAATTTTTATATTCAACCGCTTTTGACACCATTTCTTTCCCGGTCTCCTGCTGTGCTTGTGAAGAAAGGATTAGACAGTTCTTTTCCATCACAGCTGGTACACATTCAAAATGCAAACCCGCCTGGGTATTTCCAAGGAGAATATTCTTTTCAGGATGAAGCTGGAGTAATCTATTCTTTAGTAGAAATGACCTTTGTTTTCATGGCCTGATAACTGAACAGTTTCAGATGATTAGATGTATTCTTTGGGATCGGAAAATTTTGTCACAGATCTTTGCTGGAGATATTAGGGCAATAAGCAACCTAAGGTTCTCTGATCTTCAAAGGAAACTATAAATAATGACTACAAGGTCACTGGTACAAGCAGCAAAAAGCCAGACTTATGCTTCATCTAAGTGATACTCACTTGGTGTTTCCCAAAATTCAGGAAAACTTTAAAAAATGACTCTTATTTTAAAAAAAGAAATTTAAAACAGCTTATGTCTAACCAAACTCAAGGTATTCTCAGTTACTTCCAAGAAATAAAGACAGAAAATAATTATATATATTTTAAGTGTATGATAGAGAATAAAGACTCTATCAAACACATAAATGCCTGTGTCATTTATGTGTTTAATAATAGCAGCTGCCATTTACTGAGTACCTACCAAGTGTCTGGCATTATATTAAGTGCTACATACAACATGGGAGAATGATTACGAATACATGCTCAGGAGTCAGACTGACTGAGTTTAAGTGCTGGCCATTTACTATCTGTGTGATCCTGAGAAAGTTATTGAACCTCTCTGTGCCTGTTTGTTCATTTGCAAACGGGGTAATAATAGTATTGACATCATAGGATTGTTTGGGGATTAAATGGGTAGCCTACTATAAGCACTCAATATATATTAGCAATTATTATCTCTTTTAAGGCATGTAGATAATTTAACGAGGCCCTCTTTTTCCCCATTTTGTAAGTGGGTACATGAGGTTCAAAACATTAAGTTACTTGGCCAAGGTTAATTACCTAGGTCAAACTCAGCTCTGTTAAAATCTTAAGAATTATACTATTAACAACTACTGTCTACTATATTGCCAAATATACCAGAGAACCTCAAATCTGTTTTGGACTTGGGCAGAATACAAACAAATAAGTTATATATGCCTGAAATCAGCAACATTTCCCTATAAAGAGCCCTTGTGTTGCCATCGTGGTTGCCAAATTCACTTCTGATGGGCTCATGTAAGATTCCATCCTGTGAGCATTACCAATTCATATCCTCAATCAATCATAGAAGGAAACTGAAAACAGTTATGTGCATTTTGAAACCTAAAAGTTAAACAACAAAAACACTCAGACTGTCTTTATAAATACCAAAGTCTGTAGTTCATTTTCCATTCTCTCCTTCTTTCTCGGTAGGCACAAATATTTCATATGTCTACAAGAGAGATGTTTTTAGTACCATAAATTCATGCATGCTCTACAGTTGGGTTTTGCAATTAAGAAGTCGAGTTTATGAGGGCAAAACTACATCTATGTGAATTGGGGCCATTTAATGTAGAGCCAGGGTTATGTCTTTGACTGCTTGGTACAGTGCTGGGTATGCTGACAGAGCACAGAACTTAATAAATAACCACACTAAATGTGCAGAGAACTGGAACAGAAGTTCCTTAGACTGATGAATATCAGCTGCTACACTCTATTCTTCAACTCCAATGGAAATTACAATTTGCCTGTAAAGATACTTAACTTCGATCTTTTTTTTTTTTCTTTAAAAAAACACTTCTTTCTCATAGTTCTATGTGTTTCTCATTTATTTTTCTTGCTTAAACATAATATTCCTTTGAGGGGAAGTTAGATTTAGCTTTGCCTGGCAGCTCGCCAAGTAGAAAAACCACTACCATCTATTTTCTTTTCCAAGAAAAAAATGATGCTCAGACCGGTAGACTTAAATTCCCAGTCTAACCTCAGTTTTCATGAGGTTCTCAAATGATGCTACATGGAGCAGGGTCTACACCAGGAAGGGATTTTTATTGGTGACAAGGGTGAAAATTAAGCCGTTATATGTGGTGATAACCAAACAAAGAGAAAAGAGAAGTTTAAAATCAAAACAAAAGGATTATTTAAGGGCTTATCTCCATATAGCGGAGGATTGTGGTCCCTTTCACAATATGTCAAGAAAAAGGGAAACAGTCCATGTCTTTCTCCATTCCCAAACGCATGTATCTAAGGAGTATGAGAACCATTTGGGGAAAAGATTAAGAAGCAGCTCAAATAGTTGCCTCATTTAATTTTTCTTAAACTTTCTTTTTAATGGTTGACACATCCCTTCAGGAATCTGCTGAAAACCATGAATCTTCTGCATATAAAAACACGAGTGTAAAATTTTCATATAATTTCAGGAGGCTTAAGAGACCCCTTGAAGACCATCTATGGACCCAGGGACCCAAACTGAGAACTGTATGGGTCTCAGGAACATTCTTTATGCTTTATAGGGTGCAGGTGAGAGCGCTGGCCAAGTTAGATCAGCAGTCCAACTGCAAGAGAACTGTTACCAACACCAACCACTTTATATAGTTTTTATAGATTTTTAAGTGCTTTCTCATATGAGTTATTTCATGATACATCAGCCCAGAAGTAGACATCTAGGTACTCAGCTAGACAGATTAGGTAAGAGAAAGGACAATATTGAATACCTAATCTGTACCGTGTTGCTTACCAATGTCTGATATTCCATTAGAATCAGATTTTGTATAAATAAAAATGTTCCCTCATGAAACATAAATATCCTTGGTTGGTGAACGTTGAATTGCTCAGCTGTTAATACATTAGAATGGGTATTTATTTAGATTCTTTCCAACGAGAAACAAAATACTTAGATTTTTGAAGGCATTAAGATAAACACCTTGAAAAAACACACAAAATTCATGAACACAGTCAACAGTATGGTGATTAGCAGAGGGAAAGGGGGGCTAGGGGAGGTAGAAGAAGAGTAAAGGGGGGAATAAATGGTGATGGACTTGACTTTGGGTGATAAACACACAATACAATATACAGATGATGTATTACAGATATAATTTTATTAACCAATGTCACTCCCATAAATTCAATAAATTTTTTTACAAAAAAGATACCTTAATCAACAGTTCTCAAAGTTTTATCTGAGGACCCTGCTGAAGTACAGGTCTTCCCTTTGTCAATTATATATCTGTGTGAACCTGGATTTTCTTCACATACTTCAACCAAAACAATGTATTGCAGCAGGCTGGATGCAGAACAGCTATGAGAATCCAGCTGTCTTCTATTAAGCCAGACGTTAGGAAATTTACAAAGATTGAAACAATGCCACACTTCTAATTTTTTTGTTTTGGAAAACAGTTAACTTGTAAAGCATTTTTTATTTTAAATAAATTCACAAATATTTTTAAATTCTGTCTTAATTTCTAAATATTAAATATCAAAAGATATGACCCACCTAAACAA